>NC_141158.1:80611924-81223674 GCF_053477565.2 Lygodium microphyllum
ACTCTCATAGAGTATCACCCATGTCTTTCCACATAAGTATTCATCCCAAAGGTCTTCATGCTACAATTGCCCTTGCACACCCATGTATTGCTACAAAAGCACTCATCACAAAGTCTTCATGCTACAATTACTCTTGCACACCCATATCTTACTACATGAGAACTCATCACTGAGCTCTTTGTGCTACAATTTCCTTTGCACATCAAAATGTTTCTCATGTCCTTGTATCTCTCACTCTTTTGCCCATTCGTTGTGCAATACTCCAAATATAACTTCTCCTTTCAAGTCATCATTGTATCAACCTATCCTATTCATCCCTCATGGTTACACTCAATAATCAAGACATATGATCTGCAAAGATATGTGATCATTTGACATGGGTGACTACTTCAAAATCAAAACCTGAAAGAATAACATCCATCTCATAACCCAACCACTAAGTTTGGGCTTATTTAACACATATTTCCACACTTCATGATCCACATAGGAAATAACATTGTTGCCCAATTAACAATGAAGAATCTTAGTAATAGTAAGCAGCATTGATAAGCATTCCTTCTCAATGGTGGTATAATTTTTTCAGCATCACTTAGTTTTCAACTAGCATAATAAATTGGATAGTATATGTTCTTATTGTTTGCCTAGCATAGAACAACTCCCATTGTGTCCACAGAAGCATTGCATGAATATAGAACTTTCAATCTAGTGATACCAATATTGAACAATTGATTTAGCTTTTGGTTTCTCAAATGCAGCATGGTACATTGAATCCCAATCAAAAGCTTGGTTCTTTTTAAGTAGTGATGTTAAAGGTGAAGCTAACTCTACAAATGACTCATCGTTAATAAAACTTTAAATGTCTAACAAACCTCGTAATTACTTCAAAGTTTGGGGTGGAGGTAGATCAAAATCCTTTGAACCTTCACCATATCCATCACAATTTCATTACAAGAAACTGCTAATAAGATTCCATTTAGTGCTCCAAACACATATTTTTCAAGATTAAAGGAACTCTTGTACTCTCACCAAGTTGAAACGCCTCCTCTAAAAAATCAACCATATTGATATCATCACCATGAATATAGAAGTCATCCTAGAAAACTTCCTTCCATTTGATAAAAAAATGTTGAAAATTTGCCATTGTTGCTCTTTGGAAAGTAGCTACTCTATGGTAAAAGTGGTTTTGAGTTGATCTTTTGGATTAATTAAGATTTGATTATAACCGCCACAACTGAATCCACCCATAAATAATATAGTTAGTATCCCACTACTAGATTCAATAGTTGAACTAAGAAGGGAAAAGAAAAATGATCTTTACAGGTATGCTTATTTTTAGTGCCCAATAATCCAGTCATACAAATTTTATTGGATTTTTTCTTAGGGATGATGACTATAGGTGAAACCCATTCAATTTATGCTATAGAATATATAAATCCCACATCTAACAATTTAGTAATTTTAGCATGTACCTTTTCAACATAACTCAGATCTGTGCATCATTGGCATTGGTGCATAGGTCTAACATTAGGTTCAATATCAATGAAATGTTGACATAATTCAAGTTTCATATCTTTCAAATTTGCATAACTCCATAGAAACACATGAGAATCTCCTTAAGGAAAATTTGAAACTTCTTCAAATCAACATCTTACAATTGGCTTCCTAATAATAAGAACTTATTAAGTCTGACTTCAAAATGTGTCATGTCAATTTTTGAGTTTTTGCACATAAGCTATTTAAACCCAATTAGGCTTGATAGTAATAGTTGGTACATCAACAAATCTATCCATGGGCACATGACATATTCTATTACTCAAACCCTTAGATTGCCCATCATTATCATAAGGTTGCATATCCTAAGATTGAGAGTTCCAAGATGTTTGATATACAACTAATGCACTAGAAAACTCCTTTAGTTGAGAGAATTTGGTAACTACAATCACATTATGATCTAACACTACTTGCACTACAAATGACACTTGCAAGTCCTTCAAATAACATGCTTTATATTTATTCTTTTCCTTACAATGGTCATGCAAGTCTTGGTTATAAGAACACAAAATTTGGCTATGATTCTCAAGGCATCGTTGATCTTAAGAAGTCTATTTCCATCTCTTATGCTTAAATTAAAGTATTAATGAATGAAAAATTTCATTTCCCCCCTTGTATTCAAAAACGTAAATAATGAATAACTCACCTAAGCTATGTGAAATTTGTTGGAGCCATTGGTTTGTGCCATAAAAGATGTGGTTCCACTCCATCAACAATAATTGTAAAGTTCATAGTTTTCTTGGTGGGATGTGGTAATACTTTATTCTTAGCAAACTCTCCGCTTGATTATGGGGATAAATTTCTCACTTTAGATCTAAAAGGTACTTTCCATTCAGGCTCATTTATCTGACGTAGTAGATAATATAGCGAATGCACATTAGTAGTGCCATGCTCCCTATGGATAGGCACTATGATTCTTCCATCTTCTCTTTCTAGAGAAAAGTAGTTGGTAGATGTTAGGCTTAATCTTGCTTGTAAAACACTAATTTGTGCATTCCTAAGAGTTATTTGTTTGAACAATTGAATTGTGCTTGTTCCATTTTGTGCTTCTCTTGCAAAACTTGCTCTTCAAAGGTCTTAGTCTAATTTCTTATATCACCTAAATGGGTCATCTTCTCATAATAGTATAATTGTAAAGATTGAGTTAGCTTCTTGTTCTTTAATGCTTAGTGCTTGACAACAACATTATCCATTTGAAGTTGAGTGATCTTATTCATCAATGGTTGAATGAGATTAATGTCATCTAGTAACTCATCTTCATTATGTAAAATTACATTCCCCCATGCATCCCATGAGTAGGACACATTGCTTTGAGGCATCTTGTAATATCCGCCCGCATAGGAACTACCAGCCCCCCTAATTTTCATTAAAAGTAATTCAATTTTTTTAAAATACCCTCTCCTCCCCTTGCCATTGCCAAACAGGTGGCGGGGGAAGGAGGGAGAAGACAACGGGATGAGGAGACGACGTGGAGGAAGAAGGGGATGGCAGAGAAGATGACATGGGTCTATGACGACAAGTTGCCATGGGAAATAAAGGAATGTTTTCTTGGATGATGATACTAGGATGATTGCCTTGATTGTGCTTGATTCTAAATTGGATTAATTAAGGAAGGATATTTTGTGTGGGTAGATCATCTCCAAGGTCAGGTCGTGTTTCAACCCGAGAGGGCACTGCTCGATTCACGGTCCGAAGGTCGAGTGGTGGAAAGGCCAACCACGAAATTTGTGTCTCACTCCTAGATGGCTTGGGTTTAGTGAAGCTCTGGACACCCCTTGTTGCTGAGTCCAGGATGGGAGTTTTCGGCTGCCGCGAGCCCAACGTTTAGGGCGTTGGAAGATCCTATTCTAGATAATGGATGGAAATTGTGGTGCCATGTGATTTGGACCAGTTACTTCTGTAGGGCAGGGCAGAAGGGGTACTTCTGCTGGGGATAGAAGGGAATATATAATTTCTACTGTATGGGAAGGAGATAAAGATTAACTTGAAGATAAGTTAAGGAACTTGTTTGTCAAAAGGACTACTTGCTTTGCATTTGTGTCCGTGCCATAAATTACACAAACGAACCCTGTTCCTTAAAAGGCCTAATTAAGAAAGCTGATTTTGAATGTCACACATAAATGTGATAGGACCTAATTAGAAATCTAAAGCTATCAAGGGAAGCGGGTGGGCGGAACTCCCTACGGGTCCTACAGGGCAGGGTGGTCCCAGAGAACTAAGAGGCTTCTCACAAGGTTTTACTGTCAATCGACCTTTAGGTATTGTTAAGTTAGAACTCGATTCATGCCGTTTTAGGGGATCGGAATGGGACTATGCCCCACGGGCAAAGAGGTTGAGTGGTGCATCCCTCTCGTTTCCCATTCTCTTTGAATCAAGTGCGGCATGGGTGTGTTTCGGATTGGGTATCTCTATGTAAAGTAGGATGTCCAAAATCCGACGCTAGAATGTTGTCAGGAAACCTTGTCCACTAGAAAACCATATTTCAGGTCGATCCTAGTGGGTTCGACCGCGAACATTCCGTTGCGAGGCGGACTCAGGGGACCTTAGGTGACAAACCCTGTAACATTCCATGGCAGCGACTGAGATTCGTCTCTCAATGGATCACTAAAAACGTGCCTAGACAGCCGATACGTGGGCACGTTACACATATGGACTATTTCATTCCTATAATTGAGCTCCTCCATCCATTTCTCTTTCCAATTTATCATTGTAACATAATAGAAAACAAACCATCCATGCAAAGAATCATCTTTATTTTCTTTATCCTATAGAAACTTGGAAGATCTACAACCCCTATAGTTATGGGTTTCTTGTGTTATTTTGTCTCTCTAATAATGAAAGTAAAATTTCTCAATAATAGAAGAATGTAATTGGTTGAATTCGAATGGAGGTTCTTCCATTTCTAGAGGAACATGTATAATAACTAAATCCTCCATTACTACTTCATTAACCTCGAAAACTATTGCTAATTCGTCATTGTCTATTTCATCACCCATCTCATCTATTTCAGCCTCTAGTTTCTCTTTTTGTGAAATATCTTGAGAAGTAAACTCAAATAAGTTTTCAAAATAATCTTATTCTTGTAATCCACCTATAAGTAACCTAGCATTTTCCCACTCTAAGCTATCATCATCTGAACCACTCATCTCCCATTCATCCTCTACATTTCCCTCTTCCAAGGAAATTGCTAATAGATCTAATTAGCCACTATTAGTGGTTATCAACCAATTAGCTATATCACTATCATTGTAATCTTCTAAAGAATGGTGCACATAGTATTCCCTCATTCGGAAGGGTTTTGCAACATTCTTTTGGTGAATTATATTGATTGTTGTCTTATCCCCATCTAACTAGGCTCAATGATGCAAAGCTCTATATAATTAATCATAGTTTTGCTCAAGTTTAGAGCTTTCAATGAATTCATTCTCTATCCCAATTTCTTCAGATATATTGGTATCTGTACTCTCCTCCATGGGTTCGTGCAAGAACTCCTTAGCCACAACCCTTAATTGCACTCTGTCATGCTTATGTCCTATTTTTATGATTTCCTTGTACCAGATTTGGTCACATTAAGATTGCAATAGCCAAGGTCTACCCAAGAGAATTGGGTATGATGTGGCTCCTTGAATAGGTTGCACTACTAAAAAGTTAATGCTAAAGTCTCAACCCAGGTGTCACATTTGGAATTTGACATAAAAGACCTAAAGGTGTCACTGTGCATTGATCAACTAAGTGTAAAACAATACTTGTAATCTCCTTCTTCTCGTTTAGCCCAAGTTTAAGCATTGTCTCTTTAGTCATTAAATTCACTCTTGCTCTCCCATCCAATTGAGTCCTGAATATCATATGATTCATCACTTCCATGCCTACAACTAGAGCTCTTGGATTCAAGAATAAATCAACGATCCTTATAGATTAGACACCCTTATTCATATTATACATTGTTGCACTTGGCAAGTCAATTGTAGCTATACTCCTTTTAGCACTACATCGCACTAGCCTACGATATAAATCTCTTCCTACAACTAAGGATGATTTCTAATAGTTGTTTTAAGTTAATAGACAACTATAAAATTTCCTATTCATCCCATATGTTAAAACATTTCCCTTTATCCTTGTCATTATCATTGGCCACTTTTGATACTCTCAATCTTTGAGGAAACAAAGCCACTCTCAATCTTCGAGGAGATGGAGCCACTCCTTCCTTAAATTTTGGCATGTTTAAAAGGATTAAAAAGTAGGTCAATCTTCTGAGTCGAGTGGTGAATTCATTGCCTTATTTTCTATGTCGTGATCTTTTGAGTGTTTTGGCAAGGGCCTTTCCCTCTTTGGGGCTCTAGCCTCCTCATGATTAGGTCCATTCACATCCTAGCCCTGTTCATCCTCTAAAATAAAAGATGGATTAGATTTTGAGCATGTGATTGCCCCAATGTTCACGTCCAAGTTAAAGGTTACGCGTTTTTTCTTGGTTGGCATTATTTCCAAGTCCTCTATGATTTCTCTATCAAATTAGTAAATGCCCTTACCCTTATCCTGACCTTGCAAAGATGTACCTTCACCTAAACATGCCTTTTTATAATATCCTTCACGACCACACTTAGATCACAAATCCTTTCTCTTTTGTTCATTTGGGCAAAATTTACCCACACGTCTAGGTTGCTCACATCTCTAGCAAACTACACTTGTTCTTGCATTATTGTTCTTTCGAGAATCAAGGTTTCTAATGGTAAGGGCCTCCTCTTATTTCTTAATTCTCTTTCTTCATGTGACCAAATATTTGACTATTAGATCAACCACCTTAACCTCATCTAGGCTTTGTCTCCTATAGATGTAGTGACCATTGATGGTAATTGATATATTGGGGGTACCATATACGAGTTTACTCTTGAGTATGGCATCAATGGTGGTGCTATGACATTGATGGAGACATATCTTAGGGAAATAATCCATGGTTAATATATAATCCCTTCCTCCTCAATTTTCCCAATTGGATTTCCTCCCACCATTGAGCTTCTATCTTCGTTTCACCCAAATCAGTTTCTCACTTTAAACTCATTTCCTTGGATTGCCCCTGATTGCTTCTCCCAATCCTAATCCAATGACTTGACCTATAAGGAAGAGACATGTCTAGTGACTTTGCTAGTTTTTGATAACACATCCAAACCATCTTGCAAAGTGTTTTACAACACAATGTTTAATTTCTATAATTCCTTCACTATCTGCTCAACCTTCCTTTCTAATCCTATTTTCTAGCTCTCTTGTCTTCACAAGAATATTTGGTAATTCCTTGTCTTCAATGACATATTGTACATCATTGCCTAAATTTTCTACTAGATAATATTTCAACCACTTCCCTTGATTCCTTTGTGCCCAAAATTAATTTCACACTTTAAATATTGCCACCCACAGAGACACCATGGGTCTAACCAATTCTACTAAAAGACACGTATGCTTTCCTATAAAACCAATCAAAATGGTGTTTCACACTAAAAGTATTGAGTTGAATTCCATTGACCAATCTAAAATGGCATGCTAATCCCTTTTGCTTCATCTTGGCACATTTAATTCCAAGTGCATGATTGTTCAACATCAATCCACAGTTGGGTTCCAAAGTGTTTACCCATGTCCACTAACTCCATGTCCCTAGCTTTATTCATGATATGTTGTAGCCCATGACTCCAATATCCTAGCCATCATAACAAATGCACATATTTGCAATGCTGTTAAGCTATCTCATGATACCCTCCATGGCATCCCAATGTCTCTTGCTAGATGTCACCATATAACAAGTCCCAACTCCCATTGCAAATGCTATGTTAAGTCTAGTGGCTATCCACACATCAAGTGCCCACCGTGGATGCATATGAAATCTTGACCATCTTGGCTTGCTCATCATCTAATTGGGGATAATCTTCTTGAAGACTAAACTTCACATGAGAAGATAATGGGTAGCTAATAGGTTTACCACCCTGCATATGGAACTGCTCAAGGACTTTATGAATGTACTCCTTCTGTGATAAGTAGAGAAGTCCTTTAAAGCAATTGTTTGTAATGTGCATACCAAGTATGTGAGATGCGTACCCAATGTTCTTCAACTTAAAGCTCTTCTTCAACTGAGTCTTTAAAGTATCCAACTCATCATCAACACTCCCAGCAAATCAGTATGTGTCACTAAATTGATTGCTTATTACACATTCTCTATTTAATAAATTCATATCAATAAATTAATGACTCACTTTTTCTTAAGTGTTGATGATGATCTAGCATGGCCATAAGACCATTTAGAGACCAGTATTCCTAGTGCATCACTTAATGGGGTGATCAGAGCACTGTGACGGGGATATCGAGTATATGCAATACAAGTAATGAAGGGGGAAAGAAGTGTCTGCCAAGTGTAAGAGTGTACACTAGAACCAAGGAGTTACACATAAATGAAGATGGATTGAGTTCTAAGAAGAGGAAGTGCATTAGCATTGTGTATATGTATTTATGTGTGCATCCAGGGACGCCTGGGAATGTTTACGTGTGTGTAATGAGCATTGCATACATTTGGGGTCATCCTCTCCCCTACAATTCAAGGTTTAAGGTCTTTTCTTTCATTAAGAAAGATGAGAGAGGGAATTATCTCACTAAGAAAGACGAGAGACGTGATCCTCTAGAAGTGAGGAGAGAAGTGATTTTCTCTTTCTAAGGTCTAAAATGACACAAGATTTTGTGTGGAATTCAATCTTAAGGTTGAGGCCCAAGGCAATCTAATGAACTCTCCTTATCTATGACTCAAGGTGGTTGCATGGACCACAAGCTAAGAGTACAGTTTAAAAAACTTTTTTTTTGGAAAATCTATTTTTAAAATATCTCGCAATAGAAAATCGATCTCTAAAAATGGGTCGCGAGGATTATTGGAAACAACGAGATTTACAACTTTCATGTTGGATGTTTTTTCATCCAAACAACACACAAAGAGATATCTCAAAATTAGTGCTGCAGAGTGGAACAACCACACCTTGCATGAAGATCAACTCAACTCTCTCTCCAAGAAGAGAAGCACTTGAAAGCCTATAAAAGAGGAGGCTCTCCTTGGGTGTAAGGGAGAGGTGAAGGAAGCATCACTTTGCATGTATCCAAGAGGAGAAGAGAAGGTGCAATTGCTACGGAAGCCCTGCTGAAATCAAGTGCTGCAGAAGCTCTGCTGATATCAAGTTCCAAGAGGAGAAGAGAAGGTGCAAGTGCTGCGGAAGCTTTGTTGAAATCAAGTTCCAAGAGGAGAAGAGAAGGTGCAAGTGCTGCGGAAGCTCTGCTGAAATCAAGCACCAAGAGGAGAGCCCTACACATATTGTGTAGGAGAGAAGGAGACTCAAGAAGGATCAAAAAGTTCCAACTTCCAAGTTGTGCACCGATTGTATACCGTGCAAGGAACTGTGATCTTGTTTCCAAGATCTACAAGTAAGAAGTGGATTATGTGTAATGGAGGAGCTTGCTCCTTGTCAATAATACAACTCCACAAGGGGGGGGACTGGCCCATCTTCCAATCCTTAGTGGGTTGCCAATTTCTCTACCTCTCTCTCTACATCTTTCTTTTCTCTAATCTATTCTCCCTATGTGCCAACATAATATTCGCCATATATATTCTAAATATATAAGAAAGTCGAGCGTGTATCTCAAATTCTATAGCAGTGGTATCAGAGCAGGTCTCTTTGCTTTTCTCAAAGTAAAGGCGATCCTTGCAAGAAGAAGGTAAAGATGGCAACTGATGAAGCACCTACAAGTAAGCAATTACAGGCTCAATTGATAGAGTATCGTAGCTTGTTGGAGATTCCCGAAGCATGTCAATTGATTGACAACTTAAGGGCAAGGGAAGAAGCTACTTATGAAGGACCGAATCCTCCAAAAGATGGTGATACTGGAGAAAATACCATTGCACCAATTGATGGTGAAGATGCAAAGCATCCAATTGCTGAGAAGCTTCCTAGAAGGAAGAAGGATTCTCGGGTCAAGAATAGTAAAAAGACCTCACCTCGAGTGAGGTGGATAAGGAGGGAGTCATCTCCCTTAGCAACTGGTTATTCCCCTGATTACTCAAGTTCCTCCTCCTCCTCCTCATCTTCTAGTTTCTACTCTCTTAGTTCTAAGTCTCGTGCAATCCACAAATGGACAAAGAGGGACCATAAGAGGAGCAAGCTTAAGAAGACTAAGACTTTCAAGTATGGGGATAAAGACATAAAGTTTGACTCTTACTCCGATAAGAGAGACCCTGCTAAGGTGTTAGCCTTTTTCAGGCAATTTGAATGCTTTTTCTGATGGTAATTTCTTAGAAAAGTCCAAGCTAAGGCATGCATGCATGCACTTGAAAGACACCGCTAGCAATTGGTGGTTGAATCTCATTTTGGAGGGAAGGAAATCTACGACTTGGGAAAAGTTCAAGAAGAAGTTTTATGCTCAGTTCTTGCCTCCTGATTTTGAGAATGATGTCAAGAAGGAGTGGGATTGGCTAGGCTAGAAAGAGCATGAAAAGGTCACTAGTTATGTGGACAAGTTTTGGTCTACTCTTCTCAAGGTTACTCCTTTCATGGAGATTAGCGATGAAGAGAAGAAAAGGAAGTTTGAAGTTGGACTACTCCCTCATTTACACAGAACTATGAAGGTGTATCCACATGGAACCTTATCTCGCATAATGGAGTCTGCCATCATAGCTGAAAGTTTGCATACAACTGGTATATCTTGAAAGTTGGAGATGAGTTCTTATAGAGCTAGACAAGAGCATCTCCATGATCAATCAAGAGATAGGACTAATTGAAGAAGACCTACCTTTACTCATGACCAATATTCAAAGCCAGAGGATAACAAGAAGAAGCACAAGTATCTCCCACCCTCTGAGATACAAAAGTACAAAGAGGAAGGAAGGTGCTTTCTTTGTGGTGAGTTAGGGCATATGAAGCCTAATTGTCCTCACAAAAGGAAGGAAGCAAATGTAGTTAAAGATCCTCCTCTGCCATTCTCAAATTCTGTTCGGATGTGCAAGCTAACACTCATTCAAATGAGAAGAAAAGACAACTCTTAAAGGGTTGGGGGACACTCAACAATCAACGAGTTTTGATACTCTTTGATCTAGGGTCCATAGATAATTTTGTGTCAGTAAATACTGTTGAAAGGCTACAAATTCCATCGGATCGATTGGGAACACCAATTGGATTAGGTTTGGCATTTGAAGGACTTACAACCAATTCTACTCCCATTCAAGGGAAGTTGAATCTTAGAATTGGGGATTATCACGACCAAGAATCTTTTCTACTTGCACCCATAGGTAACTTTGATGTTATCTTAGGCATGCCTTGGCATTACAAGATTAGAACTCTTCCCAATTTTGTTAAGAAGACCCTTGCATTTCAATCCAAGGGTCGGAACATAGTATGCATTGCTGATGTTGGAGATTGGCCTGGTGCCAATGGTTAGTCATGTTAGCATTTCTAAAGGAATGAAGAAAGCTATTTCTGCGTACATGATTTTTGTGAGAGAGTCAAAAGAAACTAATGATTCAAGGGCACTTAGTGCCTCTAATGAACACACAATACCAACCAATGCTTCTAAGTCTCAGAATTTAAAAGAACCCCTCTCTTTAATTGATCAAGCTAGACATGATTTTGTTAAACAATATGAAGATTGCTTTAGTGATTCACTCCTAGGAGAGTTACCTCCTAAGCACCTGGAAGATCACACAATTGATCTTATCCCAGGCAGTTCACCACCTAACCAACTGCCTTACCGAGTAAGTGCAAGTCAGCAAGAGGAGATCCTAACACAAGTAAATGAATTGTTGGAAAAAGGGTTAGTTCAACCTAGCTCTTCTCCATACTGCTCTCCAGTCTTACTTGTTCAAAAGAAAGACGGTTCTTTCCGTATGTGCATAAACTACAAATCTTTGAACAAGATCACAATCAAGAATCATTTTCCTATCCCAAGGATAGATGATATCTTGGATAAGTTTCAAGGGGCTAGTATCTTTAGTTGCATTGATCTCAAGAGCGGCTATCACCAGATACGGATAGCACCTGAAGATGTTCATAAGACAGCTTTTCGTATGACATTTGGACTATACGAGTTCTTAGTCATGCCATTTGGTTTGACTAATGTACCCACCACATTCAATTGTATGATGGAGAGAATTTTCAGACCTTACTCAAAGTTCACAGGTGTCTTCTTTGATGACATTCTAATATTTTCACAGTCTGAAGAAGAGCATAGAAAACATATATCTTTTTTTTTCAAGAGCTTCGCAAGCATGGACTATAGGTCAATGTTAAGAAGAGTGAAATTTTCATTTCGAAAATTCATTACTTAGGCCATATTGTTTCTCATAATTTGGTGAGAATGGATCATGAGAAGATTCGAGCCATTGTTGAATGGTCTACACCTACTTCTGTATATGAAGTTAGAAGTTTCTTGGGCCTATGTTCATACTATAGGAGGTTCATACGAGCTTTTGCGTATGTTGCATCTCCTCTACATGACCTTACTAAGAAGCGAATGCCTTTTTGCTGGGGATCAAGGCAACTACAAGCCTTTGAAAGAATTAAGCTTCTTGAGACTCAAGAACCAGTTCTCATAGTTTCGGATCTTCAAAAACCTTTTGAAGTTCATTGCGATGCTTCTAGGGATTGCATTGGAGCTGTGCTTAACCAAGAGCATCATGCAGTAGCATTGGAGAGTTGACGCCTCAAGGACCATGAGCTACATGCTCCAGTATATGAGAAAGAGCTTATGGCGATGGTACATGCTCTTCAAGTATGGAAACACTATTTACTTGGTGTAGATTTTGTTATTAAAACAGATCACCAAAGTCTAAGATACTTCGTCACTCAGAAGAAGCTCTCAGAGAAACAGATGTGTTGGGCAAATTTCTTATCTATGTTTCATTTTCAAATCCTTCACATATCTGGAACTAAGAATGTGGTAGCAGATGCTCTATCATGGTGACCTCGAGTGAATGCAATCACAACTGTTTACCATAACGAGTTCTTGGATTTACCCAAAATGTATGCAACTGATTTCGACTTCTCAACCATATGGGATCAACTTAACTTAGGTCAGTCAATTACACCTTACTCGATTCGAGATGGTTATTTGTATCATCATCAAGAAATTTGTGTAGCATTACCATTGCGACACAAGGTAATAGATAAAGCACATGCATCTTCATATGCTGGACATAGGGATATTCTACCCACTACTCAAGCATTGGAAAGATATTTCTTTTGGTCCACTCTTAGAGCTGACATTGAAAGATATGTCCGCGAGTGCAAGATATGCCAAAAAGTAAAGTATGACAGGCATAAACCACCTGGTCTATTGAAGCCATTACCTATTCCCAATGAGCCTTGGGAAAGTATAGCCATGGACTTTATCATGGAGCTTCCTCGCACACAAGCAGGCAATGATGCAATCTGGACTATCATTGATAGATTTAGTAAGCAAGCTCACTTTATACCTGTGCGAAAGACAATCAAAGCCGATCATATGGCTAGGCTATTCATTGCTCATATTTTCAAGCATCATGGCATGCCTAAGTCCATTATAAGTGATAGAGATCCCCGCATGACTGGCCTCTTTTGGCAAGCTCTCTTCGAGAACCTCGGGACAAAGTTAAAGTTTTCATCCTCTTATCATCCTTAAACGGATGGGTAGAGTGAAAGTGCTAATTCTACTATTTTGGACCTTTTGAAATCCTATGTCTTTGATAATCAAAGAGAATGGGAAAAGCATTTGCCTTTAGTAGAGTTTGCATACAATAATACAGTGCACTCTAGTACTGATAAGGCACCCTTTGAGATAATCTATGGTAAGCCTCATTTACCACCCATTCTTCTTACGAAGGATAAGATCTTTGTAGCAGATGAGTTTGTTAGAGACATTGATACAACTTTCACTCAAGTAAAAGCTGCTATCCAAAGGACTCAAGAGAAGCATAAACATGAAGCAAATAAGCATCGTCGTAAGTTAAGTCTCAAGTTGGGACAATATGTTCTTCTTAAGTTTGAGAAGGCTCACTTGAAGAAGCACAAAGGTCAAAAGGGTAAAGTGGTTAAGCTTTCTAATCACTATTATGGCCCTTTCAAGATCACAGATAAGATAAATGATGTGACTTTTTGTTTGGATCTACCAAGTCATTGGAACATTCATAATGCTTTCCATATAAGTTTGCTACGTCCCTGTATTGGAGAACCTCCAATGGAACCAATCAAGGAAGATTTACCTGACATAGAAGAAACAGAAGAGTTCCTTGTGCCTAAAAGAATTTTACACCATCAGGACAATACTCTAAGGTCAGGTAAGGTATTACGGAAGTATCTGGTTAAGTTTAAGAATCATCCCCCATTGGACGCTCAGTTTATGACTGAGAGAGAACTACAAGACTTTCCAGATCTTCTTAAGGACTATGTATCCCCTCTATAGTTGAGGTCAACAGTTTAGAAGCCAAAGGGATGTTACTAAATTGATTGCTTATTACGCATTCTCTATTTAATAAATTCATGTTAATAAATTAATGACTCACTTTTCTTTAAGTGTTGATGATGATCTAGTGCATCACTTAATGGGGTGATCAGAGCACTGTGACGGGGATATCTGATACATGTACAAGTTATGAAGGGGGAAAGAAATGCTTGCCAAGTGTAAGAGTGTACACAAGAACCAAGGAGTTACACATAAATGAAGATGGATTGAGTTCTAAGAAGAGGAAGTGCATTATCATTGTGTATATGTATTTATATGTGCATCCAGGGACACCTGGGAATGTTAACTTGTGTGTAATGAGCATTACATTCATTTGGGATCATCCTCTCCCCTACAAGTCAAGGTTTAAGGTCTATTCTTTCATTAAGAAAGACGAGAGAGGGAATTCTCTCACTAAGAAAGACGAGAGACGTGATCCTATGGAAGTGAGGAGAGAAGTGATTTTCTCTTTCTAAGGTCTAAAATGACACAACCTTTTGTGTGGAATTCTATTATAGAATCCGAGACGCACACTTGAATTTCTTATATACTTAAAATATATATGGTGAATATTATGTTGGCATAGAGGAAGAATAGATGAGAGAAAAAAAGATGTAGAGAGAGAGGTAGAGAAATTGGCAACACACTAGGGACTGGAAGATGGGCCAGTCCCCCCCCTTGTGGAGTTATATTATTGACAAGGAGCAAGCTCCTCCGTTACACATAAGCTAGTTCTTACTTGTAGATCTTGAAAACAAGATTACAGTCCTTGCACGGTATACAATCGACTAACACTTGCACAACTTGGAAGTTGGCACCTTTTGATCCTTCTTGAGTCTTCTTCTCTCCTACACAATATGTGTAGGGCTCTCCTCTTGGCACTTGATTTGAGCAGAGCTTCCGCAGCACACTTGCACCTTCTCTTCTCCTCTTGGAACGTGATTTTAGCAGATCTTTCGTAGCACTTGCACCTTCTCTTCTCCTCTTGGAACTTGATTTCAGCAGAGCTTCTGCAGCACTTGATTTCAGCAGGGCTTTCGTAGCACTTGTACCTTCTCTTCTCCTCTTGGATACATGCAAAGTGATGCTTCCTTTACCTCTCCCTTACACCCAAGGAGAGCCTCCTTTTTTATAGGCTTTCAAGAGCTTCTCTTCTTGGAGAGAGAGTTGAGTTGATCTTCATGCAAGATGTGGTTGTTCCACTCTGCAGCACTAATTTTGAGATATCTCTTTGTGAAATTTTTAGATGAAAAAACATCCAACATGAAAGTTGTAGATCTCGCTGTTTCTGATAACCCTCATGACCCATTTTTAGAGATCCTTTTTCTATTGTGAGATATTTTAAATTTTTTTTTTCAAAAAAAAAAGCTTTTTAAACTATACTCTTAACTTGTGGTCCATGCAACCATCTTGAGCCATAGATAAGGAGAGTTCATTAGATTGCCTTGGGCCTCAACCTTAAGATTGAATTCCACATGAAATCTTGTGTCATTTTAGACCTTAGAAAGAGAAAATCACTTCTCTCCTCACTTCCAGAGGATCACGTCTCTCGTTTTTCTTAATGAAAGAAAAGACCTTAAACCTTGACTTGTAGGGGAGAGGATGACCCCAAATGAATGCATTGCTCAATACATGCAAGTAAACATTCCCAGGCATCCGTGGATGGACACATAAATACATATACACAATGCTAATGCACTTCCTCTTCTTAGAACTCAATCCATCTTCATTTATGTGTAACTCCTTGGTTCTAGTGTACACTCTTACACTTGGTAGACACTTCTTTTCCCCTTCATAACTTGTACTACTTGTACCAGATATCCCCGTCACAGTGCTCTGATCAGCCCATTAAGTGATACACTAGGAATATTGGTCTCTAAATGGTCTTATGGCCATGCTAGATCATCATCAACCCTTAAAGAAAAGCGAGTCATTAATTTATTGACATGAATTCATTAAATAGAGAATGCGTAATAAGCAATCAATTTAGTGACAAATTCAATCTTAAGATTGAGGCCCAAGGCAATCTAATGAACTTTCCTTATCTATGACTCAAGGTGGTTGCATGGACCACAAGTTAAGAGTATAATTTAAAAAGCTATTTTTTTTTGGAAAATCCATTTTTAAAATATCTCACAATAGAAAAATGATCTCTAAAAATGGGCCGTGTAGGTTACCGAAAACGGAGAGATCTACAACTTTCATGTTGGATGTTTTTTCATCCAAATAATGCACAAAGAGATATCTCAAAATTAGTGCTGCAGCGTGGAACAACCACATCTTGCATGAAGATCAACTCAACTCTCTCTCCAAGAAGAGAAGCTCTTGAAAGCCTATAAAAGAGGAGGCTCTCCTTGGGTGTAAGGGAGAGGTGAAGGAAGCATCACTTTGCATGTATCCAAGAGGAGAAGAGAAGGTACAAGTGCTGCGGAAGCCCTGATGAAATCAAGTGCTATGGAAACTCTGTTGAAATCAAGTTCCAAGAGGAGAAGAGAAGGTGTAAGTGCTGCGGAAGCTCTGCTAAAATCAAGTTCCAAGAGGAGAAGAGGAGGTGCAAGTGCTGCGGAAGCTCTGCTGAAATCAAGCACCAAGAGGAGAGCCCTACACATATTGTGTAGGAGAGAAGGAGACTCAAGAAGGATCAAAAGGTGCCAACTTCCAAGTTGTGCAAGTGTTAGCCGGTTGTATACCGTGAAAGGAACCGTGATCTTGTTTCCAAGATCTACAAGTAAGAACTGGCTTATGTGTAATGGAGGAGCTTGATCCTTATCAATAATATAACTCCACAAGGAGGGGGGGGACTAGCCCATTTTCCAGTCCCTAGTGTGTTGCCAATTTCTCTACCTCTCTCTCTACATCTTTCTTTTCTCTAGTCTATTCTCCCTTTGTGCCAACATAATATTTGCCATATATATTTTAAGTATATAAGAAAGTCAAGCGTGTATCTCGGATTCTATAACAGTATGTCATCAATATATAGAATCACATTGATAACACTATCAACATGGGCCTTCTTCGTATAAAGACACAGATCCATATCACAATGGGAGTAACCATGTGAATGCCTAAAGGCATCAAACATATTATATCATTCCCTAGGTGCCTACTTAAGTCCATAAATACTCTCCTCAATTTGCACACTAGCTGTTGCATGCCCTTTTCCTCAAGGCCCTTAAGTTGTTGCATATAGATATCCTCATGCAAGTCCCCATGAAGAAAATCCATTTTCACATCCATTTGGTATAAGTCTAGATCCATATGTGCAACTAAGGCCAATACCAAGTGTAGGATAGTCATCTTAACCATAAGAGAGAAAATCTCATAAAACAACTTCCTTATCATGTTGCCTACAACCCTTGGCAACCAATCTAGCCTTATATGCTAGCTTAGGGAAATTAGGGGTACTCTTAAACTTGTACATCCACTTGCATGGCAATGCATACATCCCTTGGGCAAAGGAACCCCATGTATGCTTTTTTTGCAGTGAATCATACTCAGATTGTATGGCTCTCTTCCAAGAGAGTAACTATAATATTTGCACATAGTCTCCTCATAAGTGAGGATCATTATCATTTGACACCATGACAAAATGCATAGAGGGCTCAAAATGATCATGAGGATATGAGGCTTTAGTGGAGCATCTCAATACTAGCTATGGGGCTTGTATGGTGGTTTGTCCTCTCTGTCCAGCATCATGATCCTACACAATAGGTGGATCTTGGGCCAATACATCATTATAAACTGTAGCAGACACACTGGCTATACTCTAATAGGAGGCTCTTCATGAAAGATCACCCTACATATCTCAACTACCTGCTCTAGTCTCACATGCACTTTTCCTCATGGAATATGACATCATGGTTATGGATAACTTTCCAAGCTTGTGGATCCCAAAGGTGATAGCCCATCTCACTTGCATTATCATATCCAAGAAATATGTATTTGATGGGACTTCAAATCCAACTTATTATGTTTGTCTTTGGGAATATAGCAAAAAGCCTCACATCCAAAGACATGCAAGCATGCATATCAGGGAGGTTTACCAAACCATACCTCCTCTACAACTCTACCACCAATAGCAATGTATGGGGATGCATTAATCATTTGAACTACAATAATAACTACCTCAACTCAAAAGTACTATGGTAAGCATGCCTAACTAAGCATACTACAAACTCTTTCTTGAATAGTGCAATTCATATGCTCTGCAATACCATTCTAGGATGGGATATACAAGATGCTTAATACCCCTCTCATCACAAACTACTCAAATACCTTAGAGACATATTCACTCCTATTGTTAGATCATAGGCATTTTAGGCTATGCCCAGTCTGGCTCTCAACCATAGCAAGAAATCCCTAAAAGGTAGAAAACTTTTCCATAAACCACTTAATGTGTTGCCTATGCAATGGATCAACTTGCCACATCATGTTTTGGTTCTTGGTCCTTGTCGGGATACCAAATTCTGCCTGCATCACCTCCTCAGTATAACACCAATTTTTGATGCGATCATTGCATTCCAAGCCAAAAATCTCATCAACTAGAGGTGTAAGCTCCAATTTTCCACCAATTTTCCTTGTCTTATGTAGAAGCTATAGTTGCATTATTGCATATGGATCACTAGCCCAAGAATGCCATGGCGACTTCGTAAACTTGAGTAAGCCAATTTGCAATAACCATCCCCTTGTATTTGCATCAGATGTGTCAACATGTAGTACAAAATTGATTAGTGGAGTAGATAATTTACCCTCATCATGAAAAGCAACCTAGGTGGACTTAGGCATCGTCTCCTCTTTCTTTGAAGGTGTAATCTCAGGTGGATTGTCTGACCAATCAAGGTTGTCCTCTTCTTCATCTTGAGACTACTATGGAGGCCTTTTGATAGGGAGATTTTGAGCTTTCTTCCCCCTAGTATTCACCATAGCTCTTGCACATGGCTAAGAAGCAAGAGTACAGATGAACTGATGAATAAAGATGGTCCATTGATCAGCATGATAGGAAAATACACCCTTCAAATTGCGTGACATTCTCTTGGCCATGCCTTTTTCCCTTTCCATGTTTCCAAGTGTGAGTCAAGTCACAATTAACTCCTCTTCTTTTCTAGAACTAGCATGAGAGTGACATACTATAGTGGTACCTACAGAGGTATACACATCTTAATAATCCTCTGTATAAATTTTTTTTCTCATTCCTCATCCAAGGTTGTGGATACTCTTGCTTGTCCTCCTTCATTTTGCAATGGCTCCCACTATTGGTTTCTTGCAAACAACTCCCACAATTCTCTCGATATGCTCCTTGTCAAAATGACATTGAATGGCTAAGGATGATTCTGTGACATACACACAAAAATGTAGAATCAGGCATTGAAACTGTACCTTCTTGCTTCAGGAAGGGTTTCATCATTTTAGGTTTTATAGAAAGTGTAAAATTTTTCCTTGCAATAATATTTTTTGTGGAGTTTTAAAACAAATATTGTAATACTTCCATGCAATATGTTAGTTGGTTAGTTAGTCAATTAATAAGTTAGTAAGGTTACTAACTAAAGGTAAAAAAATAAATTAACTAACGTTAATAATTAACTAACATTAAAAAACCGAGGATTGTAGCCCGATATTTTTTCCAAATTAACAAGGACTATAGCCACCCATCACGAAAGTTTTCACATGAATGAGAGTTATGAGCCTTATTAGTCATTAATGTCAATGTGTATAGTATGGATGGTCTAAAAATATTAGGTTTTTGGACAAGACCAACATATTTTAGATATTATTTATTATAAATATCCTAAAAAGATATGGAAATTTCTAGAATAGGATATCATATAAAAAAAGCAAGTGCTTTTTTAAGCCAGTTTTGAAAATTTAATGAAAAAGAAAGGATTAGCGAAATTGCGCGCGTCGCGATCGCAGCCTACAAACAGAAAACAACATTTCAAATAGAGAGAAGAAGAAGGAGTGATCTAAAAGATTTCTAAGCAAGTGTCTTGGGGTTTTACCTCGCTTTTGAAGCCAACGGAAACATTGGATTTGTGATTTGAGCATCAGATTGCATCCTAGAAGGTTAGATAATTGATTTTGCCAAGATCCCCTCCACAAAGAGCTCTTCTTCTCAGCCACAACCCTTCTTCTCTAATTCACTATAAATAAGAGGCATGGGGAGCAGTTAGGGAAGTAGAAGGAGACCCTGAGAGGCTGCGAGGGAGAGGTAGATAGAAGGATACCCCTCCAAGAGACTGCGAGAAGGAGCTTGAGAGAAAGGGAAAGAGAGAGAGAGGAGTTATCCCGAGAGGTTGCGAAGGAGAGAGTAAGCTCAGTTCCCCCTGTCTGAGCCATCTTCTCTTACGCTCTCCCATCTCAAATTTATTCCACCTTCCCTATCTTTCAAACACGCTTGCGGACGATGGCTCCAAAGCAATGAAGTGGAAAGTGTTGAGAGTCAAGATCATAGTCTTTGGTTCAGTTGTCTACCTTAGTTGAATAAGGTTAAGTCATACTGACTTTAACCATGGTTAGATCTAGGTTACTTGATCTTTGTATGTGTGTGTAGTACTACAGTTGGCTTAACTATGTGGAATGAAATGGATTGAACGGGGAGCATGGCTGCTACCCTTTTGGCCTAAGCCTTTGTCCATATCTCTCTCTCTCATTAGTTACATGGTATCAGAGCCTGTTTGGCTAGCCAATATGGTTCTCTTTGGATGTCCATCCGATGTGTTTGCCATGTTCGCCCACCATTGCTGAAGAAGAAGAGTAGCAACAGAAGGAGGAGGAGGAGGAGGAGGAGGAGGAGGAGGAGGAGGAGGAGGACGAAGTGTTGTGCTTCCTGTTTGCCCACGCGCCCTGCACCTTGTCCATTGACCTAGCTTTAGTTGCCACCTTGACTGTAGGTGTTGTCCTTAGTAATTCATCCCTACAAATTTTGAGTATCCACGTCAAACATCATGTTATCATATGATGTGCATCATCTTGCCTTAGTTACCAACGGTTCAAGGTCTTCCCGGTGTTTTCCTATCTACAAATTCAGCATCAGCGGGACGATAGTTTTTTGCCACATTCCATGTGATGCCCTAACACTCTTACCTAATGAATGTCATCGTGAGTTTTTATCAGGTATATGCCTTTCTGATCACTGTTTCGGGTGTGGAGATTGAAGCAAGAAGATTCCACATTTTGGTCAGCAATTGGCTTATGTTCCGTGTCTTCTTCAAACATTTCTGGCTCTTTGGGATCACAAAGTCAACAATCATAGTGCTGATTGCTAGAAGAGGATAAAGAGGGAATAGCTCAAGAAAAGATGTTAGAAAGCTAAAAGTGGGAGAAGAACTTCTTGGCAATCAGCTAGCTTTATAGAAGGGTCAATTCATATATATGTTAGAAGGGCTGGAACTACCAAAGTCATATGAAGTCAAGATCTCTTGTCTAGCTTTGATACCAGCCAAGTTTGGAATTGAACTTTTGAAACAAGGTTCCTTCCCAGCAAATAGAGGAGAAAGAAGACTCTTGAATACTGAGAAATTGATGTTCAGAGCAGATGAGAGCCCAATTGCTGAGGTCAATGAAGGGACTACATTGGCTCATGTGCTGATTATAGTAGATGATGAGGGGGTAGTTACAAGGACATACACAAAAGATCATGACACTGTCATCTATAATATCTTGTGGAGGGCCTTCATCAGATAAGACCATAACAGAGGACCAGTTTTGATGATCTATTTGCCAGAAATGGCATTGCATTATAGAAAATATAAGATACATAGAGAGATACTCATCATTTGCAGACTCTGAAGGCTGAAGGTATGGTTAGCATAGATGCTTAGGGTCTTCATTAAGAAAAGAGCATTCAGGTCCTTACCATTCAAAGCATATTAATTGCGTCATCAAGTGGAATCACAAACCATTCCATATATCAGAATTCTAAAGCCTGCACTCACCTTGAGGAGGTTGATGTAAGCGAATGTTAGAACATGACTATGTTTCATTGGAATAAATAGGCTTCAATTGCAAGCATATTACTATGCTAAAAAGGAACATGTTTGTTGGAGGCATTGTAACTGCGGTTGAATGGGAACAAAAGCACATGTACTGGCTAAGAATGCAATAGTGGTCATTGCTGCAAATTTTCAGTAAAAAATGGTTGCACTACAGGTCATTGAAGTACATTTCATGTTGGCATTTTGGGAAATTGACTCTCTACATTAAAACTTGTTTTGCAAAGATAAAGAATTTGGAATGGCAAACACAAGAGAGAAGGACACTATCACTCAGATAATAGGTGAGAAGCTAGACTACAACAATTTTGTTCTGTGGAAATTTAGGATGTCTAATTTCTTAATTGGAAGAGGCTATTGGGACCTAGTCACAGGTCTTGAAGATGATCTCAAGCTACCAAATGATAGACCTCCAACATAAGATCAATTAAAGGAACATAGGACATGGTTGGAAAAGGCTAGCAAGGTCTTGCATTGACTGTCCTTATGTGTCTTAGACACAAAAGCTATGCAAATTGCAAATTGTACTTCACCAAAAGCTGCTTGGGACTTATTGATGAAGAATTATGGGCATGCCACTCATGCAAGAAAGACACAACTGAAGCAAAAATTCAGCCAGATATCAAGGGATGGAAGGTCTATTGAAGACTATGTGAGTGAGATTAGAACCATTGCAGAACAACTAGGCTCAATTAGAGCTGAAGTTGAGGATGATGATTTGGTGGCAACCATTGCAGAACAACTAGGCTCAATTGAAGCTAAAGTTGAGGATGATGATTTGGTGGCCACTACCCTCCATGGTCTTGGAGAGGAGTATAAGCAGTTTGACACTTCCATATCAGTAGGTAAGGAGCAGCCTGACTTTGATGAACTTGTGGCACTTCTTTTGCATGAATAAGTGAAGCTTGGACTCAATACAAGTTCCAGTGGGTCTAAAAATAGTAGGGATAGTGTCTTCTACTCAAATCAAAGGGGTAGAGGTGGAAGAGAAAGATCAAACTTTAGAGGAAGAGGTGCTGGAAATGCATACACAGCCCATGGATAGCAAAGTAATGGATGGAAAAATAGGTAGTCTCAAGCATACAGAGGTGCCTCAAATGCTCATGGAAGAGGGGGTTATTCATCTAGAGGAAGAGGCACTTCACAACAGCCTCAAATGAGTCATGGATAACAATCAAATGCAAATAAGGATTGTCATTATTGTGGCAAATTTGGGCATGTAGCTAAGGATTGTTACAAGAAGCAGAATGATCAGAGAGCAAGAGGGAGGAAACATGGTAATTATGCCTCTTTTAGTGGTATGCACAAGGCAAAGCACATGATGTATGGTATATAGACTTAGGGGCATCTAACCACATGACTCCTCATGGAGAGTGGTTTGACACATTGGTAGAAGGTGCTCATGGATATGTTTGCACAGGGGATGATACACATCATGACATTATGCATACACGTACTGTTCCCTTGATGATGAATGGTGACAGGAAAAAGAGTCTCTATGATGTGTTACATGTACCCTCTATAACCAAAAATTTTCTTTCTGAGGGACAAATGGCTAAACAGAATCTACAAGTTAGATTCAATAGAGATGGATGCTATATTGAAGAGTATGGTTAAGGATGCAAACTCATTGCTAAAGGCAAAAGAAATGGTAGGATGTTTACATTGGATACAAAAATTCCAGCATTGAATGCTATTATATACTCACATGACAATGTTGCAATAAGGGACATTGAGATATGACATAAAGGATTGGTCATGTAAATGTTCAAAAGCTAAAGAATATGCAGCGTAAGAAAGTTGTAATTGGACTCCCTAAGTTCAAGCATGTGGAATTGGGAAATGTATGTCAATCGTGCCAATTTGGGAAGCAATCAAGGCTTCCATTTATGAGGCATGTAAGCATTACTACTAGACCATTACAGCTTGTACATTCTAATGTATGGGGACCCTCATAGAATGCATCTCTTGGGGGAACACGTTACTATGTGTCATTCATAGATGACTATAGTAGGTACACATGGTTGTATGTGCTGAAACACAAGAGTGATATCATGGATGCTTTTCAGGACTTCAAGAGACATGTGGAGAAAGAATTGGCTTGCTACATCTCATGCTTGAGATCTGATAGTGGTGGAGAATATGTCTCTAAAGACTTTGATCACTTCTTGGCAGCCCATGGGATAAAAAGGCAATTGACATGCAGATACACACCACAACAAAATGGTGTGGCAGAAAGGAAAAACAGGGTGATCATGGAATCAGCTAGAGCCATGTTGAATGAGAAGAGCCTACCAAATGCATATTGGGCAGAGGCTGTAATGATTGCTGTGTATGCCATGAATCATACACCAACAGTAGGGATACATGAGGTGACTCATCATGAGAGGCTTTATGGGATAAATCTTGACATTAGTCATCTTAAGGTCTTTGGATGTTTGGCATATGTACATGTTCCAGATGAGAAGAGGAAGAAGCTTGATCCAAAGGTAGAAAGGCCATCTTTATTGGGTATACACAAGACAGGAAAGCGTACAAATGCTACAATCCTTCTACTCATGAGACATTGGTCTTAAGAGATGTAGTATTTGATGAGCTGAAATCATGGCATGAGAAGAAAACCATATTGATGAATGATGATGATGCTTGTCAGGAGACTTATGTACATGAATGTACAAATGAGAGTGATAAAATTTTTTGGGTCTTCTAAAGATGCTACTACATTAGTTAGTCCTTGGACATGTAGATTGAGGACTTCAGCATCTTTGTCCACTGACACAAGTATGTCAGTGAGGGGGAGAAATGTGGATAAAGGCAAAGGCAAACTTGATGATGTTACAGGGCCACTCACTTGTGGTTATGTTTCACTTGGCACTGACAGCTTGGATAGTGAGTTTGGTATTCCATCAGTTGTGACTCCTGGTGTGAGACATAGATACATACCACCTCATGAGAGAGGAGAGTCTCATACTGCACCTCAGTTGAGGAGATCAGAAAGAGTGAAGAAGCTTGTGGATAGGCTTACATACAATGGCTACACACAGTGAGGCACTATGCATATATGTTAAAAGTCACTAGCTTCAAGGAATCCACAAAGTTTTCTGAAGCTATTTTGGATGATCATTGGTGTAAGGCAATGGATCAGGAATATTCAGCATTGGCTGAAAATGACACTTGGGATTTGGTTGATTTGCATGAAGGCAAAATGCCTATTGGTTGCAAATGGGTATACAAAGTAAAGTGCAAATCAGATGGCACATTGGAAAGATACAAGGTAAGACTTGTGGGAAAAGGATATGCATAACAATATAGTCTTGATTATGAGGAGACATTCAACCCCATTGCTAAAATGGCAACCATGAGAATAGTGATTGCATTGGCAGCATCTAGAGGATGGAGTATGTATTAGATGTATGTGAAGAATGCTTTTCTCAATGGTGATTTGGTTGAGGAAGTATACATGGATGAGCTTGAGGGCTATGTACATCCAGATTCTCCTACATGTGTGTATAGATTGAAGAAAGCATTGTATGGATTGAAGCAAGCACCTAGAGCTTGGAATGCCAAGATAAGTGAGCAATAAGAAGCAACCTACAGTTGCACTCTCTAGTATTGAGGTAGAGTATAGAGGTGTTGCATTAGCTGCATGTGAGGCATCATGGCTTATGAAGCTTCTTGATGATTTGGGCATGTAGGAAGTCAGGCCTGCCACACTCTATTGTGACAACATGAGTAATGTGCTCCTAGCCAGTAATCCTGTTTATCATGCTAGGACAAAGCACATTGAGGTACACTATCACTTTATTAGAGAAAAAGTGATTGTAGGTATCATTGATTTGGTCCATGTGAGGACAGAAGACCAAGTTGCAGATACCTTTAGCAAGACATTGGGTAAATATAAGTTTGTGCATATCAGAGAACTACTTGGAGTGATGTACCCCACTTGAGCTTGAGGGGGAGTGTCGAGAGTCAAGCTCATAGTCTTTGGTTCAGTTGTCTACCTTAGTTGAATAAGGTTAAGTCATATTGACTTAAGCATGGTTAGATCTAGGTTGATCTTTGTATGTGTGTGTAGTACTACAGTTGACTTAACTGTGTGGAATGAAATGGATTGAATAGGGAGCATGGCTGCTACCCTTCTAGCCTAAGCCTTTGTCTATCTCTCTCTCTCATTAGTTACAGAAAGACCATGGGAACCACTGAAACCGGTCAAGCAACAGGTATTGCAAGAGATACAGGAGTGCCCGAGGTTGTCGAAGGTGCCACTACCAACGGAACATCGGGTGTGGCTAATGCAAGCACGAGCAAAGACGAATTCCCAATGTTGTCATGCTGCCAAACCAGGTTATTCATCACTAGGTTATTATTTTGCCACATAAAATAAATACATAAAATATTAGCTTCCATATTTTTCACTTACACCAATTGATAACTTCATCTAGAAAGCATACTAGTACAAGCATAAACGATTAATTGCTATGAATTGCAGCTAGATTAATTGAGATTCTAAATCGTAGAATCATGTTAGAAATGATTGCTGGAGGTTATTGTACATATATCTTTATGTGCATTTGGTATAGTTATGGTCAAATGCGACAAGGTTAAGTGTTGACTAACGCTTGTTATGAAAAGTGAATGTCTATTTAAGAGTCCTATAAGTCATCTCATTGAGTTATTGGCACAATATATTTCTTTAAGGAATTTTGCTTATGTTGGGTAAGATAGCCCAAACGGGAAATTCATGCCTTGCTTGATATGTTGTAAGAGATGTACTCAACACCTCTTTATGGGGAGGATAATCCTAATTAGAATGTAAGGTTACCTTAGGATAAGGTCTATCTTGGCTATGTGAAGCTGTGAGGCTGCACGATGGTTTCTCTATCATACATTGCTTGAAAGCGTGTTTGCACATATGTACCTTTGTATGATCCAATTTGCAAATGTATTGTGAGAGAGCTATATCTTTTTTGTGGCATTTTGTCTTGGAGCTACTAATAAATGATATCCTTGAACCCCTTGCTCATGTAAGGAAGCTGCTGTCAAACTACTACTGCTTGTAAATACATGTTCTTAGAAAAGAAGCTAGGAACTATTGTGGATCAAGAATAAGAAGAGCACATAGACTAAATACCCATTGATTTTCATCACTTTCAAGCAAAGACAATGTCCATAAAAGGATTGTGTGACCCCTGGATTCTTGTGACATTAGGGATTGTGCCACCCTTGGATTCTTATGGCATTGACGTTTCATGCTATCCCATATTTGCTATGCTAAGCCTTTGCATTATTGCTCATCTTTCCTCTTCAGTAGGCCATTTCCACTACTCATAGGCCTTAGCCTCTACTTAAAGCCTTTGGAGGATCTCCTCACCCAATGTACTTTTTGCATCTTCAACCATAGTGTCAGCCATGAGATGTAGATCTACGTTGTCCACTACCCACCATGAGTCAGCGTCATTGAACTAGGCCAAGGCAGCAATATTGTAATCCTTGCTGATGTCTGGTGAACTTATAATGTCGACCAACAACGCATAGTCCTGGTCATCCTACATCGTAAATGTGGGTACATCATGTCTTCTTCCTTGGCATATGAATTGAGTGGTAGCACCCTCTAGTCGATAGGGATAGTAACTAGGGCTCTTTGCCTTTGCTAAGTAACCTCTGCTCTTTCTTCCTCTGTATCAAAGACTACAATTTCCTCTACCTCCTCAACCTCTCTATTAGTAATAACAAATTGCCTCTTGTCACAACATTCAATGCTTATAAAGTCCCTTGGAAATCATTCCCATTTGGTAGGAGATGCAAGTAGGAAAGGAATGTAAAGGAAGAATGCAATAGATGATACCTCTTTGATTTATTGGCAGTCCTCTGTGCCCCTACATGCAATGGTAGGTAATTTATTTGGCACCTTGACTAACTCTCTCTTGGAAACTTTGTTGGTCGTGAAGTTCTCTAGGAAAACATATTCCTCTGGATCAATGGTCACCGTGCTAGATTATGTAATTCTTTGATATTTCTCCATTTGCTCAGCCAACATGTTACCATAGAAGCCTAACGCTTTCTCAATAGAAAGTGTGACTTGAATATGTGCAACAACTCAAGAGCATGAGAGTGAGCACCAGCATTATAGAGGAACATATATAGCTTTTCATCTAGGGTATTCTCCATGTCATCCTCAAACACCAACTTGTTCATCCTGTTTCTTGTGCCAAACAGAAAATTTGAAAGCAAAAAATCATTGATTCTCCAAGCCAAATAAACTGCTTTAAAACAAACCTCCTTCACTTGGTGTGGTTAACCACATTGAATTCAAGTACACATAAAGGTTAATACAAAGCAATGTTGTTTACCTATTGTCTTAGTGAGGGACCTCCCTCACTCGTGGTAACCCATGTGGCATTCAAAGCACACACGAGGATCAATACCAAGTAATGTGGAAGCTCTTAAGCCTAGGAAAAACTTCCCTCGCTTGCTGAAAACCCATGTGATCCATATGACATTCAGTACATATGAGGGTCAAAACCAAGTGATGTGGGAGGTCTTACACCTAGGGAGAAGCCTCCTTTGCTTGGTAGTGACCTATATTGCATTCAAGTACACACAAGAGGGTCAAAACTAAGTGATTTGGGAGGTCTCATCTAGGAAGAAGTCTCCTTCACTTGGTGGTGACCCATACTACATTCAATTGCATATGAGGGTCAAAACCAAGCGACGTGGGGGCTCTTAAGCCTAGGGAGAAGTCTACCTCGCTCTGTGGTGATCCATGTAACCCATATGGCATCTAGTGCACATGAGGCTCAAAACCAAGTGATATGGGAGGCCTAACGTGTAGGGAGAAGCCTTCTTTGCTTGGTGGTGACCTATATGACCCATATGGTGTTTAGGTATACACGAGGGTCAACACTAAGCAATGTGGGGGTCCTTAAGCCTAGGGAGAAGGCTCCCTTGCTTTGTGGCGACCCATATGGCATTCAGTGCGCACGAGGGTCAAAAAACCAAGTGATGTGGGAGGCCTTACACTTAGGGAGAAGTCTCTTTCACTTTGCAGTGACCCATACTGTGTTCAAGTATACATGAGGATCAACACCAAGTGATGTGGGGGGACCTTGAGCCTAGGGAGAAGGCTCCCTCACTCTGTGGTGACCCATACGGTATTCAATACACACGAGGGTCAATAGCAAGCAATATGGGGGCTTGTATGCCTAAGGAGAAGGCCCCCTTTCTTTGTGGTGACCTATACAAAATTCAATGCACTTGAGGGCCAAAACCAAGTGATTTGGGAGCTCTTAATCCTAGGGAGAAGCCTCCCTCACTCGGTGGAGACCCATATGGCATTCAAGTGCATATGAGGATCAACACCAAGCAATGTGGATGTCCTTATGCCTAGAAAGAAGCCTCATTCACTTAGTGGCGACCCATACTATGCTGAAGTGCACATGAGGGTCAACATGCGATATGGGTGTCCTTGAGCCTAGGGAGAAGGCTTCCTCGCTCATGGTGACCCATAGAACATTCAACACACACATGAGAATCAATACCATGCAATGTGGGGGCTCGTAAGATTAGGAAGAAGGCTCCTGCAGATATGGCATTCAAAGCACACGAGGGTCGAAATCAAGAGATATGGGAGCACTTGACCCTAAGGAGAAGCCTCCCTCACTCAGTGTTCGTGACCCATATGGTTTTTAGTGCACACAAAGGTCAAAACGAAGTGATGTGGGAGGTCTTACACCTAGGGACAAGCCTCCTTTTCTTGGTGGTGACCCATAATACATTCGAGTATACATGAGGGTCAAAACCAAGCAATGTGAGAGATCTTAAGCCTAGGGAGAAGCCTCCCTTGATTTTGTTGATGACCCATGTAAACCATATAGCATTCAAGTGCACACAAAGGTTAACACCAAGCGATGTAGAAGCTTTTAAGCCTAGGGAGAAGCCTCCATTGCTTGGTAGAGACCCATGTGACCCATATGGCATTCAGTGCACAACATGAGGATCAAAACTAAGCAATGTGGGAGCTCTTAAGCTTGGGGAGAAGATTTCTTTGCTTGGTGGTGACCCGTACTACATTCAAGTGCACACAAAGGTTAATATCAAGTGACGCTCTTTGCCTGTCACCCTAGTGAAGGGCCTCGCTTGCTCAGTGGTGACCCATATTGTGTTCAAGTGGACATGATGTCAAAACCAAGAAATGTGGGAGCTCTTTAGCCTAGGGAGAAGCCTCCCTTACTTGTGCTGGTGACCCAATTTGTGTTCAAGTGCATTCAAGGCATATGTTGCTTCGTACTTAGCAGAGAACGATAAGATGACTCACAATTTTGTGGAGGCCCCTCTCACTTTCCACTCACAAAATTAGAAATAGCTCAAAGTTAGAAGTAGTCCACACTTGTTGCTATATTATCGGATGGCATATTGTACAAAGAGTTAGCATCCATCACTGGATGGGTTGGTTCCTTGATCTACAACATCAAAGTAGCAAGGGAGATTGAGCAAGCTTGAAGTAGAAGAAAGACAAGAGTAGATGCACCACATGCAAGAGAGTATGCATAATCAAAGGAGGAAAAGAAAGCACGAGTGCAAGGCACATCCTAAAACATAAACTATTCACATGTATAGGCTCAATGGTACCTCTTTAAATGATAGATCCATAATGATAGGGAACCCCTTTTTAGGATTCTAATTTCTATCTCCCTTTCTTTAGATAATGGCGGTGGGCCATAACACTATCTCTCACAAGGATTAATGGCCCAAAGCAATCAATAGAGTGTGGGAATCAATGGCCCAAATATAGATGGCTTAGTGGGGCTATTCTCAGCTGGTACTACTCTATTATTACTTTTTGTTGAACCCTTAGAAATAAACACCCGTCTCAATGGAACCCTACATTGTGTCTTGATAGGGACCCAGCTAAAACAAAGCTAAAAAATATAGCATGTTAATGCAAAAGCACTCGATACTTAATACCCATGCCCTTAATAGGTTAATGCAAAATACATGATCCTCATACAATAAACCAATTTAATAGATCCTCCAAACTAGACTCTACACATATGTTGTAGATTTCTTACTCTTGCCTTCACTTGGTCCTCTACTCTACCTCTCACCCAACCAACCATCTATTGACCCTCATATTGAGCCTACCCCTAGAAGGAGCATATATTTGAGCAATCCGCATCGAGAATCTGAAACCAAAAATAAATATTTTTCCAGTGCTAATTCCGTCATGATCTATTTGCTGGTAAGGCTATGTTTTGTTTCCAATAAACATCCTTGAGCATTGCATATTTGAGATTCCCCCCTCTCCCCATAGAGATGGTCCTTGCACTAGGGTTTTGCTTTAATGGATGGTCTTTCAAGGTCACCACCAAGTGATATATGGAAACCCATTTGCCATGGGTTACTTCCATCACTCGATGCTAGCTCTCATCCACTCCCTTGTTTTTGACTTCGACGGTCCTAACCAAGTGGTGCATGGCTAGCCATTGCTAGTGGAAGCCTCACAACCCATGGATAAGAAAAGCCTCCCTCACTCGATGGTGGCCCACGTTCTATGTCTTTGGGGTCACCACCAAGTTGTGTGTAGCCATCCTCAATGGTGGCCCATGTTTCGTGTCTTTGGGGTCACCACCAACTTTTGTGTAGCCACCCTCGGTAAGAGTAAGCCTCTATGAATGGTGGTGGACCTCATCTAGTGTAGTTGTGTCCAAGGGACACCACCAAGCAGTGTGTGGCCATCCACTACCAGGGAAAGCCTCCATCTCTAGGTGACGACCCTCATTCCATGTTACTGTCTTTGAGGGTCATCACCAATATTTGAGAAATTTTCCCCCATGGCAATGGTCCTCACACCAAGGTTTTACTTTCGTGGTGGACTATCTTTCAAGGTCACCCACCACACTGACCAATCTGTGGCAATCCATTTTCCATGGGCTGCCTCCTTCACTCGGTGGTGCCCTTGTCCCTCATTTTTGACTCTGACAATCCCCACCAAGTGGTACATGGCTAACCATTGCTAGTAGAAGTCTCACAACCCATGGCTAGGAGAAGCCTCCCTCACTCAATGGTGGCCTACATTTTGTCTTTAGGGTTTCCACCAAGCTGTACATAGCCACCCTTGGTGAGGGGAAGCCTCTATGGCTTGGTGGTGGCCCTCATTTGGTGTAATTGTCTCAGAGTCACCACCAAGCAATGTGTGTGGCTACCCGCTACCAGGGAAAACCTCCATCACTAGGTGGTAAACCTTGTCACGTGTTTTTGTCTTTGAAGGTTACCACCAAGCGGTGCACGACTATCCATTGCGAGGAGAAGCCTCTGTAGTTTGGTGGTTGCCCTTGTCCCTTGTTATTGTCTTGGAGAGTCAACACCAAGCAATGTGTAGTTTGTAAGTGTATGGCAGTACCCGTTGTTGCTTGGTAGTGACTCTCTTCAATCTTTGGTGCCTTCATCTCACTCAAGCCTACTACTGATGTCTCCATCTCACTCAAGGTGCATAAGATACCATGCTCACTAGGTAGTGCTTAGAGAGCTATGTAGTAGGATAGAAATCACATGCAACATGCAATACCATGCTTGCACTTCCAAAGGTTGGTTTGTGAAATTTGTAAGGAATGGGGGCATGGACATGAGGTGGAGCATGTTTCAATTCTATCTTTTCAGGAGATTGTAGAGAACTTTCCTGTGGAGTTTTTTGAGGATGCATATTTTCTTATAGCTCATGCTCAGAGGGTGATGGTCATGCCGAAAGATTTTCATAGCTTGCACCACTTGCAGCTATAGTATGATAGGCTACTAAATCATGTTGATATATCAGATTGGTGCATGTGGAAAATTCTTGCAATCTTGCCTCTTCACCATCGACAAACTAGGCCGAGATCCCTTGTTCCATATGAGAGGGACACATGCTCACAGAGAGCACAAGCAGTAGCCTAGTAGGTGGTCAAGATCTAGAAGTAGTCCCACTGACCCGAGCACCTCCACGACTTGCTCCACCACCTTGATTCCCATCAAGCTAAGCCCCTCTAGGACAAACCTCTCTAGGAACTTTAGGATGAGCCCCACCACCTCGAGGCCCTCAAGACCCTCCAGGATGAGCCCTACCTTTCTGAGCCCCTCTAACTCTTGCCACCCCTCAAGCTCTCCAAGATGAACCCCTCCAAGCCGCTGAGCCCACAAAAGCACCAACCCCAACACTTCGAGTCCCTCAATACCCTTCAGGATGAGCTCCTCTAGGAGGAGCCCCTCACAAGCCCCTCCATGTTGAGCCCCCCAAGGAGGAGCCCCTTCAAGTTGAGCCCCACAAGGACAAGCCCCTTCAAGCTAGCACCTCAAGGACAAGCCCCTCAAGGAGGATCCCCTCAAGGATGAGCCCCTCCAGGTCAAGCTCCTCAAGGATGACCCCCTTCAGGCCGATTGAGCCCCACCTCTCGCAATCGTCCTTGACAAGTGTAGGACCCCAACTTGCAAGAGCACCCTCCTCTCCATCAACTTCTTGCACCTTTGCCTCCATCTTAGCTCCTCAACATCCATTGGTTCTAATAGAGGACAAGCTTGCCCTCGATAATGAGCTGAACCTCGTCCTCAATGAGTGCGTGGTAGCAATGGGGGAGATAGTGGCACCTGCCCAAGCAACAACACCCTTGAGAGGGAAGCAATAGGTTGTGGAGCTGGATGGCATTGACATTGGAGTGCTTGCTTGCCCCAATGATGAGGAGTTAATCAACTCCATCTTTCTTTCCCTCCAATAGTAAGTTTTCATTCCTTATTTTTTGGGCATCTCAATCCTTGATCTCATTGTTGGCATGTTGCCTTAATAATTCTTTTTTCATGCCCCTTGCATTTGATAGCTGTGTATTATCACTACTGTCACCACTCGAGGTCTAGAGATTTGTATATTATTGTGATTCGCTACTATCGGGTCCTGTACAAGATGATGATGTCTCATGGATGGATATTTTGAATCATTGGGGTCATGTGTCCATCGATGATGTGTGAGTTGTTTTCATTTCGTACCATTAGCAATAAGTGCTTGATTAAATAGCAATTCTTGTTTGTATACGCCTAGTTCTTTTACCTTTATTTTGGTGATTTATCTTGTTTGATTATTGAATAGGTCCCACTAGAGTCAGATATTGTATGCCATGTATCAAAATATTGATTATTTAAAAAATACACATGGTAGGGGCTACCACAAAAGACTGTGGCAGCAAGTATCTATGTCTCTCCTTTGAGATTTAGCTCCTACTCTTTGAAGGCGTCATTCCTAAACTAACTTAACTTGTGTCTCTAGGGTCAGGCACAAACTTTTGGCTTGTATGAAGGGCGTTCTTTTTGTAACAACCCTTCTATGCAGCCTAACTAGAAAGATTGTGTGGGTCCCATAGCAGGGCCCTTGAGACGTCAGCTATGGATGAAGGATATGCCTCGACGTGTTTCTCCTTCTAAAGGTTATATACTATCTTCTAAATATTAGTGGTTTTACGATGCAAGCTGGTTTTGCCAATCAAAGCTCACAGTTTGTAATTTCTTCTTTTGTATAAGATATTGATATAGGGATCTACTTGAAATTTGAAGTCAAAAAATTCAAAGTTAGTGCCATTCAATTTTTTACATATGCAATTGTCAAGTGCTACAAGGAGGAGGAGTTGTTGCAGAGAGATGAATTTGAGACAGAGAGAGAATGCAAAGGAGGAGCAAGCAAGAACAAGTGCAGATGAGGGCTCTCCAAGAGGTGGCAGAAAATGGCATATGAGGTCATGAGGCCACCATGGAAGACATTTGTCAATGGGCTAAATCAAGAGAAGTTGTAGAGAGCGGGTGTCACAAGTGGTGGAGAGGAGACCACAAAGTTTAGAAACTCTTTGGCATGATAAACATGAGGCACATAGAACCTCCCAGTCCCAGTCCCAACCACCACAACCTCTCCCCCCATCCCAGCAACAACCTCACCATCCTTGTGGGCAACTCAGCCTCCCAATTGAGCCGACTCTTGAAGATTCAACCCCTACACTTGAGGAGACCCTTGAATCTAGTCTTCAAGTTCTACCTTGTAAATTTTCAGTGCTCATTTTCCACTTTGTAAATGGAAATGGAAATGTAGAAAAGAGAGAAAAAAAAGAGGAAATATTTTCATACATATTGCTAAACTTGTTGTTTACATTTATTTGATGATATGGTATTTCTTGAGTATAAAAGCCTTGTGAAATGTTTACCTTTCTTTTGTGGAAAATTCTTGTGCCTATAATTGTGAAAAGGCTCGTTCATTTTGATTACAGTTGGGTTGATTGAAGTGGGTATCATGTGGGGTGAACCCTACGAGGGTCACCACCAAAGCAAGGAATGAATGCCTGCTTATCTACTCCTTGAGCCCAATCTCTGGCCATCTTTGGCCTTGTCTCTCCCTGGCGGGCATCCATTGTAAATGTTTTTCATTTGCACAAGTTATTGTATGATTCTTGTCTCTTTCATTTTGATCTTTTTAAAGAAAGAGCAATATTTGAGTTTTGGCATGTCCTTTTTGCTTCTTCTAACCTCATTGTATGCCAACTTAATTTGTAAAACCATTGGGAAACTTCCTCTAGGTTGTTTGCCTTTTGTGAGCCACCATCGTGTCTTTTATGCCTAAAGTATCTAGTCCTTGCTAGGTAATGGGACTTGCCCATTCCCTAAGTGGACCAAATCGACAAACTCTTGTATTGCCTTAAAAACTAGGCATCGTGACTATAAATAATATGCTGCACATAAGAAAAGAGATGGAATTAGTTAAGTGTTAAGTAGTAAGTTCAAGGCCTACTAAAGCTCCATATGAAGTTTGAAAAAACTTCAGTGCTATCTACTTGATTGTGGCTTCATTCCAATCACTTATTTGTGTCATTTACTTATTGTCTACCTTGCACAGTGTGAGTTGGTTCGTTGGCACCTCATTCCCAAAGAGGGTCAGAACTAAGTGAGATGGACCCCTGTGTCAGTGTGATGAAAGCCCCCATTTTGCATTATAATGAGCTCTTTTCATCATCTACCTTGATATCTATGAGTTGTAGTGTTGGGCCCCTCATTTTTATGAAGGTCACTACCAAGTGAAAAAACACCTCCTTAGATAGGAAGGGTCCCATATTGCTTGGTAGTGACCCTTTTGTAGGTGTCACTAAAGCCTCATATTTGCTTTCCCTTTTGCCCAAAACTTTTTCTAAATCAAAGGAGCTTCCTTACCATATAGTGTGCAAAATTGTTTTCTCCCTAGTCATCCTTCTTGGAGGTTTTGAATTTTTCGAGGGCCTTCTTGAAGGCAAAGAGATCCTCAATGGACCAAGGTGTCTTGTCACAACACATGAACATTGTGTCTAATGCCTCTTAGACTTTGGCCTTCCTGTTCCTTGCTCTTCCATCATTCTAGTGGTCATTGATTGCATTGTGTAGCACTTTCCATTGGTTGTGATGAATGTGAGAAGAACCTTTTTGAGGCTTGGCATGGAAGCCCACACACCTCCTTGCCCTTAACCCCACCTATCAAGGGTTTCTTGGAAACAATATTTCCATTTTTGAGGCTTGGCATGGAAGCCCACACACCTCCTTGCCTTAACCCCACCTATCAAGGGTTTCTTGGAAACACTATTTCCATTTTAAGGTCTTTTAGGATCTACCTTTATCACAACATTCCCCCCATGGAGACCAATGTCTAACAAAGCTCTCTTAATAGCCTTGTACCTATTTGGAAGGCGTTGGATGATTCGGTGGAGTAGACATTGACCTAGAGGCATTGCGCACAACTTGCGGGCTGCCGTCCGTGCCGTCGGACCAGGCCGTCCGAGTCCCAGAATCGGACCAATCCATAATCGGATGCTCAGACAACCGTCCGATCGGACCATCCTTTCCGATCGGACCACTCGAACCAACCCGTCCGACTTTGGAAATAGGACCATTCGAACGCTCAGACTCGGACCACTCGGACCATTCTGTTCGATCGGACGCCTGTCCGATTGAGGCAATCGGACCATCCTGTCCTATCCGATTCCTAGAATCGGATCACTCCGAAAATCGGACCAGTCCAAAATCGAACCACCCTGTCCGATCCGATTCCCAGAATCGGACGTGACCGAAATCGGACCATTGGGCCGATCGGACCTCCTAGAATCGGATGTCCGATTCTGATAATCGGACTCCTGAAAATTGGACATTTGAGAATCGGAGAAAAAATTGTCAAAATCGGACAGGTATCTAAAACACAAATTTTGACGTATCTAAACCCCGAAATTGACCCCAAAGGCTACGTAGAGCTAAAGACACATCACAGATCTGTCAATGGGCTGAAACTTAGAGCAAGTAGTTCAAAATTTGGCTATAAACGGTCCTCCACATTGTGCATGGTGTTTACTGTAACGGCCTTGCGGGCTGGGGGGACTGCCCCCCCGACCCCCGCAGAGGGGGCTCTGCCCCCTCCGCGCCTCCCCCAAGTAGGTTGGAGGGAAAACACGCGTCATGACAGGTCCTCCAAATTAGACCCTAATGTAGTAATGGCTCTACACGAGCATGGATCCTCACTTGTAAAAGAGCAACCAAAAGCCCATACCCGAACAGAGAGAAATAGAGACCCTAGAACCTCAACGGGCCAATCTAGCCATCCAGGGCAAAAAGGCCACACCACAAGAACACATGTACATTGTGTTCAAGCTGCGTCTAGTCAAAGCAGAATGCAACATCATCAAGATATCAATGCGAGGATGACTAGACATGACAGTCCTGACGATAGATGTACCTTGAGCAGTGTTGCACAAACGACCCAAGACCTCAGTAGTGAATCCACGTCTGACTGTGCAGTTAGGGACTCAAAGGCATCTGTCAGAAGGCTTAAATTTACAAGCCAAGACGAAAGATGAAGACATAATACCACCTGCTTATCTTAGGGTCAAACTCACCGCGAAAAGAGAACATACTATTGATGATCTAATTGATGAAGGAGCAGATTTTAACATCTTGACCTATGAATCATGGACCCTACTAGGCCAACCAGAGCTCACACCGACTAGTGCAACTCTTAGCCCTTATGGGGGACACCCACAACCACTCATGGGGAAGTGCAAAATCCTTGCAAAAATTGAAACGGAAAGCTTGCCTCTCCTATTTCATGTTCCTCCAAATAGTGCTAGCTGCGGGAAAGAAACCCTTCTAGGAAGACCCTTCAAGAGGGCGACCAAGTGTGAGGCCGACTATGTAGCACAGAGGATACACTTGACACTACCAGGTGTGAGGATAGTCACAACCTTTAGCAAGGGTGACCCCATCAAACCTCGAGGGAAAGGCAAGGAAGGTGCTAATGTAACAGCCAAGCCTACTAATGAGAGCAAGGACTTGTCGGAAAAACTAATACAAGCACAGGTCGAACAGCGAGAACCAGTGAGTGAGGCCATGCCTAAAACAAGAAGGTCAAGAGACAATGCCAAGGACGGGCTTTGGACTTACAAATATCGTAGAAGACCCCAAAAGAAGCCCAAGCCTTATAGACGCAGGCATCGATGGAGGGTCAACACAATGAGGCGATGGATATCCAAAGCGTTGCTATGTGCTCAAGGGTACTACGCAGGTAACCAATGGATTTGGCTACCAAAATCCCCTGCTAAACCACCTCTATCAGCTAAAGGCTAGAGTGCATCAAAAGCAACGAAGCACAGGAGGAAATCTAAGAGAAACTCTAGGTCTCGCGGCAAGAAACTAGACATGAGTGTTCAAAAGAAAGAGCCTCAACCTAGCATGCTTAATAAGCAGATGTCATATGTAGCCATTGAGCATGCATAAAAGCCATTAGTGCCGAAAGAGCCTTTGATTTTCCAAGAGGATAACATGCATCATAGGCACAACATTGCTCATGGCAAGGCTGATTGCTGAACAAAGCAAATGGCACAGTCGTCTAATAGGCTCGAGCAAATCATTCAGCCAGTGCCAAGTCCACCTAAGAGTCCTAGATCTCCTACACCCTCTTTTCCCAAACAGACACAGGAAGCACTACAGCAGTTGTCAAGGGCAGCTGCTCAATTCCAATCTCTATCTCCATCTAAGCTTCCAAATTTCCAAGAGGAGGGACATGACGCCATCTGTAGCTCTCGACCCAAGGATATGCCCGAACAACCTAATGTGACTAGATCAACTCAAGCTCCAACTCGTGCTCGATCTACACAGATGAGTGCTCAAAGGGCAACAAAAGACACGACCACTTCCGATCGCCCTAGGGACTTGACACCACAATCCACCAAGGGTAGCCAGCCCACTAAACTCGCTGCTACTACTTCCAATCAGGGATCACAGCAGTCACAACCCTTGGCCGTGACAATGCCCCTTGCAGAACGTGTCCTTAGCAGTTTACATGTGAAGGAGGTGTCGCAACCAACTTCATTAATAACTCTGGCACTTCCAAAGAGCCTAAAGCTTGGACTGGAAGAGTTGAACACATGGGAAATGGCTGAAGAGCTAGACTCTTCGAAAAGGGAGGTAGTTGTGCTCTCACAACCTAGCGAGGCTATTCAGCAGGCCACGGCCATGTCCCATAAGGACATAGTAGAGAAAGAGAATGCTGAGGCCCAACCAAGCACATCAACGATTGACCTAGCCCAGGGTCCTGAGTCATTGAGAGATGCACCTTCACTGACCAGGAAAAAGAGGAGAAAACAACGAAGACAACATCAATCACAAGTGGTTGTGGACCCCAAGAGCATTGAGACCAAGAGCAATGGAGAGCTGGGGAATAAAGCATCAAGTCCATCCGCCAATGAACCCATTGATGTCTCTCCTAATAGCGGTGAAACCTCAGACACATCCGTGTGCTCTAAAAAATCAAAGCAGTCGTTACCATCAATGGCTGCTTGCAACACTCTATCCACTGACAATAGAACTCGCATTGACAAATCAAGAGTGGATACAACACTGTCACGATGGAGTGACGAATTCGCACCAGTCACACCCAAGGAGAACCATGACGCAATAACAAAGCCTCAAGAGAAACATGGAAACCCCAAGAGCATGAGCAATCCTAGCATTAACCAATCTTTCTTATATAGGCCTGATCCCCCAGCCATGCTAAAGCCTAGGCAAACTCCTAGAACCTTGCATGAGATAGCAACCGAGCAACCCCTCGTTGAACATAGAAGTGTCGCAGAATGCTTAACTGAGTTAGATGCTAAGCTGAAGGTGTTCGCTCGAGTTTACGTCCTTGCGGACATGGGCACAATCCCCAAGGAGCAGCTTGGAGATTACTTGCCCTTCCCTTTATCTTGGGAAGAGCAGGAACACCTTGATGAGTACTATAGCAGGCTCCTAGACGAACGATTGCGACTCATCTCTAACGAGGAGGCTGACGAACTACGCTTAACCGTGATATTTAATGAAATGCTCTGCCAATCGAATCTCGTAAACATTGAGCAACTAAAGCTATTGTCAGCAGGCCGGAGTCAATTTGAACAGCGTTAGTGTGAAAACGCGTTGCAATGGCTGAACTAGGAGCTCAGATCATGATAGTATCTTAGGAGCGATTGGCCAAATGGCGGTCTCAAAGAGACCCAACCTATGTGGCACCAACTTTCCTTCGAGTGCTGACTGCCATTCGAGGTACGGACTTGGCTGAACCTAGCCAAGAAAACTCTCTGTTTGATAAGGTTCTCACTGAAGAGGAGTTACATGTTGCCAGTAGACTCGGACAAGGGTCCATGCTGCTCGATATGGCAAAATATCTATCGGTACTAAGTAAGCTGCCATGAGTGTTGGATGTGTGTGCCACGCTCCAGGACAACCCTGAGTTCTACAATTGGTTCTTATCCTCATGAAGTGACATGGATTCATAAATATGTATATAAATAAACACTAATTTTTGTGTGACCGTGTATAGACAATATCAACACACATAAGCAATGATAGTCAAGCACAGGGAGAAGAGTTGGGTCTGACAGGCTAAGCTCCTCAAGTCCTCCTCTCATCACGCATTTAAAAGGTGTGTGACCATCCCCACCTCCAAGTGAAGGGCATGCAACCCACATTACCGCCATAGGAAGCCTTGACCAACAACTCTGATGGTGTAGACAGGGTGCAGCCCCTTTTCTATACACCTTCTTCCCTTTCCGATCTATCCTTCCAAGGTTGAGCCCTGCCTAAATTCATGACCACCAACCGACGTAACTCGGCATGAGCAAAGATCTGCTAATGGCAGGAGGCTAAATATACATCACGGGGGCCATCCCTCTACAACAAGCTCTGCATGCCCCACCCCTCCCCTTCTCGTCCAATGCGCTTGATAACCTGCACTATAATCCCTTACATATGAATGGTCTTGTCATATAACAAATCCTAATCCTTGATTTGCATCTTACAGGCCCCCTGCGAGGAAAACATGGAGAACTAAGGGCAGCTAGCTTGCAAGGATGCTCTCTGCAGCCGACAGGAACATGCAGCACACGCCCCTCCGCCAGTGCACTACGTGCCCACTCTTAAAAGGTATGCCAAGAAACGCGGCCCCAAGCGACACAGCCCCAGACGAAGGCCGAAGAATCCGCAGGCCAGGGGAGCGGACGCTCAAGGAGGCGCATACAATGTGGCAACACCAGTGGCACAAACCCCCAACGTACGCTCGGGCACCAGATGCTCAAGGGCAGAAAAGGCGGCCCGGGACAGGGAAGAATTTAACGAACTGTTTAAAGACATTTTGGAAACGGTCACGACCCGGGACTACACCATTCATGTCATGGCCGACATGTTTCCTGCCCAACCTCACGAGAGCCCCGCACTAGCATCGGCCCGGTCGCCTAGCCAACCGGACTCATCCCTCCTAGTACCTATCGACTAAGCCACTATGATGTACAAGAAGCTTGACAAGTCATCATGCCATAACTTTTTGTTCTTGATGAGTAAAGGGGCAAGATCCCCACTTGTACACACTTCCTTCACCTACCATTAATGTATGCGATCTTAACAAGTAATGAGATAGGCATCATAGCATTCTGAAAAATTATGTCTTAACAGGATTGCATTGGTTCGATGTACTTAACGCAAGTGAGCATATACTCTCATGAAGTGATAAGTGGATGTAGAATGACATAGGTCAAGGTCTAGAAGCATTTGATATCCAAGTCATCACAGGACCACCAACCCCACAAAGAACCATTATGGAGAAAGTGGCAGGAATACCAAGAAACAAAAGCCATGACGGAAACGCCACTGGATGAGAACCCAAGGACACCTCTGCAGAAATCACATATTGCAACTGAGCATGGACAAAGCATAATCATCGATTACCTCCTCCTTCTTGGCCAAACTCTATGTTCAGGCAGGAGCCACGCTCTCAACAAGGGCGAACGTCTCTTCATCATCCAGGATTCAATTCGCAAGATGCTCTACCCTTGTCCATGCACAGCTCACTCCAAGTGCTACCTCAATTGTTCGAAGTCTCACATGTTACAAAGAGGTTTGCAAATCTCTAGTGTATCTCTTCATCTCAACAATAGTTCCTCTAGCATCAAGGCTAGTGACACAATCATCTCTGTAATATCCATTCTTCATAGCCTTTGGATCCCAACATTTCTCAATCCAAATGAAAGGCTAACAGCCTCAATGTATGGCATTGATTGTATTCATTTTTTTCCACAAAAAAAAAAGAGAAAGAAAGAAAGAAAAAAAAAGAAAAGAAAAGGAAAAAAAAAGAGAAAAAAGAGAAAAAAGAAAAAAAGCACACACGATCACAGCACCGCACCTAGGGGTCCTCAAATTAGGTACGTCCAATGACCTTGGTCGGCTGGCTCCGTCCCTAATCCCCTAGCCCTTTGTACATCCCCCACAATTGTTCAGGGCACATTAAGGGCAGGACATACCTAGGGAGCTCGCCTCACCTATGGTTAGACCTGTCACCCTGAACCACTTGCACAATTCTTTTGCACTCCATCTCAATGCCATTACAATCAACAGTGGTAAGCAAGGCATGAAAGACAATGGAAAAGTGCACCATAATTTTCAAGCACTACAAGTAGCCACTAGCTACCAAAAGCTAAGACATCAAGGAGCTCAATTATGCTACATTGCCTTGACACGACCATAATGATGTCTCAAGCAATCTTCAAGTGTACTCTCCGTCTTCATCGACAAATTTTTCCATCAACTTAGCCCCTTGCTTCACTGACCCATTGCTATACAAGGAACCAGGCCGACAGTCTTCTAACTAAGTAATATCTAAGTATGCACGAGCACTCACATAATATCTGCACAAAGTATATACACAATTTGGGTCCTCAAGTGCAGGACAATACTCTCAGCTTGCTCGACCTGTCTCCCAAACTAATCAAAATATGTCTTGTGCACGATAAAAAGACTAGCACTAACCCTTAGGGAGAGACCATATGAGAGGTTTTCAATTGCAGGTATTGAAGACTCCAACGAAGGTGTCGTTCACTCTTCATCAACACTCAACTCTGAATTTCTATCCTTATCACCCTGTAAGCTTGCCAAGAATCAGCATGTACAGAATCCCCAACAAACCGCCACTTGTACTCCATTAGTGCAACCCCCCAAAGAACAGCCCTACCACCAACTCCCATTGCCCTACCACCTACCACTCAACCCACCAATGTGCCCCCAATGACCTTCCTCCCCACCACTACCAACACTCCGCCATGGCAACTAGAGATGTCCTTGCCACCCACATCTTCGGTGCATGCTAAACGCTTGCTACCTATGACAGTGAGTGCCATGGGACTGGCACTCGTCTAGGAGGGGGATAATGTTAACCCTCAAACGAACGAAGGTGGAAAATCCGGAAAAGCTAAAGCAGAAGACAAAGACAAAGGCCAAGGCAAAGAGAAACGGAAGACAAAGACACACAAGGAGAAGAGTCCTAAATAAGGGAGAAAGGCGCACAAGGAAAAGCGCAAGTCAAAACTTTTGTAAAAGAGCGCAAGCGCATCATGGTTTAATTCAAGGAGCTCCGGGCTCTCACCTATGCAATTTGTAAATGTAGACGAGTGGTGGAAAGGAAGCTAGGAAGATAGAAGGACAATGGGAAAAAGGGCCTAGGCTACGGCCGGCCATGTAAAAAAGGGGAAAAGGGGATGACCGCTCAAAAGGGATTTAGGGTTTTGTATATAAAGTTGAAAAGTGAATGAGAAGCTCATTCTTGTGTGTGGCCAAAAGTAGCTCTCTTCTTCTTCTTCTTCTTCTTCTTCTTGCTTGCTTGAGCTTGTGCTTGAGAGAGGGAGTGTGAGAGTGTGAGGGAGTGAGTGTGTGAGGTGAGGGACCGGGGAGGAGAAGCTCTCCATATTCTCCTCTCTTCTTCTCTTCTCTTCTCTTCTCTTGTCTTGCTCGCGGCAATGGAGTTTGGAGCGTGGAGCTTGGGGATGGAGCTTGCTTGAAGCTTGCACTTGGATCGTGGAGCTACCGGAGTGGGCGAGAGAGGAGGTAACTCAAATGGCATGGAGGTAGGCTCACTACACCCGTAGATATGGATGGCGCGTCGGCTATGTGAGAGGTAGCCATTAGTGCTCGGCTTGGAATGCTTGAAGCAATAAGCGGTCCGTGGGTCTTGGCGGTTGAGAAAAGCTCCCACATACACTAAGAGCACAAGCTAGAGAGAGTGGCAAGGAAGGAAGCCTATGGTTTTTTTGATGGCTTCTTAGGCTATAACCAAGTGCAAGTTCATTTGAACGATAGGCACAAGACGACATTCACCACCAAATGGTGGGTGTTTGCCCACATAGCCATTCCATTTAGGCTAACCAATGCCCTTGCTATCTTCTAGTACTTCATGTATGCCATCTTCAAGGACATACTCAGAAAATGATTAGAGGTATTTGTTGATGACTTGCGTATCCACACCAACTAGGAAGAGCACTTAGAAAAGCTATGGGTAGTCTTTGAACAGTGTAGACAATAAGGTTCCTCATTGAATCCCTTAAAGTGCCAATTTTGGGTGAAGCACAGTTGTACTTTAGGGCATGTCATATCAAGGAATGAGATAGCCACAGACTCCTTGAAAGTCAAGGTAATTATAGACTTTCCCCTTCTGACCAACTTCAAGGGAGCTCAATGCTTCTTAGGCCACACAGGATACTACCACTGACGGTTTGTGCTAAACTATGCATTCATTGCTAGATCTTTGTACAAACTATTGATAGTATTCGAGTGGACTGAAGAATGTCAACAAGCCTATGAAAGGCTTCAACAAGCTCTCACCTTAGCCCCTATCTTAAGAGTCCCATATTGGTTCATTACCTTCCATGTGCACATTGATGCATCAAAATTTTCCATGGGGGTAGTTTTGTGCCAACCTAGTCAGCACAACCAGTTGTTGGTGATATTTGAATGGACCAAGGAATGCCAAGGTGCATATGAAGAGTTGAAGAAGGCTCTAACCACATCACCAATCTTACAAGCCCCAGATTGGACCATAACCTTCCACATTTACATTGACGCCTCGAAGTTTATCATGGGGATTGTATTGTGCCAGCCGAGATGAATACAATTAAGACTATCGAGTGAGCTTTGCTAGTAGACAACTCATGATGCCTCGAAGTTTGTCATGGGGGTTGTATTGTGCCAACCGGGATGAACACAATTTAGACTATCGAGTGAGCTTTGCTAGTAGACAACTCATGAATACTAAGATGAACTCCTCCACCACAGAGAGGGAGGGGTTAGCCATGGTGTTTGCTATAAAGAAATTTTGGCATCATCTTTTGGCCACACCTTTTGCCTTCTTTGTTGACCATCAAGCCCTGCTTTATCTTATTAACAAACCCTATGCTACAAGACGCATTCTCGATGGCTACTTTTACTTCTAGAGTTTGACTTCTCTATGGTTGCAAGTAAAGGGAAGTAGCACTACATGGCTGACCATATGTCTCGCATACCCACAAGAGAAGTCACTAGACAGGGCATCATAGACGACTTGCCAGATGAACACCTATTAATCCTGTCCAGCGAAAGGGACTTATTTAGAGCTCACTTAATGCCATACTAGGTAGAAAACATAGTCCAAGTGCTTGAACAGTACTTGAAAGACCCATCGAGAAGGCCCAACTTAGGCAACTCATTCTTAAAATATAACCCTATCAGTTGATAGTAGGACAACTCTATAGGTTAGGCCACGATCGCTTATTGCGTAGATGTGTATGCAAACAAGAGATGCATGACACACTTCTAGAAACGCATGACGGAATTGCAAGAGGGCACTTTAGTAGAGATACGATGGCTTGCAAGGTGCTGCAATCTCAACTGTGGTGGCCTACTCTTTTTCGAGATGTAGTACAATTTGTAAACCACTGCAATGAGTGCCAATGGACCAAGGTACTAGTTTGCAAGGACAAAATGGAGCTAAGTCCAATCATTGCAAGACAACCATTTGAGAAATGGAAATTTGACTTCATTGGGCCCATTAGTCCTATGGCATAATACTCGAAGGCCAAGTACATCATCATTGCTACAGACTATCTCACCAAGTGGGTAGAAGCATGAGCCATGAGGAAAAACAATGCTAGAACCACTGCTAAGGTCCTTTGGGAGTAGGTGATCTCTTGCTTTGGCTGCCCCATTGAATTAGTTAGTTATCAAGGCACGCACTTCGTTAATGAAGTGATCACTCACCTCTTGTTGACCTTTCTAATCATCCATCAAAAATCCGCACCGTACTACCCTCAAGAAAATGGCTAGGCTGAGTCTACCAATAAGATCTTAGTGAACATCCTGACCAAAGTGGTCTTTGCCTTGTGCAGTGATGACTGGTATAACAAACTGATTGCAACCTTATGGGCCTGCCAAATAGCTTATAAAAAAGTGATAAACAAGTTAACCTACGGGATTGAAGCCATTCTACCTATAGAGGTCCTTGTCTCGAGCTTGAGAATAGCCACTCAAGAGAGATGGGATGGAAAGGAGGCATGGACTAACCACCTAATCGAGCTAAAATGCTTATCAGAGACTTAGTTTCTAGCCACCCATGCCTTGATTTGTGAAAAGGAATGTCACAAGAGTTGGTTTGACAAGCATGTCAAGCAGCGAGAGAATTCAAACATGGCAACTTAGTGTTATTGTACTCAATAAAAGGCTACAAATAGAAGATGAAGTTCAAGGGATTAGAACCTTTTCAAGTCCGCACTATCAAGCCGAAACTGGCAATGTAGAGCTCGAGACCCTAGATGGAGAGAGCATAAGCTTCTTCAAAAGGAGCCGCATAAAGAAGTACCACCCTCCCACGCATCCACTCCATGAGCCTCCCATGCTACAGTCCCTGTGAAAGTCCAAGTTGCCACAATAACAAAAATTTGAGGAGGAAGATGAAGAGGCAGTAGCATCTGCTTACCTGCGCATAATGGTCACTGTCCAATAGACACGTACCTTCGACACATTGCCTCGATGAGGAAGCTAATTTCAATATCTTAACTCACGATCATTGGGCTCGAATTGGCCACTCACAAATACAACCTATCAACACCAAACTTAGCCCATTTGGGGGTCAATCGTATGCCCTTCTAGGAAGGTGCAAAGTAGCAGCCTCTATCGAGTCTGAAAGCATATCCATAATCTTTTACGTGTTGCCAAGCACAAAAGATGTTGGTCAAGAAGAATCATTGTTAGGACGCTCATTTAAAAAGCAAGTACATTTTAATGTCGATTACGAGTCACATCGTATTCACCTTGCTATCAGCAATGTACGAATAGTCATAGCTTTCAGCAAGGGCAATGTGGCTCCATCAAAGCTCATGAAGCCATCGGTAGAGAAACCCACCACCAAGTCTAAGGAGGGGGGTCGAGACTTGTCACAACCCGCCACACCACACCATGAGCACGCACACCGCTGAGATCAAAGCTAAGGCCCCTGAACCATAGTTCAAGTAGATCCATAAACATCAAGGATTGCTCCCACCTAGGAGCATGCAATCACAACCTTGCAATTCTAGAAACTCATACTCGAAACCTAGAAGGCAAAGAAGAAACTATAGGCACTAATGAACGGTCAAGCCACGATGGGTCCCCAAGACCTTATTACAAGTGCAAGGCTTTTACGAGGGCAATGCCTAGATATGGGTGCCTAAAGCTAAGTTGGCCAGTAGCACTATTCAAACGCCACCCTTAAACCTGCGACTATACAGAGCCACACAACAGGTCAAGCACTAAGACTGCAAAAAGCTCAAGCTGCGAAGCCCATAGAGCCCAACACCATTGACTCAAAACCTCAACGAGTCTATCGACCAAAACCGCAACTTAATGACTCTAAACCAACTCAACCCAGCACTGTTGGTGCTACTCAAGCCTCACAAACATCTGGTAACACAAAGTTAGAATTCCAAACCAATCCTAGTGCATAAGAGGCTAAATCGCATAATCTGGAGTAGCCATAAACCACAAACGTCAACCATCCCCCACTAAGCTGTTGAGTCTAGTCAAACCCTAGCCCCAGCAGGCCGTAAACCTTCTTATGAATGACGTTTGATTCTTACTGTGGTGGCAGACTTAGCTAAAAATATAGGGGATGACTTAGTTGGTTGCCTTGGGCATTGGGATGCCACATTTACTACACTTGCTAAAATCTATGACCGATTAGACCTATCAAGAATCACGTGGTGGGGGGACTTGCTTGAGTTGTTGCACCAAACACACACTATATACACAAGAGGAAGCTCACTCAAGAACACAAGAAGAGATATGGAGGCCAAAACATTTTCTTACTGATTTTTCTTCTTCTTTTCACACACTATACAATGTACACAAAGTATAGATAAGATACAACATAAAGAAAAGTGGCCTACTAATTCAAACACTGCGTAACATACTACACTAATTGACTGGCACTATATCTTTGCCAGTTGTAGGTAGGTGTAACAAACTTAATATAATAAGTGATAAGTCAGTGGCCATGTGAGTATCATAATGACCACCAACGGGTAAGTGTAGATGTGCAAACCCATCTAGCTAGGCAGTCCATCATCAATGTCCGCACGTGTTGGCTATCAATTACTATAGATAGCCAATACATCACCTTTTTGTATTTTTCATTCCATTCTTTCCATGCCTTTAATTCATCTACAGTCAAAGGTATACCTAGCTTTGGCTCCTTTTCTTCACCTGAAACAAACTCATAAGGGTCCTTTCCAATAAGGAAGTTCATCACATGGAACTTTCATGAAGGGTAGTTATTCTCTTGTCAAGCTTCTCAATAATGGAATTTCCATTGTTATTTGCCATTATCACAAAAAATGATAGAATATAGCAAGCTAGTCTTCTGCAACCTTTCACAACGAGTGCACAGCAATACACCAAGCAACCTTTTTCACTAATTGCTCAATAGTACATGTAATCTACAACTTGTTTGCAGGTTAATTTTATGTTTGCTTCTTGGAAAAGACCTCAAAATTACAAATTCAAAATCAATAACTTGTGTACCCTGTTTCGGTCAATACAGCCAAAATCATAGTATACCCTGCAACTCTTGTTCGCAACCTTGTGGCTCTAAAGCAGGGGCTGAAACAGCTTCAGATGCCCAAAAAAACTTCAAAAAATCCTTCAAAAGGCCAATGTGGAGAATATACAGTGCTATGCTCACACACTAAATCTCACAGCAATTTGAGATTTTCACTCTACCCTGCTTTCGGTGCCTCCATATGCACTATCCAAGAGAAGGAGTGGAAGAATGGGAGAGCTTCTTACATGTTTCTTGCTTGCTCAAAGCTTGCTTCTTTTCCTTCAATTCAACCTTCAAAATCAGTCTCTCTCAATGGTGCCGCTTTGATACCATATCAAGAATCGTGTGGCAGGGGGACTTGCTTGAGCTATTGCGCCAAACACACACTATATACACAAGAGGAAGCTCACTCAATAACACAAGAAGAGAGATGGAGGCCAAAACATTTTCTTGCTGATTTTTCTTCTTCTTCCACACACTATACAATGTACACAAAGTATAGATAAGATACAACATAAAGGAAAGTGGCCTACTAAGCCAAATAGTGCATAATAGACTACAATAATCGATTGTCGCTATATCTTTGCCAACTGTAGGTAGACCCATCTAGCCAGGCGGTCCATCATCAATGTCCGCACGTGTTGAGCTTGCCATCTCAACAAGACTTAGGTCTCTTAGATGAGCCTTTAGCAATGGAGGTACACATGCTACCTTGCTCATGGGAAGAATTAGAATTTGTATTCATCAAGGCTCCTTAGGTAGCTGAGAAACTCATAGACACTGAGATTTCCCGCGAACAAGCACACAAGCAATGCCTCATTACATCTTATTCCAAGGGCATGGCCCTTGCCACACCAACCAAGAAAGTGCGAAGCTAAAGGAGCTAGCTACTAAAATGACTCCTCTTTCTTGTGCCAACGGTAGGCTCTCAGACTCCAATGGGAGCAAGAAGGCTACCAAATCATGACCAACGCTGAGTAGAGAGACGTGCAATCAAGACCTCGAAATATGACCCAACTTATGTAGCCCCAACCTCCTATAGAGTATTAACTACCATCGGAAAAATCGGCCCCTCAAAGAGTAGATCATGACTCACCCCTAATTAGGTCGCATGTTGACCGAGGAGGAGCTACACATTGCCAACCGAATGGACTACGGTGATTTCCTCATGGATGTCCTCACTTGCCTCACCCATGTAAGCATCCGACCTGTCAACATGGACTATTATGCTCAAATGGAGTACAACCCGAACTTCTATGCTTGGCTCATGTGAAGGTAAAACACAATGAGCATGCGCTCAATGGTCTCCACCCTTCAACCTCTAATCCTAGGAAGGATTCTTCTCATATCTAAGGGGGGAGGGTGTGAATGATAAAAGGTGTGAAACATTAAAAACCCTAAAACCTCAATCAACATTCAAAAAAATGGAAAATAATGCATAAAAATCAACTCATGATTGAGAAAAAGTGTTAGAATTTTTTGTGAAATGCAAGGACTATTTAAAGAAAAATTCACTTTCTATATTCAAGCATTTTAGTTTTCATAAGCATTGCTTCCATCTCCTACATTTCTTTTGGCAAAAATCATATGAAGAATAGTAATTGTAGGCCATAGCTTCATGACAACCCCCTACAATGGTAGGAAAGGAGAAAACTAGTAAACTGCCACTCTTGGAGGAAGAGCAGCGGACTTTCAGTGGAGACAAGGGCCTACAGCCAATTCAAATTCAGGCACATCCTGAATTTGGAAGACATAGTCATGGAGGAGCCAGCCATCAAGAAAATCATAAAGCTGTGTAAGCTAAATAAGTATGTGGAGAAGGTGGGCCAAGCCATGGACTACGAGAAGTGCACGGAATTCCTTCGGACTTTTAACAGGAACCGCGGCACCGTCATGGTGCGTCAAGAGAATGATGCCCATTAAGTGGAAATCAAGCTGAATCTCGAGTTGGTTCACAGAGCACTAGGCCTGTCCAACAACAAAGTTGAAAGATTGCCAAAAAGTGATGCGTACAACATGTTGGGAATGGACAAAGTGATGGTCCACACCAACGATAGCATCGGCCAAACTGACATCCCCAACCCCAAAGTCCAGCTACATGCAAAAATGGTGCATACCTTATTCTCCATCCAAAGGTACAATGCATTGATGAGAAAAATCAATGTGCCAATGCTGGAAAGCATCGCTGCCAAATCCTTTGATGAGGTGAACCTAAAGGGTTTTGTGTGGAAGGTGATAGAAATATCAGCGAAAGCATTGGCCATAGGTGGAAGAACTATGAGGGGAGAATCCCTAGCCTCCAAAGCTAGGAAATCATCGTCTCATCAAATCCCTCTACCATTAGCTTCATAGGGGTCTTGACACCATCATCAGAGAGGCCTTGGGGAAAGCACAAGAAGATGAGAAAGTTGACAAGACGCCAATAGACAAGTCCTCTCCATGCCAAGAAGAGGAGTAGTCTAGCGAGAGGATGGTAAGTAACAAACAAGGAGAGCGAGAAGCACGATCTAGCTGAGGAGGGGCCAAGAAGTCAAAGAAAAAGACTCCACAGAAGAAGGCCAAATAAGAGAGTACGAAGAAAGAAAAATCTGATCTACCAAGAGCCCAAAGTGAGTCCAAAACCGTCAAAGAAAGAAGAAATAGAAGAGAAAAGGAGGATGTGAAAAGAATAAAAGAGGAATCCGAGAAAGCTAAAGAGGAGAGGAGGAGGAAAGCAGAGCGAGAGGTTGAGGAGTTAAGGAGGAAGGAAGAAGAAGGCATAGTCCTGGCCATCCGCCTCTCAGGTGGAGCAACCTTCAAGGAAAGAAGAGCTGGCAGCCATGAGCCCTCATGAAGAAGAACACCCAAGCACAAGCTCTGAAGCACCCAACAACATGCCACCCCCAATAGCCGAGGGCAAGGGCAAGGGTCTAATTAACCCTATCCCACTTTTCCTAGTGCCCACCACCCCAATCTCTACACCCACCCAAGCCTCTTCTACCATGGTGGATGCTAGTAACCTTGTGGCCTCAATGCAATTCCTGGTCAATAAAGAGATCATTCAAGGTGCAAGTGGAGGAACTCCAGTGACTGGAGAAAAAAGACTGGCAAATGCGGATGTGCATTCCAAACAAGTCCCTCAAAAGGCAGGAGATAGGACCATCTATGTGACCATACCCCCACCACACTACCGTTGTCTGCAAACTACGATGATTAGGTTCAAGAACTCCTATCACAATTGGAAAGAGTGAAAGAGGAAAAGAAGGTGGCAGTTGCCAAGCTAGAAGCAGAGAAAGATGCATTAGCAACTTTCTAGCTTGAGAAAACCCACCAAGTACCCAGGTATCAATGCAAAATAAGTGAGCTAAAGGCGAGGTTCAATGCCAAGGAAGAGTAGGAGAACAACTGGCAAAGAAAGCTTGAAGATGAAAATCAAGAGCTAATGGGGCTTCAAAGGGAGTACAAGCTCCTGATCCTACAACAAGAAGAGCTACAAGGATAGAGGAAGAGGTTCCAAGACGCCATGGAGGAGCTTGCTGCTAGGGAAGAAGAGAGAGCCCAAAGGTACGAGGAAAACATGGACAAGTTGGAGAAGACGATGGATGTGGAGCTAGAAGAGCAAAAAAGGCTAGAAACAAAAATTGAGGAGCAAGAGCAGAGAATAAGGGCCTTAGCCCAAATAAATAATGAAAGCTTGAAAGAGATGAAAAGAAAAGCAGACGAATGGGTAGGCAAAAGTTAAGGACGGGTAAGAGCCTTAGCGAACCAACTAACCCTTGTAGAAGGTGACAAGGTGTTAGCAGAAAGTAGGGCCCACAAATAAGATTGGAATCCCAAAAATGCGCCTTCCTCAATAATCTTTTAGACACCACACAATCAGAAGAGAAGGAGGTTGTTGAAACATTAAGGAGAAATCTGGAGATCACCCGCAAGCAGGGCTCTAAGACACGAGCTGCACGCCCAACCGCCAGCTGGCTGCAAGACCCAAGGAAGCAAAGCCACAAGAGCCTAGGAGTAAAGTTGAAGGCAAGGGCCACTCCTAGAGGCTAGACTGGAGTTTGAAATGGGACATCCAGAAGAGGAACTAGTACCACAACCTCCCTCTACACAACTAGAAATGCAACAAGAACTGGACACCACGACCGAGAGAAAAAACAAAACTCAAAAAGAAAAGGGTGAGGATGTTGGAGTAGGCAAAGAGAAGATTAAAAGCCCAACCAACAATAGCCCCTAAAGTGCCCATTCCACCACGAGCGAATTGCTTCCTAGTGGATTGGAATGCGGAGCTCATAGTATGGGAGAAAAAAGAAAATGTCTGCCAACCCTTCGACTTCACCTTCAAATTCCCCTCCACCTTATGCAGAGTGCTATTGGCCAAAGTGGTGGAGAAGGTAATAAGCATGGGAGGAAGGCTCGAAAATAAGTGGAACCAGGAGAGGGAGAAGAATCTGACACGATGGGGAACAAAAGCACCCGAATATTGGGAAGACAAACTCATGGAGGTGCTCGAGACAGTTCAAGGCTACGAGTCCCAACCAAAGTGGCGAAGGAGAATCTGGGACAGTAACATGGATGCCTAGGTGTCGCTTTGCAACACACTAACCCTCGAGAGAATCGACCCCACATATACGCCATATCTAAGAAGGGTAGGGATGGATTTCAACCCTAACATCCATGGTAGATATGATTTTCCAAAGATATATAATGTAAATGCCACGAAACCACGAGAGGATGCCCTGACCTTCTTCAAAACTGATCTATGGGATTCAATTGCCCATTTTCTCAAAGGAGTTCACTTTTTGCCTAGATCCTGCCTTTATTAATACTTGTAATTATCTGAGATTACTTAGGGTACTACTTAGACAGGAGCCTATGCCATAGGAGCACCACCTCCCGCCACTCTTTTTTTATCTCAATGTCGACATAGATAGATGTTAGCTAGGGGCTGATAATGCATGTTGCCCTCCTGCCATATTTTTGCGTAGCCCTCTTTGACAGGAGCCTACAGGATCCTACGCCATAGGAGCACCATTACAAGACATGCCACGGACATAGACCATGCAGCCAAAAAGAAGCAGAGGAAGACAAGGAATCCCAAGTCAAAAAGTGAATGAAGAAGCTCATTTTGCATGGGCAGGAAAAGTGGAGGAGAAGGCAAGTTTAGAAAAAATATAACAGAGCACCAAATATTCTAGCAAGGCTCTCTCAAAGATGAAGGAGGTCCTCTCAAGGATGAAGGAGGTCCTCTCAAAGATAAAGGAGGTCCTCTCAAGGATCAAGGCGGCTCTCTCAAGAATGAAGGATACTCTCTCAAGGATCAAGGAGAACCTCTGAGGGCTCTCGCAAGGAAAATACGAGGCGCAATGTATTTCATTTTATAAGAGCTCCAGGCTCCCTCTTGTGCAAGTTGTAAAGTTTAAATGGACATAGGTGAAGGGATAAGGCAACTAGAAGGGAATAGGGAAAGAGGACCTTGGCAAGATGCCTGGTCATGTAAAAAGGGGACGGGTGCCCAAGGGATTTAGGGCTTGTATATAAACCTGAAAAGTGAATGAGGAGCTCATTCTTTGGTGTGTGGCAAAAGTGGTCTCTTCTTCTCTCCTCTTTGCTTGCTTGTGTGTGCTTGAGAGAGGGAGTGAGAGAGTGAGGGAGTGAGTGTGTGAGTGTGAGGGATCTTGGAGAAGAGGCTCTCCATCATCTCCTCTCTTCTTCTTCTTCTTCTTCTTCTTCTTCTTCTTCTTCTCTTGTATGCGGCTATGGAGGATGGAGCTCAAAGGAGGAGGCTTGAGCTTGCATCTCGAATCATGGAGCTACCGACTTGCTTGATGGAGGAGGCTACTCATTCGGGCATCAAGGTAAGCTCACTGCACCCCTATAGGATTGAAGGTGCATCGGCTAGGTGAGAGATAGCCATTTGTGCTTGCTTGAAATGCTTGAAGCAATAAGTGGTCCATGGGTCTTAGTGGTAGAGCGTGAGCTCCCACTACATATAGTATAGTGGTCGGTTTGTCGATTGAGTTTCATCAAAGGAAAAATCATCAAGCAACCAAAAATTGGTTTATTCTATACACAATTCACCAAAGATATATGATTTTGTGCCACCAAACCGTTCTTTTGGCCTGGTACTTTCATTATCTATCATTCATTGACGACTTTGAAGATGTATCATGCAACTAAGGCTTCAACTACTAGATCATTGACATGTTAAGATTGAAATGGAGTAGCATTTTGGTGGACATAGCAACTACATGTGCATTAGAGAGGGTAGCAAAAGCTCTATATTCTTCTTCTCCAAGTCCTCATATCAGGCTCTAAGTGCACCATTACAAGTGTTATTCTTAATGAAAGAAGAATGCAAGAATAGTTGAAGCATCAAAAAGAAGAAGAAGAATAAGAATAAGAGAGCAATACCACAAGCCTTCATGGACAACCTACAAAGAATGCCTCGGTTTCTTTGACATGCTTTCCATGTTGCTCAAGAACACACTCTCTACTTGTAACCCTCTCATTTTGAAAGCACCACCTCTTGCTCTTTCTTGACAGTTGCAATCTTTTGCTTGACAGTATTCTTTTCTCTTGTTATCAATGTAGATAGCCTTACATTCAAATCCATTTCTGATTGCTGCAACATTGTGCGCTCTTTCTCAATCTGCTTTCTTGTCTCTTGCAGATATGTTTCAAGCTTCTTCAATGCCTCATTGTAGTCAAATCCATTTTTGATTGCTACAACATTGTGTGCTCTTTCTAAATATGCTTTTTTGTCTCTTGCAGATATGTTTCAAGCTTCTTCAATGTTTCATTCTAGTCAAATCCATTTCTGATTGCTACATCATTGTGTCCTCTTTCTCAATCTGCTTTTTTGTCTCATGTAGATCTATTTCAAGCTTATTCAATGCTTCATCACTTTGGTTTGCAATCTCTTCCTGCTGAATGAGTAGCTTTTATCCTTCTAGCAATCTTTCCTAGCTTTCTTTTTATTGTCATGTGTCTATTGGAGGCAATGAAGAGCCAATGGCATATATAGTTTTATCATGAACTTTAGCTATGCCTAAAATCTATGCAAGGCTCTAGAGTTTAAACAAATTAGCAATCACTTGTAAGATTAGATGTGACTCCTTGTCATAGTTCGCAAGTGATAACCAAGGGAAATGATGAAGTAGTAGCTGATAAAGCTCATATCAAGCTTACAAAAGGCACATCCTCTTACTCAAGATGGAAGAGCGCTTAGTTGGGATAGTTGATGCTAATCATCAAGCTTTCTACTTGCTTTGACAATTGAAAAAGCACAAAACTTTTATCCATCATATCCTCTTACTCATAATGGAAGAGAACTTGCTTGGGATAGTTGATGCTAATCATCAAGCTTTCTACCTACTTTGACAACTAAAAAAGTACAAATTATTAAACCAGCACAATTGAATAGAGGCACAACACTCATGCATGAAGATGGAATTGTACTGAGATGGACAAGGTGGCAAAATTAGAACAAGTGAGGTGATTGTGTGGCTCTCAATTTTTGCTAAGAATTGTACTGAGATGGACAAGGTGGCAAAATTAGAACAAGTGAGGTGATTGTGTGGCTCTCAATTTTTACTAATAGACCTATGAAGCATTTTCAATCATCATTCAGTGGCTTGGAGCACTATGGGAGGCCTGTAAAGCAATTGGAGTTAGAGATCAGCTTCCTCTCCCTCAATAAAAGTAAAGAGTTTGAAGATGGAGACAAAAAAAAAGAGGTGTAGTACTATAAAAGAAGGTCTTCTACGGTTCATTGACATGGAGACATGTTCAAGATCAGCATGACCAAATTTAATTTGGAGAGTGCAACAAGCAGATATGTCCATTATGACTGGGGCCTATTGAATAAGGTGGTAATCAGCATCAAGAACATAGTCTTGCACTCCTAGCATTGAGAAGAATTTCAATTTTGCCTAAAGATGAGCAAAGAATCCAACCTTGCACAAGAAATGTGAAGTAGTGCTGCAAAGGGTATCTTACAAGATAACATTAGCCAAGGTAACATTAGTTAGGATAAAATTTGAAGTGGTATCATTATTTCATCAATTTGTGAAAATTGTACACTGTAACCCATTGTGTGGCTAGCATACCCAATAGAACCTTCTTTCAAGGTTGATCATCCTCAAAATCTAAACTCAATCTAGATTGTTTCTATCCAGCCTTCATAGCATCATCGGTAAGTAATGGTCTAATGGCAGGCCTTCTATGGAGGATGTGCAATTTTGCCCATCAAGTGACCAAGAATTCTATAGCATGGAAGATGATTCTTACCTAATATTGTGGGGTGCTAGTTCTAGAAATGATCCAGCTATAAAGGTCTAGAAAACTCATGAAGCAGACCTTCATTGTGTTGATTGGAATTCACTTGATGAAAATCTTCTATTAACAAATTTAGTTGATAACTCCATTAAAAAAATTTATTAGGATTCCTTGAATTCATAAATGATGAGATTTTTTGCATAGAAAAACCAGTAAAGTGTTGATTAGATTCAAACACTAATGATGATCATTGTGATCGTTATTGTTGATGAGCAGTTGTAGAGTGATGAAGATACTACTTCTATTGTTCCCCAACTCTTTGAGAGACCATCTGTTGATAAACCAACCATTGTAGGATCATTTTTTCTATGAGTGTTTCCCTATGCCACATTATTGGCATCTTTGTTGAAAACTAAGATTACAATGCAGCTTCATTGAGCTCTTTTTCTTTCTTTGGTGCTATTCGAATCTCTAAGGGTGTGTCTTTGCACTAGTATCAAATTGTTGCTTGGTTTCAATTAGCATAGAATATGGCCTTGGGTAGGAAAAGAAAACATGAAGATGGATCATGTGGACTTTATTAGACCACAAACAAGGGATGGTACTCCATTTTAGTAATCATATTATTAGTCACTTGGTTCTTAATAGGGTTGTCATGGATATAGTACCACTATGGTTAGTAGTTGTACTATGACCATGGGTGCAATGAGTGTTGGTATGGCCAGCAACAAACATTTGAACATGGTCATGGATGTGGGCAGCATTATGCTAGTGAAACTGGATAGTAGACATATGGAAGATGTAGTGAAGGATATGTAGCACATGGACACTAGCCATATTGAGAATTTCATGGTCAAATGCATGAAGATGGATCATATCACACAAATGGACAATCGTCATGCAATTTTGGATAGCATCAAGCTTATGCATATGGACAAAATGCAAATATACATGATGCCCATTTTCTTAGACAACAACATGCATGTAAGGGTCATGAAGTATCATCTATGCAATCCAAATATCCAACATTTTGGGATGAACTGAATGTTAGGAATGAGGAAAGAAAAAAGAGGTTTATTAAGGACATAATGAACCACACACTAGCTTCATCTTTGCTTGGGCAAAGATAGCCACATGTTGATCAACAACATTATGGTAATCTTTAGCATCATCCTCATAGTCATTCTCATGACTCTGTTGGGCATACCATGGGTTAGCATTATGGACATAGTCCTGGTCATTCTCATGACCGTATGGGGGAACATTCTTAGACATATCCTTATGCACTACAGGCTTGTGATCCCTATGGATAGCCCTATGTAAGGGAGAATCATGATAATTCTTTGGTGTGTTACCATCATACGAACAATGGGCAGTATGCTATCCTCAAATCACCAACTGCAAAGGTGAATACTTTGATTGCAAGAGTGGTGGAAAATGAAGAGGAGGAAGACCAATAATGTGTGCATTGATCATGAAGAAGAGGAAGCTCAAGAGTTACATGGTTCTCATGGGACTCAAGAGGATTGTGTTGAAATCAAATGTCTCGAAGACAATGGGTCATCACATGATGATGCATATGCATATGATGGTTTGCATCAACCCATGCACATCCATGGTGTGCAACGACCAAGAGAAGAAATTCATTTGAATGTGTATGAGGCTACATATGATGCATATGAATTTCTTGATGGGGATGCATGTGGACATTATGTGTGCATATGCATATGACACAGATGATAGGCATGACGATGAAACTATGTTTCTTATGATCCACGGGATTTTGGATATGATTACATGGATGATGCATTATACCCATTTGATTAAGGTGGCTTGGTACTTGTACTCGATGTCAATTTTCTTCTCTTGGATAGCTAATATGTTGAAATACCTTTCAATCTAGGTGAGGATGATCATTGTTGAATGTTTGATGACTATTATACTAAAATACATTTTGATCCAAGTGGATCTTTTGGCTGATTCATGAAGTCACAAAACAAGTTACAACTTGATGTAATAATTTTTTGCATTGAAAATAATTAGCTTAGCCCTACTTGGTGGGTCTTTATGGTTTAAAGGTGAGAGCTGGGTTTAGGACCCGATTTGGACCCCTTCTTGAAGCGATGGAGTCCGTTTTTGGAGCCGAAAAGTGTCGGAGAGACAGTAAAGAGCTAATTTTCATGAAGAATAAAATGGTAACAAATGGCCAAGCTAGAGTTTTCCTAGATGCATTTTGACGTCAGGAATCCAACACAAGTCTCGGTTCGTCGATCAGAGGTCGTTTGAGCCCCCATTTAATCCCCGCAAGGGTTGGCGTTGTAAAGTAGCTACTGGATCCAGGAGCCAAAAAGTACATGACAAGGCCCAAGTTTATAGATTTCGACATCACGAAGCCAACCGTCCAGTCGGATTGCGAATCGAAGTCTGTTTGCACCCCCAAACAGGCTGAAAACCCTTCCATAGTAGTGTGAAAGTGTTTTTTTTTTTAAGTGGACATTTTATAAATGAAATGAAATGAAACTCTAAATGAAAAAAACATGCAAAAACATGTCGTGATGAAGGGAGGGCCGTTTTTTGATTGACGACCCATTTTTTGGGGATGTATGTGCCTCTTGGATGCTCAATCATGTAGAGAGAGACGGGGAGATCCCTGATCTATGAAGAGAGGAAAATATTTTGATGGTAACCACGTGCAATATGATGAAGGGAATGAAATTTTGATTTTTATTCTTCTCTCTCCTCCCTCTCTCTCCTGCATAGAGGCACTTCATGTGGCAAGAATCAAGAAGAGGATCGGGTGATGGATGCTTGTTCGAGAGGCACCGGATTGTTCCAAGAGGTTGAGGAGGTTGAAGGCTGAAGATCTATGCTAAAATCCATGGCTGGTTAGTCGATACGCAATCCCAATTAATTATTCAAAAAACCCGAAACACATTAAAGGCAGTATTCTCTATTTTATAAAAGAATTTTGCTTATTTTTTATCGTTCATGGTCTAAATGGTGTGCGTATGGGTTGGAATTTTATTTGAATGTTCTTTGCATTATGTTTGAGGGCTACAATCACTATTATGCAAGACCCGTATTGATTTACAGCAATTATAAATTTTCAAAACCTGAAAAAATACTAATTTTGATTAAAATTGATAGTTTCTTTGATTTTGAGTGGGGAAAAATGAGTGGATATGGGGTAAAATAAGGAAAAATGCTGAGTTTTAGTTCGAATGATCAATCATCAGAAAAAAACCAAAAAATACCTATTTTTATTAAAAATAAATAGAAAAACTAGAGAAAATTGGAGAAATTTTGGTTTTTTAGGTTAGAAAACATTGGAAAAATAAGAGCTATGTATGTGAATGTTTGATGGGGCTGAGGCATGAGGTTAAGCCTCAGTTTGACCTTTTTCTTTGTGTTAAAGTGTGTATTTATTGCCTTTACATACAAAAAATGATATAAAAAATCCTCTACACCTATGCAGCGCAGCAAAATCTAAATGGTGAGGGGGAGAATGATGTTATACATTAATTTAAGTGTTGAAATAATACAAAGTTTGATTGTTGTCTTTATGCATAACATTTAGGATGCGGTTTATTTTGAAAATAATGGATCTAGTAGCACGAGGTTAGCCTTGGTGCTAGGTTCCTACAACGAAGCATTGTGTATTAGCGAAAATTCATTAAAAGGGCTGTTTTTGCACGACACATAGGCTAATTTGGTACCAAGAGCGGAGTCTGTTTTGTATGTGTTATATGTATTAGCGATGCATCGAGGAGCTAATCCCCAAGGTGTAGGAGGAGTTGCAGTGGAGCCACGGCAATTAGCCGACGGGTGCCTTCTATGTTGTTCTACGTGGTGAATTACACCAAAATATGTAGGGTCTCCCTCTCATGAGTTTGAGAAGGTTAAGGATTGGACTATAAAACACGATAAAAACACAAAATGTATGTATAATGGCAAGGCAACGTGTCCTGTAAACGCTCCTAAGCGCAAGGCCGTGGGGTTGTCTTATGCATGTCAGAGGTCCGACTAGTGCTATAGCTAGTGCCAACCCATTTTAGGTCCCATCAGTGGTGCATCTATCTTGGGAGCTGCCTATAAGTGGCGGTGTTCGAATCTAGGTCGTGAAGGGACCTATGTTTATAATGTCCATTAGGAGTGTGCTAAGCTGCCCATAAAATGAGACTCATTCAAGGATGGAAAACCTTGGCTTTCCCCATACAAAACTTATTGATAGATTTAGTTAGTTATGTAGAGCATGAGCCCTCTATAGAAGATAATTTAGGTGATGAGAAGAGTAACTAGTTAGTGGTTACCCCATCCTCTAATGCAATGGCATGGGCCGAGGTTCGCCTTGGTGTGGTCTCTACCCAAGAGAAATCATGTATAACCATCCATCAACCTAGAGGGCATGGAACAAGTATGTTGGAAGCTATGGCAGTCCTGGCATCAACAAGTGATTATGCTAAAGCTATAGTGCCATGGGAAAAACTCGACATACAGTGGAGTACAGTTATGGCTGAAACATCCCATGTGGTGGGGCATCATGCCAAAATTTTAGGTATCACAAGGATGTTAGAAGCCCTAGCTGTAAAGGGAAAACCATTGCTTAAGAGGGACGGTCCCCAGGACCTAAGTGGTAAGGATAAGTTTGCTTTTGATGAGGGGCAAAAGCTCCTAGATAAAGCCATCATGGAACTTCCTAGGAAGGGGCAAGATATGGAAGATCCTCTAAGAAAGGATCGGAATGACATGCTAAGAGCTATAGGACTCCCTAGACCACTTTATGAGTTGGTAGAAAGGGACGTTAAGGATAATATTAACCTCCCTACACCAGTAGAGGTGGAAATGGAAGAGGTTGGAGACCCTAAGACACTGTGGTTAGGTTATGATTATGAGGATTTTAATGCCCCAGTGCTGATCCCGAAGGAAAGGACTAAATGCCCTCCTCCTTATAGGGATCTCCCAGTGTTTCATGGGTTGGTTAATGAGGATCCGATGGTGTATTTACGAGAATACAGCCTAACTTGCCTTGCAACTGGGTATGATAATATTCATCAGATGCTTGTATTCTCAAGTACCCTAAAGGGAGAGGCTAGAAAATGGTACTAGAGCCTCCCAAGGGGGTCTATTAAATCCTTTGAGGAGTTGAGTGATCGATTTTTAGATGAATATGAGAAGAAGGTGCCTATGACCCAAGTTTTAGGGCAGTTGATGCAAATTAGACAAGAGTCATATCCTTCTATTAAAGAATATGCTAGAGACTTTGATGATATTCTGAGGCTTCGGCCAAGAAGAGCTACTGCATTGCCAGATGATGTGCTATGTGAGCTCTTTTTGAGTGGCCTAGAGATTAACATGCAAATCCAAGTGGGAATGCGGAATCCTAAGTCGTTAAGGGAAGCAAAGATGTATGCCATTAATTATGAGGGATATATTTAGAGATGTTGGGCTTTTGGAGTTTTTCCCACTCAGTACAAGTGCATCCTAGCTTCCAACCATTTCTACAAGGAGATAGCTCGCTTGTTGATACCAAGGTAGCCTATGAGGAGAACCTTTGGTAGCCAAAATCTCCAAGCAAAAAATGGCAATAGTAGGAATAATATACCCCTTGGGGATGAAAAGATTCCAAGCCCAGTAAGTCCCATCAAGGCTTGCAATGCTCCCATGAGAGGTAGTTGCGATGGCGGCATTGATAGGACCATCGGGCCTATGAGTATGAATAAGTGTGCTATGAGTGGTCCTAGTTGTGCTGCTAGCAAGGCTCTTGAGAAGCCTTACTAAACTAAAAAGGCTCTTGAGAAGCCTTTTTAGTTTAGTAATGAATCATGCTTTCGAGTAGATGCTATTTCTTTTAGTAAAAGCATGGTTCCTATGACTAAGCAGTTTTGCAGAGTGGACAAAAGCAAGTAAAGACCTCTCGTATGAAGAAGATGAATGATGCCAAAGGTCCACCTGTACTAAATAGAAGTCATAAGGATGTGAGGCCATCTGGCTATAGCAATAAATCCACGTGAGTCCATTGGACCAATGTGGGCAGTCAGTGCAGCCTAAGAATGCAAGAAGGGATGTGAGATGGCTTTGGAAACCCAAGATCTCTCAAAATGTGGCTGGTGCGTTAGATACAAGGTCAATAACACTATGCGGATATATTGTGATCAATTCCCATGTAGGTGTGATAAAAGGCCATAATGATACGATTGACAATATGCACCGCCCTAGGATACAGTCATGTGATGGGTCTCGGATTGAAACCCTACCTAGTTTTGGTTGCAACATTGACTTATGTCAAAACCCAAATAGGGAAGGTTCAAATGAGCACCAAGTTGTGATTCTTTCTACCGAAGGAGCCAAGCCGCTTGAACGACCAGTTCATTTGGATGACAATAAATGTGGGACATGCGAGCCCAATGATGTCATTCACCTAGCCAATGGTATCCAAGGAAGGATAGGCCATATCAAGGTTATATCAGTAGAAAGGCTTGGGCTAATGGATCTACAAAGGGCATAGATCAAGCTTTTAGCTGACTCACATGAGTAGCATGAGGCTAGTCCTCATATTTTATGCTATCTTTGGTATCTTGGCTAGTTTGATAGGATGTGGTGTATATGCCAAGAAGACCATGTATTGCATGGATAAGAATGATCTATCCATTTTAGGCCAGGAGGGCCAATTAGTTTTGTCGTGTCATGTTTAATTTCTTTAGGCCAAGAGGGCCAGCTAGTTTGCAATGAAATGTGCTATTTCTTTAGGCCAAGAGGGCCCATGTCTGTTTGGTGCGGGTACAATTAATGGATTTTTGTTGTAGTGATTGCATCATACAAGTTGGTAAAGTCGCTGGAGGGAGCCTTTGCTGCGAAGGAGCTTCTTGTGGCCATTCCAGGTGGTTTCATCTCCTTTTCGAGTCTTTTCCCTTAAGCAATTAATAATATATGTGCGTGCGAGGGTTACTTTCTTTTGTTTGTTGGGGACCGGCAATCGAGGCATGAAGTCCTAGGTTTAGGCTTTGTATGTCTGGGGGAGGTATGAGTAGTCATTGCCTCCTGCAAAGGCATTGTTAGGCATTGAAAGATCTGTTTTAGAAGGCAATTCTAGTGACCCTGTTCTGCTGACCTGCTAGGCGGCCGTTTTAGGAGTTCATGTTAGTTGTGAGGTAGTTAGAGAAGCCTACTCAAATAATGATGGAAAGAGGCAAAACCCTACATATCTCAAAGACAATATATGAATATACGAAGGTGTGTGAAAAGGGGTTCTAACCCCTATAAAAATAGAAAAGAAAAGAAAGAAAAATCCTTGAGCTATTGTTTATCGCCTTGTGAAGGCCTAGTAAGTCCTTGGGGACAAAACAAGACCCGGGGCCGATGCCTTGTCTTTCGAGGGGTGGAATCTAGCTGAAAAACAAAGAAAACAAGAAGGTTGGAGTGAAAATAAAAGTGAGCGATAGAAAAGGATTCAGTGTCGCCTTGTGAGGGCTTGGTAGGTTCTTGGATACCGAGACAGGACCTGAGACCGATGCCCTGTTCTCCCTAGATCACTACGCTTAGCTCCCTCTTTTTTACACACCCGAGTATGGAAAATAAGAGGTTAAAGGACCAATATGCTAAAAGAAACTATTTCTTGATCAAGCTATAGGAGTTCTCGCCTAGTAGAAGCTCCTAGTTGAGTTGTCCTTAGTTAGGTAGGTAGTTTAGACCACCACTTAGGATAACCTCTTTGATAGTTCTTTTTAGCATTGATTGTGTTACAACAGTTGGTTAGTGACTAGCTTTAGACTTTCTGTCAAATTATGCTTTGGTTTTGGTAAGGGGTAGGGTGAGAGTTGTGGTGTGTTTTGTTGTGTATTGTTTGTATCAGCTTGATGCTCTTTATGGTTGTGTTTATGTGCAGATTAGTTCGTGGGATTCGACGGGCTAAGTCGCCCTATCCCGTGGTCACCAATGATAGCTGCGTTTAGGACTAGATTTAGACCCGTTCTTGAAGTGATGGAGCCCGTTTTTGGAGCCGAAAAGTGTTCGAGAGGCGGTAAAGAGCCAATTTTCATGAAAAATCAAACGGTGGCAAATGGCTGAGCTAGAGTTTTCCTAGATGCATTTCAACGTCAGGAATTCAACGCAAGTTTCAGTTCGTCGATCGGAGGTCGTTTAACCCCCCATTTAATCCCCGCAAGGGTTGGTTTTGTAAAGCAGTTACTGGATCCGGGAGCCAAAAAGTGCGTGACAGGGCCCAAGCTTATAGATTTCGACATCACGAAGCTAGCCGTCCAGTTGGATCGTGAATCAGAGTCTGTTTGCACCCCCAAACAGGCTGAAAACCCTTCCATAGTAATGTGAAAGTGGTTTTTTTTAAGGTGGACATTTTAAAAGAAAAGAAAAGAAACTCTAAATGAAGAAAACATGCAAAAACATGTCGTGATGTAGGGAGGGGCCTTTTTTGATTGACGCCCCATTTTTTGGGGATGTATGTGCCTCTTGGATGCTCAATCATGTAGAGAGAGACGGGGAGATCCCTGATCTATGCAGAGAGGGCAAGATTTTGATGGTAACCATGTGCAATATAATGAAGGGAATGAAATTCTGATTTTTAGTCTTCTCTCTCCTCCCTCTCTCTCTTGCATAGAGGCACTTCATGTGGCAAGAATCAAGAAGAGGATCGGGTGATGGATGCTTGTCCGGGAGGCATTGGATTGTTCCAAGAGGCTGAGGAGGCTGAAGGCTGAAGATCTATGTTGAAATCCATGGCTGGTTGGTCGATACACAATCCTAATTAATTATTCAAAAAACCCGAAACACACAAAAAGACGGTATGCTCTATTTTATGAAAGAATTTTGCTTGTTTTTTATCGTTCATGGTCTAAATGGTGTGCATATGGACTGAAATTTTATTTGAATGTTCCTTGCATTATGTTTGAGGGCTGCAATCACTGTTATTCAGAACCCGTATTGATTCACAGCAATTATAAATTTTCAAAACCCAAAAAATACTAATTTTGATGAAAATTGATAGTTTCTTTGATTTTGAGTGGGGAAAAATGAGTGGACATGGGGTAAAATAAGGGAAAATGATGAGTTTTAGTTCAAATGATCAATCATCAGAAAAAAAATCAGAAAATATCTATTTTTTATTAAAAATACATAAGAAAAAAAAGAAAAATGGAAAAAATAGATTTTTTACGTTAGAAAAAATTGGAAAAATAATATCTATGTATGTGAATGTTTCACGGAGCTGAGGCATGAGGTTAAGCCTTAGTTTGGTCTTGTTCTTTGTATTAAAGTGCATATTTATTACTTTTACATACAAAAAATGACATTAAAAACCCTCTACACCTATGCACCGTAGCAAAATCTAAACGGTGAGGGGGAGAATGATGTTATACCTTAGTTTAAGTGCTGAAATAATACAAAGTCTAATTGTTTTCTTTATGCATAATATTTAGGATGCAGTTTATTTTGAAAATAATGGATCTAGCAGCACGAGGTTAGCCTTGGTGCTAGGTTCCTACAACGAAGCATTGCGTATTAGCAAAAATTCATGAAAAGGGTTGTTTTTGCACGACACATAGGCTGATTTCATACCATAGTTGTTTGTGCACAAAATAAAGCATCCACTTTTGCATGAATCATATACGCATGGTATCTATTCTTGGTATGCATAGCACGTGGTTGAAGTATAAATGACGCACGCTGGAGAGAGTAAGGCACCCAAGCTGTAGGTTTAGATGGTGGGTCCAAGGGGACAAGTAACTGAGGACTGGTACATTCTTGGAACAATATAATATTGGTACCAAGAGGGGAGTCTGTTTTGTATGTGTTATATGTGTTAGTGATGCATCGAGGGGCTAATCCCCAAGGTGTAGGAGGAGTTGCAGTGGGACCGTGGCAATTAGCCAAGGGGTGCCTCCTATATTGTTCTACGTGGTGAATTACACCAAAATGTGTAGGGTCTCCCTCTAAGGAGTTTGAGAAGGTTAAGGGTTGGACTACAAAACATGATACAAATGCAAAATGTATGTACAATGGCAGGGCAATGTGTCCTATAGACGCTCCTGACCGCGAGGCCGTGGGGTTGTCTTGTGCATGTCAGAGGTCCAGCTAGTGCTATAGCCAGTGCCGGCCCATTTTAGGTCCCATCAAAAGGGTACTATGAAGTGTCTTTTACATTTAGATACCTCACTTACCTTATTTGGAGAAGTATATTGTTTCTCTCATGGGAGATAATTCATCATTTCTATTTCCATTTAGCAAACTACCTTGTATTCTATTCTTTGTGGGGGTCCTTTAGTTCTATAATTTTCACCATAAAAGCTTTGATGACAAGGCTATTTTAGGCAAGGATGGTTTGTAATGAAGGACAATAGAGAATAAAGATGTCCAAAGCTTTGTAGCTATAATGAAGGACAATAGAGGATGAAGAGGGCATGCGAGAAGTGAGCTTTTTGAGCAAGTATTTCAATGAGATTTTCTGGGCAACCTCCTTCCACATAGACCACTTATTCCTCCTCTTCTCTTGGCCATATATCAAGCACCACCACTGTCCCCACCCATATTTCTCCCCCCATATGAAGTACCTCGCCCTTTCTTCTTTTTCAAATCCCAAAACCCTAGTTACTCAGTTTATAGCTACATGTATAGTAAGAAGTACTACAGTTAGTCTCAGCTTTTTGAAGCAAGCAGGACCTATGGATGGAGATTTAGACATAACTGGAGGTAAAATGGCTATATGAGCAAGTCCTCACACTTCTTTTCATGCAAATTTTAGGGGTTCCAGGCCAAGTTTAGATTCCTAGGAGTTAGAAAATGACAAAACCCCACTACTTTTTGCCTTAGCCCTCCTTCTTTCTCTTCTCCTACAAGCTGCCATGGTTGCCAGCCTCCACAACCTCTCCAAGCTTGCTCAAACCCCCTCCAGGACATCAACCACCACTAGGGACTGATCCCCCATATCCCTAGCTCCATTTTGAATACCTTGGAGGCCAGGGAAACCCTACCCTAAGCAATAGGCAACAGCCCGCAATTTGTGGTGCAAATTGTGCTACTTCCCCTACCCTCCTCTTGCCTTGTACTCCAGCTATTGGCAACCTCCTAGGCATTCCTGGCCCCCTAGGGCAAGTGGCTGACAGCAAGGTTGGCACTTCTCCCTCTGACATGGAGCTCCCGCATATGAACACCTTGCTGTATACTATTTGTGGGCAAACATTACAGCTCAGCTCAAGCTCTTGATTCAGCCCACAACCTTTGGGAGCTCAGACCTCAAGAGACCCCCACCCTTTTTGCCTCTTTCACCTAGATTGAAGGCATGGAGACATGCAGAGAGTTTTTCGGGTAGCCATGAAGCTTCATTTGAATCTTTCCATCTTTGAAGTTCAACCTTGGGAACAAGCGTGGGAGCTCTCATCATCAGTGGGAACATTTGAATGCTGAAGTCTTCTTCCATGAGAATGCCCCAACCGATCAGGCTTGCTTGATGGAGCGAATGGACATCATGGTGGGCTATGTTTCTAGCACTGAAGAGGTATGTCAATATGATCTTAATCTCTCATATTTGTCCAATTGTTGAGCTTAATCCCTTTATTGGAGAGATTAAAGATTGCATAGGCTTTATTAGTTCAATACCTCTTGTATGCATGCATCTATTAAAAGTCAATATCCCCGTTTACTTTTTAATGCATCATAACTAATCATGAATCAATTGTGTTAGCTAGCATTAGCCCCCATCTTTGTCTTGTGTGCCTTGGATAAGCCTCAAAGTGAGTAATAGCCTTTGTAAATGGGTAAGTAGCAGCCAATGAGTCACTGGACTATGCCAAGGTTACCCATATCCAAGCCTTTGCTCATTCCTTGCATCTCATGAAACGACCCAATGTTTCCTTTCCAATGCATCTCATGCTGATTTTTTAATAAAAATGTTTGCCATGTATACTCTGGTCGAGGAAAAAGGATGATATCATGCGAGGTGGTAAGACAAAAGAGAGGTGACCCTCCCTTACCACTTAAGAGCTTGAAGGGGTGCACAACCTGGCCCGGGGGGACTTTGCCCACCTCCTGGTGGTTTGGAGTTTGATAATTGTATGTAGGTGCAGGTAATATCCCATGAACACCACCTCCCCTAATGCAATGATCCCCCTTGGATACGCTTTCAGTGCTAATGGCACCCATGTATGACACTTGAACTACATGCAATCAGAAGAGATGTATGGCAATAAACTTCACTTATGCATTGATGACATAGAAGATGGATATGCAATGATGCTTGGGATAGTGATCAATATTCTCAGGATGCTATTCATGTTGTTGATCAGGCCTCTAAGCATATGACTCATCCATATAATGTTTTTGCACTAAGAGACAGACAATGTTTTTTGTCACAAGCAAGCAGGATAGTCATAAAGATCTTATCACAGAAAATTTTGTATTGCATTTGGGAGTAAACCCTATAGCTCCTCTCAAAGAGGGCTTTGTCCCCTCCGATTTAAATAAAAAATCTCCCCAATAAAATCTACGATATGAAAGTTATGCCCATTTTTGTGCACTAGGGTCACTATGGACAGGGTGGAGACCGTGCTCCAAACACAAAAGTCCCATTGTACAATATTTTGATCATTTTCCATCACAAATATTAATAGCTCATCTCAAAGATGGCTTTGTCTCCTCTGATCTAAATAAAAAAATCTCACCAATCGAAGTTTCCTACCAAAAGTTACACCCCATTTATAACAGCAGGTCCTGTGGACTGCATCTAGATGGCTAGCCAGAAAGGAAAAAGTAAGGCCCACGAGGAACTCTAGAGGGAGATTAGAGACTCTAGGACCTCCATGAATGATGAGCCGATCAGAAAATAATCTTTACTTCTCTCCACTAGGAAGGATTTTCCCACACATGGTGGTGCTATATCTCAAGAGAATCATTAGTTCATTGACTAGGAAGATTTTAAAATGCATATGGTCCAAGTATTTATGTCCCCTATGGAAAAAGAGCGGTTTGGCAAGACGGTGGTACACGCTTGACCAATGTAACCTTACTGTATGTAAGTACACAAATTAGTTTATGAACTTGACCATGTATGTGGAGAGCATTAGCGATGATGCTAAATTTCACAAGTATATATATGGGTTGGAATTGAGCCTATTAGGCAGATGTCATGGCCCAAAAGCCTACCACACTATTTGAAGCAATTGAACTGGCTAAGAGATATGCAACGAAGTATCGTAAAAATGAACATTTTCAGCAAGGTTCTGGGTGGCCAACCGTGCATCCCTTCAATATTAGCCCCAGATGGAGGTGGTTCCCAGGCATCTTTGTGCCTAATAATAGCCCCAGAATACCCACTTACCCCACCTTCCATGTTGAAAGAAAACATGGCAATTTTGGGATAGCGTTTGGCTCTAATGATGGGAATAAGTATGCTGAAAATAAACATTCCATTGCATCACCTTCCCATGGCTCTAGTGGCCAACGCTTCATTTCTCCAGATGTTGTGAAAGAATGAAAGGAAAAAGGCCTATGCTTTAAATGTGGGGATAAGTACACTATTGACCATGTCTCCAAGTGCCCTTACAAGATAGCTAAGGTCAAGGTCCATAGCATGTATGCCATGGAAGATTGGCACAATGATGAGAAGATGACCTACCCATCGACCATGTTGAGCTTGCTGAGGATGTAGATCACGAGCAGTTCTATGACCTGGAGGATGGGTTTCCTTTTGACTCGGGTGGTTTTCTATCACATATACTTGATATGACATTCCACCTGCCTACCACTTCCCTTTGCTCCATCTCCTTGGATGCTTGGACAGGTTCTTGGAGCCCCAGTATCCTATACATTCAAGGAAGTATCCATGGGAAGCTTGTCTTCATCCTTGTGGATAGTGGTAGCACTCACAATTTTGATACATCAGCCATTGATCTGTTGAAATGCACCCCTACAGAATTACATCACCCCTTGAAGGTCCAAGTAGCAAATGGAGAAGAAGAAATCAACACACATGTATGTCCCACAGTCCCCTTATGGTTGGCTGAAAATTATGTAGCATTGGTTGATCTAATTCCCTTAGATATGGGCCCCGTTGATGTTGTCTTGGGTTGTGATTGGCTAAAACAATTGGGGAACATTGCTACAGACTTCTCTTATCTCTACATGGAATTTATGATACATGGACATCCCATCCGCCTAGAGGGAGTTCAAGATCATGCTGATTTTCAACTCATTACAGCAAAGCAACTCAAATGGGAGTTTAAGAAATGCTCACAAATCTTTGTCTTGCAATTGAGTAAGGACAATTCAGGTTAGCCCTCTGAAGTATCTAATGATTCAGCCTTGCAAGCCCTACTTGAGGAGTATAGTGATCTATTTCATATGCCTACAGCCCTCCCCCCTGAGAGACAACTAGACCACCCACTTGATTTAGAGCGCCATTCCAAGCCAGTAAACAAGCCACTTTACAGACTCTCCAAGTGCGAACGTGAAGAGGTTGCAAAGCAAGTCAAGGAGCTGTTGGAGATGGGTTTCATTGAATCGAGTTCTTGCCCTTATGCATCCCCTATCGTCCTATTAGTCAAGAAGAAAGATGGCTCTTTCTGCATGTGCATCGACTACAGAGACTTGAACAAAATCACAGTGAAGAACCGCTACCCCATCCCACAAATTGATGACTTGTTGGATGAGTTGAAAGGGGCATGCTTTTTCACTAAGATTGACTTACGCTCTGGCTACCATTAGATTCGTATGAGGGAGGAGATGAGATCAAAATGACCTTTAGGACTGATCATGGGCTTTATCATTTTCTAATGATGCCTTTTGGGTTGATTAACGCCCTCGCCACATTTCAGAGCCTCATGAACAAAATCCTTCAACCCTTTTTGTTCAAGTTTGTGCTTGTTTTCTTTGACGACATCCTCATCTACAGCAAGTCACCAAAGGAGCACTTGGCACATGTTAGAAGGGTGTTTGACATATTGAGAGAGCATCGACTCTTTGCTAAGGAGAGAAAATGTCCTTCATGTAGACATTTATGGAGTACTTGGGACACATTGTGAGAAAAAATGGCATACAGGATGTTGACCCGAAGAAGGTGCAATGTGTTAAGGACTAGCCACTCCATCCACCACCACTTCATTGTGTGGCTTCCTTGGTCTCTCTTCATTATATAGACACTTTATTAAAGCACTATGCCACCATTGTAGCACCTTTGACTAATCGATTAAAAAATGAGTCATTCTTTTGGGATGCCATTGTTAAAGCAGTTAAAGGACGTGCTTACTTCCGCCCCCATCCTTGTCTGCCTTGAATTCTCTAAGTTGTTTACCATTCATTATGATACTAGTGGCAGGGGTATTGGTGCAATATTGTTGCAAGAGCATGGTGTGATTGCATTTGATAGCCGCAAGCTTGATGAGAAGGAGATGCAAATGAATGTATATTTCAAGGAGATGTTGGCCATCCTCCATGCTATCAAGAAATGGCATCACTATTTGTATGGCAACCGCTTCCAAGTAAAAACTGACCACCGAGTCCTCCAGTACTTCTTGACTCAGTCCACTTTGACTCTTAAAGCAAAGGCAATGGGTGGCAACATTACAAAACTATGACTTTGACATTTCTCACACTCAGGGGAAAGATAATATTGTGGCTGATTCACTCTCTTGGATGTAGGCATGCAGAGTATCCTCTATTTCAGAGTTGCATAGTGATTGGACTGAAGAGCTTCAAGAAGCTTATTTGTTAGATGATCATTTTAGCCACATCTTCTAGAAATTACACCATGGGGTCATGGCTGAAAACTCCCAATATCAGCTCAATCATGGCCTTATTTGGTCCCAGGGCAAGATCGTCATCCCACACACTTTCCCCTTCACGTAGAAGATCATGGAAGAGATGCATTCTTACCCACCTGCTGGTCACTTGTGTTTTTTCAAAACATATGACAGGATTGCCAAGAGCTTTCATTGGAAAGGCTTATGGAGGGATGTCAAGGACTTTGTGACCAAATGTATTCCATGCCAATAGAACAAGGACAATACACTCAGACTTGCTGGCCTCTTGCAGCCCCTCCCTATTCCTGAAGGGAAATTGACTCATATCACAATGGACTTCATCAGTGGCCTCCCTGTGACCAAGAAAGGGTGGAACAGTATTTATGTGGTAGTTGATTGCCTCACCAAAGCTGCCCGCTTTATCCCCACTAAGACACAATACACTGCCTCTCAGGTGGCCACTCATTTTATGGAATATATCTTCAAGTTGCATGGCTTATCACAAGTCATAGTACATGATTGGGATGCTAAGTTTATGAGCAACTTTTGGCAAACAATTTTCACATCCATGGGTATCAAGCTCGCCCCATCCACTACATACCACCCTCAGACTGATGGCCAGACTGAAAGAGTGAACAAATGGTTTGAGACATATTTGAGGCACTTTTTCCATGATGTGCAACACAGTTGGGATACGTGGCTCCACTTGGCTGAGTTTGCCTATAGTAACTCCACCCACTCTAGCATTGGAGTTTCCCCTTTTGAGGCCTTATAAGGGTACAAAATTGCCCTCCCTACAATCTTATTCAATGATAAGATAAACCCTCAGAGTGAGGCCGAGTTGGATTGCATGCAAGCCCTACTTTAGCAATGCAAAGTGAATCTTCAAAAGGCACAAACGCACATGAAACTCTATGCTGATGAGAAAAGAATGCATTTGAAATTCTAGGAAGGGGAATTGGTTCTCTTGAAAGTGCCTATGTCCTGCTACTCCACTCTCAAAGAGGGCAATAGTAACAAACTGGCCCACCACTTTTATGACCCCTATCGGATCTTAAAGAGAGTTGGTGACTTGGCCTACCGATTAGAGCTTCCCCCTACCACCAAAATCTAGAATGTGTTTCATGTAAGTCAGCTGAACCCTTCATGCGCACCTCAGTGGACTATGTGGAAGAACTCCCCCCCATAGATGAAGAAGGCATCATTTAGTATATCCTTGAGGGAAATCATCATCGGGCAATGAGATAAACACTTAAGGTCTCGATCCATCAAGGAATACCTCATCAAACGACAAGGCTTACCCCTAGAAGAAACCTCTTGGAGCCTAGCCACCATTGTCAATGAATTTCCCTACCTCCAAGAGGCCCAATGGACTGAAGACTAGCTAATTATGCCCCGTTTGGCCACCCTCTGCCTGCAGACTGCACACTGTTTTAGAACAAATTTATACTTACCCAAATCTCAGGCATGTGCATCCTACCTTGGCTAAAAGTACTTGTCATAAGCTCCATTTTGATATGTGGCACATCCCATTTGGAGTAGCCTACCAAAAGTTATGACAATTTTACCTTAGTAGGCCAGTCATGGACAACATGTTGTCCCTAGTCTTTGCCTACCCATTTTCATTGTAATATGGCTCAGGGTAGTACTTTGCACCCCTCCCTAAACCCACTCATCACTCCCCTCTAGTTCTCCTTGTTTTTTAGGGAAAAAACCTTCAGGGTGGGGATGGATTGTAACAAGCAGGATACATAGAAACTAGGGGTTAAACACCCAGTCACACTAACCGGGGTATAAAAGGTGTAAGAGTCCCAGATTAGGGCAACCAATTATTATCAAGAACATACTCTTCACCTTCATCTTCAACTTCCATGGCTTCCTCCTTCTTTCTCTCTCCTCTTCTAGTCTTCTCTTCTCTTCTTCTTATTCCCTTTCTCTCTCTTCAGCTCTTCTCCTCTCTCCTCTTAGCTTCATTCATTACATGCGGCCTTTCTTTCATGATACTAGGTGTGCACTTGCTCTTTTGTTTTCTTTGTTCGACAACTGCACTACTAGTATCAGTTTCCTATAAACCGATCATAATCTCTTTATTAGTTGACCAACAAAGTACAATATATCTCTAAGAATGTAACTCATTTTGCATACCATATCTTTGGAACCTTGTGTCTCGGTTTTGTTTTTTCCTTGAGTATTTTTTGTACAAACCTTTCTCATTCACCTTTTGGATAGTCGAGGAAGATAGGGCATCTCCGATATACCTCCTCATCCCACTCTTGCTCTATCCGGTAATCCTCATACATACACTTATCATCCTACAAGTCCACCCAATCATCACATTTTCCTGGCAAAGTTTGGATAGCCCCCCCCCCCCCTTCATCTACCCATACACGAACCTGATAAGCAAAGTCACCATTACATTTTTGGAATGGATTGGCAAGATATCATTGCAAACATGCTATAAGAGAAGGATATTATGAACTACAAAAGCCTCCATGTTGCCAACTTTAGTGACTTCTGTGACTCTATACCTTCATCCGACTTGAAATCATGGAAGACTGTGTGAAACATTTTCTCTTTATCTTCTACATGTATCGGAAGAACAAATCACGTTCCACAAAGGTCTCTTGTCTCACCCAACTTTGAAATGGTGTGTTTCCATCTCCTCAAATCAAAGTTATATTATTTAATACTAATTCGTCGGACTTATGATGCAGATAATATAGATGAATGAGAATAACATACGTTCAAGCATGTCCATCAGCATTCGAATTTTTTTGTCAAAACTCTCCATGGCCTTCAATATCCTTACACAATTTGCCTCATTAGCTTTGAGGATGCTAATGTATATATGAGAAAATAGTCAACTACATACTTGTTTGTATGAGATATAGCTAACAAAATCCCCCTCCTCTACCACACTTATCACTTTCACAAGTCGACAATCAATGCACACATGTTGCCTGGAAAGGCTATTGCAAATAATCAATTATATTAATAACGACAATACAAGCAATAAACACATTGAAAAATGTTAAGGTCCTACGATTTAGGACCACTCACATGTGTGTATCTCATTCATCCGTGTTGTAAGCTGATGGTTACCATCCCAAACTTAAAACATGCAATTTGAAGAAAAGCTCAATTGGTGCTGCTGATTTCTACCTTAAAGTCATCGTACTTCTTTAGCTAATGGGAGTCCCACTCATTTCTAATTGTATCATTAATCTTCTTGCACTGGTGCCTTGGAGTCTCCAATGATACTATGAATATACCCATCCCTCTGACATACTCGCTTTACTACAAAGGTCTTTGAGAGTTGCTTGTACCTTGATGTGGCTTGTCTTACCATGGGCATGAAACCAAACAACATAATGGGATGGGTGGCAAAAGGGTGGATGTTCACATCTCTATGAAATGCTGAAGTAGTACCCATATCAACATAAAGAAACAAAAACCATAATCAATATCATGTCACCATCTCTTATAAGCACTCACTGTCAATGTTTCCAACTGGTCTTCAATGTAAGCATGCACAATACGTCTATTGCAAGTGAGTATGAGAGCAATCTCGCTAGTTGTATCCCCGTTGCCTCTATCATGCACTCCTTTTCAGTTCTTTGCATGCAACCACACCCTTGTTGTGCACTAAAGGACTCGATGCTTTGATGATCATCACTCTCCTCACATCAATATCACTCTTTGAGTTAGTATTAATATTAATTTTTAAAAATTACCTTAATTAGTATTAAATAAGTTAGTATTGATTATTATTATTTATTTATTATTATTTATTTATATTATCATAAATTATATTATATTAGTATTAATTACATTAGTATTATTAATCATTATTGGCATTATTTATTTATTTATTTTTAATTATTAATATTATTTATCCTTTAATATTAATGTATTAATTATTAGTACTTATTTGTATTAAATATTTATTAGTATTAATAAATTAGTTATTAAGAATTGATAATATTATTTCAATTTAATTATTAATATCATTTATTTCACTATTAACATTAGTAATTTATTTTAATTATTATTATAATTATTGATTAACTATTAGTAATAAAAATAGTAGTATTAATTAATAGTTTAAAACTTATTATTATTATCTCATAATTAATACTAATAGTGATTATTTAATTACTAGATTGGTATTAATTAGTATTATTTAAATTAATTGTTAATAATATTTATTTAATTATTAAAATGTTATTTTATTTAAATTATTATTATTGGTATTGATTAATTATTAGTAATAAAAATATTAGTATTAGTTAAATTACCCATTAATGGACTAATTAACTAATTAGTAAACTAATTTTAATTAATATAACTAACTACTAATTATTGATTAATTAACTAATTAACTAATTAATTACTAATATTTATTGATAATTAATAATTAATATACTTATCACTAATTGTGTGGGAAGGAGGAGGGGTCAAATTTTCCTCTCCCCTCCCCCCCCCCCCCCCCACACACTCCCTCCCTCCCTCCCTCCCTCCCTCCCTCCCTCTCTCTCTCTCTCTCTCTCTCTCTCTCTCTCTCTCTCTCTCTCTCTCTCTCTCTCTCTCTCTCTCTCTCTCTCTCTCTCTCTCTCTCTCTCTCTCTCTCTCTCTCTCTCTCTCTCTCTCTCTCTCTCTCTCTCTCTCTCTCTCTCTCTCTCTCTCTCTCTCTCTCTCTCATACATGACATACACCCCGACACTAAGTATTTAAATGTCACCCGTATTTGACATGCATATTTGTACATGTGTAGATCACTTTTGAAATGAATCTAGTGTCAAATGCTATATCAAATATACTCAGGTTCGCTTATATGTATCATCCCTCTTTGCCAAACCTATTATGCACTACACAAGCACTCGGTTCTTAAGGTTGAAGAAGGAAGACATTTGCAATGGCTGTTGTGTTCTTCCTATCACCCATAATGCGAATGGCCGAATATAAAGCATGTCAATCCATGGCAACAATGACCATGAGATTGGTCAGGTATATGTTATGGACACCTTGGTCTCACGAGACTATATTGTCAAACAAGGAAATGGGCCTATGTTGCAACCTTCCCCCACTATAGACCTCACCCAAAGCCCTTCCAAGGTTGTGAAAACAGCAATCATTATGGAAGCCTCACCACCCCCCGTAGATATTGCAAAAAACAAAACCATCCCAATCACGCTTGATGTGGAAGAGGAGGGGATACATCCATCCTCTTATGCTGCAAGTGTGGTTGAGTACATAATGTCTTCAAGGGGCCAACACCGAGTGTTACATTGTTTTTTCAAAATACAAGTGTTGAGAGTGCGGGAGATCCTAGTTTTGTATGATGGCAATGTGGCGTATGAGCTTCCAACGGTAGCAGACAATATGCGTCCAATAGAGGATATGGAGCAAAAGTACAATGGTCATTGTTGGACAAAGCCTGTGTTAACATCAATGGCATTCCTTGGTACTGTTTGTCGAAGCAAATATGTTGGAGGAACTAGAGTGTCCAAATAGAAATTGTGCTAGCCATTGGGTTACCAAACCACGTGGCATGGACATGTATAAGACTCTTCGTTTGCTTCACTATCGTTAAAATGATTGTGGAGTAGCATGACCTGGTACCCTATTAAGTAAATTATACCAATTAAGTCCCATTACATGCCATGTAAGAAAACTTAATACCAACATACTGACTATCAGAATGTCAACTGATGGTCTCGGAAGCCTTGGATGCTTCTATTGTAAGAACCCCCCCATCATGCTCTCCAAGTGCGAATGTATGTTCATCCATCAAGGCACACATAACCATGAGGTGCAAAGAGGAACATGCAGATCTAATGTCAAAGAGATGCGAAAGATAGTAGAGGAAATGTAAGAGACTGTAGTGCAACTGGACCTCGACACTTGCAAATGATTGTGGCTAGGTAACATATTATTCTATTCACAATGCATCCTAAAAATATCATAAAAAAGCCATGCGTATAAAGATCAATATTCCGTGCATATATGTTCAAACACATGGTCCATGCAGCATGTGTTGAGAGTGATCAAGGAATGGAATCTTGTCTTCTAAAGTTGAAGAAATGTTGTGCATATAGATTTTTCCACAATAGCCTATTTCTTGGGCAAGCCATTGACAATGATAGCACATGCTTTATATTCAGAATGCCAATGATTAGTCCAATCTCAGGGGTTGACTTAGTGAATTGTATGTGAAGGAATGGCACTAGGAACCTACGCAATAGTTGAATATAATTCAACCATGTGCATCACATTAATGATTGGACCACCATGGTAGCACATGTGTATGACCCAAGGTAGTTTCTCTTACACAATTCTACCATCACAACACGAACTTAATAAACATAGTTCTCCTTAATCTTCAATTCCTATCTTGTGTTTCAGTAGTGTACAAGAGTTGAAGACTCTGGCAATATGTGAGATGAAGGAAGAGGATACATATACATAGACACTTTTCTGGACAAGGATGAATGAAGTGATGGAGAAGTGTGGCCACCCAAGTGCTAATTTTCGAGGATTCATGGTAGATGAGGCAGCTGCCCCAACTGGAGGGCCATCTGCATAGTGTTGGTCTAGACAATATAATGCAAGGAAGGGAGAGATCTTGCTTATTTCATTGGGAACAAAGTCTCAAAATACACATATCACAGTATGTGCACAAGATTTTCCAAGACGAACATAAACATTTGTGTCGCATGTGGAGGTGTGCAACCATGAAAGATGATGCAACTATGCAATATCAATTCATTCAAGCTTGGTGGGTCTCATGGAAAGTTGCAGATTGTAATATTCTAGCAATGGATTGTTGGCTTAGTTGGTGGCATATCATATCTACATTGGAGATGACACTTTATGGGGTAAGACTAATCCATAATAATAGGATGTGATGTGAGGTACAATTGTTTCTTACATTCCATACTGTCTCATGCTAATATTTTTCCAAGTGGTGGAGGACATTGCTCATATTCCAACCACCAACCTAGCAAAGCCAATGCATGCAAGTTGGTTGGAAGGAGAGGGATTCAAAGGATCTATGAGCTTGTGTGATGCATGTGTTAGTGATTTGGCCAATGCTCTACTACAAAGCACAAAATGGCATACATTCATTAGTATAAAGTTCCATGGTGCAATACCTAGTGTAGAGAAGCTTTTGAGCTGACTATAATAAGGAATTAGCCCCACACCTCAAACAACAGCAAGGATGGTTGAGAAGGTGGCAAGAGGAATTGAATTGCATCAATGTCCCAACTTTTGAGGGGACAATGTGACTATAGCAAGTAAGCGTAAGGTCGATGGGAAAGTGGGGTCAGCGGAAGCAAATGCCTCTCACAAGCCTGAGTATATGATTGAGAACATACCTAGAAGAAAGGGCACAAGAAAACTAAACTTTAAAGACCCTTTGCCTTTCAACCAATCAAGGGCAGTATCATCGAATTCTTCGAAAGAAATGGTGGTGGAGACTATCCTTCACAACATCATTTGGGCTATAAAAAGGATTACAGCTTGTAGTTGTATGCAATGTTAAGGATGGTTGGGAGCTAGATGTTGAGATTCAAGCTTGTATCTTCTGTTAGTGTCCTACCTTAGTTAAATAAGGTTAAGTCATACTAACTTAACCATGGTTAGTACTAGGTTACTTCCTTGGTGTATGTGTGTGGTACACAATTGACCTTTACACTATGTGTTGAAGAAATGGATTGAGAAGAGAGCATGGCTGCTACCCTTCTTGCCTGTGCCTTTGTCCATCTCTTTCTCTCTAAATTCTAATATGGTATCAGAATTGTTCCTGCAACAGGAAGTTTCTTCCCAAAAGACTGTATAACTATCCCTGTGGCAAGAAGTTCATTTACCCCACATCTGCAAACACAATGAAAACGCCTCCAAACAAGCCACTGGCTGTGGCCATTGCAAGGAAGAATGTGCGTCCATGGTCATGTTGTTCCCAAAAGATACACATTTTTCTGCCAGCACTGCTGGTATGTACATTCTTGCAACCATAGAAGCGAAGCATGGAAAAGGACCGTGCATTCTCCTGTATTGAGGCTATAACTTACCTACATGGCAGAATAATCCAAGATGGCTAATAGAGCCCTCATCGACGTGGGCTGTTTGGGTAGGCTCTCATCGTCAAGTTTTACTACTGCCATTAATCAATGCTCAAGGTGTTGAAAAAAATCGAAGTGGTAGCAGCGGCTACCTATATCACTAAAGTCAACAATGTCCTTATGTGGCAACCATTCTATTGCAACAGATACATCTGCTACATATTGCAAAATTTGGTCATAACGTTGATGATGTCCTGCAAGTATAACAATGATGCCCCCATTTTGTGTGTCTGAAGATGGAGATGTTACCCCTCATAATGTCAACTTCTCAATTTATACATGGTTGACATTATCCACATTAGGTGCTACGGAGGAAGAAGAGTTCAGAATGATGGGTAGAGGGACCTCCGATTGCATAGCTTGCTGAGAATCGGATAATGTTATTACTAGCTAACTGACTGAGTGGATGATGTCATTAATGTGAGTGGACATCGTATTGGGGCTGCGGAAGTTGAATCAGCTTGTGATCTCTTCAGGAGGAAGAAGAGTTCAGAATGATGGGTAGAGGGACCTCCGATTGCATAGCTTGCTGAGAATCGGATAATGTTATTACTAGCTAACTGACTGAGTGGATGATGTCATTAATGTGAGTGGACATCGTATTGGGGCTGCGGAAGTTGAATCAGCTCTTGTATCCCATCCAGACTGCTCTCAAGTAGCAGTTGTGGGGGTTGAACATGAGGTCAAAGAACAAGCCATCTATGCCTTCGTGACTTTAAGAGAGGGCATTCGTTACAGTGAGCAACTCCATTCAAGTCTCAAGCATGCAATGCGCACACTGATAGGAGGATTTGCAGCATCTGACAATATTCATTGGGCACCATCTCTTCCAAAGACAAGAAGTGGAAAATTATGCAAAGAATACTCCGCAAGAGTGCCTCAAAACAACTTGACGAGCTCCTGATATTAGTACTTTGGCTGAACCTAGAGTAATTCAGGAACTTATTAATCTCACTAAAGCATGGATGCAGTATTTTGGGTGGCACTTGCACTCTGAATTTAAGTCTGGTGTTTGTTTCTTGTAAAAATTGTCTCTGCAATAGTTTTTTATCAACAGTTGTATGCATGGTGAAATCAGCAATTTGGAGTAAAGCACTCATGGCCATGTCGATAATTCTGCGATAGAATATCATGGTGTCTCAGTGAGCAGTTGAAGGTTTTTTTTTTTAAGGGTCTATTTCCTGCATGTATTGGATCTTATGCAATCATATAAACTAAAATCTGTGCAATTTCAAAATTGAATTACTTTATGGAGTTCAAGGGTGCTGATTACATATGTCGGTAGTGTGACACTAAATGATCAGTGATAGACATGTGCATATTCAAGAGCATTGTTTGCTCAAGCTTGACTTCTATGAGGCTGATTTGACAGACTATACTGATTACAGTAAAACTAGTTGTACTACAGGTCACTGAAGTATATTGCATGTTGGCATTTTGAGAAATTGACTGGTTTTGCAAAGCTAAAGACTTTGAGATGGCAAACACAAGAGAGAAGGATACTATCACTCAGATAGTTGGTGAGAAGCTGGACTACAAAAATTTTGTTCTATGGAAATTCAAGATGTCTAATTTTTTAATTGGAAGAGGCTATTGGGACCTAGTCACAGGTCTTGAAGATGAGCCCAAGCTACTGGAGGATAGACCTCCAACACAGGATCAATTAAAGGCACACAGGACTTGGTTGGAAAAGGCCAACAAGGTCTTGCATTGGCTGTCATTATGTGTGTCAGACACAAAAGCTATGCAAATTGCAAACTGTACTTCCATAAAAGCTGCTTCGGACTTATTGATGAAGAACTATGGGCATGTCACTCATGCGAGAAAGACACAACTGAAGCAAAAATTCAACCACATATCTAGGAATGGAAGGTCTATTGAAGACTATGGCAATGAGATCAGATCCATTGCAGAACAACTAGGCTCAATTGGAGTTGAAGTTGAGAATGATGACTTAGTGGCTACTACCATCCATGGACTTGGATAGGAATATAAGCAATTTGATACTTCCATTTCAATGTGTCAGGAGCAGCCTGACTTTGATGAACTTGTGGCACTTCTATTGCATGAAGAAGTGGAACTTGGACTCAATACAAGTTCTAGTGGGTCTAAAAATAGCAGGGACAGTGTCTTCCTCTCAAATCAAAGGAATAGAGGTGGAAGAGGAAGATCAAACTTTAGAGGAAGAGGCGTTGGAAATGCATATGCAGCCCGTGGGGACAGCAAGCTACTGGATGGCAAAAGAGGTAGCCTGAAGCAAATAGAGGTGCCTTAAATGCTCATAGAAGAGGGAGTTATTCAGCTAGAGGAAGAGGCACTTGGTAGCGGCCTCAAATGAGTCATGGACAACAATCAAATGCAAATAAGGATTGCCATTATTGTGGCAAATATGAGCATGTAGCTAAGGATTGCTACAAGAAGCAGAATGAACATAGAGCAAGAGGGAAGCAACATGGTAGTTATGCTTCTTCTAGTGGTATGCAGGAGGATGACAAGTTGTTTGTTATGCAACATGTGAAGAAAGGGTTGCCTACACAAGGCAAAGCAGATGATGTATGGTATATAGACTCAGGGGCATCTAACCACATGACTTCTCATGGAGTGTGGTTTGACACATTGGTAGAAGGTGCTCATAGATATGTTTGCATAGAGGATGATACGTAGCATGACATTATGCATATAGGTAATGTTCCCTTGATGATGCATGGTGATAGGAAAAAGAGTCTCTATGATGTGTTACATGTACCCTCCATAACCAAAAACTTTCTTTCTGTGGGACAAATGGCTGAACTGAATCTACAAGTTAGATTCAATAGAGATGGATGCTACACTAAAGAGTATGGTCAAGTATGCAAACTTATTGCTAAAGGCAAAAGAAATGGTAGGATGTTTACATTGGATACGAAAATTCCAACATTGAATGCTGCTATGTACTCACATGACAATACTACAATAAGGGACATTGAGATATGGCATAAAAGGATTGGTCATGTAAATGTTCAAAAGTTGAAGAATATGCAGCATAAGCAAGTTGTACTTCGAATCTTGATCGGCACCGCTGCTTCCACCAGAGTCAAGCTTCACCAATTAATTTTAGCTTAGCTATCATGGCTTGGTTGGTTGGGACAATTCCAGTAGCATAAAATAATCTTCCATGGATTCAATCCAAATTTTTGCATCGGCTTCCACATTATTGCCTTCCTTGTCGAATTTCGGAGGTTTGATTTGCTTCAAAAGATTCATTTTCTCTTGGGCTTCGTTGGGAATTATTGTGGGTGCAAAATTCTCGAAAATTTTCAACAATTCCCAATTTAAATTTTACAAAATTTATCTAGCGTTAATATTAGAGTTCAATACTCAAATTATTTCTCACTTAATTTATTAAAACAATTTTCAGATAAAACTCTCTTCCCATTGCTAAAGTTAAACTGCAATTTCAAAGGTTCCAAGGGAAAATAAGGTTCCATTATTTCTCTGATTGATAAAGTATCAATCAATCTTTATTACAATGGATGTACAAGGTAATTAGATAGCTCACAAGCTCATCTTATTTTGTTCAAAAAAGGATTCCCTATTGCAATCTAAGCATGACATTCTAATACATCCTTTATGAAGTAACTTGGATTCTGAGAGTAGATATCTAGGGATCTATATTTTTTAGGGAGTTCAAGAAATCCATCCTTTTTGTAGTTGCAGCAACGGTTAGAGCGATCTACGACTTTTATTCTATCGGCTGGAAGGATCTTTGTAACTTCCTCATAGATATACTAGTTCATTTTGATCTTCTTGCCTCTAGTATACAGGGTTGAGTTTACAATGGCTTCATAAAATAAATAGATCTCAATAACTTTAAGATCTTCCATCCATTTTATTTCTTTCATATTATTCTGAAGATAAGCTAGACAACTTGCATCGACATAGGAATATTCTCTGCTAAAACGTGTGCTCGGATACCAACTATGAGGTGTCTGCCAAGCTCATTCCAAGGCGCACCTTTTTGTAGTCCATTGGTAAGTTTTCCAAATGACACCGCCTTTGGCGCTCCCTTGGAACATCACGGGATTTGTCACTTAGACCCCACTAAGTCTACATTGCAATGGAAGTGTTTCGGCTGAACCCACTAGGATCGACCTAAATTTTCGGGTTCCTAAAATCAAACAAGTTTCCTAACAGACAGCTAGCGTCAATAATTTCAAGTTCTCACTTCTACAGGATTACTCGATTTGAAGTGGACTTGCCATTGCACTTGGTTCATAGAGAATGGGAGATGGAGGGGAGTGCACAACAACCCTCCTGTCCATAAGGCAAAATCCCATTCCAGCCCCTTAAAACAATGCAAGTCAGTTCTGCTAACGACTAGTTGGGTCAATTTATCATCTTCCTATTTCTGCCGATTTAGAAAAGCTCCCAGCTAACCGGGACCACCCTACCGTTGGATGGACCCATTGGGGGTCACGACCACCCGCTTTCCTTTAATGAAGGAATCATCTTTATTTTTTAATTACCTATAGAATATTTATTGGAGCATATACAATCAGATTTCTTAATTAGTCTGTTAAATCACTAGTTTCTTCATGTAATTTATCTCACAGACATTCATACAATTCAAACAACCCTTGAGTAAAACAAATTTCTTTATTATATTGGAAGTTTATTACAATTTCCATCGTTCCAACTGTGCAGAAGATATACAAAATTCCATGAGGGTTTTCTGCCCACCAAGGTTTCACCCTTGTAATGGTTTCAGGATCCCATCCTAGGTCACAAGGGGATCGTCAGATTCTAAGAATAATGCAAAATTTATAGCTAGAGCCCCCCTGGCACCCAGATTTCCTACTGCCTGATACTATCCCTACGGACAGACCTTTCACTACTACGGAGCCAATCTAAGCCTCTTGAAGTGATAACCATGACCCCCTTGGAGTAGGGTCTCGCAGCTAGCTTGGGGGTAGCCTAGCCCGACCTTTCCTTTTATCCTATTTATCACTGTTTTTAATCAAAGATCTAGATTCTAGCAAACACAAACAATCCTTTCAAATAATGACAATCACACCATTGTGCAGTTATTCACAGCTTCCATAGCCAAGGTAAACCTCGTCCTAAGGTAACCTTATATTCTAATGAGGATTCTCCTCCCCATAAAGAAGTGTTGAGTACATCTCTTATAACATGTTAAGCAAGACATGAATTTCCCGTTTGGGGCTAACTTACCTAACATAAGTAAATTTCCTTCAGAAAAAAATATTGCGACAATAATTTAATTAGGTTTAGGAGGAGTGCTAATAGCCATAATACAAGAGGTCATGGGGGAGATGGACAGAGAAGAGGAAGGGAAAGAAACACCAAAACAATTTCCAATCCATGAGCATCACTCACCTATTCTGGTGAGCCCTCCCATCTCTTTCTCTATAGGAAACCTTGGGGAAGAAGAAGCTAATAGAGTTCAATAGGAAGAAGTAAAGCAAGCAACTAAACTAAGAAGAGGGAAGCTGACTGCCAAACTCAATAATAAGAAACCTCAAGCAAGAGAATGGTCAATGACTAGGGGAAGCAAGGCTCGGCACCATCTAGTTAGGGAGAGAGATGAATAATTGTGTTAAGGATTCCCCTCAAGAAGACCAAAACCACTAATGATGAAAGCAAAGAATTATAGAGGGCTAAAGAAGAGTCAATGAAACATGACGAAGAATGTAAAAAGAAACAAGAGGAGGAGGAAGAAAGGTTAAGACCCTTGATCCCAAGAGCTAGCCATGATGATCTCGACACATGAAAATGTGCCTAGCACAAGTGATGTTGCTACAGAGGAGGCTGAACCGAGACTAGTGATAATCGGTAAGGGAAAGGCCCCCATGCATGCAATACCATCAATCATGGCTACTTCAACCACCCCAACACAAGGAGCCATAGAAGTAGTAGTCAATGAAAGTAATGTGATGGCATGGGTGTGGTACCTACTAGGTCAAAGCGCATGAGTTGGCACCAACAACATAAGAAGGGACCCTGATTATGGGAGCCAAGAGATAAGCAACAGAGCTAATGCAAAATCTTTCCAAGGTCCTAAGGTGTCATGCCTTGAGGTATCAACCACTTTGGTACTGTCGGCAGTGCACAACAGAGAGGAGTATGATGAGCTAGTGAAAGAGCTCGAGAGTCAGTGTGAAATAATGAATAAGGAGAGAAAAGTTATGGTTGATAAGATAGAAGTGAAAAATGATACTTTTGTAGCCTTCTGACTAGAAGAGATAAGGCAAATGATGATATTCACAAGGGCACTAAGATGGCATTGAAAGAGGCCATGAAGGCAAGATAGAGTGACAAGAATTTGCGGGATCTATATGATGAAGAAAGGGAAAGCTGCATGACTTTAGAGTAATCATGTGCCTTTGTCAAGACAAGTGGCTATCATGGCATACAGCAAACTATCCACAATGGATGCATAAGGGTTCTTGGCCATCTCAACCTTCTACTCATCAAATTGTAGACAATCGACCTGACTAACCTTCACATGAGAAGGTAGAGGATAGCCAATAGGCTTATGATCCTGCATATGAATCTGGTCAAGGACTTTCTAAATATACTCCTTCTATGTGACATATAAAGGAGCCCTTTAGAGCAATCACATGTGATGTGCATCCCAAGAATATGCAAGGCATGTCCCATGTCCTTCATCTCAAAGCTCTTCTTGAGCTGAGTTTTCAAGGCATCCACCTCATCAAGAGCTCTCCCAATAATAAGCATATTGTCCACATAGAGTACTAAAATAATAAGGCTATCATCACGAGCCTTCTTATGTATAACATGGATCCATAGCACTAAGGTTATATCCCTATGAATGCTTAAAAGCATCAAACTTGTGGTACCATTACCTAGGTGCGTGCTTAAGGCCATAGTGGCTCTTTCTCAACTTGCACACTAGGTGTTCCCTACCTTTTTCTTCAAAGCCTTTAGGCTGTTACATATAGATCTCATTATGCAAGTCCCCATGTAAAAAAACCATCCTTATATCTATATGATAAAGGTCCACAAATCTAGCTAGCAAGCACTCTTTGCACTGAGGGATAGGGACTTCAGGCACACTTGGCCGGCACTATGCTTTCTCTGTGACAACTTTGCCAAGTCCATTCTTCTATGTCTTGTTTCCACAATTCTCTCTAGGTAGAGGGGTCTTCGTCATGTGCCTTTTCTTGCGACTCTGGTTGTGGAGGTGGACTCAGCACATTAGGTTGCTCTTCCTCATCATTCTCCCGCTCAAAATCAAGCCCTTCTTCAAGATTTGGCTCTACAAGCTCATGAAAGTAGGGTGTTGTGCTTGTTGCTCTTGTCCCCTAAATCCCAATAGGTCAAGCTCTTGCTTAAACAACCTTGCCTTGATCAAATGTTGCCTTTGCTCTTCCATACTTTGACTAGTGTTGGCTTGGGTGACTTTTCATAGAGGCCATATCTTAATGCTCTCCTTGTGAGCTCTAATTTTCTTTTGAGCCCATTGAATATTTCTTCTCCTTCCACCTAAGTGATATGCAATATAATATTTAAGAAAGCCTCTTGTTGTGCTAGCATTCTCATCTCTATCACTTTTGCCTTTCCTTCAGCCATTATGTGCTCACTTTCTGATAACACTAGGCTCTCTAGTAAATCCATGATTCTAGCATTGTTCCTTTTCACCCATCCTTTAACTTTCTCTTTCATCTGTTTGAGACTTTGGCTTTTCTCTCTTTCCATATTGCAAGAATCTTCTCTTTATCTTGGCCTTGGTGTTCCACTTGCTTCTTTAGGATGCCATGCTCATGGAGTGTTAGTTGAAGTTAGTTCTGCAACTCACTCATCTTCTTCATAGCCTCTTCATCTCTTTGCGTCTTTGTGGCCTACAACTCTTGTCTCAACTCATCCCTCTTCCACTTCAACTCCTTGTTTTCTAATTCTAGGCATTTGTTTTCTTCGGATAATACAAGGAAGGATTACATATACTTGAATCAAAGGAGAACAACAAAATTGAGTATCCCAATCTCTTTTGCTCAGTAACTCTCTCTCTCTCTCTCTCTCTCTCTCTCTCTCTCTCTCTCTCTCTCTCTCTCTCTCTCTCTCTCTCTCTCTCTCTCTCTCTCTCTCTCTCTCTCTCTCTCTCTCTCTCTCAAGCTCTCCTTAATCTCTCAAATGCAAAATGAGGTCTCCCTTGCCACTCCTGGCCTCTTATTGCCCTACCTAGGTCTACATCATTAGGAAAAAAATGAACTCACAAATGGGCCTTTTAGCCCCCCTCTCTCCTCCTTAAAACAAGGAAAAGAGGAGAGAAGAATAGTAAAATAACCCTCCTCTTTCCTCTCTCTCTCTCTCTCTCTCTCTCTCTCTCTCTCTCTCTCTCTCTCTCTCTCTCTCTCTCTCAAGCTCTCCTTAATCTCTCAAATGCAAAATGAGGTCTCCCTTGCCACTCCTGGCCTCTTATTGCCCTACCTAGGTCTACATCATTAGGAAAAAAATGAACTCACAAATGGGCCTTTTAGCCCCCCTCTCTCCTCCTTAAAACAAGGAAAAGAGGAGAGAAGAATAGTAAAATAACCCTCCTCTCTCTCTCTCTCTCTCTCTCTCTCTCTCTCTCTCTCTCTCTCTCTCTCTCTCTCTCTCCACACCATGGTGGTTGGTCCTCTACTGCGGACTCCTTATTGAACCCCCCCAACCAACACACACACACACAGAGCCACCTCTTCGCCCTCACAGAAGCAGCTCCTCAGCTGTCTCTGCGCAAGGTGGCCCTAAAACAGCTTCTCGACGATCGCCTCTGTCACCGGGCATCCACTACCGCGCAGGGAAACAAGTCGCATTGTTTTGTACTTTCCATCCCTTCCCACTGCCCAAAGCAAGTGGCGATACAGGACGATTGAACGTCTCTTCACATCTGCAGCAGCAACGAATCCGCCGTGATGAAATCGATCCCCTCTTTGCTGGAGATTGGAGTGGTCGTTAAAACTTATTGAATCGGGCACGCTCCTAAAGTTGTTCTGTGGTTGTAATAAGCGTCAGGGATAAACCCTAGCAGTTCAATAGCTAGATATAGCATCTCCATACAGCAGGCCTTAGCCAATTTTGCAGGTCTATTCAATTCGTCGACACCTGAAGGGAAGAAAAGACCCTGCGCTGGTCTGACGAGAGGTCTCAAACAGATCAAATGGCTATTCACAAATAGATGAGAGCAGGGCTCAAACAGGGCAGAAGAGACCCTGCACTGGTCTGACGAAGGTGTCAGGCAGCGCAGGAGGCAGGCAATATGCCGCTCGAGCTCCATAACGTGGAGCTTCTAATCAGCCAGGCTATCAAGGAGGCGAAGAAAGATTTCAAGAAGGATGCGGATAATGCCTTGAACCAAGAAACCCGCCGGCTCCATGAGAGGATCCGACGCGACTGGAGGAGATGGTGAAGACACTCATGGAAGAGAAGAGGGATCTCAAAACCGACCTAGACAAGCTACAAACGGAAGTGTCACATCTACGGGAGGCAAGAGAGGACGCGGATTTCAAAGCGGACCTCCGAGAGGCTATCACGAAGGAATGTCGAGAGGACCTCCAGGTATGCATTAAAACCGAAGTTGAGGCTTCGAGAGAGGGATGGGAGGAAAAAATCAAAGCAAACATGAAGGAAGAATTAGAAGGGGATAAGGAGGGGTGGATTGAGGTAGTGAAGAAGAACATTAAGAAGGAGGTCCATGAAGAAAATAAAAAGGAGGAGGTAGTCCGGGTTCAGGAGACCTTAGAGGAGGGGAGGCTCAGGAACGCGCATAGATTGAACGTGCGTATTATCGGGCTCCCCGAAGGGGCCTCTCTAGAGGAGGATGCACGCGGGCTATGCACCCGACTAGGGTACACGAGCATGCCCTTTACTCAGGCATGGCGTGCAGGACGAGATACTACCAAGGTCAGAGCTCTGATATTACATATGAGCACACCGAAGGACAGAGCCGCTTTCTTTCGGAAGCGGATTTCGCTCCAAGGGATGACTGGGGCTCCCATCTTCATGGATGAGGACCTGACTCAGATGCAGATTGCACACAGACGAGCATGCATGCCACAAATACTCCAAGCACGTAGAGAAGGCCGTAAGGCCTTCTATCGAGATGGCCGAATTTTTATAGATGGACGCCCCACCAAATAGGGGGGTGTGGCCTATGAGACGGGGCAGAGGACTGTACAGGAGATCCCGATACGTGTGGCAGTTTGGGACTGCAACGGCTCCCTATGGTCACGACCGGACAGACTTGAGGAGATTTTAGCCGACCATGATGTTATATGCCTCACAGAGACACATGAGAGCCCAAAGAGAGGGCTTCCACGCATTACAGGATTTGAGTGGGTATCTGTATACCGAGCTACTACTAGGCAGAGTACATCTAGGGGCTCAGGAGGGGTGGCAGTTCTATTCCGTCAGGGGATACAGAGACATATCCAGTTAGTGAGACAAGATGAGGAGGCCAGTTACATATGGATCAGAGTGCAGATATCAGATGAGAGATGGATCTATATGGCAGTATGCTACTTTTCACCATGAGGGTCCATATATGCTACTACGCAGGGTGATATTCAGGCCAGAGATTCCCCCTCCCCTTATTCACAGCTCTCAGAGGACATTATTCTGTATTCTAGTTTGGGTGAGGTCTTCCTTATGGGGGACTTCAACGAGCGCACACAGAGCCGACAGTGTGAGAGTTTTGATATGGAGCAACCAGAGATCATGAGAGCATTAGACCCTGAGGAGTTGGGGATCAGTCGGGAGTCAGCAGATACTGGGCCAAACGCCACAGGGTATGGAGGGCATTTACTTGAGCTTGGTAGTAGACATCATCTCGTTATTTATAACGGGATGGCACGATGGCCATATTCAGGAGGTCTTACATGCTTCCCACATGGGGGGGCGAGAGTACTGTAGATTATCTGCTCGGACCGATCGATGGGATGCATACTATCGAGTCCTTCGGCCTTGGGAGACTTCCACTAGGTGCCATCACACCTTTCTCAGTTTCTCACTCCTCACCTCATTACCATCACCACCTGCAAATATCATACCCCACATGCATGCTACCATACACTTCACTCATGAGCTCTCACATGTTTACTCATAGCATCTGGAGGAGCACATCACGTCACTTGATCCATACGCACCCCTTGATACACTGACCACTGATATCACACGCATTCTGCATGATTCTGCTACACTCAGTTTTCCACATCACACATACACGCACCCCCCTCGGACCGGTACCATGCCACAGAACAGGTGGTATGATGATGAGTGTAGAGATCTACGTCGACAGCTACGCGATTTGGAGGCCAGAGGAGAGATCACACACAGACAGGCGCAAAGATGCATGCACCGCTTGACCCGCCGTAAAAAGCGGGAATGGGAGGAGGAGAGATATTGGGATATATACCACCTTCTTATGAGCAGAGATTGTGCAGAGACATGGAGGCAGATCAGAGAACCACGCTCACCCACACCAATACATGGCCCTGCAGTATGGCATGGATACACACAGAGTTTATATCATGTACCCGCACAGCCGCTGATACCCACACGATGTACACCGAGACCGGGTATTTCATCCTTTTTCACCACTAGTATGGTGAAACATGCTATCTCACGGTTACAGCATGGCCGCGCTTGAGACCAGTTTGATCTTCAGGCAGAGCATATTATATATGGCAGAGACACATTGGCTCCACTCATTGCTCACCTCTTCAATCGTGCATTGTCTGAGGGGTTCCCTGACTCGTGGACAGAGCACACCATTGTACCTATCCACAAGTCAGGGGATCCTATGGATCCTAACACATATAGGACCATCATGATTGGGCCAGTTTTGGCCAAACTTTATGGCACGGTGATGGAGGAGGAGCTCAGCATGCTGGCAGAGAGAGAGTGCATGCGCGCACCCGGACAGGCAGGGTTCAGACGGGCATTTTCTACCATAGACCACATCTTCACTCTCCGTTGTCTGATTGACCAGACACGAGTGAAGAAACAGAGATTGTATTGTTGCTTTGTGGATTTCCGCAAAGCCTTTGACACAGTCCCGAGAGAGAGGCTTTTCAGACGCCTACTTGATCTGGGGGTGTATGATGACATGATGTGGGGTATTTATGCACTATATGAGCAGGTTACTGGCAGAGTCAAATGTCCGGGAGGTATATCAGATCCCCTTGTGAGCACCATTGGTGTGAAACAAGGATGCCCACTCTCACCGACTCTATTTGGGCTACACATTGATGAGATAGCAGAGTTTATTCAACAGCGACCCAGGGGAGGTATAGATCTCAGTGGAGCCACCGTTCATATCTTACTATATGCATATGACATTGTGTTGGTCTCAGATTCAGCTCAGGGATTACAGCAGCATTTATTAGCATTGGATGATTTTTGCATACAGAGAGGCATGACAGTGAACCTTGGTAAAACCAAGGTTCTTATATTCCATACATCAGCTCAGATATGCAGACAGAGTATTTTCATGGCAGCAGGAGGGAGTATTGAGGTCACCGGATCATATGTATATTTGGGAGTCGCCTTTACAGCAGCTTCACGGATTTTCTCGATGACACAGGCAGCTCGTGACCGCCTCACTAGAGGATACTCAGCATTGGCTCTTATGGGGCGACAGTGTCATCAGGCACATTTCCAGGAGCCCCTCACCAAGGGGTGGCTCTTTGATACTCTAGTCACTCCAGCACTGATGTATGGAGCAGCTATATGGGGGCCAGGCCTTTCCGATTATGTATGGACATTGATGGAGAGACCTCAAGTGATCATGATATCTAGATTGATTCGCAGCAAGGCCTCAGTCCCACATGACATTGTGCGAGCAGAGCTTGCCACACCGCCCATGCTAGTCGAGGCATTATTTCAAACAGTCTGCTTCCTACACAGATTTCAGGATATGGACAAAGATCGCATTGCATATAGAGCATATATGGCATCTCAGGAGATGGCTCGAGCGGGGGATACCACATCATGGTATGCACAGACTAGAGCTTGGTTTGACAGACATGGGCTGGACATTGATAGACTCCCACCTCTTCTATATGATACTCAGGCTCTCTCTCTCTGAGAGGAACAGAGTCATCAGACAGGAGATATGGCATATTTATATACAGAGGACATGGGTCAGCCCTGCATAGCCACTACCACCGAAGATTGAGCATATCAGAGCATATCAGAGCAGGGATTCATAGAGATTCCGAGATATATGCAGATCTATATGCCACATCGATTGAGAGTTCTTATTGGACAGCTCAGGGTATCATCACATCAGCTTATGATTGAGAGTGGCAGAGCCAGTGGCATCCCACGGGAGGAGAGGATATGCCCCCTTTGCAGATCAGAGGTGGAGAGTGAGGAGCATTTTGTTCTCAGATGCCCGGCATACTCAGAGTTGAGATCTAGATACACATTGAGAAGCTCACTTCAGGGATGTATGACTGATATGGATCAGAGATCATTTGGCCATTTTCTGGGAGAGGCATGGCACATCAGAGAGCAGAGCACACAGCGGGTCCCAGTCAGAGAGGGGCCCACCCAGACGACTATTACACAGTTCTTTCAGACAGACAGAGTGAGAGCTACTGTACCAACCTCCAGCCAGACCTCCGAGCTCACACTACAGCAGGCTAAGGAGCAGCGTACCCGACGCCGCACGAGGATCCGTGGGTTTCGTACCCCACAGCCACACCGACAGGAGATCCGGAGGATTCTTGATCTACATCGATAGCAGACTGAGATCCGACGACACTCGACACATTGGATCTCAGATCTCCAGTTTGCTCTTTCTCCACCGCCGATGTACCACATCCTGCATCCAGGAGGGATCACCTGCTATTAGCGACTTCGACGACTGCTACTACATCCCAAGATAGTATATCTCCCTGCATCTGTTACATATACACATCGCACCACTTTATCACAGCCGACAGTTGTTCCCCTATCACAGCCGACATTTGTTCCCCTTTTGTAGCCATTATCTGGAGTACCAGAGCTACATATGCACATACACATACACGACACTTATCACACTCACAGCACCGTATTTTTAGTTTCCAGTTTTTAGCTTTTCATTCAGCACTTTTATTTTGGATAGCTGGACCTCATCAGTTGTATCACAGTTTGTCTCATAGGCCAGTTTTGGTCTTTAGAAGACGTTAATATAACTTTCTTTCTTTCTTTCTTTCTTTCTACTTTTGCAATCTTGTTTTGCCTTTTGCTCCTTGGAAAATACCTACATTCTGATAACATCAAAAATGAAATTGACAAAAGCTGCAAAGGGGTTCAAGGTCACTAGAGCATCCACTTGTATGTCCAAATCAGCCATAAGCTTGAGCAGCCATGCAATCTCACATGCTGCCAATGCAACACCTGTGTACTCTACCTCAATGCTAGACAATGCAACCATAGGTTGCTTCTTGTTGCTCTAGCTGATCATTCCACTTCCAAATCCAAAGGCATAACCACTTGTAGATCTACAGTCATATGAGCATCGTGCCAAATCTACATTTGTGTATCCAACTAGTGTCAAGGGCTTAGCTTTCACATAAAACAACCCATAATCTATGGGTGGACTTTACATATCTCATAATCTTCCTAACAGCATTCAAATGTGGCTTTCTGGGCTTCTACATGAATTGACTTATGAGCCCAACAACATAACTCAAGTCAGCATGCCTGGTGATGGTCAGGTAGATCATACTTCCAACCATCTACCTATACATAGTCACATCGTCAATTTCAGCTCCAATGCTAATGTCCAACTTGACATTCTCATCAAGAGGTGTATCCAATGGTTTACATTCAGCCATGCCATATTTCTTTAGCATTTCCATGGCATAGTGTTTCTGCATCGGCCATAAACCATTTTCAACTTTGACCACCTCAATACCCAAGAAATACTTCAGTTCACCTAAGTCTTTCATATCAAATTCAAATTTCAGCATCCCCATAACATGTTGTATCCCCGTCATCATCACATGTGATTATTAAATAATCAACATAGATAACCAACACTACTTGTCTTTTTCGTAAACAAACTATGATCAACCCTGCCAACAATGAATCCCAAACTCTGCAAGTAATTACTGATCCTTGCATTGGCAGGCTCTCAAAGTCTGCTTCATCCCATTCAATGCTTTTTTCAGCTTGCATACATAATGCTGAAAATCAAGGTGTACATACCCTTCAGGCTGATCCATATAAACATCCTCTACTAAATCACCATTGAGAAACGTATTCTTAACATCCATCTGCTGCAATTTCCAACCTTTAGCAGTAGTAGCCAATGCGATCATTGTTTGTATGGTTGCCATCTTGGCAACATGGGTGAATGTTTCCTCATAGTCTAACCCATACTGATGAGCATATCCTTTAGCGACCAGCCTAGCTTTGCACCTCTCTACACTGCCATCCGACTTGCATGTAATCTTGTAGACCCATTTGTAGCCAATAGTCTTCTTTCCTTCTAGCAGTGGTACAAGATCCCATGTTCTATTTTTAGCCAAGGCATCATCCATAGTTTTGCACCAATTTTTATCCATCACTGCTTCATCATATGTAGCAGGTTCTTTGAACTCTGACATTTTTGTCATGTAAGCATAATACTTCACAGAGTAACCTCTATAAGTCAACCTATCCACAGGGTACGTGACTCTCTACAAGCATCTAAGCTATGGTGCACTACTCGATTACCCTCTCTCATGAGGTGGAATATACATGTTCTGCCTAGTGCTAGGCATATACACAGTCGGAATACCAAGCTCACTGTCTACACTGTCAGTTGAGTCATAGCCTGAAGTCATCCTACTAGGTGTCATCACACTAGATGTATCATCAAAAGCTTGCTCTTTCCCTTTGTTGTCCAGCACATCATATCTCCCCCTCATTGACACAGTGGTGTCAGTGGATGGTGAGCTAGAGCTCCACAATCTCCTTGTCCATGCAAATACCGTCATATCATTAGGGCCTCTCAATGCAATACTCTATTGCGAATCAACTGTAGAAACATGTGTAGAAGGCATATCCGATGGCATTGCAGTAGGTGATGCATACCAAGATGCCATCTCATCAAAGATAACATCTCTGCTCACTAGTGTCTCGTAAGTAGAGGGATCATAGCATTTATATGCCTTCTTCTCCTGCGAATAACCAATAAAGAAACACTTATGTGCTTTTGGATCCAGCTTCTTCCTCTTCTCATCAAGGATGTGCACATAAGTAAGACATCCAAATACTTTCATGTGACTAATATTACGCTTGTAGACGTATAGCTTCTCAAATGGTGTCATATCATGAATAGCTGCAGTGCGAGTCATGTTCAAGATATACATGGTTGTCATAACAGCCTCAGCCCAATAATAGAGTGGCATCTTCTTCTCATTCATCATTGCACGAGTAGCTTCCATTAAGACCTTTTTCTTCCGTTCAGCTACCCCATTCTGCTGTGTAGTGTACCTGCATGTAAGCTACTTACATATGCCATTTTCAAAAAACTGTCAAATTCATTTGACACATACTCCCCACACCATTGTCAGATCTCAAACAAGAGATGTAGCAATAATATTCCTTTTCAACATGTTGCTTAAATTGTTGAAAAACAGCAAACACCTCATCCTTTGTTTTCAATATATAAACCCAAGTATAGTGATGACTCAAGTCATCAATGAATGTCACATAATACTTAGAGCCTCTCATAGATGCATTATGAGCTGGCCCCCACACATCAGAGTGAACCAAATGCAACAGCCGCTTACTATTTCTTACATGCTTGAAAAATGGCAACCTTGATTGTTTACCAAACTGACAAGCATCGCAAACATGACCAATATCTGTGTAGGAAAACTTGGGTAGACCAATAACAAGCTGTTTCTTCTGCATCATTTGCAGCCGCTAAAGATTAACCTATCCCACTCTCTTATGTCATATTTCTAAATCTCTAACTGTGCCACAACCATGGGCAAACATGGTTGATTTCAACTATGGCAAAGTGGCATCAAGAGTAAACATCCTGCCATTCCTATGACCAAGAGCAATCAATTTGTAGCCATTACCAAACTCCTCAATGAAGCAACCATGCTTATTAAATCTAACTTGCAAATTCTACTCAATCATCTGGCGGCCCACAGACAATAGATTTTTAGTAATTGACAGGACATGCAATACATCATGTAAGTTCTTCTTCTTGCCATCATGGATTACCAAAGGCACTTTGCCTTTATGTTCAATGCTATGATGCATATCATCCCATGTGCATGCATAGCCATTTCTCTCAAGCACCATGTCAATAAACTAGTCACTATGAGGGTCATATGATTCAATGCCCCCGAATCAATATACCAACCAGCATCCTCAATAGACTTCTTAGCAGCCATGTCTTTTACATATGTCATGGCAAACAGTTTATCCCCAGAAGCATCATATGTCTGACTAGACGATGCGTAATGTCCATTATGCTTGCCCTTTATAGTTTTATCTTTGTGACATAATCATGTGTAGATCTGCCTTGTCTCTCCATGTTGTTGAATTTTTGCTTTAACTATATCTTCCTGGCACTGGTAGTTGTGCCATAATACCTGATCAATATGTTCCATGCATCTACTGGTGACTTGTAGTTCATGATCTGCATTACCATAGCATCTAACATACACAAAGATAACCAGTGTAGCACCCTGCGAGCTCTTTCCAACCAAGCTTAGTGCACTCATCTTTGATCAACTGTAGGATTCCTCTGTTGGATTTCAGGTTCAGATTCAACACTTGTCACCAAGTCCCAATATCCTTTACCTATCAAGAAGTTCTCCATGCAGAACTTCCATATGGCATAATTATTGCTATGAAGCTTTTCCCCCACTATCTGGGTTATGTTGTCAATCCTATCTGCATTTGCCATATTGTAACAGACAATGCCTAGTCAATGAGTGACTTCCTACAAGCCAACAAGTCTAACTGACCAACTACAATCTTTGACTATTTATGACAGTTTTCTACAATGAAATGTTTGGTGTAATCAAAGTATTTCAGCCCACTCAAGACCATCCACAAACATGTGGCATAACCTATAGGTACATCACTCAACACATTGACCATGTTATTATTGTAACTCTGTATCAAGCAACCTCATTATAGTCAACCAAACATGAAGTCTAAAATCTATAGATTGTCAATGACCACTAGCTCTTTCAAGGCCAAAATTGAGATGTATACATGTCATACATGCTCCAAAAACTCTCAGACATCTGCTAGTACATGTAGGGGGTCCATACATGATCATGCAGGCACAGTTCAATGCATATACATCAAGTACAACTGTTATATACCTTGCTTGCAAGTTGCAATCAGCCAATACTCAATAACTAGGTTTATTTAGCTCCAAAATGTCCTCAAAGTACTTCATACATGTGCTATCAAATGTAGGGGTCGATACATGACCATACTAACAACCATAAACACTCTGTCTTCAACAGACAATGTCATAGAATGCATTCCCTATTTGTAACCAACCAAAACAATGTCAATGCCTTTAATTTCAGCTCTAAACTTCAGCTTTCATGAGAATTCAATGCTCATTTCAGCCCTTCGGACATTCAGCTGACATATGCCATGTCATACATTTGACAGAAGTTAATTGATGTTATGTAATGCTTCAAGACCAATGAATGCTTGTTGTCCATAGTTTTATGATAATTTTCAGCCTATCACACTCTCAAATTTGAGTGTTTTGTCCAATAAATTACAACTCAAATGCATAAGACACAATACATATGTCTTCCAGGATGTATCTACACTTCAATGGAGCCAAGAATGCATGTCAGATAGCTTCAATGCTTCGACCAAGATCCAATGTATGATGTATATTCACTATTTACAATAGTTCATGCTCTGTTCTAGGTCTGTGTACATGCATATAACCTTCAAACTGAGCTTCCATCAATGCATTGCCATGTTAGGACCTTCAAGTACCTTCCATAATGTATCTCCAAGCATTGGATAGCTAGGTTAGTGCTCAATGTCTTTAGTGCAGCAGAGGAGATCAAACAAAAAACAGACGCAATCACATGATGCAGCCTTGGGGGATCAACAGCACCATTCCTTCACACCAATGATAGCCAATGCCTTCTTCAAAGTGCTCAAACAAGCCTCCACAATGCTCCAGAGACAAGCTCAAACAACCTCTCCTTCAAGCAAGAAATACCTTCAACACATACCTTGTAAAACAACAATTGCAGATAGCTTGATATTCATAGGAACCCTTGGCCTTCAGTCTTCAAGTCTTCTTCTAAAATGCTATCCACCACAGAGCCCATTCATGGCTCTGATACCATGTTGAGAGACAGAGAGAAGGGTTGGAGCAACAGAGAGGAGCAGTGTTCTCTCATCTCATTTTCTTCATCATTCCATAACACATAATAGTAGTGAATACAACACATTAAAGGTCTTCTAGATCATTCACACACAACCTAAAGTCACTGACTTATTTAATGTCCCACACTTGCTGATATAGCTGGACATATGATAGGTGAGAGAGTGTTGGTTACACACATACTAAATATAAAAGAGCTTAAAGTCTTAACACTTGTTAAGATCTCAACTGACCAAAATCCTATAGATCTGCTCATGAAAAGTCTCTCAGTAGAGCATTTTGTCTTCCTTAGGAAGTGATGGGCATTGGATGAGATGATGTCTTTCCTCATCCTGTTGTACTTATGTACTTTTGTACTTTGTCATGTTTTTCTTGTTCTCTCCTCACTAGTGGTACATTTTCCTTTAAGTGGGAAGTTATTGGGGGTAAAGACGCCTATGCCGAGCTACCCGTGTATTGGTACATTGATAGTACCCACACACTTGTACACTATAGGTGGCGAGGCACCCATGACTATCACTTCATTCTTTATTCTTCTAGTGACATTTGAATAAAGGGAAGGTCGATCACACATTGTGACTGTTGGATTTCACACATCTTGTGTCTCTCTCTCTTTTGCTCTTGCTCCTTCCACCATAAATCTTGCTATTGCTCTTGCTCTTTCTCTTGCTCTTGCTCTTGCTCTTGCTCTTGCTCCTTCCACCATAGATCTTGCTTCCACTCACGTGCTTTCACTTCGGGCTCACTCCCTTCAAAGTCTTCCACCATCAGAGCTTTTTTTCTTAAGAACTCTAGTCTACATTTTCTATGCAATCTCCTAATTTGCATCCACAACTCCTGGTTGATGTGCTTTGGTATCGAGCCATTTCTTGTGTTCCTTCTCCACTGACCTGCGCAACTTGCACATGAACTTCAAAAATAAATATGTGAATTTAATCCTACATACTCTTTTCAAATATTTTCTTATTCCTTGATAACCAAATGCACCACAAAAAGAGGCCTCTTAACTAATTCCAAATTATTAGGGGCAATCCATAGATTTCACCCATTAGCAATTCTTTCCATGTGATTGTAAAGGGCTGATAAGGAGCTATTAGTACATGCATAACATTCAAGATATTAGCATTGGCTTCACAGTTTTGAAATAAATGAGGGATAGTTTCCATCCCTTTGTGACATCTTTGACGTATTCTAGAACCAATACTTAATTTTTTTGCCCTACTGCTTGTCCACATAGCTTGATGCATGATTAGCCACATTAAATATAAGATTTTTGGCTATATTACAGTGTTCCATATCATCTTAGATCTATACTTCCATTGGCTAGGACACCGGATTAGTTTCCATCTACTGTTGAGTTCGTTGAACAAAGTAATTGGTTGGTATTTGATGTTGATCAAGGGAAGTAGAGGTTTTTCCTCTTGCCAACATAGGCCTCTTACATTAAAGCTCATATTCAATTGGATTGTTTGGCCAACATAGGGTGTCCAGTAGTTGAATATTTGTTAGATGAGTATTAAGTCTTCTTGTCCAAGACTCTTTGTTACTCTTAGCTGCTCTAGATTATTCCATTGCCCCCTATCATAGTCCCATAGATCTTTCCAAGATGTCAGACCTTTCCTAGCTAGTTTGTAGACTTTCCCTATTTGACCCCTCTCCATGCAACCATGAAAGATGTTGAATTAGATAGAATCAAAGGTTGCCCATGGGAGGGTTAACAACATTCATTGGTTAACAATCTCTCTAATAGAGCTACGAGGGTTTTGACAAAGAGGAAGAGATTTCTCGATGGGTCCTAGACACGGACTTGGATGGATTGTCCACTTGGGGGCTAAAAGCTAGAAACCATTTAAACAAGGTCAATGGGGAATTTTAATCATCGATTGATTGATACCTTGAATTTGCAACATCATTTCCTTTATTTCAAATAGAAAAAATAAGAAATTATTGCATATATAGTTCATCTCTACAAGCCTATACCCTATCGATTCCCAATTTGACTTTATCCTAGCACACATGATCTCTATGGGAGGGCGGGGACCATGGCACAGGCCTACCAGAGCCCTTTTCTCAAATTCCTCATTCCACATTCTTAAATTAAAAGTTGGTACATACACATGAATTATTAATTCTTCCTCACTTAGAGATGGCAACATCTTTTTTTTTTTCCTTCCTTTTGAGTTGAACATGTAGTTGATGAATGGCCTCCATCTTCATGGTTGCACTAACTTCAAGAAGTCTCTGGGTTTCCATTGGACTGAAAATCTTGATGGATTTTGATGCTCTTGTGTTGGTTTTAGAAGCCACTCTAGTAACTTGAGATCCTCCAGTGTGTATTTCATGTGGTTGTCTTCCATCAATTGTTGCATTCCAAGTCTCATTATTTTGGGGCACTGTGTTTTGCTTAAAAATTTATTGAAGGTTAGTACTTTGATAGAAAAAGGTAAACAAGGGATTATGAGAAAATTTTAGAGATTCAACAAACCCTATCGACTCATTATGAAACGAAGCTCATGTTACAGTCATGATTGAGGATAGTTTCGAACTACAAGATTAGAGATGGGCCTACTACACCAATATTTGTATAGAGCTGGGACTTGGGTATGTAGGGCCCATATGTGACTACATTTTTGACTTGGAATCATTGTTAGAGAGGATGCCTGGCAAGATCAAGAGTACACTGAATAGGCTGTCGAAGAGCTAAAGGCTTCAATCTAGTAAAAGAAGGAGGCATTGCTCAAGTATGAGGGGCCTAATGTAGTGGTTGAGCACATAAAGGATGACATTAAAGTGTATAAAGCGTGCCTCCAAGAGCTCCAACAAAAATCTGTGTAATGATGTAGAGGTAAAAGGGGTGGAAAGCTGACCTAGGAGCAAGTCAATGAATATTGCAATGTCTTGGGGTCAATGAGAATATAAAACAACTTGAACAAGAGGTTGAGCTTGAGCAGTTATACTCAATGTAGTTTGTCTTGGTTTCTCCCTATTACTGTCTCTTAATTTGAGAGCACTTGGTGGTTTTGGATACATTCTTGAAACCCTTTCAATACCATCTAGTAGTCCTTGGAACTTTATCTAGCTATTCTCCTTATTACTAAAAAACTTATTGCTACATACTTTGACACTTTTTGGTATACTTTGGTGGTTTCTATACTCTTTGGTGCATTTTAAGCTCTTTGGTACTTGGAGCATTTGGTAGAACTTGATACATTCTCAAAGTACTTGGTTGTTCTATTCTATTTGTACATTTGGTTCTCTTTGGTGCATTAGGTTTAGGGGTTGCATCAGTGGTACATTTGAAAATGTAGGGTGTATTTGGTGGTTTTTTATAGTCTTGGATTATAAGGTGTTTTTTGAACCTTTGGTGAAATTGGTGCTTTAATGCTTCTTAATCCTTCTCGAATACTTGGTTATCTTGAATACATTTGGTACTCTTGAAATCCTTTTAGCACCATTCAATACTTCTTGGTACTCTCTTTGGTTGTCCTCATTATTACTAAAAAGCTTATTTGTACTATCTCATGCTCTTTTCAAGATATTTTGTAGTTCTTGTGCTCTTTGGTACATTTTAAGCTCTCTGGTAATTGAAGCATTTGGTAGAAGTTGGTACATTATTTTTGAATCTTTTGGTACAATTGGTACTTTTTGGTGGTTTTTGAACCTTTGGTGCAATTGGTGTGTTTTTGGTAACTCCTCTTACTCTTTTTGTAGCATTTTGTATTTTTGGATATATTTGTTACTTTTGAAATTATCAATACCACTTGGAGATTCTAGGTACTCTATGATTGTTTTCATTACTAAAAAGCTAATTAATACTGCCTCTATCTCTTTTAGGTATATTTTGGTGGTTCTTGCACTTGGTACACTTAAAGCTCTATAGTACATGAAGTAAGCTATTGAATTTGGCATATTTATGTACATTTTGGTTCCTTTGGTACTAAATTTTTTCTTGTACTCCTTGGCACCTTTGGTGTTTATTGGTACTTCCTTGTGCTATTTTTGGTACAAAGTTTTCCTTTGGTGCTTTTTGTAGCTATTAATGGTGTCTTTTGGTAGTCATTGTTACAATGGTTTGTAATGGTATTATGGTTTGAAGTTTTGGTACAAAGTTTTCCTTTGGTGCTTCTTGTAGCTATTAGTGGTGTCTTTTGGTAGACATTTTGTGCCTTTGGTACATTGGCTATCATTGTTACAATGGTTTCTAATTTTGGTACTTGTTGCTTGGTTCCTGTGATATTTTGTTTTTGTAAGTTTAATCCTATTTATTTCTTTCACTTGACAGTCACAGTATGACAAGCTAGAGGCCTCTTGCAAGGAAGGGCAGGTCCACATGGACTTTGTCAACCACATGGTCATTGACATAAAGAAGGGAAAGAGGTTCAACCTCTTGCCTAGGCCACATATTGTAAACATCCATGTATTTGGCATTTGTGCTATGTGCAAGGAGTCACTAGAAGCCAACATCAATACCACCCCCTTTGCTTTAATATAGTTCTGCATAGTAGTAGGTTTTGTATGAAAGAAGGATGCAACATTGAAGTACATGCAGTGGCAAAGGTATGGATCACTAGGCAATATAGTGTGAAGAGTAAGTTGGCATGATTATTTATCACGGTTATTTTACATGAGGATTACAATGTTGTTTCAGTGTGCTCATATGTTTGGGATTTCATGTGTCATTGCCCAAATGAGGAACGTGGCTGAGGTCATCAAACATGGAAAGGCTATAGATAGTGTAGGCCAGGGCCAACAAAAATTGTTGTTGCTAGTACCATGTTCGAGGAGTCATACAATATGGGGAAGGTGAGAGAAATATCCCACGAGACCTAAACCTGAGAGTTGGTGCTACTAGACCTAAGAATATCAAGGATGACGTGCAAGATGTGGAGCACACTAGGGCTAAGAAAGACTCTTTGGTTGATGAGGTAGTGCCACATGTTCTTGGGTTTGAGGGGGGTCCGAATGCTATTGATACCAAAAGTGGGGAGGGGGTTGTTGATGGGTGAAAGGGGGCTAGTAGGGGAACTAACAAGAAAGCAAAAGACGCTAAGGAGGGCATGGTTCTTGACAGCCAATTGAAAGCTAGTGGATGAGGTTCTGGGTTCAAAGGTCTATGAGGAGACTACTGAGGGATCAAGTATAGACATAGGCATAGCCAAGAGTGCAGTTGATAGCCTACATGGTGATACTAGAGGAGTTGCCAATGCAGATGCTGATCCAGAAATGGTTGGTGCGACGATAAAATCTCCAGGCCATTGCACCTTGTAGGAGCTCTTTTTTGAGGTAGGGAAGAAGCACCCTCATTGTCATTGTAACAAGCCTTGTACTTGCAAACAGTAGCTAGTGTAGGAATACTATCATTGATGTGGTACACATGGGTTTTTTAGTCTCCTTTCATCACCTTCTATTTTAAAATCCAAATATTGTTTCCTATTTATCTCATTCACTCTTCTTGATTTTGGAATAGACATTTGGTTTTAGACTATAGTCCCAAAGTGATATTGGGTTCTATAATAGAGGGCTACAATCTAATACTAGGATGGAACATTGCTATAACCACACTTGGCATTGTGTGGTTCTTACTCTCGCCACTCACACAAGGGCCACCACCAAACAATAGGAGGAAACTCCACTATTAGGATGGGGCTTTCCTGCTTGGTGGTGACCCATGCAGGGTTCACACCACATGAAGGATATCATTAAGCAATAATAGACTACAACGCCCTCAAGAGGCATCTTCCTAGCTTGATAGTAACCTATTCAAAGCCCTTTGCATACAATGGTCACCTCCTCAATATAATTCCCCAAGATACTATAATCAACATTTATGTTTTTAATAGCCCAAAGATGACTAGCTATCGCCACCTACAATATTGTATCAGACTTGGAACTTATGGTTCTCACCCTTGCCACCCGCAAGGGTCACCACCAAGCTATAGAAAAGAACTCCACTACTATGGTGGGGCTCTCTTGCTTGGTGGTGACCCATGCTGGGTTCACAATGCACAAAGGTTAGCACCAAGACATAACATCCCATATCAACACGATGTTCACCTCCTTAACACAATTTTTCCAAGATACCATAATCAAAATTTACATTTTTAAAAGCTCAAAGATCACTAGCCATCGCCACCCACAACATTGTATCACACTTAGCATGTGATTCTCACCCTCATCACCCACAAGGATTACCACCAAGCTATAGGAGGGAACTCCACTCTATTGTGATGGGCCTCTCTTACTTGGTAGTGACCCATGGGGGTTTCATAGCACACAAAGATCACCACCAAGTGATAATGAGCGTATCAACAAGACGATCACCTTCTCAACATAATTTTCCAACATATCATAATCAACATTTACTTTTTTAATAGCCCAGAGATTAACATGTATTGCTATCCACAACATCATATCACAATTGGAACGTGTGCTTCTGACCCTCACCACCCACAACGATCAATGCCAAGCTATATGAGGGAAGTCCACAACTGTGATAGGGCTCTATCACTTGATGGTGATCCATGTGGGGCTCACAGTACATGAAGGTCACCACCAAGCGATAATGGGCTATATCAACACGATGTCACCTCCTCAACATAATTCCCCAAGATATCATAATTAGCATTTACATTTTTAAAAGCCCAAAGATCAACATGTAGCGACATTCACAATATTGTATCACACTTAGCACTTGCGGTTCTCACCCTCACCCTCGCCACCCACAAGGGTCACCACCAAGTGAAGGGAACCCCAGTATTGTGATGGGACTCTCTCACTTGGTGGTGACTCATATGGGGCTCACAACACATGAAAGTCACCATCAAGTGATAACGGGCCATATCAACATGATAGTCACCTTGTTAATGTAATTTCTTAAGATATCATAATCAACATTTACATTTTTAAAAGCTTGGAGATCACCATCCATCACCACCCACAATATTGTATCACCTCATAATCATAATGTAATGACTACTGAGATATTTCAAATCCTTAAAATCACAACATATTACCACCTACAACCTCATTACGTCATTGATAATCATCCAAAAGGTCATTGATATTGAAAACTTGATACAAAAGTAAGTACACAATGTGGTATCATACAATGTGGCAACCCACAAGGGTCACAACCAAGCGCGATAGGAGGAAACTCTACTAATGTGATAGGGCTCTCTCTCTTGGTAGTGACCCATGTAGGATTCACATCACACACTAACTAGAACAACTAATACATTTGGCCTTTTAGGCTGATATGAATAGCCTTCATTTGAAAAAAAATGATCACCGGTCGAATCAAGTTATCTTTGACATCATACATTGAACATCGCCTGCAATAGGCCTATGGGCAAGGATCTTCAATCCACCCTTGAAGCCAAGGCTCAATAGTATCCATCAAATATGATGGACTACCATGGGGCTTAACCTTTGGTGCATAAGAATGGATAGCTAAGTACTATTCATACTCATTCTTTAGATACTTCTAGCAACAATCCTCCAAGAGTATAGTGTTGTTGGCATCAAATCGAGGGTGTTTTTTTCACACTTTCAACAAGCTCTTTAATAACACAGCCTTTTTTCAATGTTACTAATCAATGCAAGGGTTATAGCAAAAATTTCACCACACTTCACAATATTCTTGAGAAAATATATTTGTTCATACAGAAACATGAACATAAGACTTAATAAGAAGACTACATAATGACACATAAATATTGATAGCCCGCAAGTAGTTGTACCTGTAAGAAATTTTTCATTGATCAATGTGTAGAGGAAGCATGCAGATAAAATCTTCATTAGCTTTGGCTTCCTGCAACAGCTCCAAACCATGATACTTGATTTGGCTCCTAGTGCTAGTTGGAACTCGTTGGCTTTAGGCCTCACCATATAGTAACAATCCTCACTAATCCAAACTGGTTCAGACCCCTCCAACAGCCAAACATGTTTAAAAGGTTCTTTTGATTCCTTCAAGAGCACTACATTGAAATCAATGATTACTAATCTGCCCTTGGTTGTAGGAAAATCAACTGGAAGATTACTTTCAATGGCAGACTCCTCTTCGAGCCACCATGCTCTTGGAGCTACAAAATAAGTGAAAAATTTAGGTATGTGGAGGAGACTTAACTCAAAACTGAATGGGTTACATATTATCTTCACCCAGTCTCTGCTCATTTTTAGAAACCATAGTGGGCTCTCCTTCTCTAGCTCCCCCTTCTACTCTCAAAAGATAGGAATTGTAGTGGGCTCCTCCTCTCCCTCCAACTCCCCCTTCCGCTCTTCACAAATAGTAGGCTCAATGGGTATTTATGCATGCATTTCCATGTCCACCCTAATTGTTGCCTTAGGCCAACATGGAAAAACCCACCATATAAGCAGAGTCTAAAAACTCCCCACAAGTAACACAATTCCCCAAAACATAGATTGTATTGCCTTTATCCACAACTTGGAGCCTAGGAATAATGCGAGCCTTCAGCCTCCCTTCAATTCCACAATCAATATTTGAAGAAAATTGCTCTGGGCCTCTTGACTCTCGATCATGAGAGAAAATCACATTCCATTTGCAAGACAAACATGAAAATGACATCAGTAAAGAGTACCAAATAGTACCAATATTATCAAAAAGCACCAAAAGGTAAACCACAATGTACCAAAATACCAAAAAAAAAAATCAAAGGGTATCAGAATGCACAAATAGCTAGATGCAAAATGTGCCATAATGAATATAATAAAAATAGTACCACAAAGTACCAATCAATATTTGATATTTGAAAATAAAAAGGACCAAATAGTATCAAAAATACCAAAAAGTACCAAGCAATATGGGGTCCACCGTAAAGAGATGGGAGCCCCTCTAAGAAAGTTACACGAGGGTCACCGCCAACCGATGGGGGGCCCTCTAGTAAGGGATGGGGGGTCCTCTACCAAGTGATGGGAAGCATAAACAATATTTAATATTCAAAAATATCAAAAAGTATCAAATAATACCAAAAATATCAAAAAATTACCAAGCAATAGGGGTCCTTCCCCAAGTGATGAGGGGGTCCTCCACCAAGGGATGTAGAGTACCAAATAATATTTAATATTCAAAAATAAAAAGTAACAAATAGTACCAAAAATATAAAAAAAGTACCAACAAGCGATGGGGGGTTCTCTGAAAGAGTTCACATCAGGGTCACCACCAAACAACAAGTAAAGGGGGACTCTTCGCCATAGTGAGAGGCCTCCTTTGCTTGGTGGTGACCCATATGATGATTTGTGCATGTGAGGGTCACCACCAAGTGATGCGGGGGCCCTCCACCCTGGTGAGGGGCCTCCCTTTCTTGGTGGTGACCCGTAGGTCATTCAATGCACATGGGGGTTACACCAAGTGATATGGGTGCCCTCTACCTATAGTGAGGGGCATTCCTCACTTGATAGTGACCCATACTACATTCAATGTACATGAGGGTCAATATCAAGCCTAATATACCATAATGTTTCAAAATATACAAAACTGTTTCAAGAAAAATGTACTGAAAGTACCAAAATATTCTAAAATGATCCAAAATTTTCAAGAGGCACCCAAATAAATGCAACACTAGGCCAATGGAGTAGAGTAACTGGTAAAAGAAAAGAATGATGCTAAAAGGTCAGGTAAACATATATGTTGAGCTTTCACCTCTTTGGCAAGAAGCTACGAATCCCTAGTGATTCCAAGTCAACAAAGGATGCCCTTCAACACATTTAGATTGCCTCCACATCATTTAGCTCTTCACGTGGATCTTTCATTGAAGCCCTCAGCTCTCAAAATTTCAATGCATTGACACCCAAAATTCATCCTATGACTAACTATATGTGATTATGTAAGTGATGATTCAACTGCTTGCCCCTTATCCTTGTTGTTGACGTGTTTTGCTATTGAGAAAAAGTGTTTTCTATGGTCTCGCCAAAGAGATCTTTTGTGCTCTTTGACGTTGGGGTAGCAGTTGTGGCACTCACTCTCAATGTGCATTTGCATGCGGGCAGCCTCATAGCAGTTGGTGTTAACCCTAGGAAGACCAACACAAAAAAATCCAAAAAATCAAAAGTGGAATATAGTCCCAAGACAAGAGGAAGATGGAGGACAAATGCACACTTAAAAAAATATGAAGACATGAGGCACGTGAAAAATTCTAAATGCAAAAGGAAGCGCACAAGAATAAGCACACCGTAATATTTTAGCAACAAGAAGAGCACTAGACACATTGCAATTTATTTTGTAAAAGAGTTCCATGCTCTCTCCCATGAAAGTCATAAAGAATGAGAGGCACATGCTAAGGCCAATGCTGATTGGAAGGATGAGGAAAAAGAGTGGAAGAATGGTGGACAAAGGCCAAACCAAAAAGAGGATGGCCATCCAAGGAGGAGATAGGGCATGTATAAAAGTCAAAAAGTGAATGGAGAAGCTCATTCTGGGTGTGTTGCCAAACTTTCTCTCTTCTTGCTTCTTACTCTTGCTTCATTCTTATGTATGAGAGAGGGAGTGTGAGAGAGGGAGAGTGTGTGTATGAGGGAGTGAGGGACTGAAGCTCTTCTTCTTTGAAAGGTGAGAATGATCGAAGCTTTCTTGGAAGAGCTATGACGAGAGAGCAAGAGCAAGGAAGAGAGAGAGACCAAATGGGAACTCCAACAGTCACAATGTGTGACCAGGCCTTCCTTTATTCAAAATGTCACTAAAATAATAAAGAATAAAGTGATGGTGATGGGCGCCCGCCACCTCCTGCAGTGTGTAGTGGTGGGTACTGTTAGTGTAGCAATACATGGGCAGCTAGGCATAGGCACATTTACCCCCAACAACCTCCCACTTAAAGGCGAATATGCCCCAGTGAGGAGTGAAAAGAAAAAGAAAAGACAGTACAATGTACACATGTGTACAACAAGATGAGGAAAAACGTCATCTCATCCAATGCCCATCAATCTCCTGAGGAAGGCAAAGCGCTCAGTAGTGAGGCTTTTCATGAGCAGATCGATAGGATTTTTGTTAGTGGAGATCTTGACAAGGTCAACAGACTTGTCCTCCATGGCCCCATGTATGAAGTGATACCTCACCTCAATGTGTTTCGTCCTATGATGAGGCTATCCCAAGGTCATGAACCAAACGGCCCAACCATATGGCCTCCTTGCAAGCTTGAGTGGTTGTAATATACTTGGCCTCAGTGTGGTAGAGAGAGCCGTACACTTTTGAACCCTGGACATCCAAGAGACAGCACCTCCATCATAGGTGAATACACAGCCAAAAGTGAACTTCCTACTATTTGTATGTCCTGCATAATCAGAGTCTGTGTACCCTATAACTCTTGTATGCTAGGCTACCATAGCAAATACATATATCTGTTGTGCCTTTCAGATATCTCATGATACCCCTCATAGCATCCCAATGTTTCTTGCCAGGTGTTGCCATATAGCATGCCACAACACCAACTGCAAAGGCAATATCTGATTGAGTGGCTATCATGGCATACATCAAATTGCCCACAACTGATGCATAAGGGATTTTGGCCATCTTGGCCCTTTGCTCATCTGTTTGTGGACAATCAGTCTGTGAAACCTTCACATAGGAAGGTAATGGATAGTCAATAGGCTTCACATCCTGCATGCGAAAACACTCGAGGACTTTTTGAATGTACTCCTTTTGTGAGAGATAGAGTAGTCCCTGATGCCTATGGCACTTAATGCACATATCAAGAATGTGAGAGGCATGTCCCAAATCCTTCATCTCAAGGCTCTTCTTTAACTGAGATTTAAGAGCATCCAGCTCATCATGAGCTTTCCCTACTATCAACATATCATCCACATAAAGTATCAAAATAAGAAATGAGCCATCACAGGCTGTCTTCATGTAAAGACACGGATCCATAGCACTCCTAATGTAGCCCTATGACTCGATAAAGGCATCAAACTTATGATACCACTCCCTAGGTGCTTGCTTCAAGCCATAAAGACTTTTCTTCAACTTGCACACTAGGTGCTCCCTGCCAGGTTCTGCAAAGCCCTTAGGCTGCTCCATGTATATCTCACCGTGCAAATCCCCATGCAAGAATGTAGTCTTGACATCCATCTCATACATGTCTAAGTCAAGCTATGCAACTAAGGCCAAAACCAAGAGTAGGGTGGTCATCTTGACCATAGGAAAAAAGACTTTATCAAAGTCAACTCCATGCTTATGTTTAAAACCCTTAGCAACAGGTCTTGCCTTATAAGCCAGCTTGGGGTGTCCAGGGGTACTTTTCAGCTTGTACACCCATTTTCATGGTAGAGGCTTCTTACCAATAGGAAAGGAAACCAAATATCAAGTCATATTCTTATGCAAGGAGTCTATCTCAGACTGCATAGCCCTCTCCCATGAGTGACTGTCACCCCTACGCATAGCCTCATCATAGGTGAGAGGCTCTCCTGCATCTGTAACCAAGACATAATGCATCGAGGACTCAAATCAATCAAGTGGACGTCTAGCTCTAGTAGACCATCTCATGCAGGCTCTGTTGCATGTCTAGCATCCTGTCCAACACCCTAGCCATGTGTACCAACTGTTGCTGCAGGCTGTCCAACTAGCTGTGCATGAGCACGTGGCTCCTCCTAGAATATAACCCTGCATATCTCTACCACCTTCTCAGGCTACCTATGCATCTTGTCTTCATGGAAGACTACATCATGGCCGCATATGACTTTTTGCGCCCATGGATCCGAAAGGCGGTAACCCATCTCACCTGCATCTCCATAGCCAAGGAAAATACATTTAACACTCTTAGGATCCAACTTAGTCTGCTTGTCCTTGGGCACATGGCAGAATGCCTCACATCCAAAGACACGTAGATGCACATAAGATGGAGGTTTTCCAGTCCATACCTCCTTTGCAACCTAGAAATCCAAACCATTGGAAGGTGATCTATTGATGGCATGCACAGCTATACTGGCTGTCTAAGCCCAAAAGCTTTGTGATAGGCCTGCATGTCTAAGCATACTATGTACAGGCTCCTGGATGGTTCTATTCATCCGCTCAATCAAACCATTCTAGGGTGGGGTATAGGGAGCGTCAACTGACGCTTAATACCCCTCTCGTCATAGAGCTACTCAAACGCACGTGGCACATATTCTCCCCCATTGTCAATCCTAAGAGATTTCATCCTATGCCTAGTCTGGTTCTCAACCAATGCAAGCCATCTCTGAAACACAGCCAAGACATCTAACTTAAGCTTAATGGGGTAAGCCCAGACTTTACACAAAAAACGTCAATGAACATCACAAAATACTTTGCACCACCCATAGACTAACATGACATGGGCCCACAAACATCCGAATTAGCAATGCTAGGTGCTCACTCATGCATGTCCTATCAGACTTCTTATGCATATTCCTAGTCTGTCTGCCATAAAGACAATGCTCACATGAATCAAAACATGCATAGTCAAGGGGCGGTAAGTACTGCAAAACCAGAAAGCATTTTCATTCCCTTCAAGGACATATGGCCCAAACGGGCATGCCAAAGAGATACATGTGGGATGCAATTGACTGACAAAACATGGTCAACAGAGAACCCATCAACTACAAGAGGATAGAGGTTGCGAGCCTTGGCACCTCTAGCAAGCACAAGTCTGCCATGCGTGATCTTCCAGGTAGAATCCCCAAATGAAACATGAAATCCAGCATCATCAAGCTACCCTGCAGACATAAGACTGCGTGTAAGCACAGGTACATGACATACATCCTATAACAGAAAAGTATTGTCGGTAGAGAACTGCAGTCGTACATCCCCAATGCCAACAATAGCAAGTGACCTGTCATCACCCAAGCGAATTGAACCAGAGACAGTGCGGTAGGAATGGAACCACTCACGGCATGGTGTAACATGAAATGAAGCACCAGAATCCAAAAGCCAACACTCTGCATACATAGAGTGAACCTCGATCAACAGTGTAGCATCACAAGAACTAGCTGCAAGTATATACTCCCCATCGAAGTCATCAGTCTACATGACATTTATCTCCTTGATTTTCACACTAGATTTTGCAAGCATAATGATGTGATAAGAGGACTTTTCTTGTACTTTGTCTTTCCCCTTCTCTTTGTGCTTCCCATTTTGAAACTCATGTTGCATGACTTACCACGTGACTTAGACCTAGACTTTTGCAAGCCTCTGCCACATCCATACCCACGATCATTCTTTCCATTACCATCTCTGCCTCTAATAGTCAAAGCAAGCGACACACGAGAGGCATCCAAGTTCTTACGGTTGATCTCTTCCTACAAAAGAGCACTCTCTACATTAGGCAAGTTCAAAATAGTAGCAGGAGCATATAAGGCAATGCATAATATATCCCATGACTCACTCAGAGTCCCAAGCAAAAAAATGGAGTACCTCATCATTAAAGATAATGCCCTGCGAAGTCAAATTCTTGAGAATAGCATGGAACTAGCTCAAATGAGTAGACATTGTCATATTCTCCTTCATGCGTAGATCCATAAGCTACTTCAGCCAATACATCTGACTTGCTAGACTTTTCTTGTCATAGAGGTTCTTAATTTTATCCCAAATCTGCCAAGTACTCTGTGCTTCCTCAACCACATTGTAATGCACATGTTTAGTGAGAGACAAGATGAGGGTGGACTTGCATAACTCATCAAGCTCATTCCATTCGTCATCAATCATAGTTTTAGGCTGCTCTCCATCCATCCTTAGTGGCTTTATCTACAATTTCTACACCAATACCTGCCGAAATTGGCTCTTCCAATAAGCATAATTTGTACCATCAAGCTTAGTGATGTTGAAGATAGCACTATCAATAGAAGAAGATGCCATATTGCAATCCAAAACGATGTAGACAATTCAAAACTGCTTGCTATATTCTACTGTAAACAGCTAAAATACCACCAAAACCAAGGCAAAATGACCACGAACTGATAGCAAATGATGTTTTCCACCAAGTACCATCAAAAGTACATAAAATCAGGATGATTCAGTATGAAAATTCCATGTCAGTCCATGCATAGCTACTTGTTGTAATAAATTACAACTAGCTACAATGAGAACAAATTTTAGGCAAAATGAATTCGCCAAGTCAACCACTGTCAAAGCATAACCAACATCAAGCAGGCATAAATCAGCATGTGACAGTCATACGAACATCAAGCAAACACCCAAGCATGTCAAAAGAATCCGTCAGTAAGCTGGCACACCCCTTGTGTAATAGGGCAAAGTGTACACAACACTGGCAAGACCTGACACAAAGAGGTTTATGCGTAGGGAGTGCAAAGCCCAAATCAGCCCAACTACATCTGTGAGGACCATGGCATATCAACCATGCAACATCCAAGTGAAGATCCCAATCTCAAGTATCCAAATGCTCAAGTAGCATAAACCGCCTACTCAATGTCTGTCAAGCATATCAAGACATTCCCACTGGCACAAAAATCGTAAATATCAAGCAAGGAAGCTCAACAAGGGCATATGATAGCACCAGTGCCAGAAGATCCAAGATCAAGGATCAATAAGACCTCATGAGCACATAGGTCATGTAGCATCCGCACATAGCATCCATAGACATCAAGTGCATCCAAACTGTAACTCTGGCAAGCCGAGAAATAGCCAAAGTAAGCTCCTGGCAATCAAATGTCAAGCCAAATCAAGGCTCAATAGCATCCCTAAATCCAAACAATGTAACGGGCATGTAGTAGTGGCATAGGCCAAGCATGTCAAGATCGGTTAGACATAAACAAAGTACATGCCATAAGTACAACAAAGATGAAGATCCAAATGCTACACGAAGCAAGCTCAAGCTCAACCAATGATTCGAGAGAAAATCCAAGCTCTATGTCGATCCCCGAGAGCCACTACATCAATGTATACATACAAGATAGAGTCCGAATGCAATAAGCATATCCAAACATAAGCAAAAGAGCTTCAGTCCTAAATATTCCAGCAATAAATAAATGTCCAAAATTGAGCAAGAAATGGCTCAATCCAAGCTCAAAACCATAGGCAAACCATAGGCATACTTCCCCATATGTATAGGCACCAACCAGGCATAATCAGACATCAAATGACCATGTAGCAGAAGCATAAAATGTAATGATAGGGGGCTGCCCTATTTTGGGCTATCTGTGGACTGTGTAAAATAGTAAATGGCTGAGAAAATTCAGCCCCAAAGGTATCTCATATCATAGGCAAACATTCCCCTAACATTCAGGACTAACCGAGCAACCAATGTCAATGCCAACCAAGCATAAACATAAATTACTGATGTAATACTATTTGTGGCTGCTTGTGGACTGTGGAAAATAGTCTTGGACTGGAGCCCCAAGAGAGACACCAATGAAAAGGGGTTTCTATTCCAAGAAAATATATCTCGTAACATCAACAAGCTTTTGCTTCATTCTTTAGAGAACCACAACAAGGAAAAGAACATCACTAGCAAGAAATCTTCACACAGCATCATAGAAATAATTCTCCTGCGGTTTTATCTTCAGAAAACTTCATCATTCTCCTCATATTCTTCATAAAATTCATCAACTAACAAAGATAACACAAAAGAAATAGCACTATGAATGGAAAAATATCACATAGTATTCATCTTCATTGTCTTCATAGCTTTCTCTCACATTCTCTCATAGATAGATACATTGTTTTGCATAGGATTGGCTATCTCTAACTCTCTCTTTTTCTCTCAATCAATAGTACATCATATCCTCACTACAATACTCAATAATCACTCATAATAATCCTTCTTTGTTCGTGGATGCCCCTTCCAAAAGGTGTGTCTGATATGAAAGGTCACGAGAGCCACTATAGTGACTCTTCATAGCTCATCACTATCACTTCACTCCAGTCTTCTCTTGAGTCTTCAGCAACTGCTTCTTCCACTTCCTTGAGCTCTTTTGAACTTACATTCACCTCTTTTAAAGGCTAGAAAACTTCCCCAAAATCATACATACACTCCACAGAACACTTATAGAGTATACAGAACAGAACAGAACATAAACAGAGTAGGAACAGAGGCTCTACAAAAGCTCAACAGAAGGTCTGACTCTCTCTCTCTCTCTCTCCATCAATAATACATCATATCCTCACTACAATCTCTCATAATCACTCTCAATAATCCTTCTTAGGTCGTGGATACCCCTCCCAAGAGGTATGTCTGATATGAAGAGTCACCAGAGCCACTACAGTATCATTTCATAGCTCACCACTGTCACTTCACTCCAGTCTTTACTTGAGTCTTCAGCAGCTACTCCTTTCACTTCTTTTAGCTCTTTTGCACTTGTATTCACCTCTTTCCAAGGCTAGAAAACTTTCCCAAGCTACACATACATTCTACAGAACACATACAGAAGCATACAGAACAGTCACAGTACAGTACCAGAACAGCTACAGTATAGTAGGTCAACAGAAAGAATCAAAACCTCATAATTCATACTCAAACCATTCCAAACTATCAAAATTTATTCAATGAGCTTGCAAAAGACCTCAACTTCCATCAATCATCAATCCATGCTTCATACAAAAGAAAAACAAAACAAAACAGAAGCTAAACAAGACCAATTAGAACCTATCAAAACATCACAAAACCTCATATTTCTACTGAAAATCATCATGAGCTTCTAAAACATAATCAATATCATCCAAAACACTTTCAAACACTTCCAAAACAACTAGTCATCACTCAAAATCCATTAAAAATCAACCATTCAGCCTTCAAAAATGACAAAAATCAGCCAAAAAATCTAGTCATTTCAGCATTCAACATATCCCAACACTTAATAAGGGAGCATCCTCACAACCCAAGAAAAAGGGAATATAAGTTCATTAAAGAATCAACTCGATCTTCTTTAGCATCTTCAATAATCCACCCAACCATGACCCCAACTTACCACTTGTACCTTAGAAAGCATATAATGAAAGAAAGGAAAACACCTTCATCCATTAACACTTCTTAAAATCAACCCAAAAAAAAATGGTAAAGGATATAAGAAGCTTTTTCTGTCCATCCATCCATCAATCAACTTCATGATTAGGTCTATCTTCATCTTCAACTCCATTTGAGAGAAAAATAATACATACACGTACATTGACACTTGACACAAAACCAAGTAGTCTGAATGACATACGCTCCCGAAAACGAAGAGCAAATTAAAAGATTTTTATTGAGAAAAAAGATGATACAATCATGAAAACCCTCTTCTGCTAAGTAGGATGAAGATGTTTCTTCTTAAATTGCATACTCAATTTGTGTAGTGAGCTTACCTTAGTGCCGATATGAGTTGCCCCCTCTCTTCCACACACCAGTAGCTCCATGATCCTAGATACTAGCTCAAGCATCCTCAAGCCTCCTCCACCTCCAAGGTCCATCCTCCATAGCCGCACGCACAAGAAGAGAGAAGGGAAGAGAAGAAGAAGAAGAGGAGATGGTGAAAAGCTTCACTCTTTGATCCCTCACTCTCTCACACACTCACTCCCTCGCACTCTCACACTCCCTCTCTCAAGAGCACACAAGCAAGAAGGTGAGAAGGAGAGAAGAAGAAGAAGACTCCTTTTGCCACACACCAACGAATGATCTCTTATTCACTTTTTGAACTTTATATACACAAACCCTAAAATCCCATGGGCACCCATCCCTTTTTTACATGACCGGCCATTGTAGCGAGGTCCTTTTTCCATTTTCCTCTTTTAGCCCCATGCCTCTAGCCTACACCCGTCTAATATTTTACAATGGGCACAGGAGGGAGCCTAGAGATCTTTTACAAGAATTTTTTGAGTTTTTTGAGGTGCCTTTTCTTTTAAGGCTACGCTTTTTGCCCCGGTCCATCTTTAGGGGCCGCTTGCATGTCTTTGCTCTTTTTTCATCATCCTTTGCTTTTTCTCCATCTTTCGCCATCTTGACTTCGCCATCCTGACTTGGGGTTAACATTACCCCCTCCTAGACGGGTGCCAGTCCCATGGCACTTTTGGCATGGGTGTAAGGGCGAGGGCCACATGTAGATTCAGGAGTTTGTGGAAGCTCAAGACAAGGTTCATCGGAGCAGCTCAGTGGATTGTATGGGTGGACTAGGGCCTCCAAAGTTGGTGGTTGGGCAGTTGTGGTGTACCTGAAGGAGAAGGTGCAGTGCTCTACCTAGGGGGGGTGCTGTCCTCAGCGTGTTGGTGCAATGTGCTCGTGCTAGTGAAATGGGAAAGTGGGACCCGGGTGATACACTTGAGGACCCCATTTGTGCCAAGGGGGAGTGGTGCTAGTGGCTTAGGGTGATAGGTCGAACCATAGGGGAGTGTTACCTCCCTAGCTATGTCCTGCCGTTGATGTGCCCTAAGCGTGACATGGGGGATCAAAAAGGGATAGGGGGTTAGGAGTGGAGCTAGCCGACTGGGATCACTGGACACACCTAACTTAAGGACCCCTAGGTGCAGTGATCGTGTTTTTTTTTTTTGGCCACATTGCAGGATAGTATTACGTGAGGAGCAGGACAGCCAAGTCTAGTTCTCGTCGTCGAAATGAGGGGGGGAGGGCGGGCCGATGGATTTGCGTAAAAATTGATGGCTCTGCATGTACCCTTTCAGGTTCATGCGGACATGGAGAGAAGTGGTGGATAGGAAGGGGTGATTGCACCTAGTGAATTGGTTGTCGCTCATATCCTCTAGGAGCACTAGGCAAAATGAAGGTAGAAGGCTAGCCCGCATCATTAAGCAGGTCATAGCGCAACTATCGATAGCATTAGGATCAAAAAAGAGGGGAGGCAAGCCGCTTTCTTGCGGTGCCAGATCTTGCTTAAGTAGGAGTTTAAGGAGCCTAAGGTAATTACAGGTGGTTATGAATGCGGGATTTGTGCAGGAGGAGAACTCAACAAGAAAACGCGTCATGGAGGCGGGCAGGCTTCCTAGATCAAAAAGTAGAGCATTCTCAAAGGAAGTGGCATTGGCATTGTAGATAACGGGAAAGTCATACCTCCCATGGAGGGTGGTGACAAAATCCACACCTACCCTACGGGGATACGCCATAAACGTGGGGTCGTTCCGCTCGTGGGGTAGGGTGTTACAAAAAGCCATCCAGGCGAGCATGTTGGTATTACATATTCGCCTCCTCCAAAGGGGTTGGCACTCGTAGCCCCTTACCGTGTGTGGCACCTCGTATATCTTGTCTTGCTAGAATTTGGCCTCTTCCGTGCCCCACAAGGTGGAGGTTCTTGCCCTATCCTCCAGCCATCTTTGGCCTAGTCGGCTGCCAGCCGCAATCACCTCCTCCATGGCCTTGATCAGCAGGACCCTTCTCAAGCTATCAGGCATAAGGAAACTGAAGGAGAAAGGGTCCTTTTCCAGTTCTTGCCGTTCCCAGACCACCAGTTCTACATGGAATTGCATAGGGTAGGTCTTCGGGGCATGGTGGGAGGGGAGCAGATGGCTGCACAACGGGCTTGGCCTGCAGCCGTTTTCTGGCCTCTTCCACCAGCTTTTTCCGCCGCTCTTTAAGGATGGCCTGTCTGTCCAGGGGCGAGTCGAGTTGTTGCTGATCTTGTTCGTGCGGCGAGGGGGGCTATGGGATTACATCTTCTCTGAATCTGTTCATGTCAATTTTGAATTCGACTTCCTCCCCCCGCCGGTTTTCTTGTAGTGTTCTTTCCTCAAAGTCGAGGGCATCTGCCTCTTGGGGGGTTAGGCCGGCCAGTAGTAGGTACTTCCGCTGCTCCTCTAGGCCCAGCCTTACCTCTACAGGTTGGGGTGGCATCTGCAGCCCCACGTGCAAAGCTCTGCGTGCGATGCTTAATTTCTTCTTTACCATCTCCAACGGCTCCGTTCCCTCTGGTTGAGTTGTATCCAGCAGTGTATTGAGGAAGGCTTGTTGTTGGGTAGTGAAGGCTGTCTGGATGGCGCCCGATTTGCTTTCTGCCAAGATTTTTTCCTTCTCCGCCAATGCGAGGTGCCGCACCAGAGCCTTCGCCCGCGCCTCCTTCTACGTAGCCCATTCCTCGGCCCTTTTGCTCATTCCTTCCATGCTCTCCCCGTGCTTTTGAGCTAGGGTTATGAGCTTCTGCTCCTGGGCCCTGAGCTCTTCGCTCATGTTGTCTTGTTCTGTCTTCCCGAGACGTAGCTGATCGGAGATAGACTCGATCTTCTTTCATTGTTGCTCCCTCTCTTAGCTCCTCTCCTCTTCCTTGGCATTCAGCTCCTCCATCATCTGCTCAATGGTGGCGGTCTTTGACTCCAGTTCCTTATGCTTTGATTCCAGTTCCTTATATTGCATCAGGAGGAGCTTGTACTCCCTCTGCATCTGCACGAGTTCCTGATTCTCGTCCTCCAGCCGCTGCTTGTAATTTTCTTCCTTATCATGTTTGGCTTTCAACTCTTGCTTGAGTTCAAAGATTTGGCATTGCTGCATGGAGATGATGTGGGTTTTTTCCAATTGGAAAGCCACCACTGACTCTTTTTCGGTCTCATCAACTCAGCCACAGCCATCCTTTTCTCCTCCTTTGCTCTCTCCAGTTGGGAGAGCAGCTCAGCGACGTATTCATCGTAATCGGCTGGTGGCGTCATTGTTGTGTGGGTGGGGGTGGTTGAGGCCTCCATGCGCGGGCGCTTTTGATCCTGCCTTGATTCAGCATCTGCAACTGCCCTTTTTGGTCCCGTGGTCATCGTTTCCGTGCTTTTTCCTTGGGCCATTTCCTTGCTGATGAAGTATTGCATCCAGGCCACCAGGTTGGACACTTCCAAGCTGGTGGGGATGCTAGGGGTGGGCGTAGTGGGTTCAGCGGGGGGTGCCATGAGGGTGGGGATGGGATGTAGGGGTGCTTTGCCTTTTCCTTCTGGAATTGCGGGGAGCGCGGGTTCTGGGGCATGCATGCTGGAGCTAGGCTCTCTTCCCTAGGCTGATTCCAGGCTTCTGGGTCATCTGCCCTGCACTGCTGCTCGATGGACCGACGAGTAGCTTTTGCCAGGTCCTCCTCCTCTTTTCTTCTTAACTCCTCGTCCTCCTCCGCGACTCTTCTTTTCCTTTCCTCCTCGGCCTTTTTGCATTCTTCCTCTAGTTTTTATTTTTCCTCCTACTCTTCTTTTCTTCTCTTTTTGGCTTCTCGCTTGGATGCCTTTCTAGCCTGCTGACTTGTTCCGTTGTCTCTTCTTCTTCCTGCTTCTTCTTCCTTTCTCTCTCCTCTGCCTCCTTGAGGGATTGTCATTTCACTTTCTCCAAGTCCTCCCTCTCCTTTCTACGGCCTTCATCCTGTTTCTTCTTCTTCTGCGCTGCTTTCTTCTTAGTCTCCTTAACCTGCTTTTTGCTCTTCTGCTCTTCCCCTTCTTCCTCTGTCTCCGTCCTATCGCTAGACCTATCCTGGTGTTGATGGAGCGATGATCGGTCGGGTGTTTCTCCCTCCCCCTCTTCTGCTTCCTTTACGGCCTCTTGGATAAGCGCCGTCAAAATGCCCCCATATGCGATGAATGAAGCTTTGGAGGAAGCCCTTTTTCTTTCTGCGGCCTTTGACATCAGTGATTCTCCTCCTACTAGCACGCTTCCTAAGGCTAGCGCTCGGGCTACTTGATCGATAGTCTTGCGCATGTAGCTATTCCAATCAACTTCGTGCAGGGTCTAGGCTACTACGTTTTCTAGGATTGGTACACTGATTCGGTGTATCAGCGCATTATAGCGCTGGTTAGAGAAGAGTGCATGTACGAGCTTCGCCTGTAGCCTGGTCTCAACACTGGGGATGTCCTGAATACTGATGCCATCATTCATCAGCACATCCTCCTTTCTCATCCCCAACATGGCATAGACGTCCCTCTTTTGCTTCTTTTCCATCTTCGGTTCTAGCCCCAGTGCCTTCTCCACCAAGGCCAGGGTTAGATGGACCAGCACCTACTTAGCATTTTGTCCTCTCCCCACTGTGACAGTGCCGCACTCTTCGTCGGGATTGTAGGTCATGAGGAATTCCACACATCTCATGTGCTCAAGTTCTCGTGCAAAACTTTCCAGGTACTTTTTAAGGTTGCAGCTCTCCACGATGCTCCTGGCCGCCTCTTCCTTGGCCACTAATTCTTCCAAATTGTGGATAGTCCGGAATTTCAACTGATTATAGGCACGGTTCTCCAGGTTGATGTTGTACCGCGTTCTCTCTTCCTCTGTGAAGGGGAGTCGGTGGGCTCGGTCCTGCTGCGATATCTTTTGTTCCTATAATAATCGTAATTTTCGTTAGTGCTTACGACATAGTAATCGCTAAAACAGAAAAAACTTTATGCTTTTGAATGAACTCATTAAAGTCCAGTGCAAGTTCGCCTTTCAGACTTTGACTTTTTGCCTTTTAATTCAACGTTTTTGTGTCCTCTTTCCTACCCCATCCATTTTTCACAATGTATGTCTATGTACTTCATGGCTTTGATTTGCTTTATTGTTGAGTGTTGAAATGACTTGTTTTTTGGATGATTTTTGTTGTTTTTGAGAGCTGAATGGTTGATTTTATGGGATGATTGATTGATTTGGAAGTGGTTTGAGAGTGTTTTAGATGATATTGATTGTGTTTTGGAAGTTCGTGATGTTTGTTGGTGGTTCTGTGATGTTCTGATAGGTTCTGAATGGTTCTGTATACCTTCTGTTTTGTTCTGTTTTGGTCTATTTTGTTCTGATTGTCTTCTGTAAGGAGGGATGAAGTATTGATTGATGAAGAATGAGATATTGAGAAAGTTTATTGAATGGTTTGTGAGAGTTTGAAATGGTTTGAGAGTGAGTTATGAGGTTTTGATAACCTTCTGTAACCTTCTGTAGAGCTTCTGCTTCTGTTCTGTCTCTGTTCTGTTCTGTACTGTAGCTGTTCTGGTACTGTTCTGTAGACTGTTCTGTATGCTTCTGTAAGTGTTCTGTGGAATGTATGTGTGACTTTGGGAAAGTTTTCTAGCCTTGGAAAGAGGTGAATACAAGTACAAAAGAGCTGAAAGAAGTGGAAGAAGTAGCTGCTGAAGACTCAAGAGAAGACTAGAGTGAAGTGACAGTAGTGAGCTGTGAAGAGACACTGTAGTGGCTCTGGTGACCCTTCATATCAGACATACCTCTTGGGAGGGGTATCCACGACCTAAGAGTGATTATTGAGAGTAATTTTTGAGAGATTGTAGTGAGGATATGATGTATTATTGATGGAGTGAGATAGAGAGAGAGTCAGAGATAGCCAATTCTACTCAAACAGAGTGACTGTATAAGAGAGATTGAGAGAGAAGACTATGAAGATATTGAAGTTGAATACTATGTGATGTATTTCCATTTCAAGATGGTGTATTCCTTTGCTTTCTTTGTTCTATTGATGGATTTTGTGAAGATATTGAAGAATATGGTTGATTCTATCAAATCCGTGGGAGGTCTACATGGTGCTGCATGAAGATTTGTTGTGCCTGGTGTTCTTTTCTTCATTGTGGTCATATGAAACATGATAAACAAGATTGTTGATGTTACAATATAGATTTTCTTACAAGAGAATTCCCTTTTCTTTGGTGTTCCTCTTGGGGCTCCATGTTTTTGCTGCGCAGCCGGGGAAACTTCCCATCAACAAGCACCAAAAGAGGCTGAAATGAAGGAAATGGCATTGTCAAGAATAGAAGAATTCAATGGATGTTTGTAAAGTTCCTTCTTCCACTGAAGAGTTGGAATTCCTCATAATCAAAGCCACTTTCCACAAGAAGTTCATTCCACAATGGTGGAAACATATCACCATCATGATGCATGCTCTATGTGGTGGATAGTTTCCTCTTTCTATTGAAGCAGCAGAAACTTGCATCTTGGTGGCAAACTGTTTGGGAACAAACTGAAGAGCAGAAACAGAGTGAATGAACATCCATGGAAGATTTGGCATTCGTTGAGAAGTTTCCAGACAACATCAAGTGGGAGATTGTGAAGAAGCTTCAGGAGTCTTGGTCTGTAGAGGTTCACAAAGATAAGAAGGAAAAGAGTTGGAATTTGTTCGTGGATGCTCAACAGCAAGATACATGGGATGCTTGGTGTACTGATAATCTTTTGTTTGTTCAATTAGCAACCCACTGGAAGTTGGTAGACAGAGTGTTTTTCATAACATACACTATTGAAACCATCAGAAGCTGGCATTACTATGATGATGGCACTACCACAATGCTCAGACGTATGCATTTTGACACCTTCAGAACCGAACACCTTCCTCTGTGCAGTGGCATGAAAGCAGAATTTAGGGACGTTGAAAAGAAAGAAGTAGAAGAAATGTTGGCAAGAGAGTCCTCCAGAGACTGAAGCCTTCTGTTAACCCTCTGTGGAGCACTAACAACATAGTGGAGTCAACCCCCTGATGAATGACGCAATAAAAAGGCAAGCGTTAGAACGAGTCCAGAGGTACGTGAGAAGAGAGAAAGCAAGAATCAGAGCCGAGAGCGAGCTCGCAGCAGAAGTCACCTTTGACGCCCTTGCGGAACTCTTTACAGAAGTCCCAATGGCACATCAAGCCCTTCCTCCTCCTGCTGGAGGTCCCCTTCCAAGCCAGATCCGTCCTGGAAATATTGATGACAGGCCAGCGAATGTAGTTCCATTACCAGTTTTTAAGGGAGAGTACAATGAAGACCCCGATCTTCATATAGCAGAATTTATGGTAGCGTGTGTGGCTAACAATGCCAGAACTCCTGAGCATTGGTTAGCAATATTCCCCGCCACTTTCAAGGGCGCGGCGTTTCAGTGGTATGAGAGACAAGCAGCAGGAACTTTTGGCACATGGGACGACCTGAAGTTGGCCTTCCTCACTAAATTCAGGCGTGAAGGTTTTGAAGAGCGGATGCGAGAGGAATTTATGAACCTAAGTCAGTCCTCTGGAGAAAGAGTGGAAGCTTATGTCTCAAGAATGGAATCCATCCTGAAGAGATGGACTAACCATAATCTAGATGATGGCATTCAAAAGGGGGTGTTTCTCAGAGGATTACAACCAGAAGTCCGTAAGTTTGTGGAGCTACAAAGACCAGCCACCCTGCAAGCTGCAACAGAAGGTGCAAGACTGTACGATGAAGTGGAAGCTCAATTAGCAATGAATACAGGAAGAGGAGTCTTACCTCCTCTGATGCCAGGAATGATGTACCCACCAAATGCAGTTCCAGGGACTGTTTCCTATCCCTACCAACAGATGCCCTCGGTATCACAGTACAGTGCACCAAATCCACAGTGGCCACAATCCATGCCTCAAATGATGGCTCAACCACAACAACAATGGTCCCAACCAATTTCCTCAATGACAAATCAGCAGCAACAGTGGAATCCTACCAACTGGAGTCAACAGCCAACAATTCAAACAGGGGCCCTGAATCAAAACTAGAACAGAGACCCCTCTGCACCAGCCCAACCCGTTTATGCAGTGATTACAGAGACTCCTCAAAACCCTCCTGCCAGTACATCAGGAGGAGAAAGCTTGAAGGATTATTTATCCAACTCAGTTGCAAACATCAAAAAGGAGTTGATGGATGTGATTACAGAACAACTACAGACGCTGAAAGTGAATACCACTAGCATATCCAACGTTGCAGGAGCAGGAAGAGATGTGATGCGGTCAAACACTTGGTGTGGTAAGTGTCATCATGCAGGCCATTTAGCCACTGAATGTACACGAAAACCAACTATTCCTGGAGCCTTCTGTTCCTACTGTTTGCGAAAGAACCATACAGAGGACATTTGCTCTCTGAAGGAGATGCATGATAGGAGAAGAAAGGAAGAAGACGCAAGATTCAACTTGCTGGAATCCAAAATGACAACACAAGATATTGGACCCAAGCCTAGAGAGTTTGGTCCTAATTTCGGACCCAGAAGATTTCCCTCTCAAAGTTACAGAGGAAGACAGTCTGGCAGTGGTCAGAGATCAGAAGTGGAGTGTTACAGATGCGGAGAAAAGAGACACATTTCACCAAATTGTCCAAATCCTCGAAGGTCAGTGGATTACAAGCCCTTATGCAGTCGATGCAAAGGAGAAGGCCACACTGCAAAAGACTGTCCAAGCCCAGCCCCAGTGAAAAACAGTGCTACTGATAGTCCGTCCAAGGCTCAAGAGCCTACCTCCAATTTGGTGGAATTGGAAGTTGCTGCCATCACGCGTGCAAAGCAGAAGGAACCACCTATCCAGAAAGAAAATAACCCTCCTGCCAGAACAGTGAAGTTCAGTCTTCCACCAGAAGAACAGAACAGAACAGAGCCTAACAGTGCCGTACAGAGCCCTACAGTGCCACAGAGAGTTACAGAGACAGTTACAGAGACAGGACCAGAGGTCCAAGATACAGAAGAGGAGGAAGTGCCACAAGTGGCAGAAGAAGTTCCTGTAATTCCTCTGATGGAAGAAAGAGGAAAAATGAAAATGGGTGTTGCCCCATTCCCTAATCGGTTAGAGAAGCCAGTGGATCCTATTAAGGAATATGATCTAGTTAGAGATCTAGATACCTTTAGACCAAATCTCACATTCCGACAATGATTGATGTTGTCTCCCAGTTGCCGGAAAAGGTTCAAAAGTATACTGACAAGAAGACGTGGCTTAAGGATTGCTCCCTCAATAGCAACAAAGCCCAACAAGGCTCCAGAGCCTGTAAAAGAAGTGGATGTGGCTAATGCTTTCCTAGATCTAGGTACTCCAGAGACTGGCGTATGGATAGAAGGCTGTTTCATTGCAAATGCACTGATTGATGGAGGTTCATCAGTAAACATTATGACGGATGTCACAATGAAGGATCTAGGCTTACAAGGTGTGCAACCAACCCAATGGCTCATCAGACTGGCGGATCAGAGTAGAATCAAGCCTTTGGGCATTCTTCCATATGTGAAGACTACAGTGGCTGGGAAAGATTATTGGCTAACCTATCTGGTGGTGAAGCCAAACTCTTATGGTACATCCTATCCTCTGTTACTGGGTAGACCATGGCTTTTTGAAGCCCGAGCAAGGACGGATTGGTTCAAAGGAACCTTGACCTTGGGCAGAGGACCCAACAAAGTGGTGCTGAAACTGTATGGTTCTCAAAAAGGACATGGATCCACCTCCTTGGAATTATCTTCTGATTCCCCTAACGAGGCTACAGATGGAACATCAGCAGACGAAGATGCTATCAAACAGATCCTTCCCAAGAAAACAGTGGCACATTCCTCGACAGTGGATACTGTAAGCCGACTTCCAAAAGATGCAAAGCCATTATCAATGGGTGAATACTTCCTGCCTGAACCAGAAATGACTTCTGAAATCACTTCTGACAGTGAGATAGAAGCATGGATGTACTGCTCTCCCTGTTACATGGTCACAGCAGGAACAGAAGCAGAAGCAGAGACAGAGGCAGAAGAGGAAACAGAGAATCTATTCTTCTGTTACAGAGCTCCTACAGAGATAGAAGCAGCAACAGGAACAGAAGCAGAAGCAGAAGCAGAGACAGAAGAGGTTGAATATGATATGGACGAAGAGAATGATGAAAGTGAGCCAGAAGAATCTATCCCACCTGAAGAGGATACATTTGAGGAAGAAGTTCCAGAAGCATCAGAAGCCGATGAGCTCATGCTATGGGACAGAATGGCGATGGTACCATTCGGTCTGGTAAATGGATCTTCTCATATGCAAAACCTTTATAAGAAATGGATTAAGAAGAACAAGCCGTCTTTTGAGAGTGGCTCCTGCCGTCCTAACCTATCCTTGCCAAAGAAAGATGATGATGATGCACCGTGCCAACAAACACCAGTCCCACAAACCCAACAGGCATCAGAGGGTCCCTGTTATGTGACGTTCTTGGATGTGTCATCTTCAGAAGAGGAGTCTTCAAGCCAAGAGGTAATTAGTTTTGAAACCAAACTCGAAACAGCTCTAATCCCATTCCAACGTCTTAAAGAGCAACCTAAGTCTCCACCAAAAGAAGAAATCGGTTCTAGTGGGACATCAGACGAGGACACCACTCCCTTGAAGGAGTCGGATCTGTACCCAGAAGCAGTCCGTGGGACCTTCATTCGTGAAGTAGAAGGTGAAAGGCAGTTAACCTTTGTGGATTCAGAAGGCACTGAACGCCACTTGAAGGTGGGTAGCAGCCTCCCAGAAGAGTTGTCAACCTTGTACAACTTGTTGAAAGCAAATTTGGACGTGTTTGCATGGTCTTACAAAGACCTAAAGGGGATTGATCCCACAATATGTCAACATCATATTGACTTGGAGCCTAATGCCAAGCCAGTACGGCAATGACAGAGGTGAATGAACTCGAATTATTCCACATTGGTGAAAGCGGAGCTGCTGAAGCTTCTGGAAGCCGAGTTCATCTATCCAGTGGCAAATAGTGAATGGGTTTCACCCATCGTGGTTGTACCCAAGAAGAATGGCAAATTGCGAATATGTGTGGATTTCCGAAAGCTTAATTCCAAGACGAAGAAGGATCATTTTCCTATCCCTTTCACAGACCAACTGTTGGACACAGTGGTAGGACATGAGCTTTATTCTCTTTTGGATGGATTCAACGGATACAACCAAGTCCAAATCGCAGAAGAAGACCAATCCAAAACAACCTTCACCACAGAATGGGGGACCTATGCTTACCGAGTGATGCCATTTGGGCTCTGCAATGCCCCTGCTACTTTCCAATGAGTCATGATGGCTGCATTTCAAAATCATCTACACGACTTTATTGAGGTATATTTGGATGACTTCTGTGTCTATAGTTTGATCAGTGAACACTGGGGACATTTGGAACAATGCTTTGATCGATGCCGGGAGTATGGGATTTCCCTCAACCCCGACAAATGCATCTTTGGGGTCTCTTCTGGAGTTCTGTTGGGCCACATTGTCTCTGCACAAGGGATATCAACAGACCCTGCAAAGATTGAAAAGATCGCAGCTCTGACAGCACCCACCAACCTCAAACAATTGAGGGGATTCCTAGGCCATGTGGGTTACTACAGAAGGTTCATAGCCCATTTTGCGACAAAGGCAACTTCCTTGCACAAGCTCCTGAGGAAAGATGTAGAGTTTACTTGGACGGAAGAATGTGACAAAGCCTTCCACACTCTGAAGCAGTGTCTGATAGAGGCACCCATTCTGCAACCTCCTGATTGGACGAAAGAGTTCCATGTACACACTGATGCATCAATTGAAGGTCTAGGTGCTGTCCTCTGCCAGAAGGGCTCCTCGAAGTTGGATCAACCGATCTATTACGCAAGCCGAAAAGTCACTGATAGGGAACGAAACTATACAGTGACCGAGCTGGAGTGCTTGGCAATGGTGTTTGCCCTGGAGAAGTTTCGCCATTACCTCCTATCTACCCACTTTAAATTTTATGTGGATCATGAGGCCCTGTCCTTCTTGATGAACAAAGCATATGTGAAAGGACGAATGATGAGATGGCTCCTTCTATTTCAGGAGTTCGACTTTGAGGTGATTACTAAGCCTGGTCGTTCCCATGTTCTGGCTGATCATTTGTCGCGTATCCCACAAACTGCAGACGAGGAGCAAGATGATCCAGACCTCCCTGATGCTTCCCTATTCTTGGTAGAAACTGTAACTCCCTGGTATGCAGACATTGCCAATCTGCTGGCAACCCAACAGTACCCTCCTGGTATTTCTAGTCGGGAAAGGAAGAAGCTCATGCTAGAATCAGCCCCATACACCCTGCTAGGCGGTGCACTGTACAAGAAAGGCAAAGATGAAGTACTCAGAAGATGTGTTGCAAGAGATGAGATTGGGATTGTTCTGAAGGCTTGCCACGACGAGCCATGTGGAGGCCACTTTGCAGGAGAAGCTACAGCCAGGAAGGCTCTGCTAGCAAGTTATTGGTGGCCTACCATTCATAAGGATGCCTATGATTACTGTAAAAGATGTGATGCTTGTCAAAGAATGGGGAAACCCACGAAGACAAGTGCCATGCCATTGCAACCTATCCTTCCGTTGAAGCCGTTTGAGAAGTGGGGCATTGACTTCGTAGGTCCGATCGACCCTCCCACCAAAAGGAAACAGAACAGATACATCCTCGTATGTACGGATTATGTCACAAAGTGGTGTGAAGCTAAAGCCCTAAAGCAGGACGATGGTAACAGCGTGGCCCTGTTCATGTACGAGAACATCATCACCCGTTTTGGCAGTCCCTTAGAGCTGGTAAGTGACAGAGGCACTCATTTCCTTAACAAAGTCATGAAAGAATTGACAGAGTTGTATAAGATCCGCCATCGCAAGTCCACTCCCTATTACCCCAAAGCCAACGGCCAAGTCGAAGTCACCAATCATATCCTCTGCTCGATTCTGACAAGAACAATTGCTGTACATCGTCGTGATTGGGACGATCGACTTACAGAGGCCCTCTGGGCATACAGAACCTCCCATAAAGTAGCAACGGGACAGACACCCTTCCAGTTGGTGTATGGTACAGAAGCTGTTTTTCCTGTTGAGCTAGAATTGCCCTCTTTGAGAGTGGCTATCAAGGAGCGTTTGGGGGACGATGATTCACTGCAACGCCGTCTCCTGCACTTGGAATGTTTGGACGAAATTCGCAGGATGGCTCTCCAGTGCATGGAAGCCACGCAAGCTCGACGTAAGGCTTACCATGATAGCTTCATCAAGCACAAGGCGTTCAAAGAATGTGATTTGGTCCTAGCCTATGATTCACGATTTGGCAAGTTTCCTGGCAAGCTCCAGCAGCGGTGGATAGGCCCCTATAAGGTACTTGCAGTCAACCCTAATGGCTCTGTTCAAGTGCAGACCGTTGATGCCTCTGATGATCCCTTTCTGATCAATGGATATCGCCTGAAGAAGTACTTCCCTCCTTGGGGATCTTGACAATTACGGTCACTTGATCTTTTCCCTCGTTGGCGCGGCACTGTACTTGTTATGATGCTACTTCTGATAGCCGTTCTTCAATCACTCCTGATGAAGTGGACGCAACCCTCTGTCCCCTCAAAACCCCCTTCCAGCCTTGATTTCTTATCCTCTATTTTCCACCAGCGACAGTGGCGAGGTGGATTCTGACAAATGGTAGTTCTGCCATTCCCTTGCTCAATATTGAAAAAAAAAAAAAAACAAAACAAAACATATCGGTCATGGGAGAAAAAAACTTAGGTCCCTGTCATGCCGACCTATTCTTCGAGAAAAGGTGGAAACACCCTCGGGAATAGGGGCAAATTTAATAAGAGAAAAAAAAAAAAACAAATCTGTTATGAGAGAAAAGGAAGCAATTCCCTGTCATAGCAGGCCTCGTTCCAAGAAAAGGTGGTAAACACCCCTGGGCGAGAAGCTGGCTGTGGAAAAGGTGGCAACACCCAGCAGTCCAGAAAGTGGATTCATTAATTGATATCCCTAGGCTTCACTTCCGAAGCTACCTCCCTTGGTACGCTGTGTCATGGGTCTCTCTGCAAAGCGTCTAACTATCCTCTAGCAGATAACATGTTCCTATCCAATACAATAATCGATTTGATGGCTACCTCCCTGGGTACGCCTCTTCAACAACTGATGATGCGATCTTCATCGACAACCCCTTGAGTGATGTGAGCTTTCATCCTAATCGGATGGGGAAGTGAGTACGGTTGCCCTCTGTATCTATCAACAGAGCGTGAGACAGAGGGTGGGACGAGAGACCAGTCTTTTCCCTTCAAATCGAATGAGAGGTGAGAAGTGTGAATGAAGTGTTGCACGCACGGGATGGGCCTCTCAATGCACAAAGCACAATTTGTTTATGTGCACTACACCATAAGGCTCCCTTGCCTTCCTTCTTGCACCGTATGCCGGCACAGGGTGGGATGCACAGTTGCACCATCAAATGCGCACAAGGCATACAACCTTTGCACAAGCGACCGTGAGGATTACATCAACGGGTTTTAGGAAAAGGCTGCCCTTCTGTATCTATCAACAGAGAGTGAGACAGAGGGTGGGTTGAGTGTGACTGGAGTTTCTTCAATCAATTACCGAGAGGTGAGATTGAGGGACGTTACGACACTTGGAGTCAGGTATGTTCCACTTTCCCTATGCACCCACGGGATGGGTCCTTGCCATCCTCACAAGACACATCACCCTGTTCTGTACACTGCACTGTAAGGCTCCCTTGCCTTCCTCCTTGCACTTATGCCAGACGGGTTAGACGCACTAATGCACCATCAACTGTGCACCCTGGCATACTCCCTTTGCACCATTTCCCCCTTGTTGATTCCTCAACCGGGTATGAGATATGGGTTTTAATCATTCTTCCGCGAGTGATATTAGTCATGGGGCGAGTGACTGTTCTTTCATTCCAATTGAGTGATTGTGAGTTGAGTGTAGTATCCCTCATCATCGACGAATTTCCTACGATTCCTTCCATCAGCTACCTCCCTGGGTACTGCCACGTGGTCCCTGCCATGACGAACGTGTGCTGTAAAGATGCCTTGGTCCCTCCAGCGCCGACAACCACACTGGACGTGCCATCGATACTCAACCTTGATTCTTGACGAAACGGGCCAAGTTTTTCTAACCCTACACTTTGGTTTCTTCGTGCCGGTCATGTTTTAAGTGTGGGGAAGTTAGTGGATGGTCTGTGGCGTGGTCCTAGGTCCCTGTTGTTCGGTTAACCCTATCCGTTAAGGTCTTAAGTGTGGGGACGCGTCCCTGCGCGTCTATATTGTCTATCCCCTACATATGCCTCAACCTGTTCCTGCATGTATGCCATGACTTGCTTTTACCCTCCTGGGATCCCTTCCCAACCACCCGGTTATGTTCCACCCACCCTTGGGGCTGTTCCCTTCCAGTTTTTCTTCATTCCCTGATTTTGAGGTTTTTTCTATGTGAATGTACCCTACGTTCACCAAAATCCAAATCCAACCTTATAGCCCTGATCCCCCCATTGAACTGACCATTTTTCCTTTTTACCTACCCCTGTTCCGGTGCACGGTTTTTGAGTTATTAATTTTTGAAGCATTTTGTGCAATTTAGCCGGTTTTCCATGTGAACGCGCTTTTCTTGCTTCGAAACTAGGATCTGACATCCTAGCCCTGCCAACCACTTTTCCCCTGACATTTTTCCTTTTTATTCCGTATCATTCCGATACACGGTTTGTCCATTATTAATTTTCTGGTTTTTTAAGACTTTTTTTCGTGTATATTTTTGATATTTTTCCATGTGAACCTGCCCTATTTGTATCGGAATTCCAATTTGATTTGACAGCCGTGTCCCCTGTGCCTTCCCTGACCTTTTTCCTTTTTCCTCCACCCTTTTTCGACTTCCGGATTTTTACTTATTAATTTTTAAATGAGTTTTCGAAAGTATTTTTGGAGTTTTTCACATGTGAACCCCTCTTACTTCCACCGGAACTGCGGTTTAACGTGATAACCCTGTGCCACCCCTTCCTGCGGACATTTTTCCTTCTTACTACATGTCATTCCGGTGAATGGGTTGTCCGATCTTAATTTCCGATCCCATTTTCGGGTTTTTTTTTTTGGGTTTTTCCCATGTGAACATGTCTTATCTCAGTCGGAATTATGTTTTGATGTGATAGGATTGTCGGCACATCTTTCTGCACAGTTTTCCTTTTTTTTACACCTCATTCCGATGCACGGATTTTTCGCTATTAATTTTTAATTGCGTTTTTTGGTTCGTTTTTTGTGTTTTTTGCACGTGACCGCCCTTTACCCCTCCCGGAGCCTCTGTCATCTATTTTTCTTGTTTTCCCCCTATCGTCCTGTCCACTTTTTGTTTTTACACTATGTCGTTTTGACGTCCCGATTGGGAGTTATTAATTTTTCTTTATTTTTACGTTTTTTCTCGCGCCCGTTTTACGCGTGACCACGCCCTTTTTCGATTTTACGAATCTCCACGCGCCCCAGTCGTGTCCGCATAACCCGTACCGTCTTCCCAGCGTCATTTCAATCCCGTCACGGCAAATTTTTTTACCCCGCCCCGCGCATGTCCGCGGAACGGGGGTACGCGCCCTTGTCCCGACCCATCCCTTACCCTCTTGCCCCCTACCCTTTCCCCCACCTGCCCAACCCATGGCCCCCCCGTGGGCCCCCCACCCCTTTCCCCTAACTGCCCACCCCTTCCCCCCAACCGCCCATCTCTCTCTCTCTCTCTCCCTCTCTCTCTCTCTCTGTGTCTCTCTCTCTCTCTGTGCATCTCTCTCTCTCTCTCCCTCTCCTCCTTCCCCTTCCCCCAGTCGATCTCCCTCTCCTCCTTCCCCTTCTCTTCCGCCGACCGCCTCCCCTCCTCCTCCCTCTCCTCCTCCATTCGACCCCCTCCGTCCTGCCCCCCCCCCGCCGTCCTTGTGCTTCCCCCCTCCGCCCTTCTTTTCCCTCCTCCCCCCAGCGCTCCGACCCCCCGCCTCCTACCCCCCACCTTCTACTCCTCGCCGCCTGGTCCTGCCCGACGCCGCCCCCTGCCGCCTGGAGCCCTGCCGCCGCGTCGTGTCGCCGCTGCCGCCTAGAGCCCTGCGTCCGCCCTCCGCCGTCGTCGAGCCGCCGGGTCGCCGCCGACACCACCACCTCCTCCTCCTCCCCCTCTCTAACCCTCATTAGGTTAGTTAACTAACCCCTACTTTAGTTAACTAACCCCTAATTTAGTTAGACTCACCCCTAATTAAGTTAACCTAACCCTAACTTAATCTGAGTTAGGTTAACTAATCTAACCCCCACCCCTAACCCTAACTTAACCCTAGCTAGGTTAGTTTTAATTAACCATAGTTAACCTAGTTAAACTACCCCAAGTTAACCTAGTTAACTTAACCCCAACTTAACCTAGTTGACTAACCTAGCCTAGTCAACCTAACCTAGTTGACTAACCCCTACCTAGTTAACTTAACCTAGTTGACTAACCTAGCCTAGTCAACCTAACCTAGTTGACTAACCCCTACCTAGTTAACTTAACCTAGTTGACTAACCTAACTTAGTTGACTAACCTAGCCTAGTTGACTAACCTAAGCAACCTTGACTAACCTGACTTGACTTGGGCAGACTAACATGACTTACCCCCACTAACCAGACTTAACTGACTTATGCCTAACTGACTTATCTGATTAATGTGATTGAGGTGATTTAATTAATCACTACATTAATTTTTCCCTAAAAAATTCAGAAAAATTTCTAAAAATTCCTTTTGCCTTTTGCCAATTTTTGGGAGTTTGTCAGCTGGAAATTGCCTACCCTATAATTTCTGAAAATTCAATATTTCCTAATTTCACCTCCAAATTGCCAATAAATGTAGAAAATTCATTTAAAAATTCTAAAAAATTCTAAAAAAATTCTCAAAAATTCTCAAAAATTCCCCTCACCTCCCTTCATCATTTTTCCTTTATTCCACCATAAATAATCACAACTTAACACCAAAAAAATGATAATAATAATAATAATAATAAATAAAAAACTACTAACAAATAATAAAAATAAAAATAACAAAAAATCAAAAACCAACCACAATCAAATCCACACATCCGCTAAGGTGTTGTTGTTGTTTCATCAGTGGTCTTTACTTTTCCTTTCCTGGATTCCCTTCTTTTGGTGGACTCTTCCGTGCGCATTTCTGCATTCGTGCTAAACACACATACTTTTTAATTAAAATAAACCAGCCGTTCACTTAGCACGCGCTACGTGCGCTAAAGAGGCACTTTAATTTTTTAATAAAATAAACCAGCCGTCACATGAGCACGCGCTGGCAAAAAAGCGCTCCACATCACTTTAATTTGTAATCAATGAATTGCATTTAGAGACCCAGTCGGGAATCGAAGTCCGGGAATCGAATAACTGCACCGCTTCACCTAATAATTGGTAATTAAATTTATAATAAGGAACCGTCGTTTTCTTGCTAAGGTTTATCACCTAATCAAAATTCACCCATTTTTAATAATTAATTAAAATGAACCCTTCATTAAATTAATTCCCCCTCACTGCACTTAATTCCCTTTTTTAATGAACCGTTTCGTGGGATGGGTATGCGCTGTCATTAACGTTATTTTCCATGGTCCAGTCTTGGTTTATCACAGATATAGTCTTGATATGTGTCGGATGTGGTATTATTTTGGTTTCCTGTCTTTGTTACGGTTACGGGTACGGTATGCAGTTTTTTTTCTTTTATTGCCTGATACGGGGTTCAGGGTGTTTGTCTGATGCATCGCATGAAGCTTTCGGTCGCATTTGTCTCGAGGTCATGTCAAATTTTTTCTCGGATGTGGTTTGCTTGGGGTTAGTAGGTCGAGTCACGTTTTATTGGTAATTCTCTTATCCTTGGTTTTTGTCTGTTGCTTTACAGGCATTCTCCTTGATTGTCTGTGTTTGTGGTGTGTGTGTAACCATTTGAATGGCGCCTTCTCATGCTCCTCCCCCTATCCAATACGTCCCATTAGTTAGTAGGGATTACTCTTCCCTACTTACTTTTGAGCCTCTCACGAAGGCGGGACTTGCTGCTTTTGTGGCCACTCCTTTTCCATTGCTTCCGGAGGATCCGTCGTTATGTGATGAGTTCCTGGCCTCTTACAGCAAGAAGACAGGCGTAGTCCAAGGCCTGTCTATGACATTGACATCTCGAGGCTTAGGGAAGGCTCTATCTCTTCCCTTCAAAGGAGAACCTTTTGTGACCACTCGTCAGCTCTTCTCTAATGAAGAGATTCTAAAGCTGTTGCAGAAGCAGACAAGGGAAGTCCTTGATGTTAAGAAAGTGATAAACTCTTCAGGAGTTTCTTTTTCTATGATCACTGATCCCGTATGGAAGACGATCTGTCAGTTTCTCCAGGACAGGTTTATGCCTACCAAAACGCCATCCCAATACTTGTCCAAAGAGCTTTTCACAGCTTCCAGGATGGTGTTGAAAGGAGTTGCTATTGATTGGAGCACTTATCTCCTTACTAAAATGGATCAGCATTTTGTTAAAGTCACCCGGGGTAATGTTACATATGGATCATATTTGTCTGCCTTCTTGACCTATTCAGGTTTACAGAAGACTGTGCCTCCACCTCCTCCATCAGATCCACTACCTCCTCCTCCACCTTCAGATGAGTCAGAACCTATTGACATAGAGGATGATGATTCTCCGCCTCCCCTGGTCATACAGCGCAAACGCTTGAAGAGGGTAGCGGATAAAGCTCCTTCAGTACTTCCTTCAGTACCTATTCCTGCTACCTCCGGCAGTGATCTCCCTGGGTATCTCACTTGTAATAACCTGTTCAGAGCACATCGCGAAGGATCATTGGAGATCTCAGTTCCCTCCCTGAACAGTCTCATCTCAGGAGATGCCATTCCTTTCCTCTGTAAAGATATTCAAAGTTCCATTGAGTTGTCAGTGGACAGCCTGTGTTCAATAGCTGTACGCGTCTTTTTATGAAGAACTCATGCAGTCTAAGGACCAGTTGCATAAGGCAACATCCGAGTTAGCTTCTGCTAAGGATACCCTAGCAGATTTATTTAAGCAAATGGAACAGCAAACCCAACTGGTTGCCACCCAAAGCGATGAGATCTCTTCTTTGAAGATCCAGTTACTAGAGGCTCAATCCCAGGTTACTAGCCTTTCAGAGGAGAAGGAGAGGATGTCCAGAGAAGCACAGGAGTTCCGAGCTATCTTAGATGAAAAACTTTCAGCTTTACAGATTGCTAATGACACAGTGGCCAACCAAGCCTCCCAAATCCAGCAGTTGCAAGATCAACTTGCAAAGTCCCACTCTGTTCCTCCAAGCCCTAATGTTCCATTGATTCCTTCTCTTTCACCGCAGGACTTGGCTGCTCTTCAGAGACAGGCTACTTTGTGCCCTCTATTCCAAGATAAAGTGGAAAGATTGCAGTCCAGAATGGACTTGTTATGGTCTACATTTGAGCAGTTTCAGGAATATGTTCTACCAGACCATTCTTTCTTTGTCCACTACCACTTACAGAAGTTGGTTTTCTATATGAAGCTTTCCACGATGGATTTACCTTTTCCAGAGGATGGCTGGAGTGGGGCTTGGTCTGCTAGTTGTTGACAGAGGTAGTTAGAATGGTCTTTGAAGATTCTGTCACGCCAGATACCATGTTGATGTCATACATGTATCTACGAGGAGATTTGTTAATCCCAAATGAGGTAGATATGGCATGGTATGTGGGGGATGTGGTCTTACAGGCTGTTTTATATGTCAATCATTTGGAGTTGTGCATAGCTGATATGTTTCAAAGTTATTCCTCCAAAGTAGCTGATTGTCATGATAATTCGTGGCATCCCATGATTGATTCGGTGGTCCTAAATCAAAGACAAAACACAGCTCCTACCTTTGCCCAGAGTACTAACCAACTGAGGATGGATCTCTTAACCTATCTTTCCAAACATAATCCATTTGATGCTACCTTCTTTGATGCCTATCATAGACGATCTCTCTTAGGACCTTCTGTTCCTACTCTCCTCTATTACCAACAAATGGCTCACCGCTATGCTATATATCTTTCCCTTTGTCAATCTAATTCCACAATTATTTTACCACTTCTTTTCCAACCTTCAAATTTTCCTCAAATTCCTATTTTCACTTACTGTTCCTTTATTGAGGATAGGGTATTTTCTCCTTCTCCACCCTGTTCTTCACCCCTCATTAATGTACCCTCCACATTTCCTATTTATCAGTTAACACCCTTCCTTAGTGATTCCCTCCAAATTTCTACCACTCCTTCTTTAACCTTTTCTTCCTTTTATGATTTTTCCTATCCCTCCCTTCACCCACTTTTCCTTATTCCATTACCCTCTCCTAACACTTCCATATCTCAACCACCTCAGTTGGTTAGTGACTATGACGGTTTTGATAATCAAATTTCCAGAAGAAGGGGATGGAGTTCGGATGATTGCCTTACAGGACCGCAGATTAATTGGCCAGTAATTCCAGGAGAATGGACAGCTTCTAGTCAAGCTTATCAAAACTATGTTCATTTTGCCCAACAATATTCACAGTCTGCAGATCCCTCAGTGAGATTAACTGCTCACTTTGCTTGGTACCTGGCGTATATGCATAGGCACTCTCATACTGATTCAAAGCCTATTCCAAAGTTGTGCATGAATGTCAATATTAGCATTGATTCCCAGCAGCTGGAGATACTGTATTTTCATGCCCTCTGTTTGCCTAGCAGATACTTGGTCCTGTTGGAAAGAATGTGCTGTCTCCAATTTTTTCAAAATCCTCCTAAAAACTTTGTAGATGAATCCTTATCTATGGATCGATTTCGACAACATCAATCTTTTAAGAGGGATCATCTTCATTGATACCTTTCCGATGTATAATGGAAGCTTTTTAATGAACAACTCTCTTTTTGAAGGAGTCATTCAGATGGTTGACTTGTGTATTAGTGTTTGTGTTGTGAGTTCCTTTATGTCAAATGAACGTGGTGGTTTCCTATTGGATTTCATGTACGAGCTATGTTTTGGAGATTTGTAGAGATGGGGTCGTGGTTGGAGAGTTGAAGTTGATGCTGAAGAAGAAGAAGCAAACTCTTATATCCTTTACAAATTTGTGGTGATTTTTAGTTTGATAAGCGGTGTTAATGTCTAAAGGGTTTTCCTTTCTTTATATTTTTATATCCGAAACAGGTTATAAGTTGGGGTCGTGGTGGATGGATTCTTTGTGAAAAGATATTGAAGATCAAAGTTGAGCTTTTCCCTGAACTTGTATTCCCTTTTTCCTGGGTCGCGAGGACGCTTCCTTATTAAGTGTGGGGATATGTTGAGTGTTGAAATGACTTGTTTTTTGGATGATTTTTGTTGTTTTTGAGAGCTGAATGGTTGATTTTATGGGATGATTGATTGATTTGGAAGTGGTTTGAGAGTGTTTTAGATGATATTGATTGTGTTTTGGAAGTTCGTGATGTTTGTTGGTGGTTCTGTGATGTTCTGATAGGTTCTGAATGGTTCTGTATACCTTCTGTTTTGTTCTGTTTTGGTCTGTTTTGTTCTGATTGTCTTCTGTAAGGAGGGATGAAGTATTGATTGATGAAGAATGAGATATTGAGAAAGTTTATTGAATGGTTTGTGAGAGTTTGAAATGGTTTGAGAGTGAGTTATGAGGTTTTGATAACCTTCTGTAACCTTCTGTAGAGCTTCTGCTTCTGTTCTGTCTCTGTTCTGTTCTGTACTGTAGCTGTTCTGGTACTGTTCTGTAGACTGTTCTGTATGCTTCTGTAAGTGTTCTGTGGAATGTATGTGTGACTTTGGAAAAGTTTTCTAGCCTTGGAAAGAGGTGAATACAAGTACAAAAGAGCTGAAAGAAGTGGAAGAAGTAGCTGCTGAAGACTCAAGAGAAGACTAGAGTGAAGTGACAGTAGTGAGCTGTGAAGAGACACTGTAGTGGCTCTGGTGACCCTTCATATCAGACATACCTCTTGGGAGGGGTATCCACGACCTAAGAGTGATTATTGAGAGTAATTTTTGAGAGATTGTAGTGAGGATATGATGTATTATTGATGGAGTGAGATAGAGAGAGAGTCAGAGATAGCCAATTCTACTCAAACAGAGTGACTGTATAAGAGAGATTGAGAGAGAAGACTATGAAGATATTGAAGTTGAATACTATGTGATGTATTTCCATTTCAAGATGGTGTATTCCTTTGCTTTCTTTGTTCTATTGATGGATTTTGTGAAGATATTGAAGAATATGGTTGATTCTATCAAATCCGTGGGAGGTCTACATGGTGCTGCATGAAGATTTGTTGTGCCTGGTGTTCTTTTCTTCATTGTGGTCATATGAAACATGATAAACAAGCTTGTTGATGTTACAAGATAGATTTTCTTGCAAGAGAATTCCCTTTTCTTTGGTGTTCCTCTTGGGGCTCCATTTATCACTTCTGATCTGATTCACCTTACCCCTTCCCCTTTTAGTCTGAGAAGAATCCTTCCTAGGATGAGGGTTATAAGGTGTAGGTCTTTCAACATGGATGGCTACTTGTGAAGGAGCCAAGTATAGAAATTGGGGTTGTATTCCAAATGGGCTTCACGGTCCAGGTTGGAGGGTTTAATCCCCACTTGGGTGATGTATGTGAGAACATCAGTTAGGAAGTCGCCCGAGTTGACTCGGCTAGCGATGTGTAACTCTTCTTCAATCAACAGGCGGTCGAGGTAGGGGTGTCCCTTGATGTGGTCTTCTATAGGACGGCCTTGCAGCATGGTTAACACTCGATATGATGTTAGCGTGACGTATGTGGGGTCGTACTCTACCGTTTTGATAGCGCGTCACTGCTCGACGTTGGTCATTACTCGACATCCTTCAACTTCCCATTGCAATCTAAGATCGTACCAATGCCTTAAGAACTGGGATTTCGTCTCAGCCAGTTTTGACAACTCTGCCACTTCTTGGTCAGTGATGGCAGAGGTGATTTGCTGATCATACGACGTGATGAGGCGTTGTTTGATTGCATGCTCTTTTGAGATCTCACTACTGAACAATTTAACAGTGGAGGTAGGGGCTTTTGCAAATGCAAATTCAAACATTTCCCAAGAACAAGGCATCGTGTGAACTTCGGCTGCGAAGGATTCATCCAATAGGCCTAAGTCGAGGCGATCGTAGCTCAAAGCTAGCGACACAAAAGTAGCGTCCAATAACTTAATGCAATCCACCACATCATCCCCTGTTTCCTCAGCTAAATCAGCTGCTAGTGAGAGAAAGTATTTCCTCTCGTAAGAGGGCCGAAGGCTTGCGGGTGGTTGGGGTTTGGTAGGACTTGAGCCTTTGACTATGGAGAGTTGCTGTGGTAGGACTTCAGGAGCTTGCGATTGGGTCGCTGGGATGGAGGCTAGGTCAGCAGGGACCTCGAGTGATGGCCTATTGCTTTCGCGATGGAGTTGGAAACCCGGATCATTTCCTGCTTGTAATGATGCTCGAGTTGGCGGTTGTTGATTCGTCTGACAGGCTTGGGTGATTCGCGTAGGTTCGCGCGTGGATGGACTCGATGGTTGCATGTTGGGGGAGCTTTGTGGCTCGTGGTTTTGAGGTCTTACGGTTTTTGGGATGATCGAGCTTGATGTTGGCGTACGAGTGGTGCCTCTGGCCGCGTGGGCCTTAGGTATCCATAGCCAAGCATTGCCCTCATAGTAACCTTGTGCGCGCAAGAGAGCCTTGGGGACCCATCTCTGACTAATTACACGTCTATTCCTGTGGCTGCGTTTGGGCCTCCTAGGTTTAGAGTTTCTGGTCTTCTGAGGGTAGAAGCATCAACTCCTAGGCGGCTGTTGCGGTTGTTTAGGCACCCATTGGAGGCAAGATTGTGGAGCCTTAGCTTTGGCTGGTATGGGTTGCGGGCGATGAGACTCAGGGAGTGGCGGCCGTACCCTACCCCCTCCCTAGGATTGCGTACGGGTGTTTCTATCGGTGGCTGGGTGGCCCGGGATGAGGTCACGCAGCCCTTGCTGAAAGCTGTAACAATGCGAACGTTGCCTATTGCTAGGTGGATGCGCTGCGACGCGTAGTCGACATTGCAGTGGGTCTTCTTTTTGAAGGTGTGCCCCAGCAGTGACTCTGTGCCTGCGTTTTTAGTATTTGGCAGCACGTAGAAAAGCATTGGAACAGTCTCAGACTTGATAGAAACGGCTGCCTTGCACTTGTTGAGTAGTGCATAGGAATGAGCCCCATATGGGCTTAATTTTGCAGTGGTGGGTTGAAGTTGTGGCTGGCCAAGTTGAGTCCAATGATCGTAGGTCAAGATGTTGAAGTCTGCTCCCTTGTCGATCAAGGCGGTGAAAGCACATGTTTGTTTGGCTGTGATCATGATACGAAGGTATGCGGGTTCCACAACTTCCTTATCCTTGTCGTTGATTTCAGTGATTGTGGCTACTCGAACCTTGACAGGCAGTTCTAACATCGGTGGTTCATACAAAGGATGCATAGAAGGGTAGTACTTCTTGACACGGCTACCATTAAAGAAGCCTATTCCTTCACCGTTTAGGGTCTTGAGTTCGACGTTGCCTGTTCGGCTAATTGCACGAACCTTGAATGGTCCAAGACCTCTAAATTTCATCTTTTGCTTATGCCCTCTCACTGAGTAGAGGAGCACTAAGTCACCCTGTTCGAACTCGCGTTGCTTGACGTGCTTGTCAAACCAGCCCTTGCGTCGGGCTTTTCGCAGATCAGTGCATGGGTGGCAAGAAGACGAGTCTTTGAGAGATGTTCAAGCTCAACTAGTCGCTACGTCCATGCCTCCTTCCCTTCCCATCGCTCTTGCAGCGCTATTCTCAAGCTAGAGACGAAGAACTCTACCGGTAGAATCGCTTCTGTCCCATATGTCAGCCTAAAGGGGATTTGACCAACAACCGTTTTATAAGCGGTTCAGTAAGCCCACAGAGCTACCATCAACTTGTTGTCCCAGTCGCTGCGTGAAGCAGAGAAGACCTTGGTTAGGACATTGATGAGAACCTTATTTGTTGATTCGGCATGGCCGTTTGCATGAGGGTAGTATGGCAAGGATTTGCGATGGAAGATGAGGAAGGTGGACAGGAGGTGCGGGATCACTTCATTGATGAAGTGCATTCCTTAGTCACTGACCAGTTCGATGGGGCAACCGAATCGTGAGATTACTTGCTCCCATAAGAACTTAGCCGTCGTTCTAGCATCATTTTTTCATGTGGCTCGTGCTTCTGCCCACTTAGTGAGGTAATCCGTGGCCATAATGATGTACTTAGCCTGCGAATACTGTGCTGCAAGACTGATGGGCCCGATGAAATCAATTCCCCATTTTTCGAAGGGTTGTCAAGCAATAACCGGGGTTAATTCCATTCGATCTTCGCGAATTGGGACCTTCATCTGCTGGCACTCGTCACAGTGCTTGACGAATCGTGCTGCATCACGGAAAAGCGTGGGCCACCACAATTGAGTCTGCAACACTTTTCGTGGTGTCGTGTCTCCACTAAAGTGCCCCTCGGCAATGCCGCCGTGCACTTCTGAGAGCACTTTGTGCATCTCATATTCACACACACATCTACGCAACAATCCGTCTTGCCCCAGCCTGTAGAGTTGGCCTGTAATCAGCTGATAGGGCTGGATCTTAAGGATTAATCGCCTAAGCCGGGCTTTTTCTATTGGTTGGTCAGGCAATCCGTGCTCAAGCACTTGGACGATGTCATCTGCCCAATACGGTGTTAGATCAGCCTTAAACAGGTCTCTCTCACTAGAGAGGTTAAACAGATGGGCGTCGAGGAATTCATCAATAACACCCTGTCCAGCGGCTTCTCCGGTGGGAACGCGCGACATGTGATCAGCCATGTAATGGTACTTTCCCTTCCGTACCACTACGGAGAAGTCAAACTCTAAAAGCAGAAGGAGCCATCAAGTTATGCATCCTGTAGCACAAGGTTTGTTTACTAGGTATAGCAAGGCTTGATGGTCCACAAAAAAGGTGAAGGGCGTGGCCAAGAGGTAATGCCATAATTTTTTCACTGCAAATACCATGGCTAGTCCTTCTCTTTCCGTCATTGAGTAATTCATTTCTGTCTCAATGAGTTGTCTGCTAGCAAAGCTCACTGGATAGTCTAAATTGTGTTCGCCAGGCTGGCACAACACTGCCCCCACGGCAAACTTAGAAGCGTCGATATGCACGTGGAAGGTGATGGTCCAATCTGGGGCTCATAGGATTGGTGCTATGGTTAGAGCCTTCTTCAACTCTTCGTATGCCCTTTGGCACGCTTTAGTCCATTCGAAGACTATAAGCAACTTGTACAATGGTTTGGCAATCAACGCATAATTGAGTACAAACCGTCGATAGTACCCGGTATGGCCTAGGAAGCATTGAACTCCTTTGTAGTTGCTCGGGGATGGAAGGTCAACAATGACCCTGACCTTCGAGAAGTCAGTGGCAATGCCGTTCTTTGACACCACGTGCCCTAGAATGCATCCATGCTTCACCCAAAACTGGCATTTTAAGGGGTTCAAGGAGAGGCGGTATAAACGACACTGCTTAAAGACTGCTCGGAGTTTGTCTAAGTGTTCAACCCACATCGAGTGGACACAGAGGTTGTCGACAAAGACTTCTAACTCCTTGCGAAGCATGTCCTTAAAGATGGTGCACATGAGGCGTTGGAAAGTGGCAGGGGCATTAGTCAACCCGAAGGGCATGACTATGTAAGCAAAGACACCCCACTCAGTGGCGAAGGCAGTCTTATGCATGTCCGTAGGATGCACTTGCACCTGGTTGTACCCTGAGAAGCCATCTAGGAAACTGTAGGCTTCCTTGCCTGCCACTCTCTCCAGCATGTGCTCGGTGTATGGCAACGGATAGTTGTCCCTCTTGGTGGTAGTGTTCACCTTCTTGTAATTGACGCACACTCGAATTTTTCCATTTTTCTTCATCACGATGACTATGGGTGATACCCAGTCCATGTGCTCAATTTCATAATGAATCCTGCTCTCATCAGCTTATCAATCTCATCCTTGACGGCATGAGCATGTTTAGGATTCATAGGGTACGGTCGTTGCTTGACCGGTATTGTGTCCGGCATCATGGGTATGTTGTGGGTCACGACACTTGGGTCTACTCCCTTAAGCTCTCCTAAGGACCAGGCAAACACGTCTATGTACTCTCGCAAGAGAGCGACAAGACTCGTTTCTTCTTCATTAGTCAAATCATCAACAATGAAGACTGGTCGGGGTGGTTCCCCCTCTTGGGCTAGTCCACCTCCTTGACCCTGGCTGGTCCCCCAATTGGTTCGCTTGTTTGTGCTTAACATTTGGCACCTAACAGCACTACCACCCTATCCCCCTTTTTGAATTTTGTGAATCGTTTAGGGAGGTCCTGCGGTTTCCGCTGTTCTTCCGTTCGGGCCTCCCTAGGTTGCTTTGCCTTTTCCTATCTCAATCGCCTACGCCTCAGGTGGACCGGTAGGTCCCCCTTGGTGCGTTTGGTTGTGGGTGGCCTAGGGATCTCTGGATCATTGTCCGTGCTAACCTCTGATCCAGAGTCGAATCCCCCTCCTTCGCTAGAAGAGGTGGTCTCTCCTGGTGGGCATAGTTCAGATGGTGATTCAGTTCTAAAAACCGACGTCATTCTTGGCTGGGCTAGTCCCGCTTGCTCGAGGTCTATGGCTCCTATATGTTCCAACCAGGCGCGGTCACATTCCACGCTCATGACTCCTCGCTCCCTCCAGGAGATACTCTTTCTTTGCGGGTTGGAGTCCGCTCGTATTTGTCAAGATTGTGGGAGAGAAGGAAGGAGTCTCACTTGTAGCTTTCTTGCTTGCACAATGGGGGAATACACACAAGGGTGGAGGCTGAAAAACAGTTTTCCTCTTCTTAGTTGTGTAAGCCAAAAGAACTCAAGTACAAAGAAATAGAAGAACCCTATATATGGGTCTCAAACCAAACTCAACTAACTAAGGTGGCATACTAACTGAGCCACGAACTAGAGTAGATAAGGATAGATGTCATCTAGCTATTATTCATGGGCGGTGTACCAACTGACAAGTCGGTGACATAAATGCACAACGGTCACCCTAGCATATCACGAGTGGAGCTCGATATCTCAACACTCCCCCTCGAGCTCAATCCCAATTCCTGCACACCAAGCAGGTCTCTGAACTTGCGCAACTTCTCTATGCCCAATGCCTTCGTGAATATGTCAGCTACCTGATCCTCTATGCTGACATAAACTAGATCAATAAGACCTAGTAAAACCCTCTCCCGCACATAGTGATAATGCACCTCAATGTGCTTTGTTCTAGCATGATAGACTGGGTTATTTGCCAAGTGTATACTACTCATGTTGTCACAATAAATGACAACTGACCCATCTGTAGACGATGCATATCATAAAGTAGCTTATGCAACCAAGCTACCTCACATGTAGCCATTGCTGCACCCCTGTACTCAGCCTCTGTGCTCGACAAGGCAACGGTAGGTTGTTTCTTGCTGCTCCAAGTGACTGTAGCACTCCCAAAAGAGAACACATATCCACTGGTAGATCGTCTATCCGAAATACTACCAACCCAATCAGCATTAGTGTATCCATGCAACTGTATCTGAACCCCAGTCTCATAAAATAGTCCATACTGTAATGTGAACTTCACATACCTGAGTATGCGTCTAGCCGCATCCAAATGTGGTTTCCTTAAAGCCTGCATAAACTGACTTACCAATCCAACAGCATAGCTCAAATCTGGCCTGGTAATAGTCATATAAATCAAACTTCCTACTATGCGTCTGTACATAGTAGGGTCTTCCAGAAGCTCACCTGCATCTGCGCTCAGCTTCACATTCTGCTCCAAAGGAACTGAAATAGGCTTACAGCCTGTCATCCCATATTTGGACAGCATGTCCAATCCATACTGCCTCTGCAAGAGCCGTATCCCACTTGGTGATCTAATCACCTCAATGCCCAAGAAATAACGCAGTTCTCCCAAATCCTTCATCTCAAACTTCTGCTTCAATAGCATTTTCACATGAAGGATATCTTCATCACTGTCACCTGTCATAATCAAATCATCAACATAAATGACAAGTAGCATAATACCTTTCTCTATTTTTCTCACATAAAGTGAGAAATCTGCCTTGGAAATCTGAAAGCCAATAGTGACAAGATACTGTCCTATCTTGTCAGACCATGCTCTAGGTGCTTGCTTCAAGCCATACAAGGCTTTCTTCAACCTGCAAACAAACTCAGGATGAACAACATGCACATAACCTGGTGGCTGCTCCATATAGATCTCTTCTTACAAGTCACCATGCAAGAAGGCATTCTTTACATCCATTTGATGTAAAGACCATTCCTTTGATGCAGCCATAGCAATGACTACTCTTACAGTTGCCATCCTTGCAACCGGACTGAATGTTTCTTCATAGTCAATGCCATATGTTTGTGCATACCCCTTGACTACTAATCTTGCCTTGTATCTGTTCACAGAACCATCTATATTGTGCTTCACCTTATAAACCCACTTACAAGCAATTGCATTCTTACCTTTAGACAAAGGTACCAATTCCCATGTAGCATTTGCTTCCAAGGCATCCATTTCTTCATCCATGGCTTTCTCCCATTTTTCTTTTCCCATGGCTTGCTCAAAAGAAGTGGGTTCTGGTTCCTGTATCACTTTGACCATATATGCATATTGAATGGCTGTAAATCCATCATATTTCAGCCTATCCACAGGATACCTAACTCTAGTAGACCTGCGCAAAGTAGGTTCACTCCCAGGTGCTCTCAAAACATCCCTGGTCTTCCTTACTCCAGGTGTAACAATAGAAGGAATACCCAATTCATCATCAATGCTCTGTTCTGAGCCACTGGATTCACCATCCACATAAGAGTGACCTGCATTCACATCAAACATGGGCTGATCTACCTTCTCTTTTCCTTTTCGTGATACCTGCATACCACTATCTGCATTGCTTTGAGAAGATTCTCCTGATCTCAATCTGCCTGTCCATGGTGAAGAATGTGAACCACTGCTAGAGGACGCTCCATGTCCACTAATATTTTGTGACTGCTGCTGTGAATTCTGTGCAGCATTACCATTTTGTGCATCTACATCATCAATCACATTTACTGGTTTATACCAGCTACTCATCTCATCAAAAACAATATCTCTGCTCACTGTAAACTTACAAGTAGAAGGGTTATAGCATCTATACCCTTTCTGCTGCATAGAGTAACCAATAAAGATGCACTTCTCAGCTTTTGGATCCAACTTGGATCTCAACTCATCTAGCACATGAACATAGGCAATGCAACCAAAAATCTTCAAATGAGAAATATCTGGTTTCCTACGAGTATACCTCTCCTCTGGAGTCATCCCATGTATTGCTGCAGTGGGAGTCATGTTTATTATGTAGACTGTTGTAGCAACTGCCTCAGCCCAATAAAAATCTGGCAAGTCTTTTTCATTGAGCATGGCACGAGATACCTCTCCAATATGCCTGTTTTTCCTTTCTGCAATTCCATTTTGTTGTGGGATATGACTGCATGAATATTGCTGCTTTATGCCATGCTCCTACAGGAACCTTGCAAACTCATTTGAGAGGTACTCTCCCCCTCCATCTGACCTTAGGCATTTTATTTGCAGGTTTGTTTCTTTTTCAACCATAGCTTTAAGAGTTTTGAAATGCCCAAAAACTTCACTTTTCTTTTTCATAAAATACACTCAAACTTTTTTGCTATAGTCATCAATAAAAGTGACAAAATAATGACAGCCTCCAAGAGATGCAGCTTTAGTAGTCCACACATCAGAGTGGATTAATTCCAATGGCTTCTTACTCTCTTGAACATGTCTAGGAAATAGTTTCCTTGCCTGTTTTCCAAATTGACAGGCTTCACATACCTTATGTATTTCTGCAACCTTGAATTTAGGCAATCCTACAACAATATTTTGGGCCTGCATTGATTTAAGTCGCTGTACATTAACATGACCAATGCGTTTATGCCAGATATCAATATCTGCAACTACACCGGTCCCATATGCAAACATTGCTGTACTCAATTCAAGCATGTCTGTATCCAACGTAAACATTCTACCCTTCTTCTTTCCTTTTGCTATCAAGCAACCTTTATTTTTCATATCCTCAACAAAGCATCCATGAGGATTAAATCTGACCTGCAAGCCCTGCTCAACCATTTGACCACAGAAACTAGATTCTTGGTGATATTCAGGACATGAAATACATCGGACAGGTATTTCTTTTTCCCATCCTGCATAGACAAAGAAAATTTTCCAATCTACACAATAGGATGTGCAGTATCATCACCAGTCTCCACAAATCCTGGTTTTTCCATTTTTCTTGCATCCTCCATTCATTCTGCATGACCTGTCATGTGGTTTGATGCACCTGAGTCAACATACCATACATCATTGCTTTCTTTTGCACTTGTCAGAGAATTGTTCATGTGCTGCACCATAAACAAATGCTCATTTCTGTCATCACCCTGTCTACTAGAAGATGCATAATTTTCTTATTGCAGTTTTCCATTCATGATGTCATTCTGTTTTTTATAGCAGTCTTTAGCCATATGACCCATTTTACCACAGTAGTAGCATTCAACATTACTGTTTGCATTTTGGCCTCTTTGCCATCCACCACGACCTCTTTGGCTCCCCCTGCCTCTAGAGTTACCACGTCCTCCTCCATAGGACTGGTTTTCTTGAGTTTGCTGCATATTCTAATTTCTACCACGGCCTCCAGATCGGCCTCCTCTACCTCTGCCTCTACCTCTTCCAGCATTTGAGTAGAAGACAGCTTCTTTTGAAGTTCCTCCTGAAGAAGATGCACCACCATTTCTCTGCTCCTCAAAAATTAGAAGAGCAATCAACTCCTCAAAATCACGAAATCTTTCACGGACGGAAATGGATGTTCGAAACTGTGCATAATCCTTTCCTAGACCATTCAAGGTCACAGAAACTAAATCATCATCTTCCACTGGCGACCCAATGGAAGCAAGTGCATCTGCAATCTTCTTCACCTTCATGTGGTAGTCATTGATGCTCATATTTTCTCTTTGCACATTATGCAACTTTTGCTTGAGCTGCATTTTCCTAGCTTGCGTATTTGTGCTATACATTTTTGACAAAGTATCCCATGCCTCCTTTGGCGTACTTGCATCTCGAATATGCACAATCATAGAGTCTGAAATGCTGATAGACAGCCAGTACATAACTTTCCTGGCTCTCTCATGCCATGCTTTAAATGCCTGCATTTGCTGTTGATTGGGAACATCACGAAGAACTGGTTCTTCTTCATTTCCTGCAACAAATTCCCAATCTCCTTTTCCCATAAGGAAATTCGTCATTCTAAACTTCCATGCTTGGAAGTTGTTCTTGTCAAGCTTTTCAGTGATAATCTGTGAGAGCGAATCAGACGCCATTACAGAACACTGCAAAAAAATTCTCTCACTGCAAAGAACACAACTTCAGCCTCACAAGGGCTAATCTGCAAAACTGACGAAAGTGGTATTTGACCACACAGTCACTTCCTAGTGACGATTTTGCATCAACAGGCAACAAGGATGATTCTGTAACTCCCAATGTCTCTGCAGACAAGCATACGATGCAATTTCTACAGTAACTTTTCACCGACCTGTAGAACAGTGGTCGCACAACATAAAACTGGGCCTTTTCCTGAGTGCTTGCAGAAAAGTTCCACCTCCAAAACAGGCCCCGAAATGGCCTCAAATCAAAAAAACAGGGTCACCAAGGGCTAAAGCCCATTCCTGCAGCATATACTGCCCTCTTGCTTCACCGCGAAGGGTGTCTCAACCTGAGACAATGCAGTCTTGCACTTCCCGGCTGTGCTACCTGCAGAGACTTGCTCCCAAAATAGAAAAATGAAAGCAACACTGGTCCTCTTACCAAAACACCGCGAACTTGGCTTGCTTTCTTGAGCTCCTTACCACGAACAAGGCTCTGATACCATGTCAAGATTGTGGGGGAGAAGGAAGGAGTCTCACTTGTAGCTTTCTTGCTTGCACAATGGGGGAATACACATAAGGGTGAAGGCTGAAAAACAGTTTTCCTCTTCTTAGTTGTGTAAGCCAAAAGAACTCAAGTACAAAGAAATAGAAGAACCCTATATATGGGTCTCAAACCAAACTCGACTAACTAAGGTAGCATACTAGCTGAGCCACGAACTAGAGTAGATAAGGATAGCTGTCATCTAGCTATTATTCATGGGCGGTGTACCAACCGCATCTGCAACTGACAAGTCGGTGACATAAATGCACAACGGTCACCCTGGCATATCATGAGTGGAGCTCGATAACTCAACAGTATTTGCTTTATTTCTTGTCCTTCAGTGTCGTATTCCATGGTATCCATCTCACTGTCACTTCCATCACTGAAGGACTGGCAGTCTTCGTATTCGTCGTTCGAATTTTCTTCATGAGACTGCTCGTCATCTCCTAGGACTTGGTCTATCCCCGGTCGTTGGTCAGGCACCAGGGCCCAGTTATACATGAGGTTTAAGTCATGCACTCTGGTCCATTGCCACTTGGATTCATCTAAAAGATCCTGGAGTGGTTTGAGATTTATAGCTGGATTGCCAGCTAGCTTGTCCAATAGATATTCCAGTATCTCCTGGAGTTCCCTTTTGTTGGTTGGAACTTGGGAGTTGACGGGCTTTGGCTTCCTTTGAAGGCTTCCTGTCATCATGCAGACTAGCACGGAGGGTGTGTCGTCAGCCTTGCCGATTGTCTTGATGGCTTGCTCGTATGCTTCGTTATCAGAGAACGGTAGGTCAATTGTAGCAAGGACATGCATCCAATCCCGCTCGTCCTCTGGGCATGGGATATACCTGGTCAAGGGCCCGTAGGACTTCTTGGCCTGAGCATTACCCTTGAGCATAACAGAGATGGCATCTAAGTCGACGGATGAGGTCTTCCAGGTGTCCATCTCTACTCTTACGGCATCCGCCCTATTGCCAAGGAAGATTAAGCCGTTACCCCAATCTTCGATGACCCTAGCATTGTGCATCCAGGGGTGGCCTAATAGGATGTCGTAGTCCACTCTCTTCATGACTATAAAGTCAACGGAGAACTGGACACCTGTGATCTTCATTGGCCAATTCTTAAGCACCCTGAATGGCTTAACTCTCATACCGTTCACTAGTGTGACATTAAACCTAGCAGTCTCAACCAGTGGGTTTCCCCAAGTCTGAAGCACTGTGTGGCTAAGCACACTAACCCCGGCCCCCGTGTCTACGATTCCCTTCCTCGTTGTATCGCCTAGGCCGGTAAGACTGCATGCATCTAGGAGCCTTCCCAAAAGGCATTGACGTGCAAGGACTTAGGCGTAGAGTACAGCGTTAAACTTGGTATTTGTGTTTCCGCCTCACGGTCATGAGGGTCTGTCATGACCTGCTCTTGTGTGCCTTCGACCCACTGCTTAAGGTCCTGCCATAGGGTGGGGTGGTGCCTAAGCAGATCTCCCAGACTGAGTGTTACAAGGGTAGTCACTAGCATGGTCAGGAGATCATTGGGTGTTCGTCTCTCTCCTAACTTGGATTGTCCTATCCAGTGGCCGACTGAACCGTGGCCATGTAACAGCGCCGAGGCTTGGCCTTAGTGGTACCGCTTGTGGTGTAGTTGCCTCTCTTAACTTTGGTTGTGGGAGTGAGGTCGGAGTACTTATGCTAGAGAGGTCATCGATTCCATCCTCGATGATGGGCTTAGCGTCCTTTAGGTGTTCTTGGGCTTCCTTCACACATTCTCTCACCTTCTCTATGGCCTCTAATTGTCACTTCGATTGCGGGTATTCCCCTACCTTAGCGCTTCCCTCTTCGGCCATCTTAGGGGCCGACGTCTCTGCTTCTGCATCAGAGACCTTCTTTCCAACAGACAGAGTTGTAACACTCTCCGTCTTTAGTGCGATTTTAGCTTCTAACTTCCTCTTCCGCCGTCTACGGCTCTTCTTCCCTATCGAGACTGCATCCAGATTGATAGGTCCTAGCAAAGAGATGCCAGCTTGCTTCATTTGGGTACGGTAATGGGATAGGCGTGGCCTCCCCGTCGTGGTTCTCGACACCGAACAGCCCCAATGGGACAGACAGCTCATTGGCTAAACTAGGTGATGGTTTTCTCCTTGGGCAATCGACAAAAATATGGGTGATTCGGCACTCAGCGCACCTTTGGTCAGCCTTATCTCTGTTTTGTTGCTCCCTCTCAGGGCAGCACGACGAGACATGGCCTGGGTGGCTACAAGTCCAACAGGTGATTGGGTCCTGTGCCTACCCTCCTAGGCCCTTACCTCGTCCTCTTCCCAACGCCATCACTGGGACTAGGCGATAGTCCATGAGGACAGTGTTGCCCTCGTCGTCATGCGAAACATAAGGGCATATGTAAGCTTCCTCCTCGTTTGGTTCTTCCACATAGTGGACAGGAGCGTCACTTGGTGGGTGGGTTACGTAAGGACCAAGTGGCCTAGGAATGCATGTAGGATTTATCTCCATCCTAGGAACGGCCGGCTTAATGTCATTGGGCACGGGAAGGGCCAATGGGCCTCCCCTTCCGAAGAATGGCTACGGCCTGCTCACTAGGTAAGGCTGGCCGTATGGTTGTGAGTATGCAAGTCTCCTTGGCAGTCTACAATGCACGACGTCATGACTGAACCTACTGCAGTTAGCGCAAGGTCGTGACCTAGGGTCTTGACACTCGACTGGCAAGTGGTTTCCGCCACAGTACACGCATTGGATGTGTGGGCGCATTGGTCGTCTCAACATATCTTGCAACTTGGCTAGTTCCATTCTAACATCAGCCAAGTCTTGATTCATTTTAGTGGTTTTTCCCTTATCCTAGGCTGATGGTGCTGATCGCTCACTCGAGGCTGACAGCCTCTCTGAGCTTCGTGAAGTGGTCTCTTCTACATTCGCGCTTCTGGAGTTCCGCTCCTTCAACTAATCATCCACTCGGATGGCCTCCTCAAAGACCCTGGCTAGCGCATCCCGCTACAAGCTCGAGTTGCCTGCCAAAGCCTTGTATAGCTCCTCGTTCTGAATCCCGCTGATGAATACAGCTGACACTGCTCTCTCAGTCAGTTGCTCTCCAGTAGGGATTCTCTTAAAGAGACTCCATACATGGGTCACATAATTGCGAATGTCCTCCTTCTCTTTCTGCTTGACGTTCATCAAGCGTACGAGTAGATTATTAGAGTATCCGGACTGCAATGATAACGTCCGCCGTCCTATCACGGTGCTTGTACCGAACATGAGCGTCGTAGCTACTGACCAGCTTGCTGAACTGAATCTGGAAAGGCTCCTAATTCAAATTCATCGTTGTATCTGTGGTCTGAACTTTCCTCTGCCATTGTCAAGTTGTCAAGCTCCACCAAGCTATCGATTAGGTTCAGTAGGCTTGGCAGATTCACTTCGTCGGCGTCCCTTGCTTGGTTCTACCTCTGAGCGTTGATGGTTTGTCTCTGCATTGGGTTCTCTCCTGTTGGTGAGTTCCTTGAGTGGTCTATCTGGGTGGGTTCCTTCAGTTATTTAATAGAATCCTCAATTTATGGCCACTCAATGTGTCTTTTCTCGTGCACTTGTGCTCAATCAGGCTTTCAGTTTCCTTAAGTGTACTTCAAGTGCAAAAATTCAAGGTGAGTGCAGCAACCACCTCCTAGTCCTCTTACACACTCTCGCGTTGTCTTGGGCCGAATAGGCTTGTTGGTCAACTTCCTAGCCGTCTTGTCAGGGTTTAGGGTTTCCTTAAGTTGTCACCTTGTTCATTTTTGGTCCGATCAGGCCTTACAGCTTAGCGGGTCACGTCTAAGCCTCTAGGTCTCGCAACTGCCCACATCTAGCCACTAAGTAGCGGTGCCCTACGATTTTGCCTATTCCGCATGCCAGATCAAGTTCTGGGCACCCTACGGGCTTTCGACAGTTTTGAGCTGCTGAGTCCTAGCCGGGTCAGGTCAATTTTCTGAAAATTTGGTGAAAATCTACACTCGGCCCAACTGGTCCGAATTGCAGGGTCCGAGTGGGTTACTCGGACGGGCCAAGGCACATGGGCCGAGGGCCGAATCCGAGAACTTGGACAAGGTGGACTCGGACGGAGTCACTCGGACGTGGTCACTTGGACGGGCCGAGGGCCGAATTTGATACGTGGCCGAATTATAGACTCGGACGGGCCGATTAGGGTTTTGGTCGGGTGGGCCAAATTTGACACGTGGCCGAGGGCCAATTCTGGAACTCGGCCCAGGAGTGGCCACTTGGACAAGCCGAGCGCGGCGCACATAAACAGCGAAAACTCGATTTCGATTGTTTCTCGTGCTTCACTCAATCATACCGGGCATAATCTTCCAGATCCAACCTAAGGGAGTAAGAGAAGGGATTCATATACCTGGATGGAGTGACGGGCTCGTCGTTGGTGCGATCGAATCGTCGGCCGGTAGCGCTCTCTCTCTCTCTCTCTCTCTCTCTCTCTCTCTCTCTCTCTCTCTCTCTCTCTCTCTCTCTCTCTCTCTCTCTCTCTCACTCTCTCTCTCCCCCTCTTTCACACTGAACTGTTGCAAATGAGTGTTTCCTTGGCCTTTTGGCTCTTATACCCCTTCCTGGGTATGGTGTTGACGGCCCCAATCACTCACTTACCATTCTCAAGCATCGCAAGCGAGCTTTTTTGCCTTTTTTGCACAATTTTTTGCCCTATTTGCCCTGTTTTGCAACAGTAAGCCCTACCCTCCTCCGGTCGATTTCCTAATCCTACCCTACTCTAAATGCAACACAAATCGAAAGCAAAACACTGAATTGGTTTCTCCATGTTTCCTAGTCATTAAACAACCAAAATAACCCAAAATACTTACTTGTTTTGAAGATCAAAAACACCCAAACTTCCTACCTATCTCAAGCTCCGTTTCGGGGATGAATCCCTTACTTCGATGCTCGATATGAGGCGCACTAGTGCTCAAGCTTGAATCTGTTGATCCCAGCAAACAAAACCAAAATGTGGGAGCTCTCGCTCAACGGCCAAGACCCACGGACTGCTTATTGTTTCAAGCATTCCAAGAGAGCTCTAATGGCTATCTCTCACCTAGCCGATGAGCCGTCGATCCTACGAGTGTAGTGAGCTTACCTTAGTGCCAATATGAGTTACCTCCTCTCTTCCACACACCGGTAGCTCCACGATCCTAGATGCTAGCTCAACCATCCTCAAGCCTCCTCCACCTCCAAGCTCCATCCTCCATAGCCGCGTGCGCAAGAAGAGAGAAGGGAAGAGAAGAAGAAGAAGAGGAGATGGTGAAAAGCTTCAGCCTTTGATCCCTTACTCTCTCACACACTCACTCCCTCGCACTCTCACACTCCCTCTCTCAAGAGCACACACAAGCAAGAAGGTGAGAAGGAGAGACGAAGAAGAAGACTGCTTTTGCCACACACCAATGAATGATCTCTTATTCACTTTTTGAACTTTATATACACAAACCCTAAAATCCCATGGGCACCCATCCCCTTTTTACATGACCGGCCATTGTGGTGAGGTCATTTTTCCATTTTCCTCTTTTAGCCCCGTGCCTCTAGCCTACACCCGTCTAATATTTTACAATGGGTACAGGAGGGAGCCTGGCGCTCTTTTACAAGAATTTTTCGAGTTTTTTAAGGCGCCTTTTCTTTTAAGGCTGCGCTTTTTGCCCCGGTCCATCTTTAGGGGCCGCTTGCGTGTCTTTGCTCTTTTTTCATCATCCTTTGCTTTTTCTCCATCTTTCGCCATCTTGACTTCGCCATCCTGACTTGGGGTTAACAATAAACATAAGAATGTGAGGTGACCCAGAAGGGATAAAAGATAAAAGAGAAATGGTATCAGGTTTAGATGAAAGAAGAGAAATGTATAAAGAAAAACAATAAGATATGAGAGAATAAGACAAAAGATTTGCAAGATCCACTGGATAGAAAGAAACAATGAAAATGAAGATCTTGGAAAAAGGAATCAGTAAATAATGGATGATCAACAAGATAGCTCAATAACTGAGATTAAAAAGGCTGGATATCAAATTTATGGAATACTCTATTAAGACGACGAGGTTCCAAAGTAGCAATCTCCAAAGGTGGATGCCAGGCATGTCCTTTACACCAAGATGTTTGCTCATGATAAGTCTTCAAACTCTCTGCTAGCAAAAGCTCCACTAAGGGCACATACATAACAGCTTGCAAGATCACATCCCCCACGTAAACATTTAGATCTTCCTCATTAGGGATCTGCAAATGGCCTGTAAGATACATAAGAGATAATAATTGAACTTCGTGGGAAACCAGCTCATGCATGAATCTATCAAAAACAGCTCTCAACAAATCTGCAGACCAGAGATTTCACCATCCATCCTCTCGAGGTTCCAAATCCACATTGCTTAAGGATATGTATAAGGCAAATCTGTGCTGATGATATTTAACCCAAAAGGAAGGAGGTGGTCACACCAAGTCAGTATAGCAAATAAAATCTTCCTGCACACAATTCATGCGTTGTTGGAGGTGTTCTACTTTAGCAGCAAATGCATCACATAGCTAAGCTTTATGCTACAATTGGTCAAGCTCCTCCCTAGAAGATACAATAGAAGAAACTATAGTGGCTGGAGGAGGAATAGAAAGAGTGGAAACTTTTCGATTAAGCTCCTCAATAATCTTCTTTTTTACCTCAATAGTTTCTTGGGAATGCTACAGTGTTCACCCTCTCAAGTTCCGAATTTACGAGCTGACTTTATCATGTCCTCAATAGCTGCATTTTTTTCAATCGTTAAGGATAGATTCTCAGCTTCTAATATATTTACTTTAGCTTCCAGCTCTCCTGAATTTTAGCTTTCTGGTTAGCCATCAAAATAGTCGCCTCAGTCATCTGCTTATCAATGTCACTTAGGATAGCTTTTCCTGATGCTAAATCCTCCAAGGCTTTATCCAGTTGGCTTGTCAATGAATCTACCTTGTCTTGCAAGGAAGTATACACTCCCGTGTAAGCATACTGAAGACATGATGTAAGGGAGGTCTCCAACATAGACTTAACACCAGAAACGATCTGAGAGAGCAATGATCCAGCTATCAATATTTGTAAAGAAGCAAGAATCTGCTAATGTAGCTGTCCATCCCTTTGAGCTGCAAATAGGTTAGGACATGAGAGGAACGCAATAAGGGAACTGCTAGAAATAGAAGGAGTAGTATCCTTGACCAGAAGATCTATAGCTGATACTGCAGAGGGACTAGGTGGCCCTTTAGTATGTCGGCGCTTACTTTGGGAAAATCTTAGAGGGGGCTCATCCTTTGAATCTGAGTTTGCCTATAATGGGGGAGGGGATGGGACACGAGGTCAAAAGAGGAGCAAGATCAGCCACTAGTCCACCACCAGGAGGAGGGGCAAGAGTGATAATCTTCTAAAGGAAAGCACCATAAGACACATTACTGCCCTAACCTTTTCTGATGCTCTGAAAATGTTGATCCATCTTGGCTAACATGAAGGTTGACCAATTAAATTTAGCCCCTTCTAGGATCCAAACAGAAGCAGTGAAAAGCTCCTTGGAGAGACATTTAGATGCAGGCTTGCCCGCAGAAACTAGCAAAGTTGCTTCCATATCGGCAAGGTGATATGAGCAATAGAAACCCCTGAACTAGTAATAACCTTTCTAGACACCAAAGGGGTAGACGTCTCTTGAAGAACGGAAAGGATCTCTTTAGCTGTCAATAATTGGTTTCTACTAGGGACAAAAGAAGTTGAAAGAGGCAAACACAACGCATCACTGATGTTGGCTATGGATAAGCAAAAGCGTTGGTTATAAACCAAGCCAGACTGGTTCTTGTATGACACCAAGAAGGAGTAGCAAAGCTTGTTATCCACTGGCGGAAACTTTAGGGCCACAAAAGGACAAAGACTAGCACGGCGAATACAATCCACCGCCTCCAGAAGGAGATCATGAACAAATATGACTAACCTCTGGACTAAGGAATCCCAATCCTCGTAATCATTGAGCATCACAAGAAGCAAGAGGACATGGTTTCCCTACTTCACAAGGATGCCCAAATGGGCCAGGTAGGTGCTCAGGAAGCCTGGGAGTGACGCGAGCACGGGAGAGTCGGTTATGGCTATCGAGAAGGAGACCCAATGAGTGTAGATAATTGATAAGAAGCTGAAGGAGTCACAAACCAAGTCAAAATGGTCGAACAACCATGCTTTGATACCGGTTAAAAGGTGAGAAGGATCGAAGCTTACGTGGAAGAGCTATGGTGGGAGAGCAAGAGCAAGAAAGAAAGAGAGACCAAATGGGAACTCCAACAATCAGAATGTGTGACCGAGCCTTCCTTTATTCAAACTTTCACTAAAAGAATAAAGAATAAAGTGATAGTGATGGGCGCTCACCACCTGCAATGTGCAGTGGTAGGTACTGTCAGTGTAGTATACACTAGCAGCTAGGCAAAGGCACCTTTACCCCCAACATTCTCCTCTCTTCATCATCATCATCTTCTCTTCTCCTTTCTTGTGCATATGGCTATGGAGGTTAAATCTTGGAGCTTGGAGCTTGGAGATGGAGCTTGTTTGAAAGTGCATCTTGAATCATGGAGTTACCAATGGATGCATGGGAGGAGGCAACTCAATCAGATTCAAAGATAAGCTCACTACATTGTGTGTAAGAGAGTGTGTGTGACTATGTGAGAGGTAGCCATAGCTCTTGACTTGAAATGCTTGAAGCAATAAGCAATCCATGGATCTTGGCGGTGTGCTTATGAAAGTGTTCCATTGTGTTGAGACCAATATATTCAATCTTGAGTGCTTGCACACTCCAAATCAAGTGATGGAGTAGGAGTTCGAAATGGTGTTTCGGTTTTGGGAAGGAAGCAAGGAAGTCAAAGGCCATTCAATCTCTCTTGTGGATTAGTTCAAGTTTACGAAGCTTTGTGTGCATTGGTTAGAGTAGGATAAGTGTCTTTTGGTCAGGTTTGAGACATTAAGGTTTGGGAAATAAGGAGAAAATAAGAAAAAGATAAGTCTCTATATAACTAGGAAACAAGGGAAGAGGAAGAGAGAAAAAAGTTTTTTAATGCCTCGGAAGAAAAATAGAGAGTAAGGGAAGGAAGAGTGAAACAAAAGGTGAAAGAGGGGAAACATAGAGCTCATTTGCACACTAAGAGATTGAGAGAGAGAGAGTTATTGAGATAGAGAGCTACAGGTCAAGAGGCAACATTAGCAATAATAATATGTGGTATCCTGTGGCAACATTAGCAATAATAATATGTGGTATCCTTCTTAAAGAGACTCCATACGTGGGTAACATAGTCTCAGATATCCTCCTTATCCTTCTGGTTGACATTCATCAATCTGATGATGAGATTGTCGAAGTATCTTGCTTCGGAGAACCTCTTGATGAAGAGGGCCTTAAGGTTATTAAAATCATTATGTTCTTCATTATCTAGGCTAGTAGACCACATCCACCCTTTGTCTCCTAGGCAAAGTCTAAAAGCTTTGCTTATTGAGAAAGGTCTGTGAGGCCATTTGCCTCGCATACTTTCTTGAACTACTCCACAAAGTTGTGCAGCCGAGATGATATTTATCGAGTTGCTTAGCAATCTCGTGTATTTTGATCTAGCTCTTAGAGTTTGGCGTGATTCCTAGTCCTACTAGTAACATAGTTGCTAGGATTGCTTCACTTTGCCATGCATAAGATCAACCTCTAATGCTCTCTCCCTCTTAGCATTTAGTCCTGTCCTAGTTCTAGTTTTTGTGAGAGCTAAGACGCGCTGGACCTTGCACATTTTTTAGCTCGCTAATCTTGGTTGTAAGCAGCTATGCTTTGAAACGCTTTCCTTGCCAACCTTCTCTCTTCCTCGAGATCGACTATGATGTCCTCTGCTAATCTACCATGATGCACCATTTTGGTTTGCACGTCATATTGATTTACCATTTACTGAATGTCGACTAGGAATTCTCCCAAGTCGAGCTCATTATATATAGGGTTGGTGCTAATTCCCGACATGTCAGTGGTTTCTTGAGCCACTAGTGTGTCGATTAGATTGATTAGATCGGGCAGAGGTGTGTCGCTAATCATGTCGGTTCTCCCTCCCTTCTTTATCGCTTGACAATTCACAGTTGCTTGCTCCTAGTTCTCACGTCATATCTATCTTCTCAAGGTTTACTTCTATTAGTGGGTTCATTCCTTACTTAGACCCCATCATTAGTGTGTTCCTTGTTATACACAATAGTTTGCAACATTACATGGACTAAACACATGAGTGGTGGAGTGGACTTGTGCCAAATTAGGCTTTCTATCTTTCCTTATGCACTTCAAGTGTTTATGTGACAAAGTTTGTAAGTTCAATCATAATCAACACAGATTACACTCCCTTTAATCAATTTCGGCTAGGGCTAGTTCTTCCATCCAAGTGGTAGCCACTTGCGGTGGTCCACTCTAGGTCCCTACTATACTTTTGAAGCATGGTTTGGAATGTAGTGGGTTTAGGTTGTCTATCTGGTGGGGTATGGTTAGTGACTGCAATCACTCTTGGACTATTGGATCTCAACTCTCGGGTCAATTAGCTCTATTGCCCCATTCACTCACTTGGGGATCTACTGGGATGTCCTACAACTAGGCCTTGGCCCCTACATATCTAGGAAGATCAAAGTTTGTTAGAATTTGATGTTCGGTTTTCTTGTCCGATTTGCAGGTTTTTGGTCTGATTCCTATAATCGGATGTCTAATTTTGGGCTGTCCGATTTTGGACTGTTCAACTCCAATGTGTCCAAATCAAATAGTCCAGTTGTCCTAATCCGACGATTTTATTGCATTAGATTTTCAAAATTGGTCAACTTTGGGGTAGTCACACAATCCAATTTTGGGAATCGAACAATTCGAATGTGGTGGTGAAAATGGGTGCAAACTCAACAAAAAACCGGTCGATGCTTGCTATGCTCCCCTCCAACCTCTGGCAAGCTCGAGGACCCAGAAATAAGAAGTTAGCAATAAAACCAACTCACCGATAGCCCGTGAATGCATCCGATCGCATGAATCGAAGCTCTCCTTTGTTGCCTAATTGTTGTCTTGCAACAAACTTGTCTGGCTTTCTCTCTCTCTCAACTCTGAATGCAAAAATGAGCTCCCCTTTGCTCTCTTTTCCCCTTAAACCCCTTATTATTTAGTCTTCCACTCCCCTTCTTCTTTCTCTCTCCTCTCTTAGTGCACTAAAGCCCCTTTTTCTCCCTATTCTTCCTTGCTTACAATAGCAACCCTACTATTTGTTTCTCTATTTTTCCTAATTTTTCCTTACCTAAATGCATCCAAATCACAAACAAACACCTAAGAAAGTCCAACCTAATTGCCTAAACCTTAAAAACTAAAAAACTTACTTGCGGCCTTCCGAATCGCTTCCAACTTATCTCAAGCACTAGTTTTTGATAAACCCTACTCTAATGCTTGATTCGGAGCGTGCAAGCACTCAAAGCTTGAATCCCTTGGTCCCAACAAAACAGAACCAAAATGTGGGAGCTTCTCACTCAACTCCCAAGACCCATGCACTGCTTATTATTTCAAGTATTTCAAGCTAAGTGCAATGGCTACCTCTCACATAGTCATGCATGCTCTCACACCTATGAGTGTAGTGAGCTTACCTTTATGCGCCCGATCGAGTTGCCTCCTCCTTCAAGCTCTCTGGTAGCTCCATGATTTATGGTGCAAGCTCAATCCTCAAGCTTCCATCTCCAAGCTCCATTGTCGTGTGCAAGACAAGAGAAGAGAAAAGAAGAGAAGGAGAGGAGAGGAGAAGATGGAGAGCTTCTCCACCACGGCCCCTCACCCTCACACACACACTCCCTCACACTTCTGCTCTCAAGCACAAGAAAGAACAAGAAGAGGAAGAAGAAGAGAGCTAGTTTTGGCCACACACAAGAATGATCTTATTCATTCACTTTTTGCCTTTTTATACATGCCCTACTCCTCTTTGGGTGCCCATCTCTTTTTTACATGACCGGCCATTTTAGCCTAGGTCTTCTTTCCCTATTCCCTTCCTTTTTACATGATTCCTTCACCCATACATGTCTACATTTACAAATTACATAGGAGGGAGACTAGCGCTCTTTTACAAGGTTTTAGGGTATATGCTTTTATATTTAAATTGCACCTTTCCCTTTTTGCACTTGCCTTGGACTTTGGAGTTTGCTGCTGGTACTTTTGGCTCTTTTTCTCCAATTTTTTTCCATTGGGCTACCTTTTTCCACTCTATCCTCTACATCCTTTTAATTTTCTTTGCTTTCTATGCATTTTCTTTGTATCGAGGTTAGCATCTAGTACCCTCTATCCTTTGCTTGAATATGGGTCAGTTGACCACGTTTTGGATGTGGCTGCAGTTTCACATGTATCTCTTTGGCATCATTGCCTTGGGCACATGCATTTGAAAGAAATGAAAATGAATATTAGTTTTTAGTATCTTTCGCCCCTAGACTATAAGTGTCTTGAGTTTTGTGATCATTGTCTATATGACTAGCAAACAATAGTATGCATAAAAAGTCGGGTATGAAGTACATGGATGAGCCTTTGGCTCTTGTTCATTTGGATGTATATACTCCCATGTCCTATTAGTCACTAGGTGGTGGGATGTACTTTGTGACATTGATTGATGATGATTACTCACATAAGATCTGGGCTTTTCCTATTAAGTAGAAGTTGGATGTCTTATCTACCTTTCAGCATTGGCTTGCTCTTGTTGAGAATCAGTTTGGGTATAGACTGAAATGCTTAAGGTCAGATAATGAGGGTGAGTATGTCTCAAAAGTTTTTGAGTACCTTTACGATGAGCAAGAGATTAAGCTTTAATTGATCACCCCCTATACCCCTCCCCAGAATGGTATTTCCAAATGCATGAACATGGTGGTTCAAGAGAGAGTCTGAATTATGCTTAGCTAAGCAGGTTTATCTGAGCACTTTTGGACTGAGACAGTTACTATTGCCATATAGTGTTTTAAAAGGTCCCTTTGCACTACTTTTGATTGCCAGGTTGTAGAGGAGGTATGGATTAGAAAACCTCCATTATATGCTCATTTGCACATCTTTAGTTTGTGAGGCATTTCGCCATGTTCCCAAGGAGAAGCACAATAAGTTGGATCCTAAGTCTGTGAAATGCATCTTTCTTGGTTATGGGGATGTAGGTGAGATGGGCTATCACTTATGGGATTCGCAGGCTTGCAAGGTTATCCGCAACCATGATGTCATTTTCCATGAGAAAAATATACATAAGTTTCCTGAGAGATATGCAAGGTGATCTTTCAGGAGGAGCCTCCTGTTCTCATGCAACCAGCTAGACAACCTGCAGTAGTTGATGCTCAGTGGCCCAAGGCCCACCTATTGTGCAGGATCAATCTACTTTGAGATGCTCTACCAAAGCTAGACATTACCTTGAGCTATTTACACCCTCACGGATTATGTTATGGTGAGAGATGTAGGTGAGCATCTCTCTTATAATGAGGCCATGTATAGAGATGATAGTCACTCATGGAATAGTTGGAGTTTAACTCCTTATAGACTAACTATACGTGGAATTGGGTCCCTTTGTCTGGTGGAAAGAAAGCATTGCCATGCAAGTGGGTATACAAGTTGAAAAGTATCCCTAGATGTCGAAGTCTACTGATAAGGTTAGATTGGTGGTTAAGGATTTCACGCAAGAATATGGTGTTGACTTTGATGAAGTCTTTTCTCCTATGGTCAAAATGACGACTCTAGGGTCGGTACTAGCATTGGTTGCTCTAGCTCTAGGAGAGGGGTAATGTTAACCCTCGGAATGACACAAGTCGCAAAGAAGGCTTAAGAAGGAGCATAAGAAGTACATCTCAATGGAAAAGGAAGACCAAAAAGTACAAGAAAAAATTTAAAATCAAGAACATGGCACACAAGAGATAATGCGCATTTTACCCCTTTGTAAAAGAGCACTAAGCTCCCTCCTATGCAAGTTGTAAATGAAAAGGTGCATGTAAAGGAGCCATGAGAATAGGGAAGAATAGGAAAAGAGTGGAAAAGAGGACCAAGGCTGAATGGCTAGTCATGGAAATGGGTTGGGTGCCCAAGGGGAGAAGGACATGTATAAAAGCCAAAAAGTGAATGGATAAGCTCATTATTGGTGTGTGTGTAAACTAGCTCTCTTCTTGTTCTTGTTCTTGCTTCTTGCTTGTGCATGAGAAAGGGAGAGACGGTGTATAAGAGAGGGAGAATGTGAGTATGTGAGAGTGAGGGACCATGGAGAAGCTCTTCTTCTCCTCTTCTTCTCTTCTCTTTTCTCGTGTGCGCAGCTATGGAGGTTGGAGCTTAGAGCATGGAGATGGAGCTTGCTTGAGCAAACACCTTGAATTAGGGAGCCATCAAAGGATTTGAGGAAGAGGACTACAATGATCAAATTCAATAGTAAGCTCACTACATTCTTATGTGAGAGTGTGCATGGCTATGTGAGAGGTAGCCATTGCCACTTACTTGAAACGCTTGACTTGATAAGCGGTCCATAGTATCTCTGTGATTGCTATGATAGTGACTACAATTGTCACCACTATTATTGCCCTCACCATTATTATTATTTCCTTTCTCATCGTTAGAGGTGTTGTCTTTGTTAGTATCCACGTAGTTGTTGTCGTTATTGTCACCCTCCTTATCATGGTTTGCTTCTTCATCTTCAAAAGATTCTTATTACTTGTGAGCTATTTTCAAAGTCTCCAAGGTTGATTAAGAGAGGGTCTTTGGGCTTGTGGATCAACAAGGAAATGGAGGATGGCTAGATGAAAAACTTGTGGTGTTGGAGTTAGTTTGTTGGGTAAATTTGGGGATCTCCTTGCATAGCCATTGTGTAATGGTGAATACTTGCCTTGAGTTTTAGCCTGGTAATGGACGTTGTCCCACATTTTGCTTGGTATGGGCCATTAATAGATTAAATGAGGAGATGGAGAGATAGAGCAATGAAAGTGTAAAATAAATAATGCACAAAAAAAGAAGCTCTATACTTACTTAAAAGGGGCTAAGGGAGTCTATTTGCACATGGTTTCAAATGTGTGCCTATTTTGACCCTTCCCTTTGCCTTGTCATGTGCCATGCTATACATGTATCCACTACAGATGTGCTTCACTGACTTTCTTTATTACATATATTCTACCTAAGAGATTTAGCCAATGTGATAACATTTGCATTCTCCAATGTGATAGAGCGGCCAGAGGTGCATCTGTTAAATCAATTGAATATTTCTATGAGGTACTTCTCTTGATATGATCACCTCCACTGTGTTCTTAAAATGTGCACCATAAGCATGGTAATGAGACTTCTCCATACATTGGGTACTCCACATTTCCAAAGACCCATACTTCTTCCAAAAATATGATCATGTGTTGCAAAAGTATAGGCCATTGACATTAGATTTGGAATGCTAAATTATACATATACAAAAGAATATGTAAGTACTAAAGTTGAAGATATGCCATCTAGTGGTGGATGATGTTGGTTTCTCCCCATGCATTGATAATTAATTTTGTAAAATTATCGACTACTTTATGAAATTTAGCTTGAGTGGAGCGATTTGTTGATGGTTTTAGCACTATATATACCAACTTATCAAAATAATGCCAAACTTTAGCATGAGCAATTTTAAGATTGGAATCTCTCTCCAAGTCTAAACTCCATTTGGACAAATCTTTCCACAACCCCCACTTTAACTTTGATGACTTGCCTATCATGTAGCTCAAGAATCACTTCCCCATCTTCTAGTCATTGATATTTTATGTGCTACATCATAAGTTATGCATAATATTTTTTTACTCCTTTTGAATTTAACCCTTCCTCCATGCACATCTGATGAATTTTATAGCTCCTCAAATTTCTTATAGAGGATTTATGTCTACAAGGAGGCTTCATTATTGCATATATCTAATTGACATACAACTTCAATAGCTTGTCAAATATGCACATGATGCAATGCAAAGTACCAAAGTTGCTGTCAATCAATGTCAATTGGAAATATGGCATTGAAAATTCTTGTCAACACGTGACCTATTCAGTGGTGCCTTTCTATTACTGGCTAGTGCTTCTCTATTCATTGTGACTTCTTCTAAGGCCTTAGAAGAATTGTTTGCTTTCATCCAACATGGATAATGTAGTGATGCTAATGCCTTAGTGTCACAATTTAGCATACAATTTAGTGTCTTAAGATTGCCACCCAATTGCCAATTAACATTGAATTCTCGAACTCCTTTCACATAGAGCTTCTTGCTCCCTACTTGCTTGGAAATTATATCCAAATATAGAGTTTGTTGGAAGATCCAAGACAGAATAATGTGGGTCACCTTGGGCACTTTAGTTGCTATTGGCCACCAAAATTCTTTTCCAACTACACACTAAAAAGAGGGACAAGTGTGATATCTTTTGCATAGGCCATTGTGTAGTTCATGGAAGATCCACTCTCTCCAACTTGTGTTCCTTCATGACTTGGAATCCATTAAGCTTGATAACAAACTCTAAAGTTAAAATAACACCTAGCAAGTATAGTTGGCACAAACTTACTAGAAATAATTATATCATATTAAATCCTCACATATATTATAACAAGTCGATATATTTTGAGCATTACACCTTGTAGAAACGATCCATGGTGCATTTAACTTAATCAAGTCAACAAATATATTATTGAACTCATCATATTCATAAGAATTTATCTTTCTAACTTTACTTCTCTTTACTTTTTAAAGGGAGAAGCCCGAGTGGAAGCATGAGCCAGTGGAAGCAAGAGAGGTGCAAACTATATATATATATATATATATATATATATATATATATATATATATATATATATATATATATATATATATATATATATATATATATATATATATATATATGAGAGAGAGAGAGAGAGAGAGAACAAGATGTTGGAATTCCAAGTGTCACAATGTGCACTCTTCCTTCCCTTATTCAATAGTTGTTGAAAGAATAAAGAATAAAGTGATAGTGATGGGTGTCCATCCCCTGTAGTGTACAAGTGTGCGGTCACGGTGTGTGAAGTAAATATAGGGTAGTATAGACATAGGCACCTTTACCCCCAACAACCTCCCACTTAAAGATGAATGTACCTCTAGTGAGGAGAGAATAAGAAAACAGTGACAAAGTACAAATGTACATAAAGTACAACAATATGAGAAAAGACATCATCTCATCCGACACCCACCATCTTCCTAAGGAAGGCAAAGCGTTTTGCTGAGAGACTTTTAGTGAGTAGATCTATAGGATTCTTATCAGTTGAGATCTTGATAAGATCAATAGACTTGTCCTCTCCCACCTTCCTAATGAAGTGATAGCGTAGCTCAATGTGCTTTTTCTTCACATGGAAGATCGGGGACTCTTGATCAATTGAATAGCACTCATAGAATTTGAATGCAATGTAAGAGTGACAATAATACTAAGGTCTCTGCCACCAAATGGCCTAACCACAAGGTCTCCTTGCGAGCCTCAATGGTAGTGGCTACAACATGCTCTACCTCAGTAGTAGATAAGGCCATGCATTTCTACAACTTGAACATCTTAGAAATAGCACCACCAATAAAAGTGAAGACATAATCAGAGATGGACTTCCTACTATCTGCATGTCCTGTATAGTCAAAGTTAGTACAATCCACAATTGTAGTATCTTGGTCACCATAGCAATTTCACATATGTGTAGTGCCTTTTCAAGTACCTCACGATACCCTTCACATCATCCTAATGTCATCAGAACCAAGTGTAACCATATAGTGTACCACAACTCTCACTACAAATGCTATGTCAAGATGAGCAACTATCATGGTGGCATACATTAAACAGCCCATTGTGGATGCATTGGGAACCTTAGCCATCTTGACCTTCTACTCATCTAACTGGGGATAATTGACTTGACTGACCCTCACATGGAAAGGTAAAGGATAGCCAATAGGCTTAACGTCCTGCGTATGGAATTGCATAAGCACCTTCTGTATGTATGCCTATTATGATAGGTAAAAGAGTCCCTTGGAGCAATCGTGTGTGATGTGTATACCAAGAATATGTGAAGCCTACCCCATGTCCTTCATCTCAAAGCTCTTCTTAAGATGAGTCTTCAAAGCATCCAGCTTATCATGAGCTTTCCCAATAATCAACATATCATTGATATAAAGTACTAATATAATAAGGCTACCATCATGAGCCTTCTTCCTATATAAACATGGATCCATATCACTACAAGTATATCCCTGTGAATGCATGAAAGCATCAAACTTATGGTACCATTCCCTAGGTGCTTGTTTAAGGCCATGAAGGCTTTTTATCAACTTGCGCACTAGGTGTTCCCTACCCTTTTTCATAAAGCCCTTAGGTTGATACACATAGATATCCTCATGCAAGTCCCCATACAAAAAAGCCATCTTTACATCCATATGATAAATATCTAGATCTAAATGTGCAACCAAGGTCAAAACCAATCATAAGGTAGTCATCTTGACTATAGGAAAGAAGACTTCATCAAAGTCAATACCACTCTCCTATATAAAATTCTTAGCAACCAATTTGGCCTTATACATTGGCTTGGGGCATCTAGGGATACACTTCAACTTGTACACCCACTTACATAGAAATGGATATTTTCTATTGGGCAATGGAACTAAATCCCATGCATGCTTTTTCTATAGTGAATCAAACTTTGAGTGCATGGCCCTCTTCCAAGAGTGACTATCACCTCTATACATAGCCTCCTTATAAGTAAGAAGCTCACCAAGACCTGTCACCATAATATAGTCCATGGAGGGTGTAAATCGATCATATTGACGTCTATCTCTAGTAGACCATCACAAAGCAGGATGTGAAGCTTGTACATCTTATCTAATATCATGGTCATGGGCCATTGGAGTATCAACTATGAATTGTCTAGCTAGTTGTATAATAATGGGAGGATCCTCTTGAAAGATCACCCTACAAACCTCAACTGCCTGCTTAGGTTGCTTATACATATTCTCCTCATGGAAAGCAACATCATGGCTATGGATGACCTCTGAGCCTAATGATCCCACAAGTGGTAGCCCATCTCACCTACATCCCCATAACTAAGAAAAATGCATTTTATGGACTCAAGATCCATCTTATTTCGTTTGTCCTTAGAAACCAGACAAAAAGCCTCGCATCCAAAAATACACAAATGAGCATATGATAAAGGTTTTCTAGACCATATCTCCTCTACAACTTGACAACCAATAGTAGTGTATGGGGATTTGTTTATCAAGTGTAAGATAATAGTAATGGCATCAACCCAAAAATACTATAGTAAGCTTGGTTGACTAAGCATGCTATGAACTCTCTCTTGAATCATCCTGCTCATGTGCTCTACGATACCATTTTGGGGTGGGGTGTAGGAGGCAATCATTTGATGCATAATATCTCTCTAATCGCAAAAATGCTCAAATGTCTTAGAGGCATATTTACCCCCATTATCAAACATTAGGCATTTTAGCCTATACTTAGACTAGTTCTCAACAAGAGCAAACCAAGGTTGAAAGATAGATAAGACTTTTGATTTTTGCTTGATAGGATATGCCCAGACCTTATGCGAATAATCATCAATGAAAGACACAAAATACTTCATGCCACCTAGTGAGACTGACAGGGCATGTGACCACATACATGAGAATGAACAAGAGCTAGAGGCTCACCCATGCGTGTAATGCCTGACATCTTATGAGAACTACATGTCTACCTACCATAAAAATAATGGTCATAAGAATAAAAACATTTGTAATTAAGAGTCAAAAGATATTGTGAATGAGTATGCATTTTCGTTTCTTTTAAGGACATGTCCCCAAGGTGACGGTTGCATAAACATACGTGTGGTATGTTAGGCACAACCAAAATATAGTCTATATACCCATATATAAGCAAGGTATAGAAATTGCCAACCTTGGCACCTCGAGTAAAGACAAGATTCACATGGGCAATCTTCCACATGAAATCACCAAAAGATACATGATAGCATGTATCATCCGACTGTCCAGTAGAGAGTAGGATTTTGGTCAAAGTTGGAACATGATATCATGCAAGACAAAAGTACTACATAATGTAAATTGTAGCCAGCCGTACATCCCAATGCTAATGATATCCAATGCCAAGTCATTTGCTAGTCCCCCAACACTTTCATTTTCTCTATGATAAAATGTTCCATAGGAGACCCTTTTGAAGTCCATATTTTCCCTAATGAGGGTATGATATACTTAGAGAGCTCTTGCTTCTCTAGCATTAAGCTTCACTTCCTAAGGCACATGCATCTTTCTTCCCTAACTTTGTTCACTATCCTAGTGCCAAATAAAGAGCTTGTCGTTGCTAGGCAAGTTAAAATTTACATTTTGATCAAAGATTATCCATTTTGTATCAACTACCATTTTGCTTGGTGGTTTGATTATATTAGAGACTTACATGTCAACTTGAACTCACAGGCTCACTTATCTAACCTTAGTCCCCTTACAATCTTGTTAAATAACAACGATCACCCTTGGTACTGCGATGACCTTTAACAATAAGAACTTAGAGTCATTCTATTCTACTTATGCATTAGCCTATATAAGCACCTTGTTATACTATGATGACCTTCAACAAAAAGAAACCATAGTAGTTGTCTTTTGCTTATGTATTAGTCAATATAAACACATATACTTACATACTAATTGCACCATAATCTATGCATGGGTTAGGTCCTCAAGTGTGAGAGACATGCTAGGAAGTTACAACTTGCGTAGTGTTAGACCCCTCTCTCAATCTGACAATATATGTCATGTGCCAAAAGACTAGCATAGGCCTTAGGAAGCGACCACACATGAGGTTTCTCATTGCAAGTATTAAAGCTCATGGAGGACATTAAATCTTCATCTTTGTATCCAAATCCTATTCTTCATTCTTCTATATTGATTCTTCATTCTTTTATATTGAATAGTTCCTCCTCCTAGCAACTCAAATCATGATCAATACGTCAAGATCCATCCATCAAGCATACCACCACCAACAACATAATAATATTTTAAAACCTTGTCATCCATGATGAGTTAAAACCACTTGTACTCAAGGAGACCAAATGCATTCCTCACCTTCACCATCATAAGCTGCACATCTATCAAGAATAACCATTCCTCCATCTAATTACACTACTCAAGTCCTTGAATTCCATGTTTACGATGCACGCTGCAACATGCAGTCTTTGACAACAAGTGCCAAGGGACTGGGAGGGGGTGAATGTCAATCACATTCACTAACTGATAAAAATAAAAGCTACTAATGTAGTCAAAGATTGAAGAAAGTTGCCAAGGGCATAAGGAGTTACTAGGAGCATCCTTTTTCACAAGCTATTATAAATAACAATTCCATAAATAATAATAGATCATTTGTAATATGTCCAAGAGTCATATACATGTTTATTTTTAATGTGCAAAACACACACAAGTTGTGAAGAGTTGTGGACAAGTTTACCTGTCATGAGAAATTCATGCCACAAATCTAAGTAAAAGAAAGATCATCAAACTCAAAAGTAGACAACAATTGATGCTACCTTCTTGGGAAACACTATGTATATGATGTGTAAAATGAATGGAGAGTCTCACTCTTGTGCATATATTTTTGGATCTCAAGCTTTCTCATGACCTTGTTGCTTCCACCATAGATAGTGTTAGAGAGAGAGAGAGAGAGACTTGGAAAGTGAAGCCCTCTCTTGCTTCTATACATCTTATTCTCTTCTTCTTCCTCTCTTACATGCCATGTGGACATTCCTATCACCATAGTCCTTTTGAAAGAGAGAGAGTGAGAAAGATTGTGAGAGATTGGGAAGAAGAAGTCTTCTTTTCCTTTGTTGCTCTTCTCACTCTTCTTGATGGTGTGGAGTGGAGCAAATTAGTGGCAAATCAAGAGCTTGTTATGCAAGAGAGGTACACATAGATTCTACAACCATCTATTTCTTCCTCCATAGCAGACTATAATGAAGAAGGTGAGTATAGATGAGTCAACTACGAACTTTGATTTTTCCTTATTTCTTCACTTTCTTAAACATGACAAGGAACTCCTGGTAGAATAAGAGTCCTTTTAAAGTCCCATTGTTGAGAGATCACAACTTTTCTCCAATTCAATGGTTTTGAGGTGTCATATTAACTTAAAGACTCATGTACCTACATTGGTTTGTCCTTGCCTCGGTAAATTATGCCCTTAAAAGGAATGAAAATATAAGTTGAAAGGGTTTATAGGTCTCAATTTTTCTATCATAGTTACTTAGTTTTATAACTAAGTTTCTCTCCTTTTTGTGTTGGTTTAAATTTTCATAGTCATCATGGTTAGGATTAGCTTATATGATCATTTCTTATTTAGTTTCTAAGGTCTCTTTAATTTCTAGTCTACTCCAGTGGAGTTTAGGGGTTCACTTTAATAAATAACCCTTATTTTCCTACATGCTACTCCCTTCACTGGGTTTAATGCCATTAGTCTTTAAGATGTTCAGCCTAAATCATCAACTTTTTAACTTTTATGACTATCATTTACCCTAGTTCAATGTCATCTTATTTGACCTAATCTATGAATGGATGTTCAAATTTAAGGGACTACTATACATACATACTAAGGGATATAAATTTTGCCAATGTGAACTTCACAAGTTGTGTGAGACTTGACTATTCTCCATTAGCTATTAAGTAACTACTCTTATTACTAATGTTAATACTAATTCTACCCTAACCTTAGTAAATAAATTCTCTCTAACTAACCTTACTAACCCTATTGAATTTAATAATAACCTAACCATATTAACCTTGGTTTATAGGCCAAATATTTCTAACGTGGCTATTTCTTGACCTTATAATACATTGTAGGGTTTTGAAATGTTCAATTAATGCTTATGATAGGCTATAAGTAAAAAATCAAATTAAAAAAATCTCAATACACTTTTTGAATTATAATATAGAAAAGTGAAACTTGGGTATGTTACAAGGTGTAAGCTTAAAAAATTATTGAAGTTGGTTGGAAGTCTTACAATGTACTCTCCTACATAAAGACTTTTCTAAACCTCATTACAAGGGGAGTCATAGGAAACTCAATTTTTTTTTAAATAATGCGCAAATAATATAAATATTATGAATAAAAGGTATTTACATAGCCTACTAAGAGGCTTCTTCAAGACATAATTGTCTTAGGCCTTTGCTAAGGCAATTAAAAAAACCTTAAAAATTCTATCAGCTAGTTTACAGCCCTTAAGGGCCACCAGAATTTCACCTTTGACCCTAGGCCATCGATCCTTTGGGACCAAGGAAACTTTAACCCTACAAAAAAGCCTGTCATTTCTTAGCCTCCAGATCTTTTGCATTGAAACCACTCTAATCACATTCCACAGCTTCAGAGATAGTTCATCCATCTTGCCTTGCTCACCAAAAAGTATCAATTTACTGTCAATCCTGTCAAAGAAGCCAACACTTCACACCCATGACTGGAGTTGCTTCCAGAAGCCCCGAACTTCTCTGCAGTCCTAGAACAGATGTCTTGTAGACTCCTTCTCTATCTTGCAGAATATACACCATGGGGGAACCAACATCAACTTACTTAATCTTTCCCTAGTAGGCAATTTGTTAATGACAACACGCCATAGCATAAAATTAAGTTTCCTTGAAGGGGTAGCCCTCCAAACATTGTAGCACCTCCTTACCCAGGTTCTATTTCTTGACCTTGGGTGCCATCTATGCCAGTAGTTTGCAGCTCGATGTATGTGAGATAGATCTTTCCTTGAATAATCCTTTGACTTCCTACATTTCCAGAGTGGTTTCCCTATTGGGCTGGTCATCAACCTGGTCAATATCACCTCACAAACTACCTTTAAGGTTGGCCATGTAGGTTTCACCTTCCTCAAGACTTCATGGACAAGGGTTTCTTCGGCAGGAGTTAAGAGGAAGTGCTTCGTGATTTTGTCCAACTTCATAAACTCCATTGAAGAGGCTTCCCACCTGCAGAGACCTTTTCCAGCAAGCTTCTTAACCACCCTAGGCTTCTCCTTCATGGGCCTATATGGGGGGTCATAAGCCTCTTTGAAAGTCCATATTAGCTGCTTCAATGATGTGTCTCCCCTCCTATCTTGGGCCCCCAACCATTTGGAGTCTTCAAGTATCTTTTGCCAAACTTGTGTCAGCCTATGAGCCAACTGTGATTGTGGGATTTTAACTCCAGGGCCAACAAGCAATGGACCAGTCCAATTCAGATTAGGGAGCCCCAATTTCTTCACACCATTGGAAGCTAGCCAATGCTTAACTAACAAGGACCAGGGCTGAGGAATCTCCATTCTCTTGAACAAATTGAAAAGGAGCACCTGGTCCTTCTGCGCAAGTTGGGGGATGGCCAAACACCTTCCTCTTCCCTTGCAATAATGAGAGACCATGAGATTGATCTCCACCCACCTTGCCCACTTTCTTTGGCCCATAACATGCAAGCAAATATCCTCTCCAATTTGGCCCATGCACTATTGCTGAAGTTGAAAACCATTGCTAAAAAGGTAACAGTGGAGGTCAACATGGTCTTAATGACCAGCAACTTACCCAAAAAGGAGATTTGCTTTCCTCTCCAATTCTCCACTTTAGACCTGATATTCATCTCCATCCATTTAGCTCGTTGCTTCAATTCTCCACTTTAGGAAACTCAAAAGTTATGAATTTGATACATCAATATATATGTATGTATGAATCTATATTCTTTTAGGGGAACTTAATGGGTGAATCAGAATTTACCGTTTTGGGGGTGGAGGGGAGGTGTCCTACCCCATAGGAATACCCCACACACACGCGCGCGCGCGCACGCACACACACACACACACACACACACGCACGCACGCACGCACGCACGCACGCACGCACGCACGCACACACACACACACACACACACACACATGTATATGTGTATATGTGTGTGCGTGTGTGTATGTGTATATATAGATGTATATGTAGATACATGTGTGCGTGTGTGTAGATGTATATGTATGTATGTGCACGTGCGCAAACACACACACACACACGATTTTGGTAGATCGCCCCTTCAACAACATGACTGTCCCCTTGACCAATCAAAAGCTACAACCTTGCCACTCTTTGTCTCATTTGCTCATCATCATGGATCATCACGATATATGATCAAAGAGGAGATCATAAGTAAGAAGGTCCACTTGCAAATCAAGATCATCAAAGCACAAGGACTTGCAATGGCTTTGCAAGGGTGAGTCCACACCCTAGGGTCCTCGATGATGGTGGTTGATGGTGCATTGCTCGCTCGGCTAGCTCAAGAGGATGTCTAGGTTGGAATATGGTCCTGCATATTTCATGATAATTAAAAATAGATCTTACTTAAGTCTGAAAAAATGAATCAATGTACTTAGAGTTTCATTAATCCAACATCTAGGTAAGTGATTTCATGATTAAGTCATTGCCTATGTAAGTGACTACTCATACCCTCTCATATCAAAGGTAAATTTTTACCTCAAGTAAACCTAAGAAACATTCTCTAACTTTTTACCTCTATATCTATTGTCTAGTTATACATTATGTTTTTGATCTTCAGATGTTGTCTCAAGGTGCATGAATGTAACTTGCAATCAAGAGATATAGTATACCGATACATTACAACAATACATTGCGACATGCATATTAGAGTAAAAGGTCTTGTTCTCCTCTTATGACCATGCCTCTACTATGTGTAACTTCAGTAATGAAACATAGTCTAATTGTTGGTATCACATGCACCACGATCATGATAATGCTAATGCGATGAAACGAAACGAAACGAAATGAACGTTTTTGGAAAAATATCCGGGAAAGAAGTTCGGCTGAGGCGCAAGAAATGCGATTTCAAAGAAGCTGGTAGAACGTTCTAGAACTTTTGCCCTATTTCACGGACCACTATTCTTAAACGACCTCTCTCCCACTCCCTGTTCAATACCCTCATTGAAATCTGCGTGATCGAGTCGCTGGCCTGCACGGTTTCTCTGACCTCCTCCCTCTACAGTTCTCGCGCTTAACCTCTCTCTCCTGCATCGTCTGTGATCCCTTGGTGCTTCTTTATGGCGGCCGAGACTGAAACATTCGCCTTCCAGGCGGAAATCAATCAACTCCTCAGCCTCATCATCAACACCTTCTACAGTAACAAGGAGATTTTCCTTCGAGAACTCATCAGCAACGCTTCAGATGTAAGATTCACAGTCTCCTCCGTTTGTTCGCTTTCATGATCCCTCTGTTCGTGTTTGATGCGAACATGTTGCTCGTTCTCATTTGATCTGCCGTCGCTAAAATGGCGCCCTTGCGTTCTGAATGCAGGCCCTCGATAAAATCCGTTTCGAGAGTTTGACGGATAAAAGCAAGCTCGAGTCCCAGCCGGAGCTTTTTATCCACATAGTTCCTGATAAGGCAACTAACTCGCTAACGATCATAGACAGTGGTATCGGCATGACTAAAGCAGGTGTGTAGAACTTGCATTTTTTCTGGCATTTAGGAAATGGTTCCTGTAAGGCGTCTTCTGTGTTCATGGTCCTAATACTACTGAGTCTCATGCATAGATCTGGTGAACAATCTTGGTACTATTGCCCGCTCTGGCACCAAGGAGTTTATGGAAGCTTTAGCCGCTGGTGCGGACGTGAGCATGATTGGACAGTTCGGTGTCGGTTTCTACTCCGCCTATTTGGTTGCGGAGAAGGTGGTGGTTACAACGAAGCACAATGACGATGAGCAGTATATTTGGGAGTCGCAGGCAGGTGGATCTTTCACCGTTACCCGTGACACAGGTGAACCGCTTGGAAGGGGTACAAAGATCACTCTGTATTTGAAGGAAGACCAGGTACTATATATTCCATCTTCTTGCATTTAACATCTGCTTACTATGAGCTTGCAATAATAAGAAAAGAAACATTTATCGTGGAATAGCCAGTAGGAATCTAACAGCCGTTTACTATGAGTCTGGATGTCTTAAAAATAAGAACATTTATCGTGGAATAGGCTTATTCCTGGTCTGTGTGGTAGCGCTAAACTTTTTATCACGTTGCAGCACGAATACTTGGAGGAGAGAAGATTAAAGGATTTGATCAAGAAGCACTCTGAGTTTATCAGCTATCCTATCTCTCTCTGGACGGAGAAGACCACCACCAAGGAGGTTTCCGACGATGAGGATGAAGAAGATATGGAGGAAAAAGAGGAAGACGAAGGCAAGGTCGAGGAAATCACCGAGGAAAAAGAGAAGGAGAAGAAGAAAAAGAAGGTGCAGGAAGTGTCCCATGAATGGTCTCTAGTAAACAAGCAAAAGCCTATCTGGATGAGGAAACCGGAAGAGATCACCAAGGATGAGTATGCTGCCTTCTACAAGAGCTTGACCAATGACTGGGAAGAGCATCTTGCTGTAAAGCACTTCTCGGTGGAAGGCCAGCTAGAATTCAAGGCAGTGCTATTTGTACCTAAGAGAGCTCCATTTGATCTGTTCGACACAAGGAAAAAGCTCAACAACATTAAGCTCTACGTGCGCAGAGTTTTCATCATGGATAACTGTGAGGAGCTGATTCCTGAGCATCTGAGCTTCGTTAAGGGGGTGGTAGATTCCGAGGACCTGCCCCTGAACATCTCCCGTGAGATGCTGCAGCAAAACAAGATTCTTAAGGTTATAAGGAAGAACCTTGTCAAGAAATGTGTCGAGCTCTTCTTCGAAATTGCCGAAAACAAGGAGGATTACACCAAGTTCTACGAGGCTTTTTCAAAGAACATAAAGTTAGGCATTCATGAAGACAGCCAGAACAGAGCCAAGCTTGCAGAGCTCCTGAGGTATCACTCTACCAAGAGCGGTGATGAAATGACCAGTCTGAAGGATTATGTGACCCGCATGAAGGAAGGGCAGAGTGATATTTACTACATAACTGGAGAGAGCAAGAAGGCTGTGGAGAATTCTCCTTTCCTGGAGAAGCTGAAGAAGAAAGGATATGAGGTTCTGTTCATGGTGGATGCTATAGACGAATATGCGGTAGGGCAGTTAAAGGAATTTGACGGCAAGAAACTGGTATCTGCAACCAAGGAAGGTCTCAAGCTTGAGGATTCGGAGGAGGAGAAGAAGAGGAAGGAGGAGCTGAAGGGTCAGTTTGAGCCTCTGTGCAAGGTAGTTAAAGACATTCTAGGGGACAAGGTAGAGAAGGTTGTGGTGTCTGACCGTGTGGTCGACTCCCCTTGCTGCCTGGTCACTGGCGAGTATGGCTGGACCGCCAACATGGAAAGGATCATGAAGGCGCAGGCCCTCCGCGACAGTAGCATGTCCAGTTATATGTCTAGCAAGAAGACCATGGAGATTAACCCAGAAAACGCCATCATGGACGAGCTCAGGAAGAGGGCAGAGGTGGATAAAAATGACAAGTCTGTCAAAGACCTGGTGCTGCTCCTGTTTGAGACTGCCTTGCTCACATCTGGTTTCAGCTTGGATGATCCCAACATGTTTGGCAACCGAATCCACCGCATGCTGAAGCTTGGCCTCAGCATCGATGACGATGCAGGCATCCCTGATGCCGATGAGGATACGGGTGGTGTCGAGGAAGCTGATGCCGAGGGCAGCAAAATGGAGGAGGTCGACTAAGTAGTAATAGAACAGGTGGTGCGAAACTTGGCAAGATGATTGTGGATCCAGATAGTCTTACGTTCAATTTAGTCTTCCAACTGTATGGGTCTCCTACTACAATCTCCCAATTCATGATTTATACAGGAATTTCTCTGGTGGTGCTAACGATCGCTCTGGGTGTCTTTTCGTATCGTTTTGTACTGGCAGTTGAATATCAGTGAAATTCTCACAATTGAAAGCTCAGAAATTTTGCGCTCTTGATATGCATGACAGGCACTAAGTGGACAGATAAGTACCTAGAGCGGAATTTAACCTAGCTTTGTCGCATCCATTTATCAGGGCCTCATTCTCTGTCGAGAAAGAGCAGTGTCTTTGGTTTGTTTCATAGGTTCACTTAGTGGTTTTGTTGATCAAGTGCTTGAGTTATTCCATAGGTACGTAATAATGTTTCCCGTGTTTTCTCTCCTGTCGAAAACCGTGAGACGGGTCATACGTTTGTCTCTGTCATCGCCGAGGATTTAATTGTAGTATACATAAGAGTGCGCTTGCCTTGTAAGCGCGAAGGTCATAGCCTTAAGAAACTTAGGTTTACAGGCAAAAGACGGAAGAAAGAAAGCGAGCTTATAGCCAAAAGATGGGAAAAAGAACTGTGCTCTCTAAAGACCTCCCCTAACACTTATTTTGAAATATCGAAGGGCCATACGCCACAGGCTATTGACTCAAAGGCCTCCCTCTATTATTTCCTTGGCATTATTGGTTTAAAGATTGTCGGAAGCGACTTTTAAGTTTGAGTTTACATCACTACCTTGAATAAGTCCATTGAAATGTCAGTTGACTAGCATCTTGGTTTGTTGATGATTTGAGAGACATTTCACAGCTTCTTGCGACTGACTATTTCCCACGCGATTTCAAGCCATGGACGGAATTTCAGTGTTTATAGTATCATTAATCATAATATTACCCGCTTGGACTTTGTACTAGTGCGAAGCTTCTTTGAACTCACTACCTATTCTCTAAGGGTGGGTTAAGACCCCCAAAACTAAGATTCACACTATGCTTTTAACCTTAAATTGAATCGCTCTGCAATGAATCATCATAACTTCTCAGATTGCATGGCCCTACCTATTCTCTAAGGGTGGGTTAAGACCTCCGAAACTAAGATTCACACTATGCTTTAACCTTAAATTGAATCGCTCGGTAATGCAATGAATCATCATAACTTCCCAAATTGCATGGCCTTAGCATTGGCAATGCTTCATTCAAAATTTTGCCCTATTAACTTTCAATGGTAGGATACAAACTTACCATGGTGGTGACGAGTGATGGAGAATTAGAGTTTGATTTCGGAGAGGGCGACTGAGAAGTGGCTACCACATCTAAGGAAGGTAGTGGGTGCACAAATTACCCAATCTCGACACGGGGAGGTAGTGACAATAAATAACATTGTTGAGCTTTTACAAGTTTGGTAATTGGAACAAGTACAGTCCAAATTTCCTAATTAGGATCCATTGGAGGGTAAGTGTGGTGCTAGTAAGCGTAGTAATTCTAACTCCAATGGTGTATATCAAAGCTGTTGCAAATAAAAAGCTCGTGGTTGGATCTTGGGGTGGGAAGTGCGGTCCGCCTCCTTTGGTGTGCATTAATCACTTTGCCCTTTTTGTTGGAGATGTGCCCTTGAACAGAGATGTGGATTTAGTGATATTACTTTGTAAAAACTAAAGTGCTCAAAGCAAGCCTATGCTATGAATACATTAGCATGAAATAACACGATAGGACTCCGGTCTTAGTGTGTTGGTCTTTGAGATTGGAGTAATGAGTAATAGGGATAGATGGAAACATTGTATTTTGTCAGAGGTGAAATTCTTAGATTTATGAAAGACGAACTATTGCGATAGCAATTGCCAACGATGTTTTCATTAATCAAGAACGAAAGTTGGGGGCTCAAAGATGATTAGATATCGTCCTAGCCGACTAGGGATTGGTGGATGTTATTTTGATGACTTCGCCATCACCTTATGATAAATCAAAGTTTTTGGATTTCGGGGGGAGTATGGTCGCAAGGTTGAAACTTAAAGGAAGGGCACCACCAAGAGTGGAGCCCGTAGCTTTATTTGACTCAACATAGGGAAACTTAGTAGGTCCAAACATAGTAAGGATTGAGAGATTGAGAGCTCTTTCTTGATTCTATGGGTGGTGGTGCATTGCCGTTCTTAGTAGGTGGAGTAATGAACGAGGCCTAAACATGCTAACTAGTTACACAAAGGATCCTCTTCGTGGCTAACTTCTTAGAGGGACTATGTTTGTCTAGGGCATGGAAGTTTGAGGCAATAACAGGTTTGTGATGCCCTTAGATGTTCTGGGCGGCATGTGCGTTATACTAATGAACTCAATGAATTTACCACTCGGGCCGAGAGATCAGGGTAATCTTTTGAAATTTCATTGTGATAGGGATAGATCATTGCAATTATTGATCTTCAATGAGGAATTCCTAGTAAGGGTGAGTCATCAGCTCACGTTGACTACGTCCTTGCCCTTTGTACACATTGCCTGTTGCTTCTACCGATTGAATGGTCCGATGAAGTTTTCGGATTGCGGCAACCGTGGTGGTTCGCCATCGGTGACATTGTTAGAAGTTCATCAAGCCTTATCATTTAGAGGAAGGAAAAGTCGTAACAAGGTTTTCGTAGGTGAACTTGCGGAAGGATCATTTCCGTTAGAACAATGTGAATTGTGGAATGGCCATGAGGGATTGCGCTTGGAGATGCGGTCAGCATCATCTCTCCCCTTGTCGGAGTCGGGCTATAGTGGGGGCGGCTATGCTTCGGGGTTGTCCCGCGACCGTGTGGGTGGAGGAGGAAGGAGGGATGGCTTCGACCTCTCTCTCTTGCTTGGGGTGATCCCCCTTCGTCATGCCTGTACGGGCACGTCGCCGCCTTGATAAATCTTTTGCCCCTCCCTGCACGCGGGGGTGGCACGAGGAACTTAATAAACCTTGCCTTGTTCGAGATTCCTCCTGAGGGGAGGATTGAAAAACAAAATGCAACGACTCTCAGCAACATATATCTTGGCTCTTGCAACAATGAAGAATGCAGCGAAATGTGATACATAGTGTGGATTGCAGAATTTCGCGAATCATGGAGTCTTTGAACGCAACTTGCGCCCGCGGCTCATCCAAGGGCATGCGTGCTTGAGCGTCCCCAACTCCCCCACACCCTCTCTCCTTCGGGGGAGGGTGGAATGCATGAGTTGATTAATTCTGTTTTGGTAAGATTACAACATTTAGAAAGATGACCTTACTTCTACAAGTGGTTGTGCCATTACAAATCATCTAGAGCTTTGTTTTGTGTCTCCCAGTATCTACGTGAATCTACAAGCTAAATGGAAAAAGGCATCAACCTTGGCAATAGTGGTTACATGGAAGAGGTGTAATGGTAAAGTTAGGAGAGTGACACCATCTACACAAATACAATGTTATGAGTTGGCGGTTCTTGCACAAAAAGCTCTCATTACTACAAGCGCCACTAGCAAGTAGATTCCAAATCTTCTATCTTTGTACATTTTGTGGAAGATCTCATGAGATGGAGAAACATCTATTTTGGGATTGTATTTAAGTTTTCCTCCTTTAGAAAAAGGTCAAATGGTCAGGAAGCAAACTTGGTTGACAATTTTGGCATGTGAGTGGCTTTTTTTGTAGACAGAGCTTCGTTGGATGAGAGCATGTGGATTGTGGTTGCACTCCTAATTGCTTTTGATGAGATGGAGAAACATCACTTTTGGGATTGTATTCATGTCTGCCTCCTTTGGAAAAGCTGGTTGCACTCCTAGTTGCTTTAACCATTAATTTCATTTGGTGTCATAGATATAACTTGTTTAGGTCTCATGGTAGGACTAAAACTTGATAGTGCCATTCATGTATCGAAGATTGAGTTTCTCCTTGTCTTGAAAGTCGAGCATTGGATCTTTAAGCTCTCTTATAAGGAGTTGAGAGATATGGCCTAGTGCCATGTGGCATCTAATTGATGTTGTATGTATGTAATTACTTACCCTTTTTGTCTTGAATATAATATGCATTACAAAAAAAACTTACATAGTTGCTTGTTCCTAGAATAAATCAAGTCCACTAACAATGGCACCTTTTGATTAGTTTGGCCCTCAAAAATAGGAGTCAAATACTTAATTCTTATCATGCCTTCCTTATAAGAGTCTCCCATTCCTTTTGCAAGGTTGGACCTAAAGCTATTATTGGAAAGATACAACAAAATAGTGGATAAATAAGATCTTTCAATGCTTTCAACTTCACAAGCAAATGCCAATGTTTGGTATTACAGTATCTAAATTTCCTTTAATCTTTTTGCTCTTTTGGTTTCCCTTACATCAATGCCCACACTCACCTAGTTCCTATTCAATATCCTTCCTTTCACCTAATCCCTATTCAATATCCTTCCTTTGCAACCCAACCTTGCCAAGTCATCTTGAGTGGCATTGATTGATATAAAATTATTGTAATTGATCCTAAATCTTGTAGCTCCATATATTTTTGACAATTTTAGAGTGCTCTTTAAGTTTTACTTTTTTCTTTTAACATTATAAATAAATCATTAGCAAAACTTTGGCCAACTAATATCTTGCAATTGTAGAATATACCTTCTACTTGTTGGCGATCATCAATCTTCTTCATTATGTAAAATAGGGGATGTTGTAATTGCAAAGAGAAAAGCTTACTAGATATCCTTGCTTAACTCCATGATGTTCCTCGATAGGGTGAATGAATTACCTATGTGAATATGTAGGATTGAAAGTGACATGCTAGAAAGAAGGGGAGAATGATAAATTTTTCTTTGAAACCCATTTTCATTATAATATGCCACATGTATTCCCATTCAACTTCGTGAGTAACCTTCTTAACATCTAATTGTAACCAGAGTTGCAAGCATCAACTAGGCCACCCTCCTCTATGTTGCAACTACCTTTAGCTCAATGTCTCCATCGCATATCCACAACCTCTTCATTTTATAGAGCATGCATGATTCCACACCTATCGATTAACCCCTCCATCACCCTTGAATGTCATCATCTTTGTCTAATATTGTGCATCATCTTCATCTCATCCTCTTGCATTGTTACCTCATTGTGATCTCCTATCTTAGCCCATTAAGTATATAATCACACCCTTAGATATTATCCCTACATTATTATTACTTTGTCCTACATTCATCAAGTTATTATCACATTACCAATTGCTTGGTTACTACACTCCAATATTACTAAGACATCTATTGTTGATACCCTAAGCATCATATCATTTTGTTAACCATATATCATCACACTACCCCTATGATTTCCCACCTATGACTCCATACACATAAAGGCAATCTGGGGTAAGTTGAAGGTAAGCCAAAACTAGGCCAAATAAAAATATGTTGATTTAAAAGCACCCAATGACCATTGTATAGGCATTGACCATAATGCCATCACTGAAGGTGTTGACTCTACCAAAGTACTCGAGGTTCTTGTTGCATTATTTGGTACCATATTCAATAAGTAATGGTAGTGGATACCAAAGTTATCGAGATTTTACAAATAAAGTAAATCATCATTAACAAGATTCTAGGAAACTTATATGCCTTGTTAATTTATAAGATCAGTACTATGATCAGCTAGGGTAGAATACCTATGCTGTAGATGGGCAAGAGAAAGTTGCCATAGCAACCTTATATAACTTCCAAACCTTCTAAAATTACATCTAAGAAGAAACATGATCTTAGATCTTGCTAGGAGAAACTCTTAGGGAGGCAAATGTTGCCTCTATGTCCTATAAAAATTAATATTGCTAAATGATATCTTGATAAGTTTAAGGGCCATTAACTGTAGCAATCTTAGGAGACAAGGATAAATATCTCATAAAAACTATCTTAGAAGTCTATAAAATTCATCTATCTACTTAGAGTACCTCTTGGGCAAGTGCCCAATTGGCTAGGTAGCTAGCCCTCAGAAAGCCATGGTGATGTAAGTGCATTTAGTTAAAAAAGTCGTAAGTTGTTGCAAGTATTGGGTAACAAAAATGAAATGTGATGGGGAGATCAAGGGAAATAACCATGGCAAGGCCCAAATCTTAGAACCTTAACTCAATCAATACCTAAGGATTTTAAACACAATCTCTAGAATCAAGTACAAGGCTCAATCATTACCTTGCTTGATAGAGAATTAAAGCAACTTACAATGATGTATTCCCCCTTCTTGATAGGACAAAAATGAGACAAAAGGTACAACTAGATGATTAGAAGTTATAATCTTAAAGCAACAAGTAATACTAACTATTGATCAAATATATCTACTAAGGACCTTAGAAGGTAGTAAGTTGTTATTAAATAAAGTCATTTGGCCAAGCCTTAGTATTACCCAAAAAAAACTTGACATAAAGAAGAAATGGCTTCATGGACCAAGAATTGTGGAATTGAGGAACTCTCACATAGCTTAAGCCTTGATGGAAAAATACTTACTATTGTTAGAAAAGGAAAATCAATAAGGACCAATCACATGATTGCATTAATGGGCATTTTAAATGTTGTTTGTCTTTTTGAGAAGGAGCACTTTAGATTAAAGAACATATTTGATGTGGATGTTGCTTGGATGGATAGTATTAATGCTTGTTGTATAGATACAATGTTATGCAATTATTGGAATTATGCAATTGTATTATCTTGAAATAGATTGCATGTCTTGAAAGAATTGTTAGTTGAGATTAAAGAACCTATATGACGTGAATGTTACTTGGTTGGATTGCACTTGTTGGTGCTCGCATATGGATCTAATGTTATGCAATTGTAGGAATTATGTGATTGTATTATCTTGAAATAGATTGTATGTCTCGAAATGATTGTATTATACCTTGGCACATTGTTTTTGGTTTGCTCATTGTGATTGAAAGAGTTGTTATAGAGTGTGTGCACTTCAGCCAAATAGGAATGATCCGACATTGCACCTCCCTTAGGCCTTTGTTGGGGCTTCATCACCTTGACCCCCAAAAGTATAGCTATTTAGAGCTTTGAGATTGGCAACTAAGGTAAGAGGTTATCCACAAAAGGAAGGTTCCCTTCTACGGTGGCTTAGGAACTAGTGGGGATTTCATAGAGATGAAACATTTCGTAATCTTGATGTATGAGTATTGAAAAGCTTGATTCTAGATAAACTCAGAGTGGAACTTGAGAAGGGTTGTATCTTAGTGGTGGATATTTGTTCCAAAGGGACAACTTGTGGTACTCAAGAAGGTTTGAGGGATCTACTGGTGGATATTTGTCCCTGAGAGAACAAGTTGTGGAATCCAAGAAAGATTAATGTGTTTAGTGTTGAATATCTACCTTTGGAGAGAACAAATTTTACAAGTTACACAACGTTGACTTCAAGTAACTGTTTTTGAAAGGACCATTGTCAATTATTTTTGTATACGTGTCTAAAGGACATTCAATGAACATTGTCTAATGAGCTAATTAAGAAGGCTCCCTTTATTTGTGCTCAAAATGTGGCAATACTCTTAATTAGAAAAGTAAAGATGATAGATATGCTGGGTGGATGGTAGTCTCAATGACCCTATCATAAGGATAAGTGGACCTAGTTAGTTGGGTAACTTTCTACATAATTATTCAAGGTTAAGGCTAATTGTTCATGACTGGTAAGTGATTTGACCAATGATCTAAGAGCCATCATTTTACTTTAAGGCCACCAAGCTTTTCTTTGTTTCCTTTTCCACAAGATCTTGATAAATTCAAGGGATATGCATTGTATATCCACTAGTATGATTCTCTTGTAAAATAACATATTGATTTTCTCCAACTCCCTAACCAAGGAGGTTTTCCTAATTATTTGACTTGCATTTAGCTTAGCTTGCTCCTATTGATTAAGTTTTATGTTTCTAGATTTAGTAGAGAGGTATTTTATATTTTAGAGTCTCTTCATCCTAGAGTAACTATCATTGAACTAAACATGATATCAAAATCTCCTTCTACAAGCCCATTAGCTAAATGTACATTCCCAATGCTAGCAAAAGGTACATCCTTGCTCTACTTTCATTATACTCATATGTACTCACCAAAATTATTGAGCCTATTTCCACTTGTTTGGAGGTTCAAGGATTTAGCTAAAATGGCTTTCCTAAGGTCCATTTGAGTGCTAGTTTGTTTGAAGTTTTTTAATCATTGAGCCATTTGTTTTACCCCTAACCTTTATTGATTGGCTTGAACATTGAAGAGATATAATCAATTGTAAAAGAGGTAAGAGATAAATCAGTGAGTCATTGATTATGTCAATAAATCCCTCATATTCCCAAGCATTTAATCTCTTCAATTTCATCCTTATTGCATCTCATGGAGCAATGAAAGGCTATTTTCAATCCATGCATTTCATAACTATTTGATTAGCCTAGCATTGGAATTGCCACGTTCAATACCTACAAGGAAAAGTGGATGCTAGGCGAGATAGCAAGACAATAGAGAGTTGACCATTCCCTTGTTGTTTAGGAGCCTCAAGGGGTGCAAAATCCTATCTTGAGAGGTACTTTGCCCACCCTCAATGATCCAAAGTCCAAGAAAATATTAAAAGTATAGATACCTTAGTGAACACCTATTTAAACGAGGACTTTGAAGTGGTATATAGGGGTTTCAATAGGCCTACATGTACCCATAGGTGTTTACATGTGTTTACAGGAGTTGTAGACATTACTATAGGGTATTTCCAACCTCTTTTGGATCCCTATGAGTTCCTAAGAGTCCTCACAAATACACCAACATGCCTTATCGACTCCCACATCATTACTCAAGTGTTTACAATAGTTACATAGGGGTTATAGGTTAGAAACAAGGTTAAACAAGGTGCTTTCTTATTCTGGATAGTTTTAGGAAATTGATTCTAGGATTATGCAATGTGATTCTAATAGAAATTTTTGGTTATTGGATGGAAGAGAAATTCATCCCCTCCATTTTTGAATTAGAAATCTCATCATTTGGATACATAGATCAAGCTATCTTGTTAAAATACTGATACTAATCAAGTGGATAACACATTAGCATGTATGGCAAAGGACTAGAGATCTAGATAACCAAGCACGAATAAAATTTGTAGATGACTTTCTTAGTTGGAAAAATGTATTTCTCTAACTCATGGGAAAGGCCATCAATCTAATTATCAACATCATTATGATCACCATCCACATGCGTATAATGCTAATGACCAATTTTCTCTAAGACAATATTCAAATGGTGATAGATCTTATGGACAATCATCCATGATTTTGATTATGGTTATGGGCAGTACATATATATATATATATATATATATATATATGAGCAGCATCTTGACAATGATCACACCTACGAGCGAAGTTTCAATGGGGAGCTGTAGAGGCGGTCAACTGCCAAGACCCATGGACCGCTTATTGTTTCAAGCGTTCCAAGCCGAGCACTAATGGCTACCTCTCACATAGCCGATGCGCTATCCATCTCTAGGAGTGTAGCGAGCTTATCTCCATGCCCGATAGAGTTACCTCCTCTCCTGAGCACTCCGGTAGCTCCATGATCCAAGTGCAAGCTTCAAGCGAGCTCCATCCTCAAGCTCTACGCTTGAAGCTCCATTGCCGCGAGCAAGAGAAGAGAAGAGAAGAAGAGAGGAGAAGATGGAGAGCTTCTCTACCACAGTCACTCACCCTCACACACTCACTCCCTCACACTCTCACACTCCCTCTCTCAAGCACAAGCTCAAGCAATCAAGCAAACAAGCAAGAAGAAGAAGAAGAAGAAGAAGAGGAGAGCCACTTTTGGCCACACACAAGAATGAGCTTCTCATTCACTTTTCAACTTTATATACAAAACCCTAAATCCTTTTTGGGCGGTCATCCCCTTTTCCCCTTTTTTACATGGCCTAGGCCATTTTTCCCATTGTCCAATCTTCCTAGTCTCCTTTCTATTGCCCATCTACCTTTACAATTTACACGGGTGAGAGCCCGGACGCTCTTAAAATAACTCATGGTGCGCTTGCGCTCTTTTACAAAAGTATTGACTTGCGCTTTTCTTGTGCACCTTTCTCCTTGATTTAGGACTTTCCTGCACTTCTTATGTTTCTAGATTCTTCTTTGGTGTGAGTTCGTCTTCTATTTCACCTTTGCCTTGGCCTTGTCTTCTACTTTAGATTTTTCGGATTTTCCACCTTGTTTGTTTGAGGGTTAACATTACCCCCTCCTAGACAAGTGCCAGTCCCATGGCACTCACCATCGTAGGTAGTAGGTTGTGGCATGCACCGAAGGACGTGGGTGGAAGGGATGCCTGTGGTTTCCTTGGAGGAGTTTTGGTGGTGGGGCAGATGAAGGTCGTTGGGGCCACTTTATTGGTGTGGGTGGCTGGTGGTAGGGTTGTCGGAGTTGGGGATAGGGCTGTTTGATGTTGAGAATTGCACTGGTGGGGCTGGAACAGGTGGTGGTTTGTGGGAATTTTTCACAGGATGATTCTTTGGTGGGCTTGCATGATGGGAATGGACAAGAGTTCAAAGTTGAGTGTTGATGAAGAGCCGGTGACACTTTCGTTGGAGTCTTCAATACCTGCAATTGAAAACCTTGCAGATGTGGTCTCTCCTTGGGGGTAGTGCTAGTCTTTTTATCATGCACAAGACGTAGCTTGATTAGTTTGGGAGATAGGTCGAACTCCCATCGAGCTGAGAGGAATGTCCTACACTTGAGGACCCAAACTGTGTATAGAGTATGGTTTAGATGATATGTGAGTGCATGTGTATACGTAAATATTACATAGATAGAAGACTGCTGGTCTGGTGCCTCGTAGCAACGTGTGGATGAAGTAAGGGTTTGGTGGGGTGGAACAAGTTGTCAATTTTGAGGAGAAGTACACACGAAGGTGTATGAGACATCATGCATGCTTTGATAATACAATGTAGTATAATTGAGCTCATCGACACCTTAACTTTTGGTAGCTAGTGGCTACTTGTATTGCTCGACGTGAGTACGATGTACTTTCCATGGTCTTTCGTGCGTTGCTTACCACGAGCGATTGCAATGGTATTGAAGTGGAGTGCAAAAAAGGAATCCTGCAAATGGGTTAGGGTGACAGGTCAAACCATTGGCGAGACAAGCTCCCTAGGTATGTCCTGCCCTTGATGTGCCCTGAACAATTATGGGGGATGTGTAAAGGGCTAGGGGACTAGGGATGGAGCCAGTTGACCAAGGTCACTGGACATACCTAATTTGAGGACCCCTAGGTGTTGTGCTGTGATTGTGAGTGCTTTTTCTTATTCTTTTTTCTTTGTTTCTTTTCTTTTATTGTCTTTTATTTTCTCTTTTTTTTAAAAATAATATGAATACAACCATTGCAATACGTTGAGGCTATCAGCCTTTCATTTGGATTGGGAAATGTTGAGATTCAAAGGCTATGAAACTGGATACTAGAGGAACAATTGTTGAGATGGGGAGATACACTTGAGATTTTGCAAAACCTCTTTGTAACGTCGATGTCGGTACAATTGAGGTAACAACTGCCGTAAGCCAAATGTAGAGTTTGACCCAGAAGGAGAGAGTAGCCAACGACTATGCTTTGGGACATGCGAAGTGGGCGGCGGGTTGCTGCAAGGGTGATTTTCACTTTCGGTAGTGAGGCTTTCATCATGGCTCTTTGTGGGGTTGGTGGTCTTGTGGTACCTTGGGCATTGAACGCTTTTGCATAGAGACCTGTGTCGTCCTGTATCCACTTGACAACTTGTGAGGGTACATGCAAGTCATACGTTTCAACTATAATGAACAGGTGCAATGCAAAGAGTTATCACTTATCTGAATCCCATGGTGTTGACTTAGATGCATATCACCCGTGCTTGATTATCTTTTTTTTGTTTAAGGATTGAAATATATTAAAAGTAGAAAATGGAAAGTTTGCACAATTGGAGAATCTATCCCTTTTAACCATCTAATAACAAAAAGGCATGGCCAGATAGCATTTGGTAAGCATCTTATGCAAAATAGGGGCTATTCTATTTGTATGAGGCGGGGTGAGTTCGGGTGACTACGCGACTAGGTTGTTGCCGATGGGGGGCTTCTATCAGGCCGGGCAGGGGAGATATCGGCTCGGACCCAAATGGTGTAGTCCCTGGCCGCTGCTGTATCAAGAATGCTCTGAAACAATTCAACAAATTCATTCTTGATTTTAGCTTCCTTTTCTTCTTTTGAGCACTTGGTGCCCGAGCGTTTGGGGAGGGCTTGCACGGCCGGGGTCACGATCCCCTGGGTGTTCCCTTGAGTCTTCCTCTTGGGCTTGGGGGGAGTGTTCAGCCTGCATCCTTGGGCGATGTCGCTTTGGGCCCTATCTCGGCGCATACATCTTTAGGGTGGGCATGTAGCATTCTGGTGGCGGAGCTTGTGCCGTATGCTCCCTTCTACAGAGGAGAGCTTCTTTGTAGGCCAGCTGCACGGGGTGCTCCATGTCGGGTTACTGTGGAGGAACCTGCAAAATGTGAACCAAGGGTTAGGCCTTGAGGCAGGTTAGTTCTATTCACATGAAAGGGATTAAACCGTGGATTATCAAGCGGATATGATGAGGAGGGGTGAGGTGAGGCATGTAGTAGTTGCTATAGAGGGACGACCCTTGTGATGACATTCGTCTTGCTTCAAATGTGGGGCAGATTCTGGCCAGTAGCAGATCTTTGCTTATGTCAAGTTGCGTGGAATGGCTGTGATGGAATGGAGCAAGGCTCGTCCCCAAAAGGAGGGGACGATGCCCCGTCTACACCCTTAGAGGTGTTGGCCAGGGCTTTCCATGGTGGCAATGAGGATTGCATGCCCTCCACCTGGATGCGAGAATGGTCATATGACTTATAGACACGTGGTGAGAGGAGGACATGAGGCGCTTAGCCTATCAAACCCAAACTTTTCTTCCTGTGCTTGACTATCATTACTTGTGTGTGTTGGTATTATCTATACACAGTCACAAAACACATTGTTTATTTATGTACAATTTATGCATCCATATCACTTCCTGACAATAAAAACCAATTGTAGAACTCAGGATTGTTCTGGAGTGTGGCACATGCATCCAATATTTGTAGCAGCTTACTCAATAACAACATATATTTTGCAACATTGAGTAGCATGGTACCTTGTCCGAGTCTACTTGCAACATGTAGCTCCCCCTCAGTGAGAATCTTATCAAGCAGAGAGTTTTCTTGGCTAGTTCCGGCTAAGTCCATACCCCGAATGACAGTCAGTACTCAAAAGGAAGTTGGAGCCACATAGGTTGGGTCTCTTTGAGATTGCCATTTGGCTAGTCGCTCCTTTGAGACTGTCATAATCTAGGCTCCAAGTTCAGCCATTGTAGCACGGTTTTCAAACCAACATTTTTCAAACTAACTTTGACCTTCTGATTGTCGCTTTAGTTGCTCTATCTCTAAGAGATTTCGTTGGCAAAGCACATCGTTGAATGTCATAGTTAAGCCTAAGTCGTCGTCTTTCTCGTTAGAGATGAGTTGCATGTGTTTATGTAGGAGCTTGTCATAGTGCTTGTCAAGATATTCTTGCTTTTCCTAGAATAGAGGATACGTCAAGTATTCCTCAAGCCACTCCCTAGGGAATGTGCCTATGTCTACAAGAACGTAGACACGTGCGAATATTTTGAGTTTAGCATCCAACTTAGCTAAGCACTCTGTGACACTTCTATGTTCTATGAAGGCTTGCTCGGTTGCTATCTCATGCAAGGTTCTGGGGGTTTCCCTAGGCTTTAGCGTAGTTGGGGGCTCAGGCCTAGATGAGCAGGATTGGTCAATGCTAGGATTACGTATGTCCTCGGGGTTTTCATGTTTCTCCTGAGGCTTTGTTGCTATTGCGTCATGGTTCTCCTCGTATGTGACTGGTTATAGTTTTGTCACCATGTTGTGACACTTTTGTATCCACTGTTGATTGGTCAATGCAAGTTCTGTTGTCAGTGGATTGAATGTTGCGAGCAACTGTTGCTGGTAATGGTTGCTTTGACTTATTAGAACACATGAATGCATTTGAGGTTTCACCGCTGTTAGGAGAGATGGCAATGGGTTCCTTGGTGGGTGGACTCGATGCTTTATTCCTTAGCTCTTCAACACCCTTAGTCTCAATCTTCTTGGTGTCTACAACCACTTGCAACTGCCATTGTTGTTTTCGTTCTTTTCTCCTCTTTTTCTTAGGCAATTGAGGTGTATCCCTTGAAGGCTCGGGACCCTGAACTAGATTACCCATTGATGTGTCTGGGTGGGCCTCAACATTTTTTTTTCTCTAGTGTGTCCTCATGGGACACAACTGCAGCCTGCTGAATAGCCTCGCCAGGTTGTGAGGGTACAACTGCCTCTCTTTTTGGAGAGTCTAGCTCTTTAGCTAATTCCCCTCCATTTAGCTCTTCATTTGATTGCATTGGCACTTGCTCTTGGTTGGGAATTTGCTCTAGACCCTTGTCCTTTACCATTGGAACATGCCTCCATTGCTTCTTATTAGAGCAAGTGTTGTGTTTAGAGCTTTTTTTCTCTTGCTCTAGAGGTTTGGGTGACTCTAGTGGAGAACCAAGAGACGGTTTAGGGTTCTTGTCATGTAGGTGTGGACGGAACCAACTGAAGGAGTTAGGGTTGTATTGATGGGAAGCATAGAGATCTAGGATTGCAGGGTCTTGAGTGAGACAAAAGACATATGCACTAACATCAAGTATCATGCTCCCTACTCCTAGCCTGCTAGCCACATGTAGATCTTCTTCTAGAAGCAGTTTATTGTACAAGGGATGTTTTTGGACAATGGTAGAAAGCTGGATCTCATGGACCATTGCCAACACTCTTAATGAGGTTGGGGCAATGTACGTGGGATCATGTATTGATGTCCAAAGGGCTTTCCTTTGCTCAACAAGTGTCATTAGTCGGTGGCCAATTTTGGCTACCAAACTCTGATTGGAGTACCATTCTGTACAAAGTTGCCTTGTCCTTTCCCTTTTCGTTTGATTGCTTCGATCTCTTCCTTGTTTGTCTCACATTGAGCAGTACAATGTGAGGGTATCAAGTGTAATTCACTAGCCATGGTCTTTGGGATGTCCTCCATGACTTTCTCAGTAACATCTACATAGCGGGAGTAAACATGTTGTTGCTTGTTCCAAGTTAGGGGCTTGACTATGAGCTTTGTGTGCTCTGGTGTTGGCCTTCCAATGTCCCCATGGACATATGTACGTGTGATGGCTATCAGCTTATAATCAAGCTTCATTAGGCACTTCATCTTTGGTTCATTGGTCAGATGAGCCATCTCCTTGGCCAAATCTTTGAGAGATTTCTCCTCAAGCCTAGGATTTAGGTGCTTTGGCAGTGCTGGAGGTGTCAAGGATGTTGGTTGTGACACCTCTTCCACAAGTGAATTGCTAAAGACACGTTCCGCAAGAGGCATCGTCACGACCAAAGGCTGTAAATAACTGCTGTGATTCCTGATTGGAAGGAGTATCGACTAGTTCAGTGGACTGACTACTATTGGTAGATTGCGGTGTCAAGTCCATAGGTAGATCGGAAGTGGTTGTGTCTTTTGTTGCCCTTTGGGCATTCACTTGTGCAGATCGAGCATTAGTTGAGTTAGTCACATGCATATCCTTAGGCTGAGAGCTAAGGGCAATGTCATGTCCCACCTCTTGGACATTTGGAAGCTTAGATGGAGATAGTGATCGGGATTGAGTAGCTGCACTTGGCGACTGCTGTTGTGCTTCCTATGTTCGTTTAGGGGAAGAGGATGTAGGTGATTTGGGACTCCTAATAGGTGGACTTGGCACTGGTTGGAAGACTTGCTCGTGGCTGTTAGATGATTTTGCCATTTGCTTTGTTGAGCAATCAGCCTTATGATGAGCAACATTGTGCCTTTGGTGCTCATTATCCTCTTGGGAAGTCAAAGGCTCCTTGGGCACTAGTGGCTTTTGTGCACACTCGACAGTTACATATGATATTTTCTTGTTAAGCATTCTAGGCTGAAAATCTACCCTTCGAATAGTCCCGTTTGGTTTCTTGATTTCAATCGTGTGGGGCTCGGTCACTCCAATGTTTTCGACTTGAGACTTGTTTTTTTGTTTAGATTTTCTCATGTACCTCTTCGCTCTTGATACATCCTGGCCTTTAGTTGACAGAGGCAGTGTTAACCCCAAGTCGAGTTGCGGAAAAAGGAAGGGAAAAGCAGAAAAAACATGGAAAAAGAGCAAAGACACGCAGGCGACCTCCAAAGCTAAGCCGAGGCAAAAAGCGCAGTTTTAAATGAAGAGTGCCTCAAAAAACTTGGAAAACTCTTGTAAAAGAGCGCCAGACTCCCTCATGTGTCAATTGTAAAATACTAGACGGGTGTAGGCTAGAGGCATAAGGCTAGAAGAGGGAAATGGAAAAAGACCTTGCCACAAGGGCCGGTCATGTAAAAAAGAGATGGGTGCCCATGGGATTTTAGGGTTTGTATATATAAAGTTCAAAAAGTGAATGAGAGCTCATTCTTTGGTGTATGGCTAACAAGAGCTCTCTTCTTCTTCTCTTCCCCTCATCTTCTTGCTTGTGTGTGCTCTTGAGAGAGGGAGTGTGAGAGTGTGAGGGAGTGAGTGTGTGAGAGTGAGGAATCAAGAGGGTGAAGCTCCTCACCATCTCCTCTTCTCTTCTTCTCTTCTCTTCTCTTCTCTCGCGCGTGCGGCTATGGAGGATGGAGCTTGGAGATGGAGGAGGCTTGAGGATGCTTGAGCTCGCATTTAGGATCGTGGAGCTACTGGGGTGTGTGAGAGAGGAGGTAACTCGTATCGGCATCAAGGTAAGCTCACTACACTTATAGGATCAACCGCGCGTCGGCTAGGTGAGAGATAGCCATTAGAGCTCGCTTGGAATGCTTGAAACAATAAGCGGTATGTGGGTCTTAGCAGTTGAGCGAAAGCTCCCACATTTGGTTCCATTGCCAGGAACACGGATTCAAGCTTGAGCACTTGCGCGCCTCATATCGAGCATCGAAGTAAGGGATTCATCCCCGAAACGGAGCTTGAGATAGGTAGGAAGTTGGGTGTTTTTTATCTTCAAAACAAGTAAGTATTTTGGGATATTTTGTTTGTTTGATGATTGGGAAACATGGAGAAATTATTTCAATTTTTTGCTTTCGATTCTTATTGCACTTAGAGTAGGTTAGGATTAGGAAATCGCACCGGAGAAGGGTAGGGTTTATTGTTGCAAAGCAGGGAAAAACAAGGAAAAAATCGTGCAAAAAATGGTAAAAAGCTCGCTTGTGATGCCTAAGATCGACAAGTGAGAGATTGGGGGCATCAACACCATACCCGGGGAGGGGCATAAGAGCCAAGAGGCCAAGGGAGAGCTCATTTGTGACCATTTCACAAAGAGAGAGAGAGAGAGAGAGAGAGAGAGAGAGAGAGAGAGAGAGAGAGAGAGAGAGAGAGAGAGAGAGAGAGAGAGAGAGAGAGAGAGAGAGAGAGAGAGAGAGAGAGAGAGAGAGAGAGAGAGAGAGAGAGAGATTGTACGATTCGATCCGATCGCACCATCGACGAGCCCACCGCTCTATTCAGGTATACGAATCCCTTCCCCTATCCCCCTAGATAGGATCTGGAGATTTATGCTTGCCACAATTGATTAAATTGCAAGAACCGAGAGAAATCAAACTCTTGCTGTCAACGTTGCGCCGCGTTCGGCCTGTTCGAGCGGTCGCTTCTGGGCCGAGTCCCAGAATCGGCCCTCGGCCCACTCGGCCCGAAACCCTAATCGGCCCTCGGCCCGTCCGAGTCGACCATTTGGACCATCGACCAATTCGGCCCTCGGCCACATATCATATTCGGCCCTTGACCCAAGTACCTCGGCCCGTCCGAGTGACCTCGTTCGAATTGACCACTCGGTCCGTCTGAGCCAACCTGTCCGAGTGACTTTGTCCGAGTCTGCACCTCAGCCCTTCGAGTCTACCCTGTCTGAGTCCCGAATTCGGCCCTCGGCCCGTTCGAGTGACCCACTCTCTCGGACCCTGCGATGCGGACCAGCTGGGCTGAGTGAAAATTTTTTATCAAAATTCTCAGAAATTCGACCTGACCCGGCTGGAACTCAGCAAAGCGCAAACTTTCAAAAGTCATTCTGACGCTCAGAACTTGATTCTGGCACATGGAATAGATAGAATCGTAGGGAGTAGCTGCTTGGCAGCTTGAAGTAGGTAATAGCGAGACCCAGAGACCTAGATGCAAAGCACTGAGCAGTTAAAATCTGATCGGCCAAGAACAAATGAGGCAACATACTAGAAAGACTCTAAACCCTGTCAAGGCAGCCAGAAAATTGACCAACAAGCCTATCAGGACTGAAACAAAGGGAGAGTGTATAAGATGCTTCGAGATTGTATAAGACGCTTCGAGATTGTTTGCTGCACTCACCTTGAATTTTTGCACTTGAATGCACTTAAAAAAATTGAAAGCTTGATTGAGCACAAGTGCACGAGGAGCGACACGAACGCTGAGTGACCATAAATTGAGGATTGTATTCAATAACTGAAGGAACTCACTCAGATAAACAACTCAAGGAACCCACCAGTAGGAGACAATCCAAGACGTAGACAAACCAGCAACACACGAAGTAGGACCAAGCAGGTGGCGTCAATGACGTGGATTTGACAAATCTACTCAACTTGATCGACAGCTTGGCAGAGCACGACAACACGACTATGGCAGAAGAAGGCTCAGACCATAAGTCTAATGAGGAACTCGACTTAAACGTCTTCTCGGAGGCTATTTAGTAGTTGGTCAGTGGCTACGATGCACTCGTCTGGTACAAGCACCGCGGCAGGACGACTGACGCTATCATCGCAGACCTAGAAGAAGAGAGGAAACTAGCCCGCAAGGCTTTGCAAAGCATAGTCGAATACAATAGGGACCAGCAGGCTAGGAGCCAAAGGCAAAGCACAGAGTTGCGTGAGGTATAGCGAGTGCTGAACTTAGCAGGAAGAAACCAAACAGATCACGAGAGAGCCCTAGAAGGAGACTTGATGTTGAGCGAGCTTCTCATGAAGCGGCTACTAGATAACACGGCAGCAAAGCAAAGTGTTGCGGCATTAGGGACATCTCTGCTTGCAGAATTAGGAGCAAACTAAGGCTCAAAGAGCGAGTCTAAAATCCCTATTGTTGCCAAGAAACTCGACAAATACCAACCCCACGACGATCCATACAGCTTTGTAGAGCAGTTTAAGCAAGTCTACGAAGCCAACGGTCTCAACGACCTGACTCAATGCTCTCAAGCGTTCGAGCTCTGCTTAGGTGACAAGGGAAGGACTTGGTATACAAGCCTAGATGCCGTAGAATGAGCCAACTTCAGTGGCCTCAAGGATCTCTTCATTAAGAGATTTGCCGAGCCTGGATACTCCGATAATCTGCTAGTACGCTTGATGAATGTTAAGCAGAAAGAGAAGGAGGACATTTGCGACTACGTAATCCACGTGAGGAGTCTCTTCAAGAGAATCCCTATGGGCGAGCGACCGACTGAAAGAGCAGTTTCGACTGTATTCATAAGCGGAATTCGAGACGAGGAGTTATATAAGGCTTTGGCAGGCAATTCGAGCTTGCAGCGAGATGCGCTAGCTAGAGTATTTGAGGAAGCCATCAGAATCGATGATCAGCTGAAGGAGCGGAGCTCCAGGAGCTCGAACCTAGAAGAGACCAACTCGCGAAGCTCAGAGAGAGCGTCAACCTCTAGTGAGCGATCAGTCCCAGCATCCCAAGATAAGGGGAAGGTCACCGAGACGAACCAAGACATCCGAAGCAACAGTTAGAGGCCATAGAAAAAGTGAAGGAATGGGTGAAAGAGGCTCAAGAGTATCTAACAGACGCTGAGCCCATTATAGAGGATGAAATCGATGACCTCTCCAGCATAAGCACGCCAACCTCACCTCCTCAACCACGGTCGGGGGAAGCAATTGCACCACACGCAGTGCCGCTAGGGCTAAGCCTTGACGCTACGGGGCCGCAAAGTCAGTCACGGCCATTGGTCAGGACAATCCAGGATAGGAGAGAGACGAGCACCCAACGATCTCCTGACCACGTTGGTGACTACCCCTATAACACTTAGCCTGGGAGATCTGCTTAGGCAGCATTCCATCCTATGGCAAGATCTTAACTAGTGGGTTGAAGGGTCACGAGAGCAGGTCACGGTAGACCCTCATGACCATGATGCAGAGACGCAAATACCGAGTTTGACGCTGTACTCTATGCCTAAATCCTTACACGTTAATGCCTTCTAGGAAGGTTCCGAGATGCATGCAGTCTTACCGGTTCTAGCCCTAGGCGAGACAACGAGAAAGAGAATCATGGACGTGGGAGTTGGGGTTAGTGTGCTTAACCATGTGGTGCTTCAGACTTGGGAAAACCCGCTTGTCGAAACTGCTAGGTTTAATGTCACATTAGAAAACGCATGAGAGTCAAGCCATTCAGGGTGCTTAAGAATTGGCCAGTGAAGATCACAGGTGTCCAATTCTCTGTGGACTTCATAGTCATGAAGGGAGTGGACTATGATATCCTATTAGGATGACCTTGGATGCGCAACGCTAGAGTCATTGAAGATTGGGGTAACGGCTTGATCTTCCTTGGCAATAGAACGGATGCTGTGAGAATAGAGATGGACACTTGGAAGACCTCACCAGTCGACTTAGATGCCATCTCTGCCATGCTCAAGGGTAACGCCCAGGTCAAGAAGGCCTATGGGCCCTTGACCAAGTATATCCCATGCCCAGATGATGAGCGGGATTGGATGCACGTTTTCGCTACAATCGACCTGCCGTTCTCTGATCACGAGGCATATGAGCAAGCCATCAAAACAATCGGCAAGTCTAATGACACACCCTCCACACCAATCTGCATGATGGCAGGAAACCTTCGTGGGAAACCTAAACCTATCAACTTCCAAGTCCCAACCAACAAAAGGGAACTCCAAGAGATACTGGAATACTTAACGGACAAGCTAGCTGGCAATCCAGCTGCAAACTTCAAACCATTCTAGGATCTCCTAGATGAATCCAAGTGGCAATGGACCAGAGTGCATGACTTAAAACCTCATGTATAATTGGGCTCTAATTCCTGACCAACGACAAGAGATATACCAAGCCCTAGGAGACGAGGAGTAGTCTGACAAAGAGGACTCTAACGACGAATACAAAGACTGCCAATCCTTTAGTGACGAGAGTGAGGGTGAGGTAGACACCGTGGAGTACGACACAGAGGGGCAAGAAATAGAGCAAATATGAGCAGATTCCAAGCCGCAGAAAAAGAGTATCTTCAGGATAGAGCGAGGAGTCATGCGCGTGGAATGTGATCATGCTTGGTTGGAACACGTAGGGGCCATAGATCTTGAGCAAGCAGGCCTAGCCCAGCCAGGAACGACATAAGCACACACCTTAGTGTAGCCAAATATGTCACCTTAGGTAAGAAACAAGTCCCCAATTCTTCAACAAAAAGGAATGCAAGCTCTACAATAAAGAGCATAATCAACTTGACAATTTATAAAATGTGCACTTCTCGACCAAAGCCTCTAGCAAGCTTACAATCTAAGGTGATTAAGATATCTATCATGGAGATGGCAAATGAAATGGCACAAAAAGAGAATCGACTAGTAATTGAGTGCCATAAGAAACTTGATAATAGGATGAGATTTCTTACTTACGTATCTATTCATGCCAACATTGGATATCTTGCTACTACATAGCATGAATAGTTCCTAGAATAGATGTTGTCATGGTAAAAGCAATAACTCATTTATGCGCATAACCTATAGATCATAAATAGACTCATGATGCATATTTCTGAGGATGTACATGAGGATCCCACATCCTTGGGATTGTTGGAAACTTTATGAGGCTTCCCATTCACCATATAACTACAACACCCTTTGTTGGACAAACTCCTTAGTGAGGAAGAGTTGTATGTTGCTAGTCAATGAGGCCATGATAATGTGATCAAAGACACGTTTGACTGTTACTCATTACTAGCCAAATCACCACACCTTGTTGATGGTCTTCTTGATGAATGCACCTATATAAAATCATCCATATCACATGCATTCAAAGGATATTACAAATTACTTATATATTTGAAGGCAATGAAATGACCTAAGAAGCTTATAGGTTTTTAAAATCAAAATAACAATAAAACTCTCATTTTGTAAATGCGGTCCTAAAAATTGTTTAAATTTTATTGATTAAAATTTACCTTTTGTTGATCCACGTAATACACGTATATCTTTTCAGGTGCACCCCATTGGATGGACTTGCAACTCTTCAACACAATCTAAACTTCTTTGGATGGCTTATTCCAAGGTAGAGTGACATTGTACCATAACCCAAATAACCCACCTTATATATAAAGAAATAGCCCAATGTGGTTGTATTTTCAAACAAGAAGAATCTCCCATATACATAAGAGTCTACTAACTAGCATCACATAAGTTATTGTGCAATGGATATATGGGAGAGGAGTAATATAGGTACGATGGTAAAGCATCTCAAGTTGTCATCAAGTTTTTGAAACTTTTGAACAAGAACCAATTGTATGACTCTCAAAACTTTCACCAAGTGAATGCAAGATAACATGTGACAATCACTATAAGATTAAGCTTGAAAATAGCATCACCAACAAGTAGAAGTTTTTTTATAAATACCCTAATTTGTAGAAACATCATGATGCAAGACCACCCAAGAGTCTCAATGATCCTCCATGACACTAGAATTTGCAATTTGCTTAATCAACAACACAAGTCTTCAACAACAATTATGGTTCTTCTTTAACTTCATCAAGTGCAAGGCATTGTGCTTTAATTGTTCAATATTTATCATGTGCTTGAGTACACCAACCATTCTTAGAGCTAAGTTTACTATCCTTAATTGAACTTCTAATCTTTAATGCTACCTACTCATACTATGAAAGATTATAAGCCTAAATGTTTGGCAGTATTTATTCAACCAAGGAAAAAAATGTGCACACATAGGAATTGCACAATACCTAGGGTTCCTCAAGTTAGGTACATCCAATAACCTTTGTTAGTTGGTTCCATTTCTAACCACCTAGCTCCTTTTTCCAACTTTCCTCACATTGACTTAGGGCCCATCAAGGGTAGCACCCATATAGGGAGTCTCAACTCACCTATGATTAGACGTCTTCCTGAGTCGCTTGCCCTCCTCTTTACCTCATTCATACCAATGCCTAAAAATCAACCTCAAAACAAGGTGGAGAAGGCACTACAACTAGAAATTGAATCATTCCATCAACGACTACTCATAGTCGAGAGCCATTGGAGGACCATGTCCCTCAAGAGCTACTTGGATTGGACTTTATCTTTTGTCCATCCACATGTTGATATCTTCCCTTGACATTCTTCACCTACCCCTTTTCCTTAGCAAGGATAATTTTCCATCTTCATCGTCGATTCAAGTTTTCTTGCTTCATCGCCCCATCAACAAAGGAGAACCCATGGTGCATTCTTGTCACTAACCTATGCTAGCATGCTTATGCATGTAGTGATTAAACCATAACTTATACATGGTTTTGGTCCTTAAGTGTGGCACAATACTCTAGACTTTCCTAGAGTTTGAATAATCTCCCAATCCAATAATATCTATCTTGTATACCCAAAAATAATTCTAGCACTTCCCCTTGGAAGTGAACACATGTGAAGTTTTACTTTATAGATAGTACATAAGTTTATGGAGAATCATGAGCCATCACCCTTATTTCGCTAACTAATCTCCTATCTTCTACAACCTTTATCCTATTTTCCATGGCCATGTAGGCTTTGTCCAGCAACAAGGGACCAACCTTTGAGAGCATAATCAATACCACCATCCTTTCCAAGCTAAATCACCAACTATACCTTTACCCACCAAGGGGCCAATGTTTGAGAGTACAATAATCAATATCACCATCCTTTCCAAGCTAAGCTATCAACTCTACCTTCAGCTACCATCTATCAAAGTACTATAGTAGTTTCCAACTTCTTTATCGAGGACAACTTCCACTCCTCTAATAGGATCACTTTATTCATCATCACCATCCCCAACATTCTAGATCTATGATGTAAGCTCCAACATGTTGAGTTTGGAGTTGTATGTGAGGGAGTGTCTATAAGAGAGTGATGATCCAATGAGGTGAATATTTACTACTACTACTACTTCTCTCAATGGTGGGCATGCTTGATGTGGATGTGAAGGATTGTGGAACAATCTTACCCCCAAGAATTTGAGTAAAACACATAAAGGTAACTTGGTGAGATCACTAAACCTTATAGCGAGTCTTATGTTCTTTGCTTTCTTGGGATAGAGAGGAATGATGCATGGTTGGTTTGGAGGTGGATGTGAGAGAACTAGGTAAGAGATAGTTGATTTAAGGATGTTGAAGCCTTAAAAGAATAGGAGTTATGCACAATGCCTTGTTGTTGAGCATTGAGGCCCAAACCCCTTATACGAATTTGGGATAACAAGTCTTAGCTCTCTTACCATAAAATACATTTCCCAATCACACATCACTTGTCACCATCACCTGGGATAGTTAGTTAGGCACAAGTGCGAGGGAGAGCATAAATTTTATGTACATCTTTGTGAATTCTAAGACTCCTTTCAATATCCATTATCTCTCCATCAACACAAGTCTTATGAATTTTCTATCTTTGGTGCTTGCTCAAACATGATACCTCCAATAGAAAGTGCCATGGGACTATAACAAGGGACATAATGTTAACCAAAGATGATAAATTATGCAAATTAAAAAAGAAGAAGAAGTTTGTTAAAGGTGGTCAAAGAATATATACAAGGAGTCAACAAAGACCAACTAGTCAAAGAAGAGAGCAATCTTGAAGATATACAATTTAGAATTTCTTGGAAATGATCTTAGGTATCGAAATCCTTTAGATAGGATAGCTTGCTTAAAGTTTCATATCATACTATAATAGTTTTGAAAAGTTGAGAGTTAAACTTACTTCCATGCACATTGCATTTACCTCACAAATTCAAATTTCAATTCATGTATGTATAAGATGTCTTGTAAAGGAATGTGAAGCATGGGCAAGTCAATTAGTTCATGGACACTAAGAAACCTAGTATCTTCTAGGAAGTTTGTAATAATCCATCCCACCCATTCGTATGGGAACCCCGCCTTAGTAATTAAAAATAGTTGAAAAAATTTCCCCCTTGCTGTCGCCGACAAAAGGTGGCGAGGGGGGAAAGGGAAAGAATGAAGGTGAGAAAGTGTGACGACGACGACATGGATGGAGTGGGTGACAACGACGGATCTAATGAAGAAAATGTTGATGAAGCCAAGGCCATAGGCCTACCACCACCAGTCCACATTAGCGCCACCATGCGGTGCGATCGGTGGTGGGTGGGGAAGACCACCACCACCACTCCACGTCCCCCCCATCCCAATCGCAATGTAGAAGGGGGGGCTTGGATGAACGGCATGCTGGACAAAGGGGGAGAGAGAGAGAGAGAGAGAGAGAGAGAGAGAGAGAGAGAGAGAGAGAGAGAGAGATGCTCTTCCCCTCCTTAGAGGGTGGCCACACACATTTTCTCTTTTCCTTTTCCCTGAGATCATCCCCTAACCCGCAAGCTGATTGCCCCTCTTCTCGCGCAAGTGGCTACCGAAGTCTCGTGCGAATTGCATCTAAGGGAGATGAAGATCGAGAATGGCCCCCAAGCAAAAAATGTCACACCTAGATAGCAATCCCTCAACAAGCAACAGAGCCTTGGGCGAGGGCATCACTGCCAATCCAACTGCGGTACCGGTCGTAAGTAATGTATTTCTAAATTGATGGATGCTTGCTTGATTTCCGCATGAGATACGCTAGGGCCATACTATGCCGCACGAGAATAGGACATTGAAAATGATAAATTTCATCTTAAGTATTCAAAGATGGAGTTTGCGAAGTGCATGTATCAAGAGAAGTAGATTGCTCCACGTTGCTATGCATTAAATTCCATGCATAGCATAAGTAGCATATAAGATTCTAAGGCATTAAGCGTCGATAAGTTTTCGGTTAGTCTTTACCTAGGACAATATTGTTTAAGGTTCGCAAATGCGCATAGATGGTACATGCATGGGGAAAGATTATATGAATCATACATCAAAATGGTACATGAAATGATATTGCATTAAATTCTTGCATCCATTCCTATGAAGGTTTCGCAATTAAATAACTGTTAAAAAAGTTCACCTTGTGCTGCCAAACCATGAATTGAGTACAACTTGCACAATAAATTCGGGAATTATTTTACATTGAAAGATGGTCTTGCATCGTATAGGAGTTACAAATTTGTCTCACATTCCTTGCCTTGGGAGAAAGGAAGATAAGGTCAAGTTAAAAGCTCCACATAGTATTGCGCTAGGGAAAGGCTAAAAGATAAATGTCACTTAGAGAAGATGCATAAATGCTCTTGCCAGATTGGTTATCTTGCATTGAAATGATAGGACTTACATCTTGTACAATGTTTGAAACCTTAACATATGCCTTAGCCAAGTGCTAAGTAAAATTTTGCATGGTATCGCTCCTTGATCCCAAGGGGTAGAGCAAATATGCAATGGAAGGGTTATCGCGACTATTCTTGCAATGTTTGGAAAATAGTACCATTGTTTTGTTGGTTGATCAAATAATAACCTAAATGCTTTTACATTCAACTAATTGTTGGATTGTGGTTTGGATGATTATTCTAAGTGCTTGTGATTGATGGTAAATGCATGACAGAGGTCTGTGATGACAAGTTGCCATGGGGATAAATGAATGTTTTTTGAAAGATAATATTAGGGCTGAATGCTTTGGTTGTTCTTGATTCTTAAATGAATTAATTAAGGAAAGGGTATTTTGCACGGGTGGATAATCTCCAAGATCGCACTGCAGATTAACTTGAGAGGGCACTGCTCGATTCACGGGCAGAAGGTCGAGCGGTGAAAAGGCCAACCACGGAAATTGTATCTCACTCCTAGGCTACTTGTGGGTCTATGCCATTTTAGGGGACCGAAATTGGTCTATGCCCTACGGGTAGAGAGGTTGAGTGGCACATCCCTCTCGTTTCCCATTCTCTTTGAACCAAGTGTGGCATGGATCTGCTTTGGCTTGGGTATCTCTGCGTAAAGTAGAATGTCTAGGACCCGACACTAGAATGCTATTTGGAGACCTTGACCACTAGGAACCTGGATTTATGGTTGATCCCAGTGGGTTCCGACCATGAACATCCTGTTGCGAGGCAGACTCGAGAAACCTAGACAGCAAACCTCGTAACATTCCATGGGAGTGCTAGGCGGCGTTGCTTAGATTCGTCTCTTAATGGACCGCTAAAAACGTGCTTGGACAACTGATAGATGGCACGTTACAACGTTCTAGAGGATTCGAAAAAGTTCCAAAAGATTCCAAGAAGGTTTTAGAAGATTCAGACTTACATCAACATTGCTTGTGTCATTGCTTATTTCAATGATGCTAATGTCATCATCTAGAAGCTTCCCCTTAACCTCCTGAACTCTAGCATAAACAATACTCTTGGACTACAAGCCCTTCAGTCTTACCATCACCAATTCTGAGGCTCTTGCGAGGTGAGAGGGTGGTGGACACTAAGAGACCTATTATTTTTCTTGGAACTTCTAGAAGATTTAAAGAACATTTTAAAAGATTCTTTGGAAGGTCCTAGGGAAGTGTTTGCATCAGTGCTTACATTAGCACTACTTATGTCAATGACGTTTATGTAATCAATGATACCATCATCTAGAGGCTTCCTCTTAACGCTCCTCAACTATGAAATAAACATGGGTTTTGAGCTACAAGCCTCTCAGTTGTGTCAACACCAATGATGAGGCTCTTGAGAGGTAAGTCCTCTCAAGTTTTAGGTCAACCCATGTGTTTATGGTTCTTATCTTCTCTTGCCTTGTCTTATACCAATCTTGTATCAAGAAATGTATTGTTGCACATCATTTTCTTGTAATAAAGAAATAAGTTATTCTTCTTCAAGCTATTATCTTGTAATTTATGAGGTAACAATCCTTGTCCTTGCCAAGTTCTTGTCACCCTCATGACATTTAGTTCTTATAAAAGTCCTTGCTAAGCTACTACACTATCATGGCAAACCATAAGTGCCCAAGGGTACTATAATAGGCAACATGGCTAGACTTGATAGATAAAAATGGTTGAGGCCACCCACTCTAAAATACCATGTATTTAAAGTTCAAAATGAATAGACACTCTCATTCTTATGTGTTCAAAATGCTTAGTATTGAGACAAGAAGAGATGTTTATGTAGACATGTTCATGATCAATAAATCACTCTACAATTATAGGACATGTGACTCTATGATTTGATGATATGTGAATTTGATACCAAGAGCATCTTAAACTAATATTATGGGGGAAACATATAGAAACACTTTTTTCGTAGAGTTAAATCTTGTGAGATTTTTAGAAAAACAATAGGAATAGTTAAGTTATTATTTATTCTGGGAAAATAAGGAGAGGTGAAAAATACAATAGCTTTTTGGGTGCATGACATAAAAAGACTATATTTAAACTAGATTTTTTTTTTGTTGCAAATAAAGTTATTTTTGACAAAAGGATATCATAGACTCTCGTTCCTCTTCTCTATATAAACATACATCATTAGGCAAAATTTGCTGGAGATTGAGTCAATCCATGCCTTCACTATTGTCTATAGCTCATTGGTGGTCTTGGTTCAAATCATCACAATTATTCTTATATCCTCCTCAATCCACTTGAATTTCCTCGATTTTTACACTTGAATTGAAATCCTTGTTATTTTCTTAAATTTCCCACTTGAATTAATGATTTTGAATGCACAAAAACGGCTAGAAAAGTGATTTTGAGCGTGCTAGGAAAATTCACTAAAAATAGAGTTTAGTCTTTGAAGAATAGTAATGATCAAGAATTGATAAAAATAAGACCCTAGAAACTTACCCTAAATTTGCAAATACAAAAAATATAACATTATGGTAAGGACTGTTGGGGAAGCCCCACACCAATGAGTCTTAAACATCTTGTGGGATGTAAGAAAAACCCATCTTGTAGGATTAGGATACTACACCTTCTGGGGTGATGTGTTTACTTTTTTTGTGGCTCCTTAAGTACATGTTAGAACAAAAATAGAGTACTAGTACTCGTGTGAGGTAGGATGACTTTAGAGGTGCAGGAGAGCATAGTGGGACTTTGAGCTCATAAATCTCCTATGATAGTGGAGGGATTGTAATTGTATACAACCTAACCTTGCGAAGTATGGTCTCATCCTAGTCAGGACAACTTTTTCCACTCCTGTAGGAGTGATGGTTTTGTAAACAAACTATTTGATTAATATATTTGAAGTGTTGATATTGTGCCTAAAGGATATGTTATGGAACCTTGTGCAATGGAATAATAAAACAAATCTTGTTTTATAAGTCCTCACAATGTGGAAGTATGTTTTGATTGATATCTAAAACAAACCCATCACGAAAAATGGGAGATTGTTGTCATGCTGACTAAGTGTTTACAAGACTAGGTAGACTCAATAAGTCACATAGCTTTCCTACACTAGAAAGAGTTGATAGAAAGTGAACCCCTTTTTGGTTGGATAGAATCACCTTAACACAATTTTAGGGAAATAAAGTTGGTGGCTACATATTGATCCCAATGGATGTGCAAGTTTAAAAGACAGGTCCACTTTCTATGAGCCAAATACATTGTTAGACCACTCTTACCTTTGATTGGTTACTAAGTGATCCTTCTTAGGTAGGTGCTAGACCAATATTAGGTGTGGTCTAAGTACAATGTCAAACCACTTTCACCTTTGATTGGTTACTAAGTAACCCTTCTTAGGTCTGACTGTCCCACTCTTCCCTTGTGAAGTAAAACCAAAACTCTCATGCCCAATAGAGCACACCATTTTCTAAGGGGAGACTAGATGGTGTTGCGTATAGATATAAAGGTTTTATGCTGACTAATAGAGGACTCATCTAGGGTTATAAAAGAGGTACTTTACACATGATATTAAAGAAAATGCTAAAGATAAATAAATAAATTATTTAAAAAAACATAATGAAGATAATAAAAAATTTGTGAATTGAATCCTCAAAATTTATTTCCATTTTTTTCTTGGTGAACATAATAAAATTGTAGAGGAGAAGACAATCTAGTTGAGAAATATTTTTCCTTTATTGTACCAAGTGGCCTAGGGCTCGATACAAATAGTCAAATGGATGGTATATTCTTGAGTCATAGACATGCAGTTGGACACATTTAGAAATCTATATAGGCTAGACCTACCATCTCCAGTACAACCTATGGAGAGTCCTCTATATGTTGAAGATAATTAGTCTCTATTCTTTGTGTGCTTCATATGAGGATCGGTTGCCTTGCATTGCCAATGAACTAGTGCTTGAGACATTGTGGGTTTATTAGCAAGTAATACATGTAGTACCAAAAGAAAGAGTTGCTATTATTTTTATGAACCCTCTCTTTGGAACTAGATGTTAGGGGTAATGAGAAGTACCCAAGATATATGTTGTTTACCATACCTGAAGGAAATGTATGATTTACGAATATACCGATCTAAAGAGTTCAATGTAAAAAGAATTCATAAACTCGAATTGTAATGTAGCTCGACCCTTGAATCGACAATCTTGTAAAATCACTTACCAGAATACCCTTAATATTCTTGTGAGTAACCTATGAGATGCGAAAATGAGTATGCTAAGTGACTAGGTTACTTTGACAGGTAATGAACTCCATGACATATGGTTGATTTTTGAAATTTTTTGTATGCTAATTAGCAATGTGTTGTATGCTAATTAGCAGTTATCTTCTTGCATGCTAATTAGTGGTATTTTGCATGTATGCTAATTAGCAATGTGCTAGTTAGTAATATTGAACTTGCATATTTCAACACCTTACCTCAAGTTCAACATCTAAATGTGATCCCTTTGCTCTTGCATGTTAATCAATAGTTTTCTATATGCTAGCTACCAATATTAGTTAACAGTACTCAATTTACTATTAATAGTGCTAGTTAATATAAACGACTATGCTAATAAAGTAGTTCTATGTCTACTAGTTAACACATTCTTTGATACAAGGAGCCTTCCCTTACTCCTAATTCATTCTTCCCTTAAGGGAAGCTCCTTCATCCCAAGATGAGCTCTATTTTCATGAAGAGTTCTCCACCTAAGGGCTTGGTGAAGATATCAATTATATTCTCCTTTGTATTGCAATGTTGTAATTTAATACTATTTGTTATTTTTAGTAGTGTTAGAACCTAAAATAAATCTAAAAATTATATTGGTAATTTTTAGCTTTTGTTTTGGTGTCTTGTGGTTATTTTACTCCCCCCCGCTCGAATCTACTACTTTTAGCCTTTTTTATTTCTAGTATCTACTAGTTTTAGAAATTGGTCCATTCCTGTTCCATCTTTTGAACTTTAGAATTGCTTCTTACTTTGAAAATTTAATATATGGCCCCCTTATCATCATCATAAATGCTTTAAGATGTACAAATCAATAATAAAGTTCATTTTCAAATGAGAAAATTTAATCCCAAAAGTACAATGGATTTTTTACAACTAGGATTGGTAGATGACATCTAAAAACATGTGTTATAACCAAGTCTCTTGTTGCATTTCATTTTTTTGCTAAGTTAAGAAGCATTAAGGCTATTTGTTTTGCACTATAAGCTCATAACTTAAATCATTCAGCTAATCTTCGAATCCAAAAATCATTGATGACTTGTACCTTGTCAACCTCATATTTGGGTCACCTTGTTGTCATTGCCTATCTATACAACCCAACTTTGTGTGCTGATGTCACAACTCCTCATCCTTCCCACACCCTACCAACTCTTCCTTCTTATTCTCTCACTAGCCCCTTTGTAGTAGCTTTCCCCCAATCTTTCAATCAACAAACATCTCACTCATCGGTGGGCCCAAGAGAAGCATATGCAATGGAAAACCCTAGTCCCAACATCAATGCAACCCGTAGTCGCACTTTAGTCAAACATCTTGCATGCATTTCTCTCTAAGGAATACCTTCACAAAACTCATGCCATGGAGGAGTCGGATATCATGGTTGATGGGATAGGCTATGGATCATTCACCTTTTTGGCTGTAGCTTTGAGATTATCTCTACCCTACCTTATGCATCAACACTTTCTACATATAGTGGAGGCTCTATTAATGGGATAGGGTATCTTCATGGTTTGTCTCACCTCAATGGATGTAGCACATGCACTAGTTGATAGCTCTTCTATAATGCCCATGAAGGGGGCTATCTACATGGTCCCTTGGTATATCGGCTTTATAGTCTCCAATTCTGGGTCTCAACACAAATTCGCTAATACCTTGTCACTCTCCTTATCCCAAGCCTTGTGGCAGAGTATCACCATCAGTTGGTGGAGGATGTATTGCCTCCATAAATGTGGTGATAAGGGTAGAGGTACCAAAGGTACTATGCTATTTGCGCATGTCAATAAAATACCTAAAGATATGTGAAATGTAGGTAGTAAATCATTAGCTAGTCAGTAGGTCATCTCATAATACAACGTGAATAATTTCTTAGATGCACTTGATTTGGGCGTAAGTTTTGCAAACAGGAGACTAATTGCCAAAAAGGAGTTAGACCTTCTAATAGATGATGACAGATTCTTAAGTCTAGTATCATTACAACAAGAGCTAGGCGAGAGATAGGCAGTCCCCTCATAGTCCCACAACCAAGACCGAGCACATCATGAGGGATGGCACCTTGTTACCATAACCCCTACAATTTCAAGTCCCCTCCTAGCATGTTGTCATCCCTAACCCCTCCCCTATCCCTTCCCCCTTCTTCCCCATAGCCACAAACCACCTCCTCACGTCCTACATCCTAAACCATCCCCCCCTTTTCACCCCCTATTAGTCCTCACCCCTTGCCCCCCCTCTAAGAGATGATGAGTTCCATACCCCAATCACCTTCTCTTGAAAACAATAGAGTGTCCCTTCCTACCCATAGGAGGCTTCGAGCCTTCATTGGTAGCCTAGGTATGTTCCCATCATACCCAACTCCTTCAACAAGAGTTCTACCATTGTGGAACTTTATCACAAATGAGAATTCCCAATCATAAGGATCAATGGCCTAGATGCACCATGGACATGCAAAGAAACAATGTTGTTTACAATAGAGACAATAGTGGATATGGCAAACATTAGTAGTGAATGAACCCAAAAACTCAAATAATGAAATGAGTGGTGAATGAAATGTAATAATGATACAAAGGGCTCATGCCTTTGTCTACAATTGGAATCGGGAAGAGCAAAGGAGTCAATGAGACCAAAGTGGCTCAAGATGATTACACTCTCTTGATTGATGAAGGGCAACAACACCTATGGAAGGAGTTTGGAGGGAGTGGAATATAGTCCTTCATCAAATAGTAAAAGAAACAATGTACAATGGAAGATGCAATCTTTTTTATTAACAAGATGTCAAAGATGACTCCAAGGAGTAAAATGCAAGTTCTACTATTGAAACACAACACCATGATAAGTAGGAGTAGAAAAAACCAATCTACCAAGGCAACAAAACATACACAATAATTATGAATATATAGTCTATAGTTAATGATATCATGAAGGACAATAGGTAGCAATAGTTGCAACTACCTCCTCAAGCTAGTGATGTCCTCTGGGATAGGATGACAACATTCAGCATGGAAGTTGGATAGCTAGGTGGCACCTATCCCTAGCTCAGTAGTGACTCAATATGTTCATGGACTAGATTTTCAACCTTCAATGTGATGGAGCTAGCCATTGACTTTTATAAAAAGCTTTTTCAACAAGAGATGGTGTTGTCTCAAGTACTTCATTGCAAGGATTTGGTATGGGATTGCATCCTATCTCCAATCACAAACAAGATGGGGTAAGCCCTCCTTACATCCTTCATTGAAGCAGAAGGAAATGCTCCAAGCCTTCTAGTCATAGGATGGGCATAAGTGCCCAAGAGAGAATGGGCTCTCTAAAAATGATGCTTCCTCCTCCTTGAGGACAAGGATAGCTCTTGGGATAAGTTCATAGTGAACGACTTTGTTGCTTGATGATAAGATGGAAGAAATTGCATTTTCCTTCATTGTATGTGGTTGTTCCTTGAACACCACATCACAACTCACTATAATCTTCTTGGCCTCTTGGTCATATAATTTATAAGTCTTTTGCTCATCACTATAACCCAAGAAGATACATTTGTTGCTTTTTGATTTTAACTTGTTCTAATTATCCTTTGGAACATGTGCATAGCATTCATGTCTAGAAGTTTTGAAATGCAAGATATATGATTTCTTACCAATGTAGACCTCATGGGGTGTTTTTCCCTTGAGAGCCTTTGTATAGGTCTAGTTGAGAAGTAGACTACATTATTCTCTTTGACCCAAAACTTATTGGGTGATCCCTTGTTCTGGCATCATCAAAACTAAGACTTGATCCCTTTGCTCTTGCAAAGCCTTCAAACTTCTTTTAGTTGAACTCACCACCATCTGTTGTGAATTTCTTTCCACTTTTCCCTATTTCATCTTTAGCCATTCTTTAGACTTACAAAAAACTTGAGCCTTATCACAAAGAAAGTGCACTCACATCTTCCTGCTGTAGTCATCAATAATCAAAATGAAATAAGACAATCCCCCCAAGGCTTATGTAGGCATCTTACCATGCGAGTTGACATGCACGAACTCTAGAGGAGCCTTTGTTCTATTCTTGCTTTCTTGTGAAAATACATTTATTTATTGCTTGTCTATGATACAAGCTTCACATGGTTCCTTCACTTCAATTACTATAGGTAGGTATGTACTTATGCATTCCTTTAAGACCACGAATCCAATGTGAGTAAACCATTTACTTGCGTCCATAAGGCATCCTTCAATTTTTGGGAGGAGCAAAATGACACTCCATTGCGAGCTTTTTATAAGATATTCAACACTTAACAGATCTCCAATATCCTATTTATTAGCCTAGTCCACCTCCCAAGTGAGGAGACTAACTAAAGCTTGCTCAATTGCATTTGATCACCCTATTATCATTGGCTTGTAAGGCATTGGCAAAGATGATTAGTGGCAGACTTTGTTCCATCCTCTCTAATATTATTCATGATAGACAAACAAGTCTCATTCAAGATCAAAACATCATGGGCATCTTCGCCTTCTTTGATGCTATAGAGAGCCTAGCACAAATAGAAGATTGCAATGCTCCTAGACTTTGAAGAGAGCCTATGATAAAGTTGACTAGGAGCTTTTGGAGGATACCATGGTTGGGCTTTCCTCGATAGCGGATTAGTAGAGTATTAACACTTTATAAGCCAACTAGTGGCATGGTGATCATAAGAGGGTAGAAAGAAGCAAAATTTTCTCTAAAAGTGGTTGTTCAAATAAGATTGGCCTTTGACTCCATACCTCTTATTGCTCTTTAACAAAGGTGGTGTCTTATTTTCTTCTCTTGAGTCATTAGGTCTCAAGCTGATTTTGTGGACAAAGGTGGAACCACTAAATTGTAAGTATATGGATGACGATGCCTTATATATTGAGGATGATGAGTTGGTGCTAGAGAGAGTGAGATTGACAGGAGAGTTGTATTGCATAGCAGTAGGTGCAAAAATCATTTGGTATAAGTCAATTAGCTTTCTTAAAGATCCCAACTCCAATATCAATTAGGAAGTTCATGGGTTTTAAAATGGGTAAGTAAAGGACAAACAATTGGATACCTTGGGTTCCATGAGGGACTCAACATCACAACTCTCAAATAGTTTGTGTCTATGTTAGATTCTATGTAGCAAAAGCTAAGCTATTGGAGCATAGTTTTTATTTCTCTAATAAGCCAAGCTCCAATAGTTAGCCAAGTCCTATTGGCTACAGCTTGGTACATAAATTCATATTGGTGTTTCGCAACTACCTTTCTCCATTCAAAACATCTCATGGTCTAGCTTCAACAAGCCTTAATACCGATGCCATATTGCTAGTTGAGTTCTTTGTCCCTTGCTTAAGAGTAGTATTGAAAGAATGATGGGATGATAGAGAAGCTTGGATCGTTTGTTGGAACTTGAACACTTAGCAAAAACAATGCTATTGGTGACACATGCATTAATTTGTAAAATGGCCAAATACTAAGCTTGGTTTGACAAACATGTCAAGCAATGAGATTTCATGAAGGGCAATGTGATGTTACTCTACTCCATAAAAGGCCACAAATAGAAGATAAAGTTCAATGATCCCACCCCTTTTTATGTGCACCAGATTAGCAGAACTAGTAATGTAGAGCTCAAGACTCTCGATGGAGAGTGCATCAAAATTTTCAATGTTAGCCATACCAAAAAGTACTATCCACCAAGCTACTTGTTATACAAACCACCAATGATGTTACCATTGATAGCTATATGAGCTATGAAGATCACTAAGCTTAACCACAATGGTGAAAAAACTATACCACTTGCTTATCTTAAATTCAAACTTACAACAAAGAAATGCTTAGGTATTATTGATCCAAAATACCATAGGAAGGCTCTTCTAGGCAAGCTAGTGGTTGGAGGGGTCACAATACGTGGGCAAACTTGGAAACTTCTTCAAGGGAACTTCCATGAATGCTAATCCCATGTCAAAGGAGATTGGAAACCATCTCTGAGGTGGAGCTTCACCACTATATCCAACATCCTTCTCAAAATCTGTCCTTTTCATAGTCTGTTACGAGTCTAGCCTCAAATGGTAAAGGTCAATAATACTACACTCCACCATGGCTTCTTTCTCCCATCCTCCCTAGACAAGCTTGAGAGGCCTTGTATGTATTTGATTTGATTTACATTTAGCTTGAGCACTTGTAGTTCGTCACATTCTTTTGGGTAACACAATCAGCCACACCTTTTTATGCAAACAAAGAGGGAATAAAAGACAAACTAGTTTTACTCTACCTTAAGGGGCTTTAAACAATCAACAAACTACGATAGGACTCTAGATGTTATTCAAAAGAGGCATTGACAACAAAATCCGATCATGCCACATCCCTATGAAAAACTTTTAGGCCAATACAAAGGTAAATCCCCTTTAAGAAAACAACTTTAAACAATAAACAAACTTGGATAGCACTCGAAAGTTATTCAAAAAAGGCATTGACCACAAAATCCAATCATGGCCTGTCCATACAACACACTTTAGGCCGAGCTAGAGGTGGATCCCCTATAAGACAACTTAGATAGTCCCCCTTATGCCCATCCCTACTGAACCTATTGATTAAAAACGTGTTTTTGTAAAAAATGATTCCAGAGGGCATGTCAACCTTTCAGGGAAATTTGGGTCTTAACTTTCTATGAATGTCCTGGGTCAACTATATCCTTACAAACATTATTCCTCTTCATGATCCTTCACAAACTGGACTAATGAGAAAGTCTTCTATTTTGGGCTTCAGTAGGGCTTCTGTTATAGACTTGGTCCAAACGGTCAGAACATGTAAGGCAAGTGACCGGAAGCTCTTTTCCCAACATAAATCTCAAAACAGGTACTACTTCAACCAGCATATCCACAGAGACAAAGGTACTACTTCAACTTGCTCTTTTGAGGAACTTTATTGTCCTGAATCTTTGTTCCCATGTAGTGTGTGCCCTTCATGGAGATTATTTGCATGATCCGCAATCAAACGGTGAGTGCCTACAACAAGGACATGATTTGATTCATCCAAACTCGAGCAGACAGGCCAGACCAGATCCGTTGGGAAACTCAACGGTGATCTGCAATTGAAGGGTGAGGAATTAATCCAGAAGGATTGATCAGAGGAATTCCTTTAGAAAGAAAGAGTGGTCCATTAGATCAGGTTTACAAGGACTAGTCGAGTGGAATAACCTTTGAGTTCGAAGTCAGAGTCTTGTCAGGTCAACATGATACCAAAATTGAGAGCAGGTAAATGTGTATGATAATCACTATCAATGTGGTTGAAATGATGGATAAAAGTGTATGAGTGCCCAATTTGCCTGTACCCGGTAAAATTACAGATATACAAGGTCCACTATATACAATAGATTACAGTATCACTTGTTCAACTCGTTGACAAGGTCTGGTTTCTTATCTTCTTCATGCTCAACAATGCTGCAACCTTCCCCAACCAATTCAAGCTGTGCCTGGAGTCTCTTGGGAATCTTCTCAATCGTGATCCGACCTCTATCATAGCCATCCATGAGGCACTTACCAATCTTTTGTCGCCACTCTGCATTATCCTCGTCTTTATGGTCATGCACAACACGGTCACAAAAATTGAGAAAGGCACCAAGGCCCATGTTCTGAGTCCAGCCATAACCCTCCAAAAGTAGAGCTTCATCCACTGTCACGTCAGCACCCACCTGATTAATAGTGGCAAAAATGTCAACAGAATATACAGGGGATGTCGCCTAATGCTTATGAGTTAGCCAAGAAGTCTACATCAGCACTCAAATGTGTGGGGCTGTTTTCAAGGTAAATAAGCATAAAATGAAAGCTAGAACTCACCTGCAAAGCTCGATTCTCTAAGAGGGCTGTTTTACCTAAAGCTGTGACACTTAAAACCGTGATCAAACGCCTAACTTGCCAATTGACAGGTAAAGGTTGTACTATTTCGAAAAAATAAGTTGCATTTCCATATTCAGGCCGTTCTAAAACAATCCTGAAATCCACAAACTGCTCAGAAACATAAGAAGGGTACTCAATCAGCTAAGGGTCTTGAATATTAATGAGCATAACTTACCGGTTGTGCTTCTCAAATACAAACAGGAATGCCTGCAGCTCCCGACACCAGCCCCATTCCACTGGCCAATGTCGCTGTTTCAATGACCTGGTCTGAGAAAAAGGGGAAAAAAGAGCTTAAACTTAAGCTTTGTGATTTAAAAAATGTGTCACATCACAAATAACCGTCTCGTTGACTCCTGCTTGCCTGTTCAACCAAAGAGACTAAGCATGACAAGCAATAACTAGGCCCTTTGTTGAAACCCAAGTGCTGCTTGATGGCTTGTGGAAATTTGAAAAGCCCTGTGGGAGTACCCCAAACCTGCAAGTAGATGTGCTCAGTAACATTTTAGCTTTCTGAAACACAGATCAATACTAACTGGTAACACCAACCAAATTGCCTATGACTAATGTATGCTTCTGAGCTGGCAATAACACAATTACATGGGGATGATATGAGTTGAATTGAACAGAGATAATCATATGCTAATTAAAAGTGATACCTTACTCATGATAGATTCAAGATCAATAAAATGATCATGAGAAAACCCACTATCTTCCTCACTCAAAATACTGTAGACAACCAAATCTTCCATAAGCCCCTTCTCTTGAAGCTTCTGTTTCAGCCAATTCAGGAAGTAGGTCATCGAAATCAAAAATACAGATTGTCTTTGTAAGGATCCTCAAATCATAAGGCAAGATGATCAGAAACAAAGGTCACACCTCGAGCAAACCAGGAGCATCTTCCTGCAAAGCTATCTCAATAGGCCTGTGCTTTAGACAAAAGAAAAACTAATTTAAAAGACAGCGCTCACATTTAAAAGGCAACAGCAAGAAATTAGGTTTGGGGCTTACACCATCTTTTTGCAGTAACCAGAACTTCGCTGTCCACCTGGTAACACCTTCCTCTGTAAAACATTTTCATTACATGGCTTAGGCATACTCATTTGATCAAATGCAGTGTCACCCTTCTTGAGATTCCTGTTCTTTATCAGAAGTTCCAACCTCGTAGAAAGTAGAATGTGATCCAACTCATCTTCAAGCTCAGTACTTCTAAATTTACAATCATTCTGAATCTCTTTTTCGGCGGCAAGCATCTCCTGTGGCTCTGACTTCACAAATACAGTCTTTATTGCTCTTGTACTGTTGGTAGAAAAATCAGCCGGTCGTTTCTGGCCTGGCAGCAGGCCATGACATGTATCAGCAAAAGGAAGTTTCCTTCTAGAACTTGAGTTTTGCATATGACCTTCACATTCACCCTTCTCATCATGGTTCTTTGTATTTCCTTTGGCATCTCTTCGCTTTGTTATACATGCAGGTTCAGAAACATCCTTGGTGTTTTCTTTGCTCAATCTAGAAGCATCTGCTTCTTTCCTGTGATGGCCCAAAGTAGGTTCACTCAAAAGGGCACTGGCTGAATTCAAAAAAGGTGAGCTGAAAACATTTGTTGCAGAAACTATCACTCTTCCAGGTTGATGGTATGAATTATGACTGGCAGCTGCTTCCTTGCTGGGGCTAACCTGCATACCACAACAACTTATAAGCACGATAAAGACAGTACATCCTCGGCCATTTCCCTTTTAATTCAGGGTAGCTGTGTAGCAAATGACTTTTCCGGCTTCGAAAAAGCTTTCAGTAACTGCTAACTCTTTACTGCTGCTAGAACTGAAGAAATGAAAATAAAAAAGTAAAAAGCACATTCGCTTGCAGCAATGACCAAAACAAAACTAAAATTGCAGCTCTGATCTTACATTTTCAAGTGCATCCTCATCCACCTTTCCTTTTATGGACGTAATTAGTGATCTCAAGTTTGCCTGCATTAATCGAAAATAGTGTTACATGTGCTCTATAGCATGACAATCAAACCAGTTTTCACAGCGCTAAAGTAGTACCAACTGGTCTGCTAATTGACACTGTATATGTTTCACTTCTGCAAGCTGCAATCACCCACCGATAAATATAGTTAATTTCTATGCAACCAAGCAAAGACTTCCAACAAGGTTATTTTATGGATATGCAAACTCAAACAATTAGACTAGGCAAAGAGGAGCTTATTTTTCTCTGTTTGTATGTTCATACACCAAAGAGGTTTATTATAAATTCCCAATCCAACAAGAAAACTGATACGTTTACCAATGTTATTGCATAACATAACTAAACTTGCAATCTCATGTGTTATGGAACATATGCTACACATACACATGCTAAACAGTGCCACTCCTCTTTCTATAATACAAATGATAGAACCCTCAATGTGAGGTTAGTTTTTGGGCTCTATGGACTGTTTCCACCATATCTGAACAGGTAGTTTCTGAATGAATGTGAGGTTAGTTTTTGGGCTCTATGGACTGTTTCGACCATATCTGAACAGGTAGTTTCTGTATCTCCATCAAAACACCCTCAAGTTAAGTGGCTGGATTTAAGGTGCTACCACCTTAATGCACAACTAAGAAAAGAATAAAAAAGGACAAAACCAAAACTGCCCTCAAACTCTCTATAGACAGCCATGAGAGAGCACCAACAAAATCACGATTCTGCACTCCCTGGAAGCTGGTACACATGCTAATCAGCTGTCCCAACCCTGATCTTCCTAAACACCGAACTGCTTCAACTTCCATTCTCTGAAGGACACCTTTAAAAATGGTGATGGTGATAAACAATGGAAAGAGACAGAAGAAGTCGTGTGACAAAGTGTACAGCTAGAGATGAGGGTGCAGAAGTGAGTCGGAGACAAGAAGTCGTGTGACAATAGTCATGTGACTAATGGGGAGTCAACAACTCACAGGAAGTACCTACATAGACAAACTAACCTAAAACTGCTCAACAAGTGTGTAGGATCCAAAAGAATGGGCGCACCGAAAAATAAGAACACTGACCGAATAGGGATACAAAAGACCTAATGAACCAATGTGACTTAACATTGGACAAAGCTCCACATGTCCCTCACTAATGCAATGTTGGGCTCACAACTAGGACCTTGACCCCTATTGAGCTAAAACATGCATTACTTGCTGATTAGCCTCTTAACCAGCCCCAAAACACACCAGAAAATGCTCTTTTAGAGTAAAACCCTAAAACGGGGAGCGGTTCGAGAGAATTCAGTGGAAACCCTAAAATAGGGAGCGGTTCGAGAGAGTTTAGTGGAAACCCTAATTTTTGGGGCGCCCTTCCACATCTATAAATAGACAGGCTGCCCCCATTCAGCCTCATTCCGTCTATGCAGGTTTCTCACTGCATGTGCAGATTTCAGCCATCAGCCTCCTCCCACATGGCTGTCCAGCCCTTGAGACTGCTGCCACTCCGTCCGTGTTTGCTCCTAATGCTGGAGCCCTCATCCATGCTGACGTCAAATGCTGGCGACATCATCATCTGCTGCGATTTGATCATCCAATCATCGCCAGCCACATCAGACACTGTTTCAGCCTGCTGTTTACAGCAGACTGTGCACAGTTTCCAGCTTCTGATCGGTGGTACACTATTGCATTTACCAATTTCCAACCTCCAAACTGCTGCGTTTTGGTGACCAGCCTGCTGCCATTCACTATTCAACACTCCTACACTCGTGGTCACAGACTTGGGATCCGTCTCCGGTAGACGTCACACTCCGACATTGCTTTGCCCTTGAGCACACTGTACACTCTTACATTTATTTACAGCATTCATTCACTTTAGAGTTGCGTTCTCTCTCTCCCTTCTTTTGTTTGTGTTTGAGTTTCTGTATTTGAGTTTTGAGTTTTGCGTTTAGGGTTTGAGTTTTGCGCTCTATGTCTGCATCTATCTCTTTGTGTTTCTGTCGTGGTCGTGCACTCTGTGTGTCCTCAATGCAAATCCTAGCAGTTTTCTTCACATGGTATCAGAGCCGGTGCTCTTGTAAAGAGTATCTTGCAGATATTGTGGAGAGCCAGTCTTTGTGCGAGACACACAATACAACTCGTAACCGAATCACAATGTCCCAAACACCTTCTTCTCTAGTTCCTATGATGTCTTATCAAGCTTCTCCATCATCGGAGGCCCTGAGATAGCATTATGGACTGGATGAGGACGACACTCCACTTTTACCTTCACCTTCTTCTACTCCTATTCCAGATTTCACTAACGCGACAGAGGAAGACTTTGAGGAGTACTATCACAACAAGTACGGTGATGTTTACACTCCTACCAGTTTTGCTACCACATTTGGATCGGTTAGTGAGGCTGGCCACCTCTCCGATCATGGAGGACATACGGCATTCGAAACGTCTAGCGATCCATCTTCATCATCTCAACCAGGTCCAATGTCAGGTTTGTACAATTCTTTTGTGTTGCATGAATCAAAGCCCTTGCCTGTTTATTCTTTTGAGGCACAGGATCCAGATGGCTTTGCACATGTGAACTTCAATAGAGGGGGCTCACGAAGCAGACGGAATTCAAGTACATCTACAGCTTCTGTTTCATTTGAGCATATCACACACACTTCTCACTTCCCTCCCATCCCACCCTCTTCTATATCACACCTGGTCACCTCTCATCATCTTTCCAAAACCTTGGATTACACTCCACATTTGCATCACACACCCTAGGGGTTGGATCTTCTATCTCCGCTCCTAGCACCTTTTCCTTCTCCACCCCATTCTCTACCTCCTTGCACCATAGTACTTCATTAGGGGAAATGCCACCCTTTAACACAGTGCCTCTCACCTTTCAGCAAATGAGCACACCCATAACTCCTGGATCAACTGTGATGGGCATCCCCCTCACTATCCCCAGCTTCACATCTCACATGACCACTCATACGCAGGGGTTTCCATCCTCAGCTTATGGTGCGTCTTTACACTCTCCTTGGGTCACACCTACGCAAGGATTCCCATCTTCTGCTCCCCGTGTTCCTATCCCACCTCCTTGGGTTTCTCATGTGGCTACCATGTCCATGCCTCATTGCCTAGCCAGCCCATCCCTACCTATGGATCCACCTTGCACACTACCTGCATGTCTGGTGGGCACTCTGGGGCCCATTCCCAAGTGTACTCCACTCCCCCATCCTACCCCCACTACACTTTTTCACACTAACCATCTCCGAGCACTACCACTCCTGTTGCAACAGCCAAGAATGCCTTCATGGATAAGATACGTTTTAACGGGTCAAATTTCACCACTTGGTCTAAATTCATGCAACACGTGCTTGAGTCTCAGGGTCTTTGGGACCTCGTCATTGGTCTCAAGCCTATGCCGGACCCTTGACTAGCTCACCCTGATTACATCCGTCAATGGAGAGCCCGCAATACTACAACCAATGTTGAGCTGATGCAGGGATTGCTTCCTGAGTTTCACTCTCAATTGCAACACTTCCCGCTAGCGTCAGAGTGTTGGAGTCACCTTCTGTCATGAGGACGTGAAAATTTGATGCTTTGCTTATGTTTAATTGACATTTGATTAAAGGATTAATCAAATGTGCAATTAAAAGATCCACATGTGTTGCATATGTGAGGTGCAAGCTACTTTTTCACAATTGAAGCCCGAAGGACCCAGTGAAAAAGATGGGTATCAAAGGCAAAAGGGAGAGAGAAATCTTGTTTTTTCATTTTGGACCTGTTGGAAAGAGCTGTTGGACTGTTGCTGCCAACTTTTGGGGCCATTTCCCAGCCATTGGAGACCATTTTGGTGATGGAGATTGCATATTCTTGACCTTGGGAAGTTGGCAATTGCTGCTGATGCAATTTCTCCTGAAGATCACAGTCTCTGATGCTCCTATTGTTGTTGGTGCATCTGTTTGGGGCAGGTACAGCAGGGCAGCAACAGATTTTGATCAGTTCTTCGCGACAAATCTCAGAATTTTCTCTCTACAGCATTCTCTCATCTCCTTCAGCCTATGCTCAACCATTCTCAGCAATTCTTAGCCGTTCGGAGGAGATCTTAGCCATTTTTGGTGGGCTGATCTGTAATTTCTGCAGTAAACCCTAATTTAAAGCAGAAATTAGGGTTTAGCAGCCACCTTGGGATCCGTGCCAAAGATTGAAGGCTCAAGAGATTGAAATCAACAACTGATAATTGAAGATTATCAAGGGATTTCAGGAGCCAACCCATCTTGAATTGATTTGGGGCAACATTTGGCCAGCCAAGGGTCAAATTGGAGGAGAAGTCCTGGGTGAATCAAGGGGCAAATGACCCAAAAGGCTTGTTGGTCATGTATGACAGCAAGAGCAATTACCACAAGGGGCGCCAGTTTTGGGGCCAACAGGGAGTCTACTGTCCAAGAATGTCATGGTAAAGTGTGTATTTCATTTTATGTGCATTTATTTATTGCTGTAATTAACTCTTAAATCAAGTTATCACCACCCATTCCAAGAAGGAAGGCTGGTTTCACCTTCTCAACACGTATGCGGCTCGTGATCATACTCGGCGCATCAATCTCGACTTTGAGCTTCAAGAGTTCCCTATTAGGAAAGGGGATGATCTGAAAGTCAAGCTGGCTGAATATAGGCGGTTACCTACCGAGTTCACCACTATTGGCTCTCCAAAGCCACATGATGATCAGGTTACATTCTTCTTGAATAAGTTGCCCAGAAAGTACTTCAATTTCATTCAACACATCATCTCCCAACCTAGATTGCCAACCTTCTACGAGTTTGAGTGCTAGTTCTTGTGTTACGCGAGGCTACATGATCGAGTCCACAAGAAATCCTCATTCCAGCCTTATTCCGAGCAGAGGGGGTTGGTTGCCTCTTCGAGAGAGGGAAAACCACCAGTGGCAAGAACTCGCAAGATGTGAAGGCAAGCCAATCAAAGGGTGGCTCCTCTTCCTCAGATGGAACCAAAGAATCTAGACCTATCTGGTAGCAACTCCCTAAGAAAAACCGGTTTTGCACACATTGCCAGAGAGCACGCCATGTGGACGAGGAGTGTCGCTCCAAGTTCCAAGGTCTTCCACCTAAAAAGCCTCAACAGACCGCTGCGACTGCACAATCCAGTGGGGCTATGCCTTCCGCTCCTGCTTCATCTGCTCCTTCAGCACCCGTTGTTGTTGCTGGACATGTGGCTCGAGTACAGCCTCAGCAGCCCATCTCCTTCACTACCCCTGAGGGATTGGTTGATTGGTCTGCAGGTTTTGATTCCGTTGCACTTCATGCATCTATCTCACCTTCCTCCCCACCTCGTCAGGCATTCCCTTGGCAGCGCCCTGCTACTGGATGTACGCGATGGTTGCCACCTTCTTAGACTAGCATGTGTCTAGGTCCTTTTGGATACCCTAGGTCAATCTAGCATTCATTTTTCTCACTCTTAGAGTCGGGCCCCTAGGATTCATTGTCCTTAGCTTTTCCATTCTTTTGTCTTCCGTTGCATTTACTCACAAACATACACATTCATTGCATTTCTTTTGAGTTAGATTTTCTTTCTGTTATGTTTTGCTTTGGAGCATCTCACGACTAACCTCTGTGTTTGCAAATTCTCATCTCTTTTGCAGGGTTTTGTCTTTTATTGCAGGGCAACTTTGCAAATTGCTTTGGTCCTATCTGGGCTAGAGACATGGAGATGCGGATCGTTCCTTTCATGGTTTCATCATCCTAGGAGTGCTTGCTCTTCTTCCAACATGGCACTTTCTCCTCCCGAGGCAGATCATGCAACATCTCTCTTGATGCTATCATGGCGGTGACTTCTACCTTGCTCTTTTAGCGGGGTGCTTCATCCACTTCATCTTCTTTTATTCCTTATGGTTCTCGGCACCATATGAAGACCGACATCAAGCTCCTCTTTCTTCTTCAGCCTCTACATGCAGGTTGAGAGGGGGTTCCTACCCTTCTTGGTATTCTACAGGCTTCAACACTTTGTCTTCGACATCGGCTTCTCCCCCCTGTTGTACCTTACCCTTTGCATTGCATGATTTCATCATCTTTGTACTAGGGCGCTTGGGCAAGTAAACGATTTCCCCACAAGGGACATTGTCCAAGTGGCACCTGCTGCCTGAGCATTCTTCGGCATGTAGCATACTTTGCCCAGAGCACCACTTGAGCAAATCCTAAGTTGTTTCCACCAACGGCTGTTGTTACCACACCACCATCCTCCTTCATCACATGGATACCTCATCACCTATGTTCCCTTGTCATCGACACCCTGAGTGAATGGGTTAGCTTGTGTTGTTATGTGATGTGTTGGGTGTACCCTCCTAACTCCCGTCTTCTGGGTCACTTTTACTCAATCGGCCGCATCCCATAAAATTTACCTCACTTACTCAAAAAAAAACAAAAAACAAAAAAAAACTCCATATAGTTCCATCCGCCTTTATAGGGCTTGGTAGGCCATTTGGCAGCCGACGTGCACCCTTTGTCCCATGCCCTGTCCTCTCTGGGATGACTACTTGAATTTCCTTGGTAAGATAACCATCGCCTCTGTAGTCTTGGTAGGCCACTCGACAACCGACGTGCACCCTTTGTCCATGCCCTGGTTGCTTTGGGGTGGGACGCCTTGGGGCACCCTTTGTCCGATGCCCTGTCCTCTTTGGGGTGACTACTTGGATTTCCTTGGTAAGATAACCATCGCCTCTGTAGTCTTAGTAGGTCACTCGACAACTGACGTGCACCCTTTGTCCGATGCCCTGGCTGCTTTGGGGTGGAATGCCTTGGGGTCAATAAACATCGCAATGGCTAACCTAACCTTTCGGCTCAGTTTTGGGCCTGAGAGGAGGTGTTGAGCTAAAACATACATTACTTGCTGATTAGCCTCTTAAACAGACCCAAAACACACAAAAAAATGCTCTTTTAGAGTAAAACCCTAAAACAAGGAGCGGTTCGAGAGAGTTCAGTGGAAACCCTAAAACGGATAGCGGTTCGAGAGAGTTTAGTAGAAGCCCTAATTTTTGGGGCGCCCTTCCATATCTATAAATAGACAAGCTGCCACCATTCAACCTCATTCCCTCTGTGCAGGTTTCTCACTCCATGTGCACATTTCAGCTATCAGCCTCCTCTCACATGGTTGTACAGCCCTCGAGACTACTGCCACTCCATCCGTGTTTGCTCCTACCGCTTCATCCATGCTAACGTCAACTGCTGGCGACATCATCATTTGCTGCGATCTGATTATCCCTTCATCGCTAGCCATATCAGACACTGTTTCAGCCTGCTTGTTACAGCAGGCTGTGCACAGTTTCCATCCTTTGATCGGTGGTACACTGTTGCGTTTACCAGTTTCCAGCCTCCAGATTACTGCGTTTTGGTGACCAGCCTGCTGTCATTCACTATTCAGCATTCCTACACTCCGATCGGTGGTCACACATTTGGGATCCGTCCCCGGTGGACGTTAGACTCCGACGTTGCTTTGCCCTTGAGCACAATGTACACTCTTACATTTATTTACAGCATTCATTCACTTCAAAGTTGTGTTCTCTCTCTTCCTTCTTCTGTTTGTATTTGAGTTTCTTTATTTGAGTTTTGAGTTTTGCGTTTAGGATTTGAGTTTTTGAGTTTTGCATTTAGGATTTGAGTTTTGCCCTCCATGTCTGCGTCTGTCTCTTTGTGTTTCTATCGTGATCATACACTCTGTGTCCTCGGTGCAAACCCTAGCAGTTTTCTTCACAACCCCTAACACCTTATCTCAGATCCTATGCATACATGAAATCCCAACAAGCACAAATGAGAAAGAAATAAAGGTAATGGCTCGTCTTTCATAGGATAATACATCAACTCCAAGCTTCAATACTGGATAGACTCCTAAGCACACTAATACTAGATCTCAATGCAATTTATGCGAGCATGAACAAGGATAGTGGACTATCACAAGGACATGCATTTTTTAATGCTTAGCCTTGGTATTATTAAGTTGTGCACATATGAAGCACAAGTCAATTAAGTCACAGTGATGACTTGATACCTATGCAGTGGGTGACATTGGGAAAAGTTATAGCTATCTAAGAAAATAATTTATTTTCCACACAACAAAATGTATCTTAAAACATGTCGATCAATACCAAAACAGTTTCCTTTGAATGTCTTGTGAGGAAAGTACACTGTACAACATTCACTTTTCCAAGGATATAGCCTTCTTAGAAATGAACACAGTTATCGTCAACACTTAAAAGTTGTTCAAATACAAATTCATATTGATGTTTGGCCCTAAGCAATTTCTTATACTCATTTCTTGTTTGAAGATAACCCTAGGACTTGGTCTCTGGCTTACTCTAACTTTTAGAACTATTCTTTTGTTCATAATACATAAGCTCATGCAAAGCTCCTTTATCAAGAGAATAGACCAACACGATTTACATTGATGATACCAAGATGACTAACCTCATTGTGTCTTTCTAAGAGAATGAGCTTACTATAATTTATAAGCACACATAGTACCATCTAGGTTGGTTATAATGGTTGATTATAATCCTTCAAGATTGATCTAGTCATGGGGTTATCTATATCATTTACAACATGATCAAACAATTTCTATTATCACTAGACTATAAGGATCCATAAAAGAGGTGGGCATGCCACCTTCATTTTCTGCCGCACTAGAGTTTTACCCTCTTTCGAAGTTGTTAACGCCATCAGAATTGCCACCAAAGTTACTGTTTGAAAAATTCTCTCTCAAGCTAATTTCCTCTCTCCTCTATTTGGTTCTCAATTCCTCTCAACAGAATTGAAGAGGACATAATTGAACGTGTTCTCATAAACCCTAATTTTTGTTGAATTTAGGATTTCCTAGCCTCAATTGGATGCTCAATGATCAAAGCAGCTTTTACAATTTTAGAAATTACAGCTGATCTAAAGGGAAGATTGCACATCCACATGGAAACTGACCCACATGCAAATGTTCTCAGTTCAATTTGTTAACAAACATATGTCTCTTGAATAGTCACCTTCTACCTATAAGCCTCAGTCTAAGTCAAACAAGGACATTAGAAGCTCTAACATTATGATTGTTTGTCATTTTATGTGTTTTACACACTTAAGATGAAGGGTACATCAATGCATTTCATTTTGGAAACTGTGACTAGTTTGATCGGTTGGGCAAGTTTTCTTAGATACCCACATTTTGGACCTAACCACTTGCGTACCAATTGTGATCTCATTTTACCTATTTATAGGTAGTCTGCCATAGTCACAAGTTATAAGAGATGAGGGCAAGGACATGACAGAGATAGGGACCAAGACAACAAAAAAAAGACATAAGGAACAGGGGACTAAACAACATTAAGAATTTCAATATATACTTAGAAATGAACAAAATTTTGCCTTAACTTTGAAATTTAGAATCTACATCATCAAAGTAACATGTAGTTTATACTAATAACATGATATAAATAGCCCAAGGGACCATGCTCCATAGCAAGGCGATTAAATTTTAATAACAAAGTCCAAATAAGTTGTGAACAATACTAAGTACATGTATCGTGACTCATGTGACAAGTTAACACTCATAATCAATTTTCAATGGATAACTACAAAACTTAAACATATAAATAAAGTGCTAGCAGGATATAGCTAGCTACTCAACCCCTAAATATTGAGTACTAAAGTCTAAAGTCTAAACACTTAAGTAGATAATCTACTTTGGAGAACCTTTTAAGATAGCTAAGGGCTGAAGAAGACCAATCAACAGCAGAGGTGACAGCATCTACAAGCTGTTGAGACAGGGCAACAACAATAAATGACTGATTTTCTTCAGTTCTTTGCATCTGCATGCTGTTATGGCAGGGCAACAGCTGCATTTGACTGATTTTCAGTCATTCCTTTTGTGACAAAACTCTGAATTTTCTCTCTCTACAGCTTTCTCTCTCATCTCCCAAGCATTTCACAACCTTGCTCCAAAGATCTCAACATTTGGACCCTTGGAGGCTGAGAAATTACAAATTTCTCTGTTGTAAACTCTAATTTACAACAAAAATTAAAAAATTTAGTAGCAGAAACGGGAAGCGTAACAAAAATTGAAAGCTCCAAGACTTGGATTTTTCATGGCTAAAGGTGAATTTTAGCTAAATTCTAGTGGAGGACTAGCCAACCATTGAATTTGGGGCATTTCCATCGTCTATGAAGTGGATAAAGGTAAATTCTGTGCCCGAATCAAAAGACAAATCAGATTGAAAACTTGTTGGTCACTTTGGACAGTAAGGAGAGTTTGGATTGCAAAGGGGATCGAGAGAATCCCATTGTAAATCAACTTTTTTCTCAATAAAGCTAAAAAAATACCAAAGTGGCGCCAATTTTAGGGCCAATCGGGTGTACATTGTCCAAGATCAATAGGTAAATTTGTATTTTCAGATTTGCATTTATTGTTTGCTGCTGTAATTAAGTTGTAATCAAGGATTTACCACCCATCCACTGAAGGAAGGTTGGTTACAAGGAAAGCCATTGGTATGCCATTGCCTCCATATGTGAAACTTAGTACAGATGACAGCCCTACATCTGATGACGGAAAGGGTGAAACGGCCAAGATACCTTATGCATCAGCTATTGGTAGCTTGATCCCTCGCTTTTTCTCTCTCTCATTGATTTGTGTTCTTTTAACACAATATTTTTTTTGCTCACATTGTTTGGGTCATTCTAACACAATGTTCCCTTCCTGTTAGCAGTCTAATCAACTCATGTGAGTTATGCCGAACATTACTAAGATATTTAGGCATTTAATTGTGGCCATTATGATTATTATTTGGGCATTTTATGCTGGCCGACCAGCATTAAATGACTTGTTGCTTATCCACTATATACACATTCTAATGCTGAATATCAAACCCCATAGAATCAAGAGTGACCTTTTAAGTACCCCTTCGACGCGAAATAACAATGGCCCATCATTCTGGGCAGACAAACTACTAGCAACTGCATGTACTCCACAAAGCCCTATACGCTCATAAGGGAGTGCATCAGCAGCTGGGCCAATCTCCGCTCTATATCCATGCAATTGACATTGTATCACATGGCTGTTTTTCTTTCTTTCTCTTTCTTTCCTCTTTAACCTAGGTTTGGCCAATCTAAGTCCTCTTTTATAGAGAAATGCACCTGGTTTTCCCATGTCTTGCTGACTCTGATAGCGAAATCTTTCTCGCTGAGGACCTTCTTTTCCTGAAAGATGGAAGCCCTTCTGAGCAACTGAAACAAACAGAAAGAATGTCGAAGAAGGCATGGATAGGGTGCCAAAACCTGTTCCTGCATTTGATGTATAAAGGAACTGCGCAGGGTGTCGACATCCTGTCGGAGGGCGTGGACCCCTGCTCTCTCCACAGCGAGAGCTTCTTCTCGGGATCGAAGAGAGGAAAACATGGTGCTGGTGGCACTGCAACCCGCAAAAGTGTTTGAATTAGACCTAATAATAGCTTGGGAGCCTGGACGAGACTGGCTCTAACCTAGATTAAGGAGAGATTACCTCTGCGCATTGAGCATCAACCCCTCCCATTCCTGCCACAGCTTCTGGCATTGGTCCCTGACAGGCTCCAAAGCACAACCATCAGCTGCCATGGACTTTGGCTTCTCCCTGTAAAGTAGAGGCTCTCACTTCTTATAGAAGTGGTAAATGTATGCAGTTTAGACCCCATCCACAAGAATCGTTAAACAAACTGACTGGCAAGCCACCTTGGCGCGGTTGCAAAGCTAATAAGGCCATGGTTAGTTCGCTTTACATTTTTGTAGCTGCTTCTCTTTCCTTACAAAAATTAAATAATATGTTTCCTAAATAATAGATAGTGTGTTCCGCATATAAAGATGTATTTTTTAAAGCTATTGAAACTATATACAAATGTTTAGATGCTGACTATAAGTTTTATTATATAAGTCAAACATTTGTATATTTTTTATATCTTACTTTTTATTACTATATTATTTTAGCTATAGGTTCGAAAAGCCCCGAATCTCCAAAGGGATTCCCGAACCTATCACCTTTTTCAAACCTCCATTTTTCAATCAAAACCCCCTCCTCTCCTCTCTTTCTCACCTGCAATATCTCATTTTCTCTTCCCCTTACTTTTTTTCATTAAAATCTTTCCCTCATCCGCATCTCCCTTTTTTAAATTAAAACCTCATCCCCTCTCTCTCACTTATAATCTCTCTCTTTCTTTTTCCCATTCCATTTTTAATTAAATTATTCTCCCCTCCTCCCCCTCTCTCTCATGTGTAGGGCCTAGGTTCTCTCTCTCTCTCTCTCTCTCTCCTTTAATTAAATCAAACATAGAGAGAAAATCAAAAAAAGATTTATAGAGAAAGAAAAGATAAAATTTAAAAGAAAGAGAAAAGAAAAAAAAGAGAATCTTTTTAAATAAAATAAAGAGAGAGAGAGAGATATATATATATATATATGCAAAGAGCAAAAACAAAAGAAGATAAGAGAGAGGGAGAGAGAGAGAAAAGAAGAAGAATAAGAGAGAGAATTTGAACACAGAGAGAATTATAGATAGAGGAAAGATAAAATTTAAACGAAAGAGAAAAGAAAAAAAATTAAAGAGAAGAAAAAAGGAGAGAGAAGGAAAGGAGAGGAGAGAGAGAGAGAGAAGAAAAATAAGAAGAAATAAGAAAAGAGGAAGAGAGATGGGAAAAAAGAGAAAAGAGAAAATTCTTTTTAAAATTTAAATATTTTTTTAGAGAGAGAGAGAGAAGAAGAGAGGGGGGAAGAGAGAGAGAGAGAGAGAAGATAAAATTTAAAAGAGAGAGAATGTGAGAAAAAAAGATAAAATTTAAAAGGGAGAGAGGGAGAGAAGAAAAAAAGGAAAATTAGGAGAAAGAAGAGAATAAGAAAAGGGAGCGGAGAGAGAGAGAGAGAGAGAGAGAGAGAAAGAGAGAGGGGAGAAGAAGAGAGAGAATATAAACATAAAGAGAGAATTATATATAGGAAAAAGATAAAATTTGCATACTTTAAGAGAGACAACAAGGGGGGGGGGGGGGGGGGGAGGGAAGAAAGAAAGTGAAAGAAGAAGAAGAGAGAAAGAGAATATGTAGAGAGAATTATAGAGAGAGAAAAGATAAAATTTAAAAAGAGAATAAAAAATAGAGAAGGAAGAGAGGAGAGAGAGAGAGAGAGGAAAAAATTTAAAAAGAGAATGAAGAGAGAGAGAAGAAGAAAAAAAAAGAAAAAAAGAGGAGAGGGAGAGAGAAGGAAAAGAGAGGAGAGAGGGGGGAGAATATAAGGAGAGAGAGAGAGAGAGAGAGAACTAGGAGAGAAGAAAAAATAAACTAAAATAGAAGGCAAAGAAAGAGAGAGAGAGAGAGAGAACTAGACATAGAGAATTTGGGGGAGAGAGAGAGAGGAAAAAGAGGAGAGAGAAAGATGAGAAATGGACTGTTGAACGAAGTTGCCGTGTGATACTTCACTTATCGCTTCGACGCAGCGAAGCAGCCTAGTGTTCTGTGCGCACAAAGCGCGCGTGGAACGCTAGTCTATATTATTTTGTTAAGAGCTAGGAAAGGGGCAAGGGGGCCATGTGGCATGTGTAGACCCTCTCTCGCACTAGGCGTCTATGAAGCCAAGTGGCATGAGTCTCAAGCGTCGCAACCTTTTTCATTAAAGTTGAGTTTTTTTTTTCTTATAATCCCCTCACCACCTGTTGCCTTCCATGCCTGATTTATTTTTTTTAAGTCGAGTTTTTATTTTAAAAAAGATAATCCTCCCTTCACAACGCCTATGTGCAATTTATCTTTTAAATTAAAAAAGATAATTAACCACCACCCTCACGTGACGCCCACACACATTTGTATACATATTTTTTTCAAAGATAAGATAACCCCCCCCCCCCCCCCAAAAGCACCAAGCTTCCCTTAATCCCTTAATACTAAGAAAAGAAAGAGGATGTGCATGGGGGGTGACTGGGGGGGGGGGGGGGGGGAGGGAGGGAGGGGAGGACATATCAACTCGAGGCCTCTTCCCCGAATGTATACCCAATGGCCATGTGTCATATTTCTGTAGGAATGCCCAGCCGAAAAGAGAAAGAAGGTGAAAGTTATCTCGTAGGCATAATAATAGTCGTAGCTTTGAAGGGGGGTTCATTATAAAATGAAGGGTAGGAGAGCGGAAATTTTGATACTTCTCTTTGCCCTCTAACTCCATCCAAGTGTGGAGGCTATCCATAATTTAAGTTGAAGCAGGGACATTACCCCAATGTCGACAACATTGCTTAATGTCGATACATAGACTTATGTATATATAGCTTTATATAATTACACCATTATAAAACAAACGATATGATAATACATATATTTTTTATGATTTATATAATATATAGTATGTTAATATATTTAAATATATATTCATTAAACACATGATAACACTTTTGTGTGTGTGTGCGTGTGTGTAATAGCATATGTATAAAACATATGTTGATACACATATTTATTTATTATAAATATGTATATCATATATATTACATTAATTATAAAAAAATATATATCAAAATATTTACTATGTATATATATAATGTAATATATTTAGTACATATATTAATACATTCTTATAATATATATATATATATATATATATATATAACACATATTCAAATATTTACTACATATATTAATATATTAATATGATTCATTTATATATAATATATTTATATTATATATACATGAAACATATTTATATGTAAATTTATATGCACACACGCATGCACAGCACACACATATTAATGTATTTTATATACATATATATGTATAAACAAGTGGTAGCCCTCGCTCCCCCCCCAAAATAATACGAGAAAAAAGGGGGCGAGTGCCATGTGGCACAACCACCTGCCCCCTCACAAAGATCATGGTGACCCGCGTGAAATGTGGCCCCCGCCCATTGCCTCACAAAAATGCCCTATGAATGAGACAATGATGTTATTCACAAGCTCTTAAATCAAATGTATGTACCCTCCAACAAACAAATCAAGACATGGTGTTTAATGTTGGACCTTTCCCATATACATATGTATGTATATGGGAAAGATATGCACCGTCCAACAAACAAATCCCCCATATACATATGTATGTGTGTGTATGCATGTATATGTGTGTGTACACACACACACACACACACAAAATCCATGTGGACATGGCAAAGAGATTCAAAAATATTTATTACTAACTGGTTTGTGATAGATTCATATGTGTATGTATATGTGTGTTGTAAGTGGAGGAAGACAAAATGACATGAATTCTTTATTGAGCATGTTGCAACAAATAAATCATTTAAAGCTTAAATTAAAGATATTAGAATGCCAAAAAGTTCAATTTGAAAATGTGGTTGTGACTAAACAAAGATGTACTTAGAAGGGTAAGAAGGGACTTGGTACAAGTGAGGAATAAGAGTTACATAGACAAGTGCCCTAAAGTGTCTTCCAAAACCTCATAGCATTGAAAGCAACCAATTGTACTATGTATACGTAAAGAGACTATATTGTTCTAAAACTTTGAGTCTTTGAGAACTAGTACTTTATTCTATAGCCCATACAAAGGGTGACAAGAATATTGTGCCTAGTTGCATACATACAACATATGACTTGTCAAAACTAAAATAAGGGGCACTGTGGAATCAACTAAAATTTTAAACTAAGCCATGAGCTATTTAGTTCAATGGAAATGTAGATCGAGATGCACCATCTACAACTTCACTATCTATTATACAGAAGGTTTGGGGCGATTGCACATGGCGTTAGCCAGCATTCCCACCAAATCTAAAGAGTAAAAATGTAATAATATTAATAGTAGGGATTCCCAAATCCCTGTATTGGCATAATATGTGCCTCTTGTGCCCAACCCCCTTGTTTTGATTTATAGAGTAGGAGATTTTCATCAATTAACAAATGTTGGCAAGGAAATCAAGCATGTTAATAGGCTAACAACATGTAAATCAATCAATCTCTCTCTCTCTCTCTCTCTCTCTCTCTCTCTCTCTCTCTCTCTCTCTCTCTCTCTCTCTCTCTCTCTCTCTCTCTCTCTCTCTCTCTCTCTCTCTCTCTCTCTCTCTCTCTCTCTCGTGTTTAGTTCTTGGGGAACCTACACTTTAGGGAAGAATAAAAAATAGATGCAAGCAAAGGTTTTAGATTTTTCATACAATATTTCAAGGAGGGGACTAGAAGCAAAGCAAGATTAGAATGTTTGATTTATTAAGAAAGCTTTTGTGTTTTAACAACCTTTAATTAGTAGTTTATGTCATGGTTTTGGGGTCTCAACTAGCCATGAATCATATTGCCACAAGACATGCATCAAGACTTGAAATGTGGTAACCAATAGTAACAATGGTACTTCAAAGTTTGGCATGAAGCACCGAGCGTAAGCTAGTGTGTAGCACTAGCCCCTTTGCTCACCTCTAGCATGGAGATAGAGGGAGAGAGGGCACAACATGAGAGAGAGAGAGAGAGAGAGAGAGAGAGAGAGAGAGAGAGAGAGAGAGAGAGAGAGAGAGAGAGAGAGAGAGAGAGAGAGAGAGAGAGAGAGCATTTCAATATCAAGACTTGCAAGGGTATTTGGGAATGTTGACATCCACGAAAGGTAGCACTAAAGCTTGCTTCTTTGGGGATGGGTCAACCTTTGGATGGTGTCAATAAAGATATGGCTACCATGGCATGGGATCCCCAATGAGTACTCGAGCCTCCCCACCAAACCAACAATCATGCAATCTGTGTTTCTTTCTCTCAAAGTGCAAAGTACATGAAATAGTTTTTTTTTGTAGCCGTTTTTGCCCCTCTCTCTCTCTCTCTCTCTCTCTCTCTCTCTCTCTCTCTCTCTCTCTCTCTCATTATACATGGAGTAGCCCTTTTAGGTAATGGTGGGTATCATTATAAGCACACTCTCTCTATGGCTATGAAAACACAATTTTGACATTACAAAACATTGACGTTGATGAGGCTGCAACTTTGATTAGAGTAGATCCCTTTGTCTCTCTAGTACATCATGCATGGAGTAGGCCTTTCAAGTAATGGTGTTGCATCATTAGAAGCACTCTCTCTATGGGTGTGAAAACACAATTTTAACATTACAACAACATTAGCCTTGTTGAGACTGCAACTTTCATTAGATGGATCCCTTTGTGGGGGGGAGGGGAGAGAGAGAGAGAGAAAGACACACGCATGCACGCACGCACGCATGCACACAAGAAGTCACTAAGCTTGGATGAGGCCCATGTGGAGCATGGGGGAGGGAGATAAGCTTTTTTAAAATAGTCATCTTTTTTTCTCTCTTTGAACATCTTTATGAGATGCCAACTTCACACACACACACACACACACACACACACACACACACACACACACACACACACACACACACACACACACACACACACACACACACACACACACACACACACACACACACACACACACATGCATGCACGCACGCGCGTGCACACACACAGAATCAATCTACCAAGTAGCCATCCCTACATTTAGGAAAGAGATGGGCATGATAAGGGTTTAGAATTTTTTTTTTCAAACACCTCAAAATTTAGGAGGTTTGGAATCATCTTATGATTACCATGTAGGACAAGATGTATGTTTGGTATTTCTTTCAACTCTAAAGTAGTCTCTCGCATGGTCTCTATGCACTCGCTCTTTGATCAATTGTGTAGCTATCAGTTCCTCTACAATGGAAGGGTGCTTGGTGAAAATGAGTTCAAACTCATTCCATGAACATGAAAGGCTTTGCACAATGGCAATTATGTCATCGTCTAAGAGGCCTAGATCAAAATTTGATGAGCACACAAGGTGGAAGTATTATCTATGTGTCGAATGCTATTGACTATGCTTTCACCCATATGAGTAGCCATATGTGTAGTAAGATCTACTATTGATGTTGTGTGATAAGATTGGACACAATCTTGGAGTTGGTTCAAGTATAGTACCACATACCTTGTAAGTGCTAGCTCTTCAAGATTGGTCATGGTTGTGGAGGTGTTGTTGTTGCTAGTTGATGGCTGCTCCTTGGATGGATATTGGCTTTGAGAGCTAGTTATAGGTGAGGACTTGGAGGTATTAGCAATCATAATTGGCTATCACTAGAATTGGTATCTAGTCCATGAGAATTGGGTTGCCCTCTTCATGATATGAGATGTAAGGGTGGGTTCAGATATGGTTTTTCTTCTAATGGATCCTCAACATAGTATATGAGAGCATCACTTTACATAATATACATGTCGGATTAATGTTTGTTGCCCTAGGTGTAATTGTTCTCTAATCATTGGGTGCTAGGAGAGTTATGCCCTAAGGATAGAAGGGCTTCTAAGCATTTAACTGTCTTTAGTGTTTCCAAACTTTCAAGATCTTTTAAGAATTGTTTGCATTGTTGCTTCATTGCCTCAATGTACTACGTGCTATTTTGTATTTCATTCACTTGATAAAATTTGAGAGTATACATAGTTGATTTTAGTTCAAAAAAGTAGAAAATCTTAACTATGAATTAAAGTTTCGCCACATTACATGTAACTTGATTCATAGCTCATTCTTTTTCCTACACAAGAATGATGTAATCCTTGAAATGAGTTCTTGTCATGTGCATGGATTTTCTATTTGGGCTACTATTTATATGCAACAATACAATGAATAGTTTATTTATGTATAAGTGCCTGGCTATAGGATAATGTTGCTTGACGTAGGATAAAGCTACTTATAAAAATTGGAATTATGTTGGAGTGCAACATATGTGTTGAGAAGTTGTGGCATTGTGAGATACTTGTTGATGATATCCCATAGCACGTTTCCTTAGCCCATTCTACTAGCAACATGCAACTCTTCCTTTATAAGATGTTTGTCTAGAAGGAGGTGTTGTTGGATTGGTTCTATTAGTTCAACACCTTGTATAGTTATAAGCACTCAGAGGGAAGTGGTACATATATTTGGTCATGTGTGGAGGTTTTAATGGTGTTATTGGATTGTTATATCAACTTGAAATCTTGTAAAATTGTGAGTACATAGAGGAAACACAGAGTACATAGATTTCATGACATGTGAGGGTTTTAATGGCTCTTCTTTAGTCAAAAGTGGTCATTTTCTGATAATCAATTTTTGTAATGGAAGCACAAATGGAGTAACATTTCAATTCAAATTCCATGATGCATTTCAATTGTTCTACCTCATTGAAGCTCTTTTAACAAAGCTCAATATGGAAGGATGTGGTAAACTAAAGATGCTCGGCTCGGATTTGTGCATTGGGAAAATTTGAAAATATTTGCTCATGATCATTGGATATTCTATGTAAATGTGTTTGTGCATTTTCCACGTAGTAGAAATGCCAAATGCGACTCATGCTTCTCTAGAAGAATGCATATGCTAGCTTAAATACGATCAAGCAAGGGATTTTATCATAATATCAAGCCGAAGAGAGAGTTGAATCACAATTTTATCTCCTTGTTGAGCTATTACTTCCATAAGCTCCATGACACAGTTTTATCTCCTTCCTAAGCTATTTTTTCTATAATCTCCATGACGGATCTTGTGACCAATTGAGGTTTTAGGTCAATTAGAGGTTTTGGTTAAGAGGAGAGCATCTTAGCAAGAGCCTAGGTTGATGGTACTTTTGATATTAGCACTCTTAACCCATTTTGTTGAGGCATTAGGGGTTTGTTCCTATGTACAGTTTATTATTTTAGTCACAACCTAGGTTGATGGTACTTTTGATATTAGCACTCATAACCCATTTTGTTGATGCATTAGGGGTTTGAGGAATTAGGGGTTTGTTCCTACATAGAGTTTATTATTTTAGTCACAACCAAGGGGCGCAACTAGTGGGATTCCACTTTGAATTGGGAAGTAATAGCTATGCAGTCATTGGATTTGGTGGCATGACACTTGTAGGAAATTGTTGAAGAGGATCTTAGGATTGGTTCGAAGTAGGGCTAAGGGTTTAGCATCAATAGGAGGTTGAATTTTGAGTTTGTAATGCATCTTCTAAACAACAACTAGGGGATGTTGTTATTTTGATTCCATTCATGACTTGGAAGTCATAGCTACAGATTTTATGGGCTTGGCCAATTTAGTAATCAAGGATGATTATTCACACTGATCCTTGGGTTGATTGAAAGTATTATGTTGTTGGACTTTCAGTTTTATCCTCTTGGGATCCGTTTTCTTAGGTTATGGCATAGGGTTGCTACTATTTGGTCTCTTGTTTTGACTTGAGTGATAAAGGGCTTTTAGATCTGGAAGACCTTGGATGTTTGATTGGACTAACAACTACCTATCATAGTGGCTCATCAAGATCCAATATTTCTACTGGTGGAGTGGCCTCATGATTTTCAAAATCTACCATAATAAGGCCATACTTTCCACTCTCATGTGACCTAAGCGGAACTAAATGTTAAAAATTGTATATGATCTAGCACTCAATTTTTGTTTCAAATGTGATGACAAGGACCAAGGCTTAATCTCAAACACATTATGAGATGCCTCAGGGGAGGACCCATTGTTTCCTTGTAGGGTTAATGATGTGCTCTCGAGTATCCTACCTTACCTGTGTTTCCTACCTTAGGACTTAGGGGACTTGGGTCTCATGGTTCATTGTCCATGACATTTTTATTGAATTGGCAAGTTAAGTACTTGGACTATGCGTCTTTGGCTAGATCCTTCTTGCTTTTCTTGAGATTAGAAAAATTAATCGAGGGAACTTCTCTCTTCACTAGACGATGCGGTCTTGGTGCATGGCACCTCTCTTAGGGCTCTCTTGATCAAATCTTGTCATGGTTTCTTTGCCTTAGACAAATTATTTCAAGCTTGACTCAATTTTCTTTAGACAAGCTACTTGCAATGGCTTGCCTCTTTGTACAAAAGGCGGTCCCATTGCATGGACCTTTCCTTTCATTCTTATCAATTTCATTTGGAGTTTAATTTCTTTGAGGGATAAAGACTAAATGGTCACACTTAGCATGGATTCTTTGTGTCAAAGTTAGAGATATCATTTGAGTATTTGGAGGCATTTCCATTTTCAAACTGCCTAGAGTTTCACAAATGTAGAGGATTAGGATGCCATTGCCTTGCACTTCTTGTGTCATGAAAGCAAAGATACCAATCTTTAACATCATTGAGTATGATACCAGTACATTCCATATCCCAAATATGTTTGCCCCAAGAATGAGTTGGAGGATATGACTCCTCTTTTTTATGAGAGCTTCATCCATGTTTCTCGAAAGCAAAAGAGAGTGAAACATTTGCAACATTGATAGACATGGTTACAAGTGACTTCTTAAATTAATGCAAGTGCAAATGCAAATACAAAATACTTTAACATTCCAACTACCTCAATAAATTCTTTATTTCATCTAATCCAATTGGCATGCTAAGGCTTTGCCAATAGTGCATAGGAATACATGAAAAGTAAAAGAGCCCTACCACTCGAAAATGCATCTACTCTAGCTGACCCCTTTCTATACAATCTAGCACTCCATCCTCCTCAATTGACAGATCTCTTCTTTCTTACTTGTATTACTTGGAGAGTTGGTTATCAAGATCCTCTTCCAAGACCCATCATGTTTCCACCACAAAAGCCAATGGTAGACCTCCCAACATAATGAACAAAATCCAATGGTAGACCTCCCACCACAAAAGCCAATGTCAACCAAGATATTGAACAAGTCATTTGTACATTATTGAGCATTACAAGAATACCCATTGTGTATAGCTACATTTTGCTAAGCAATACAAAATCGGTTAAACAAGTGATTATAGAGGATGGTGTTATCGCTCTAAGGGTGAATTAATATTCTCGCCAAAATAATGGCCCTGAGAGATGTGGATGTATAGTTTGTAGGGCTTTTTATGGCTTTGTGTTGCTCGATATTAGTCATAAGATGGAAAACTATATAAGTGATTTCTATCCTATATTTATACCACTCTCTCAAGAAGGGGCTAATGGATTGAGTTTTTTGCTTTGACTCCTTATGCATCCATGGTTTTAGTGATGGGACCCAAGAGGGGAATGAGATAAGGGCTCTAGTTTCCTTCTCTTTGAATTAAGATGACCGTTAGATAGATGTGTAATGGACTACATCTATCTATAGGCCATGTATCCCAAATGAGGTGCTCATATGTGTATACAAACAATGTGTATCCCCATGTGGTCCTAGTTAATATCATGACCCATGAGAGAAAGCTAGGATATCTCTAATGTGGAAGTGCACATAGTTTACATAGAAGAGGGCTTAACTTGGACTAAAATGGCAAAACTCAAGATTTTAGTTAGAATTCAATTTGTGGTGACATTTGCACAAATATAAAACAACCACTAAAACTTCAAGAGACTTAGATAATAGTCATTAGCTTCTTTAGACTCTTTTAGGATGGGTTTACCACCCCAATAAATTTCCCATTTTCCCTCTTTCTTAGCTACCTTCATCTTAGTGAACTCATCTAGTCATGCTTTGAGTTGTGGTGATATGAGTTTATGTGATCAAAATTTTAGTTCCCTTGAATACTTTGATTTCTTAAGTGGTTGACGTTATGTTCTTCCAACTCCAAAGTTGTTTGATTATTCCCTTGCTTAGTAATGCACCATGGGGCCATCCAATTGAACCCCTAAGGGTTTTTTGAATAATAGCCTTAGTTTGATATATCTACATGACTCCAAAAATTATTAACATTCATCATCTAATTTCTATTGTGTTTCTTTATGCCATCAAAGCCCTCTAGATGTGCATGGGATTCAATCTTGTTTTAAAAACGCTCCTTCATGGACTACTGAGACAATAGTGTATATCATACCTTTCCTCATTTTGATTTCCTTTTGTACCTCCTCTTGCACTCTTTTTGTCATTCTCTTGACTTCACCTTTAGCCTACACAACCAAAATTTTGTCTATTTTAGCCAACCATGCATGTACTTTGATGGGTGAATTCTTCATGATTTTTTTTACAACGCCCAACTTTGATGGGCGAGTTCTTCAAGAATTTTTTACTACACCTAACTTCCAAAAACATTGGCATGCATGTGCGTATGCGCACACATGTATACAAGAGGGCGAAGGGGTGTATGAGACAAAAATAAACTCATTTGAGTCTCAATGAACTATCATGTTCTCCAATAAAGCACAAAATATGTAATTGAAAAAGAACCATTTAGCTAGGAAATAACAAATAGTTGGAAGACATTAAAACTAGAAATTTGATACATATGTCTATATGGCAATAGTAAATCAACATATAATTTATATGACAAACTATAAAGTTAAGAAAGGACCAAAGTCCTTTGATAATGTCTCTCATGGTTTATCCAACATAAAAAAACTAAAGCATCAAGACTTAGTTGCTTGATGATGTTCAAGTATCCTTTGTATCCTCTTGTGATACCTCAAGTGGGGACATAGTCCAACGAGAAGTGGGGGTATAATCTACATCTCTAATGGCTAGGTCTAAGGAAACTCCTAGTGGTTGATCAACACGTCTATCAAAGGTGGGATCTAAAATAATGGATGTAGCTACAATCTAAAATAGAGTGAGTGAATTGCCCTAAATCCCCAAGCTACCTCCCTCTAAACTACAAGAGATGCTCTTTAAGCCAATGCAACTTCAAGAAAAAAAGTCTTAGGTAATGACGATATGGAAACTCCATCTACCTAAATAGTAGACACATGCACATGTGGTGCTCCTCCCTCTTCATCAAAGTTGGAACAATAGGAAAATTTAATCCTCAAGGGAAGAGAATCTATCTCATAGGAATTGGTCTCTATCCTTACTTGGTATGAGGTTTTGTGAAGCTAATTAATGGCACATTGTACTCCATGAGAGAGGTGTGTGTCCATGCACCACAAGGAAAATCACAAAACCACAAGGTGTGTGTCCATGCACCTCTTAGGAAAATCACAAAACCACAAGGGGATAGATGGAGAAGATTGTCCTAATAGAAAGTGAAAGCTATGTTCATCTTTAGTAGCTGGGATAGGTGTGACACATGTCCAGAACCTTTGAGTGGTACTCATTCAAAGGATCTTATTGAGATCCTCTCAACAAAACTCAAGGAACATGGAATCCATGTTTATATTGTAGAGATAAGAGAATTGATTTGTGTGTAGCCCTTATAGTTGCAGCCATATGCTTGTTTGAGTGTACTGGCACTCAATGTCACTCTATAATGCTAGTTCTTTGGATGACACTAGAGCAAGTCTAGAGTTTATCAAGGGAAGATCCAAATTATGTGCATGAAACTATCTAGAATAGGGTCACCACCATGATAGGTCGTGGTGGTCTAATTCACTTTGACAATCTCATATAGCACTAATCACTTACTCTCGATCATTTAGGAGACCATCATCATTTTGGGCCTCTCTATTTCCTACCACACCCACTATCAATCCCTTTGTCTTGTAGCAACAACTATGTTGCAGGCCTCCCTTTGTTTTAGAGGCTCGATCCCCAAATTGGAGCTCCACATAAGAGTGCTAGCACAATAAATGTGTCAAAGAGCTAGAGCTTTATCCAGAGTCCTAAAATGGTAGGTGACTAGTTCTCCTTGGCTTCTATTGCAGCATAGCCTTCAGCCAAGCTCTCCTCTATTTCTCTCCTCATGTTGGGCCTTGACATTATAAAGGCTCCCTTGAATGAACATATTTTTTTGGACATGCTCCACTATTTCCACAATTTGTAGACTAAGGTATTGATAATCCAATCCACTTGATGAAGGCATTAAATAGTAAAACTTTGGTCTTTCCAAATTCATTGTAAGGCCTTTGACTTTGCAAAGAACATGCAATGCATATAAGTGTGACTCCAACCTCTTTAGAGTGTTTGAGATGCGCACTATCATCAAGATATAGTAGTAAAGGTATCAATACTTCCCCAAGGCTAGGGCTAGGAGTGGTGACAACATGTTAAGCTCGTGGGAGAGGTGCTTTGCCACTAGATCCTATGCTTGACCATCTTATCATCTATTGAAGGCATCCTAAAGGATGGCTATGGTGAAGGTGGAGGGGGTGGGTCTACTCTCTAGGTTCAAGGGAGCGGAGGTTATCTAGTTATCTCATAGAGTGAGGGCAATAAATGTGTGCCACATGGGCGATCTACCTTCCCGTCGATGTGAACTCTTGGGGAAGATCAGCCTGTGTATACGGATCTCCTCATCTCTTTTTATGACCCACATAAGACTCTAGAGCTCTTTCCAATCTAGAGGAACCGAACCTATGCACTGTTAGGATTTGATGTGCTAGGATGTCGTGGCCTGAGCTAGGGAAGAAATCTCTAAAAGAGACCATGAGTTGAAATGGCCTCCTTTGCCCTCACTAGGTCCTCCACTGACTAGTGGTCCAGTTTTGGCTATGGAGGTTGAGAGGTTAAGATGGAGTAAAGGTCACTTGTGCACTTAGGTCAAGATGTGATTGTGGGAAGCTCAATGGATTAGAGGTGGCTTTGACACCATGTTAAAATATTAGAGTGGCAACATGTAAATGTGTGCATAAGAAGGAGAAGATAGCTGAAGTACAAGAAAGAGATCTAGCTTAGTAAGTTTCTCAAGTACAACTAGAGTACACTATCTCACCTACATTGAGAGTGACCTTTGGGCTACTTATATAGCCACTAGAAGCTAGGCTTAGGGTTTCCCTTGTCCTCTAGTCCATTCACACCTCACCTTCTCTCATGCACCCTTGCTTACATAAGGTTCACATGTCATACTTCTAACAATGAAGGATTATAAGAGCATGGGACCACAAAATGCAAAATCTGTGCATATATCCAACCAAGCTACATTTGTCACTTCATCCTTCGCTACTGATACACTCTTTAGAAATGAATGCATGTTTATTTCTTCTTCTCATTGCAGAGTACACTGGTTTTCCTACAGAAGTTGTATATCTTATTTTTATTCCCTTTATTCTTTGCAATATAAGAGTTCGAGGATGGGGCTACCTTGCCTTTAGACATTTGCCCCAATTCCCACTACGACATGCCCTTGCCTATATGGGAGTGGCAGATGCTAGATCATAAGACACTAGGTCTAAATGATAACTCGTTAAATGGTGCCACAAGTTTGATACCTTCATGCACTCATAGGGATATACCCATAGGGATATAGATCCATGTTATACACAAAGAAGCCCCGTGATGGCACTCACAGGGATATACCCACAGTGATATGGATCCGTGTTTATATATAAAGAATGCATGTAATGACAGACTTATGATTTTGGTACTCTATGTGAATGATATGATTGTTGGGAGTACTCACGATGAGATGGATGCCATGAAAAGTCAGCTCAAAGAGAGCTTTGAGATGAAGGATATGGGACATGCATTGCATATTCTAGGGATGCGCATCACGCCCGATCAATCTAAGGGACTCCTTTACTTGTCACATGAGTATATTCAGAACGTCCTTGGGTAGTTTCATATGCAAGATGTTAAGCCTATTGGTTGTCCACCTTTTTATGTGAAGGTTAGTTAAGCTGATTGTCCGTAGTTGATGAGTAGAAGGCCAAGATGGCCAAGATCTCTTATGCATTAGTAGTGGGTAGTTTGATGTATGCCATGTTAGCCACTCATCCCGACTTAGCATTTGCAATGGGAGTTGTGGCATGTTATATGACTACACTTGCAAGAAGCATTGGAATGCCGTAAAGGGTATCATGAGATACCTTAAGAGCATTGCATATATATGCACATATTATGGTGGCCAAGATATAAGAGTCATGGGATAAAATGACTCTAATTATACACGACATGCAAATAGTAGAAAGTCTACCTTTAGCTATGTCTTTACATTTGCTAGAGGTATTGTTTCTTGGATGTCCAAGGTGTAAAAATGTTATTCACAATCAATTTAATACACACACACACATTTTTATAACAAACCTTCAATACTCAATATCATGTTCATAATCCTTCACATCATAGTCATAGGCAATTGTGTCATGTACTTAATAACTTTGAAATATACTAAATGATATCAAGGGACTAAATTATATGACAAGGGACATGCAAAGGGAGCATTGAGAACTTTATCATTTAGGACCCAGAAGTAGCAAACCTAACAATCAAATGATGGTACCACACAGAATGATGCATATAATGAGGAACAACAATCTTGAGACCAACATGATCCACCATAATATCCACAAGCTTTCATCAATAAGGTCTTATTCCCAATCCATTTGAAATACACATACATTGTTAAAGCAAACCATCAATACTCATAATCATGTAAATAATCATTTACACCACATTCATAATCAATTGGATTATATGCATAATCACTTTAAAATATACCAAAAGCATAGTACATATGAGCTCCGTTGATTGATAGTCTAAGCATATGAACTATGAGCCACCAAGTAGGAGTGTTGACTATAAAGTTTGTGCATTTCTACCAAGTGAAGAACGCATAGTATACCATCTAAATCATATGACAAGGAGCATGCAAAGGGACCATTGAAAACCTCATCATAAAAGCTTGCAACTTGACAATCAAATGATGGTCACATAGGCAAAATGAGGAATAAACATCTCCGATCCATCATGGCCTACTATAATATACAAAAGCTTTTATCATTTAGGTCTTATTCACAATCCCTTTGAAATACACATACATCTTAAAGTAGACCGTCGATACTCATTATCATATAAAAAATCATTTACATCATATTCATAATCAATCGGATCATATGCCACCAAGTACAAGTGTTGACTAAAAATGTTCATGCATTTCTACCAAAAGCGATGCATGCATAGCAAACCATGTAATTTATATAGCAAGGGACATGCAAACCGTGACAATTAGGACTCACAATTGGCAAGAACCATCAAAAGCATGCAACTTGATAACCAAATGATGCTCACACGAGTAAAACAATACACGTAGTGACAAAAAATCATCTCGGGCCCATCATGGCCTAACATTATATCCATAAGCATTCATCATGTAGATCATGACCGTCTGCATTACACGACAAGGCTAATACGAAGGGACTATTAACAACATCATGATTTTGGGTCCACTAGTGGCGAAACATCTTCCACTACTCAAGAAACCAGAGAACCTTAAATCAAAACAAACGAAGGGACTATTCCTTCAAAGCTTCCAGTATGACAATCAAACAAAGCTCAAATAAGTTGAAATACTCATAAGCTACAAGAAATATGAATAAGTGTTTCGAATTCATGATGGCATAACACAATATCCACGTGCATTAACCATGTAGAGCTTCTTCATAATGACTTGGAAATATAATTCATATTTATAGTAGTCTATTTCATTTGGATAACAATGCTCATGCAAGCCTCAAAGCATACACAATCAAATTCAAGTTTTTATCAACCCACATTCTAGCAATTTGTGACAAAGTACAAATGTACATAAAGTACAATAGGATGAGAAAAGACGTCATCTCATTCAACACCTATCAAATTCTTGAGGAGGAAGGCAGAACGCTCTACTAAGACACTTTACGTGAGCAGATCTACAAGATTTTGGTTAGTTGAGATTTTGCCAGGCCCAATGGACTTATCCTCAATGACCTCTCTAATAAAGTGGTACCACATATCAATGCGCTTTGTCTTCATATGAAAGACTAGATTCTTGGCTAAACTAAATGGCACTCAAAATCCAAAGGCAAGGTAGGGACCACATCAATAACAGTAAGGTTTGCCACACCAAATGACCTAACCAAAGAGCCTCTTTGCAAGCAAATGGTTGCAACATTTTCTAACTCGGTCCAATGCCTAGGCCTCTCTAGGGTGATCACTTGGGCTCCCTTGGCAAGACAACCATTGCCTTTGTAGTCTTGGTAGACTTCAATGATGAGTGCTTTTGGATATTATGTTGGGCCATGATGAACTCAAGATGTTTGTTCCTCATTGTATGCATTATTTTGCCTGTATGATGTGCACTAGTTGTCAAGTTGCAAGCTTTTAGTGAAGTTTTCCACTCACAAGTTTTGGATAATGAAGTTTTTGATGCTCCCATTGCATGCCCCTTGTCATATGATTTAGTCCCTTGGCATCATTTCGTATATTTCAAAGTCATCATGCATGGGTGAAATTGGTTACAAATATGATATGAAGAGTTGTGAAATGATTATGAGTGTTGACAGTTTGCTATAAAGACATATGTGTGTTTCAAAGTGATTGTGAAGAAGACTTGACTGATGACTGCTTCTCTATACGGTATAAGGCCATGACTATCACTTGGTAGAAATGCATGAACCTTTTAGGCAGCACTCCTACTTGGTGGCTTGTAGTTAATGTGGTTGTACCAACCAACGTACCTTTGATGTACTTTGCATTAGGTGTCTTTTGAATTGATGATGCATAAGTGTGGCTTGGCTCTCAAACATGAATGAACATCCTTCCAAAATCGCAAGGCACATGCACACACAAAATACACACAATCTCTCTCTCTCTCTCTCTCTCTCTCTCTCCATGAGTACGTATGTCTATTGAGACTAAACTAGGGTAAAGGGGCCAATAGAGTGTCATCTAACAATCCTCCACTATAATTTTTTTTTTCAAGTGAGTTTCATAAATATTATTTAATGATCAAATGATTTATATCATATGGAGATACAGCAACACAACCTGCTGGTAGTGCTGCTCAGTGCCTGCCATTTCCTTCTCAGGGGCTGCTGAATTAATACAATAAAGATGTGGAGTACAAAGCTCCAAATTTGAAGTAAAATTACTCTCATGTTTCAACTCCAGCTGTTTATCTGTACAGAATGGTTGTTTCACAAATCACACATCTAGCAACCGTTTGGGCACATGTCTTTCAAGCTTATTATCATGCCCCAGATATGTTAGTTGACTGTAGGCAGCACCCCAGATCAGGATAAATAAATGTTATCAGTTCGTCCACCAAGTCCTTCCGATGGTGACTATACATGTGATCAGCACCATCTATGACTCGAAGGGTGTGATTAGCTATCACCTTGTCGCATTCAAATGCCTCTTTCACAGGTACCATTTCATCTTCAGACCCATGCACAGTCAAAATCCTGCAGTGGAAAATGTACCCCATCAAACAAGCACACTGATAAATCACATAGATGACATAAAACCCTAGGCAAGGCAAGACAATGTATTCCGTACGTAAAAACAACTAACAGTACGGGGAAAACATGAAAAACAACTGTAGATGCAGCTTTGTTGGCAAGCCATCATGAATAATCAGTGGTCTTATGGCTAGGCATATGTTATTCACCTCTCTTTTACAAAACAGTAAGGGGAATTAGCAAGCTAATGGAGCCATGCAGGCTACTCAACTGCAACCAAATGAAATCATCCATCATTTTTTACTCGAGTCATCAATGGAGGTGAAATGGTTTTGGAACAGCTTATGGGGAAGAAACTTGGATAGCAAAAAGTTGCCTGTAAGGCCATTGCTGCTGGTAGAGACAAACACTGTCCTACAAAGAAACAGCTTAGGTTATTTATGCAGGCAATTATGGAGATCTATTTTTCAGATGAATTTGGTTTACTATCCGAAGTTGCAGGGTGTTGGGAATAAAGGGCCATCGTGCCTTTTATATGTGCATGGGTGTGAACACACCATTAGCACATTGTACTTTCATACATATATCTATCTAAAACCTAAAGTGGTACACTCTTGTCATTGTACCGAAAAAACGTGTTCACTCTGTACTCTGCTCTCTCGCACTCTCTCTGTCTCTCTCACTATGAGTAAGGTCTGTCTACCTCGATCTCTATGCCTAATCAATTCCTTCAAACTGGTATCAGAGTGTAAGGTGCTACAGACGATCGTCAGGCTGAGGCAGTCGACGAGTAGCAGTTGCAGGCAGGCTCGTGTGTTGCAGGAGTCCGACGAGGACAGCAGTCGTTGGCTTCAGCGGGTGCTGACGGCTTCAGCAAGAGACGTAACATGCTTCAGCAAGCGACTGTTGCGCGACACGTAACAGGCGGCAGCTGCACGCGACGGGACTGCATCAGGCGCCGATGAGTGCGACCAGCCGGCGGGCGTGAAGGTTAGGCGATGCCTCGCGGGTCAACCACCTGTCCCCATCAGATTTTTCCAAAATTCAATCTTTTTTTTTGAAAATTGCTTCACCCACTGATAGGGTTTTGCGTGCGTAAGGACTACACTTCAAATCTGTGCAAAATCGGCTCAGAAATTTGGGGCTTTTCTCGAATCTGGGGATTTCAACACAGAATTGGACAATGTGACTCAGAAATTGCAAAGTCGGTGCACATTTGTCCGGAAATTTTGGGGCTTTTCACATGTTTAGTGAAATTCTTTCAATTTCACTGAAATTAGTGCACGCAGGACTGGGAAAATTTGGGGATTTGTCTATATTTCATGCGCACAAGATGCAACAGTGATATTTGTCTCAGAAATTGCAGGAATTTGTGACATTTTGTCCCCGACATTTGGGGCTTTTCATGTACATGCACAAATTGGGCTGAAATTGACCCAATTTCTCGACATTGAGGCACATTGGACCCCGTGCAATTTGGGGCTTTTGCAATTTGGGCAAAATTTGTGTAGCATTTGGTCATTTTATGTACATGTAGGTTGAATTCCGCATAATTTGGACATCAACACTTGGTAAAATTTGGGGGTTTTGCTGAAATTACTTTATTTTGGCAAAATTGGACAGTCCTATGCATGACAGAGAAAATGCAGATGTGTGTTTGATGCTTTTGAGCACAAAATTTTGGGGCTTTTGACCATTCGTGTTAAATTTTATGCCCGTGGGTACACGTACAACAGAAATTGCAGCTGAAAATTTGGGATTTCTCATGTAATGTGATGCACATGCCCTTTGGAACAGCTGTAATCAGTTGGATAATGCTGTAGCACTTGGTTTGGTGCTTCTGAAAACTGAATTACAGATCTAAAATCTGTACTTCTGCGTGGTCATTTATTGTTGATTGGTACTTGTTTGTACCTTGGTCACTTGGGTGACAATTTTGGACCTGCATGTTTTTTGGTCACTTTTGAGTTGAAAACCATGGCTGGCAGCACTGACAGCAGTAATTTGATGCATATAAAGAAGCTTGAAGGCGCACATAATTTTGCAGTGTGGCAAAAACAGTGCTACAATATCCTATTACAAAAGAAGCAGGCAAAGCCGATCAAAACTAAAGGGGTAAAGCTTGCGGACATGGATCAGGACGATTGGGATGAGTTGAATGAGCTTGCACGCTCAACCATAGAGCTATCAATTTCTATGCCTTGCTCTTCAACATTGAAGGTTTGGATTCTCCATATGCTATATGGACTAGACTGGAAGAACTGTATACACAGAAGAGCGCTGCAAGTAAAGTGTATTGGCTGAAAAAGCTTATGGATTTGCGTATGAAAGAAGGTACAACAATGTCTACTCACTTGAGTGAGTTTAACTCCATTTTCAGCCAGCTGGTTGCCTTGAAGTTCATGATTGATGAGGAATTTAAGGCTACTTTCTTGCTTTGCACTCTACCAAAGAGTTGGGATACATTCAGGACTGCTATGAGCAATTCTAATGTGATCCTTTTGTATGCTGATGTAGAGAGTTTTCTCCTTATGAAAGAGATGAATCGGTAGAACAATGCATCCAGTAAGTCTTCCAGTGCTTTGCATACTAGGGGCAAATCACAGCAAAAGGGCAAATATGATGGCAAGGAACGCAATAAATCACATGGCAAAGATGTTGAATGCCATCATTGTGGCAAGAAGGGTCACTTTACACGTGACTGCTACAAATGGAAGAAAGAGAAAGGAAAAGGCAAGAAGACAAATGATTGCAAGGAAGAGAAGAAGGATAGTCAGCCTAAGAAGAGCAGTGTAAAAATTGAAGAGGTGAATGTAGTCACTCATGACAGTGACAGTGGGAGTGATGTACTCTTTGTCTCTTCACATTTTGGTTCACATGTTTTACTTGCAGATACAGATGATGACATGTGTACCTGGATTCTTGATTCAGGTGCTTCCTTTCATGTCACCCCTCATCGTGAGTGGTTTTCCACCTATACAGGGGGTCAACATGGTGTTGTCCATCTTGGGGACAACTATGCATGTGAGATTGTAGGTATTGGCAGTGTGTAGTTATAATTTCAGCATGGCTTTGTCTTTACACTTCAGCATGTACCTCAGCTCAAGAAGAGCTTGATTAGCACAGGGCAGCTAGATGATGATGGTTTTTATACCACCTTTGGTGATGGAAAATGGAAGATCTGTAAGGGATCTAGGGTTATTGCCAAAGGTTGCAAGAGTGATACGTTGTATCCACTTCATGTATCTAGTGTGCGTGACCATGTTGCTGTCGTGACCAAGCAACCAAGTGTTTCTTTGTGGCATGGCCGGTTGGGACACATGAGTCAAATAGGAATGAAAGTGCTTTCTCGTTTGGGTTACTTGCCTTGTCTTCGTTATGCCGATTTTGAGCATTGTGATCATTGTATTTATGGCAAACATGCATAAACGTCTCACCAAAAGTCTCTTTCTTTGAAATCTTCTCCTCTAGAGTTAGTACATTCGGATATATGTCAAATGCAAGGATTATCTTTAGGGGAAAATAAATATTTTGTCACCTTTGTCGATGATGCTATACTGAAAGTATGGGTTTACCCTATTCGTAGCAAGGATGAAGTGCTTGACAAGTTTAAAAAATTCTTAGCATTGGCTGAAAATCAGACAGATAAGACACTTAAGTGTCTTCGCTCTGACAATGGTGGGGAATATGTATCCAAAGCCTTTCAGGCATTTTGTGACAGCAAAGGGATAAAGAGAGAGCTCACTGCCCCTTATAATCCACCCCAAAATGGAGTTGCAAAGCGTATAAGATTTCCAAGGTTCAAATTACCAAATTGAGCATGCCACAATTTGGTGTCATCAACAACTGAGGCATCAACTGTCATAGCATCCTCAAAAAGGCACCAGTCCCATCTATATCCAACCTATATAGTCCATTGTACAACATCCTAGTAACAACGATCACTATCACCATTCCTAGAATCATGCATACTACATCTGTCCATATGGCAGACTAAAAAACAAATACATAGAATTGGTGGAGACCAATAAAATATTTTTCCTCATTGTTGGCACATCGGAGACATACTTCAACACCATTGTAATCCCCCCTCGCGTGCCTTTAACAACATATGATACATTATTGGTGTACATGGAGATGGGCAACCCACAATAAGAACAATATGCTCAAAAGCCGCGTTACCAAAGTACCATGCATCCTTGGCCCCAGCCACTGACAAGCACTCTATGTAATGAAGGATTATAAGAGCATGTTACCACAAAATCCATAATCTTCATTTCTTCATCCTTTGCTGCTGATGTGCTCTCTATGCCCATTTATTTCTTCCTCTCATTGCCGAGTGCACCGGTTTTCCTACAAAAGTTGTATCTCTTATTTTTCTTCCCCTTATCCCTTACAACACAAGAGTTCAAGGATGGGGCTGCATTGCCTTTAGATTTTTTCCCTGATTCTCACTACGACTTGACCTTGCCTCTAAGGGAGGTGGCAAATGCTAGATCGTAAGATACTAGGTCTAAATGATAACTCGTAGAAAGAAAGAGAACCCAAAGGAAAAAAAAATCCCCAAATCTTATATTTACAATAGTTAAATATGAGAATATACAAGGTATATGGCTCTGGGAGCCCAATCCATTCTGCTTGGGCAACACAGTCCCACACTTCGTGTTTGTAGAGCAGATCCCCTGAGAGTGCGCTGCAAAAAGGAACAATAAACATAGAACGAAAGAGGAGACAACAAGAACACAATGAAGTGAAGGAAGAAAACTGACAAAAATCTGAATGATAGAAGGCTGGTCTCAATTAGCCCCTTCATGCACCAGACGAAGGTAGGAGATGAAGAAGATGATGAAGAGGGCTGGCACTGGGAATGAGAGTGAGTGAACGAATGATTGATGGAGAGAGAGGACATCCATAAATAGGGTGCGATCATGAAACTTGTCGACCTGCATTTCATGCAAGTTGGACTGGCATAAATGCCAAAAAATGCCGAATAAAATGCATTCCACCTCTAGCAATAAATACTAGCCTGGAAATGAGAGAAACAGGCTGCCAAGTGGCAAAGCCAGGGACAAATCTATACCTAAAATGTTTGGGGCAAATAAACTGCCAAACAAATGCACTGTTAGAGCTCCTAATGTCCTTATCTGGCTCATACTAAGGCTCACATGCAAGAGATGACCATACGAGTCATGTGATTCCTAACACACCCTCTCAGATTTTTGATGTAGCAAAAAGAAGATGGAACTGATCCGAGGGTGGCAAGAAGAGTACCACTGCTGATGAAGTTCATTGATGAAGAATGCAAACCAAGGAATGAGATCCCTCTCCATATGAAAACTTGATCCAATGTGAGGCCACCATATGCCAATGAGGCCCTCAAACGATTGCTCTAGGGTCATCCAATTGGGAATCGGTGAGAGATGCCTTTGATCCAACTAAGAGACAATAGCGGGGGGACTATTGAAGGCATTGTAACCTACCAAAAATGAGCAATAGGGACCAAAGGCCATGGGATGGGCATGCAAGTGGCAAGGAATAGTGGCTCAATGATGAAGAAAAGAGGCCACTACATGAAAGAAAGGTCCATAGAAGACCGTAATCCCTAAAGAAGGTCCTCATAATTTTGGGGATCACCATCGGAAACAAGGACTAGGGAATCCACAATTGCATCTCCAAGATCATGCCCCTTTGAGAGGGATGGGGGGTACAAGGGAACCACCAAAGGAGATGGTGGAAAATGGGGTAGAACGTATGGGATGGAAAGGGGAATGAAGCTGACATAGATCCCCTTTCATATCGACTTGTAGGCAAGGATGGCTCCTAAAGTAGAATCCTCAATAAATATGGCCTCCTCAGTGAAGACAACCCATGTACTGAGTTGCATAAGGCCATGGAAAAAGAGGAGATGGAAGCCCAAGTCCAAAACATGTAGGACTTCTAATACAAAGCTCGAAGGTGGACAATCAAAAAAAGAGGCAATGTGCCAATGCCATAAAATAGGCATTGATAAGTTGTTACCAACAATGATACCCTCCCAAGTACGGAGATTCTACAACAAATCTCCTCAAGAAGTCATATGATCTGCAATAGTATTTTAGATGAGCCAAGACCTCTCAAAAGACGAGAGAGCTGAAGAAGACTCCTCCAATTGATGGATGTGAAGGAACACCTACTCTATGATAATAGCACAAGTAGAGGTTGACATAGATGGAGGCTCTATTGTCACTCCTTTCTTCGCTCTTGGACGAAGGTGAGGGTATTTCTTCCACCACTTCTCCTTAGGATGCAAGTCTTCCCACAGTGTGGACACTTGGGGGTATCCTTTGCACTTGGAAAGCCTCCTCTAGTTCCTTCTCTATGAAGGGGGCTAGGAGGGAGTATCCCATCTCCTCTAAGACGAGGGACAGGATGTGATCCCAAACCTGCTGTCTACATCGCTGCCCTCTTGCTAAGGCTGTTTCCTGCTGGAATAGGCGACTGTAGCAGTTTGTGGTGATCTCCATCACCTCGTCTTGGCCAGAACAAGTCTTCCCATACTGATCTCGAAGGCTGCATATCTGCTCTCTTGAGGAGTGAGGCCGGTGTACCTAGAAGAACTCCTTGCACATTGTATCTCCCTTCCGCGCCCAAAAAGCTGCTGAGGTGCGGAAAGAGAACTCTGAGCACTTGTCCTCTATGCCAGCAATGGCTACTCGCGCGTGCACCTCCTGTGTGTGGAGGGTGGGATCCCCTGGTGCCTCCTGTAATAATCCCTGCGTGGCTGCAAGGTCCCGCTAGAGTGCTCTCTTCTCCTCCCAGCTCTGTTGCCTTGCTTGTATGGCTGCCTCTTGGCAGATTTTGCTCGACTCGGCTAGGGCCTCTGCAACCTTCTCCGCAATCCGGTTCCTCCTACCCTACTCCTTGGTCCAAACTTGCTCTATCTGTCTCGTTAGCTCCTCTCTCCTATAGATTGAGTCAGCGAGGATCTGACAGGATCACGTGTCTAGGGCAGATGGTGGAGGGCCAAGTGTCAGGAGAACCGAGCAATGATAGGATAAAGTGATACCTGCCAACTGGCCTCTGCCAGAGCATCCCCACTCTCCCACATAGAACCTGTCCAGCCGCTCCAATAGGACTCCGCCTAGCCGCCTATATCCCCAAGAGAAATCCAACGATCTCTCCCTCCTATGGAAAGCTGGGTCTCTCCAAGCATCGCGTGCTCCTATTGCTAGTAGGAAGACCTCCCATGCCTCCTGCTCCTCCCCAGCCATGCCCTCGTAGTTTCTGCCTCTACCCTGCTGGTCCTCTAATGCCTCCAGATTGTTGAAGTCTTCTCCAACGATCTAGGAGTCCATCTCTGGGAGTCCTACTGCGATCTCTACCCAGAACTTGTTGCGTGCCCTAACCTCAGTACGGACATAGACATTGAGGACTCCAAGGCACGAGTTCCCAATATCCAATCTAATCCATAGAACCCTCCCTAACACGATCGTCCCGTGGTCTCGTACACAAGCGGTGAGGCTTAGGCCACTAGAGGTGCATATGCATCCACTCTTGCCATGGGCACCAATGGCGTACTCCCAGTAAGTGTGTGAACTGCCCAGGAGTACCTTCCCTACCCGCTGGGCCTGGGCGCGAGTAAGCATGTTCTCCTGTATAAGTAAGATGTCGGACCAGCAAGGGCAGGTTGCAGCTCCTGCCGAACAATCAACTTCCTAGAACCACGTGCTCCACTATAGTGGAGGCTGTTCACATTCCAGGATGCAAGATGTATACTCATGGGAATACCTGTGACTAACTGAACAGACATCTGTTCGGTGTGGAAGCTACTAACGAGGAAGAGGAGCTATGAGGCATGCAGATACACTTCACTGCCGGCCTGGACGGTGAGCTCCATTCCCGCATGGTAGCCCTCGAGTAGACCATGGGGGTGATGGATGCGTTTGGAGGTACCACCAGGGTATCTATCAGTCAATCTAAGAGGCGAGACTCTGTGCACTGGTAGAAACGGGCACCTGTGCGAGGGGCAACTCGATCACATCCATCAGGGCTCGAAAGATAATGCTCAGATGTGGGACATTAGCCCCAGCCCACCAGTTAATGTCCATCATGCAGCCTGGCCACTGCTGGGAGAAGAGTACCAATTGTCCTTCTTCCATCCACTAGGAGATGTGATCTGCCACACCTGGCTCTTCACCTTCTCCTCAATCTGGGTCGACGTCCAATCTCCTGTGTGGGACGTCTGAAGGAAAAAAGCGTAGTTTGGTCCATCCGGTGGGTGCCAGTAGATGGACTTTGCTGCTCCTTGACTTGCATACCACGAAGATTCCCACCTCTAGGGGTAGCGGGAACTCTCCGCGCTCCGCAACTCTCAGGTAAGACCACGGCCCACTGTGAAAGAACTCCTGTGGTAGCAGCTGTGCCTGTCTCGGAAAAGTGTGATGCGCGGTATGGACGGAGGAGCTGGTGGCTGTGTGGGGAGGAAGGGGGGGTTAGACTGCTGGTGGATGGAGGATCTCGATGTATGGGGGGTCCTCACCTCATGTGGGGAGGGGAGGGATGGGTGAGGGGAGGGGTTGCTTGTGCTGGATGGGGATCAGGGGTATTGGTCGATGGGGGTGGTGGCGGAGAGGGGGAGGATCGAGGGGTGGTGGGATGGTCGGAGGCACATCGCAGGTGTGGGGAAGGGCCGGTAGCTCTGGAGGGTGGGGGCTATGAACTAGGGTCGAGGGGGGGGGGTTGTGGGAAGGGGAGGGGTGAGAGGGTGGGGAATGTGGGCCCTCGGGTGAGGTCGCCTGTGACACCTCTGTGAGGGGGGGGATGTGTAGGCCTGTGGTCTTGCCGGGTGGAGAGAGGGAGGGCCGCGTGGTGTTTTGCTGGGGGGACGACGCTCGCCCTTCTGCTCCCTGCTGCTATGGCTGTGTCTGAGGGGCTAGCTACGGCTCCCCTTGCTGTCTCCCTGTCTACCATCTCTAGACGCGTGTGAAGCCGTCCATGTCCACCTATGGGCCTATTGGCGAAGCTGCCTTAGCTCCAAAGCGCATGCACTCTGCTACCAGATGCCCAAAATCATGGCAATGCAGACATTGCCCGGGCTGCCCTGTCACAATAACCTGCTGCCTAAAGGAGTGTGCGCTTGCCTCAATCTCTAAAAACTATGGTATGTTCTTTGTCTCTTTCACTGCCACCTGTATCTTTAGGACTTCTGCGGCTGTCACTGCGTCTGCAAAAGAGGCGGGAAGGACAGTGCTGAAGAGCCGTCCAAAGTCTTCCACAAGCTGACGATACTCTATTGCTAGTCCGAGGAAGAGCAGGGTGACCAGGTGTCTAAGGAAACTGTTGTGGAGTGTGAATGCCTCCACTGTAAAACCGTTGTACCAAGGGACCATGTAAATGACCCCCTTCGTGGAGGCAAAGGGTGAACTGACCACTAATTCCTGGGCTGCGTCTGCTGAGGTGAGTCGTACCATGCTCCATGAAAATCGCCTCCACGATCTGCGCCATGCCGATGTGTAGCATGGAGTGAAGCCAGTCTCGAAGCTGAGCCCTGGAGGGGGAGTGTTCTACGACTTGACCAAAGATCGCTGGTTCTTTTAGCTCCAGCTTTGTGGCACGAACTACTAAGAGCTCTTCCTTAGAGAGGACTACGCGCAAGGTGTTTGACTAGGGGGCACTCACAGAATGCGCCAGCGTCTGACCAGAAGTCTCCATTGCGCGTCCCTTTTGAGAACCTACCAAGCACACTGCTATACTGCCAGAGGAGGGGGTGTTGTTGCTAGAAGTGGAGGGAGCAACGGAGGGGGGATGGGAAGGTGTAATGGCAAGGATGGGAATGCCGGCGGTGGAGAAACTGGGCACCACGAGTGATTGCGTTAGGTTGGAGCCGCATGGTTGGGGGACCTGGCGCCACAAGGTAAAGGCCAATGCGTGCTTGGGGGTCAGAGTAGTGTCGCTGAATGTAGAGGGGCTGGGACGTCTGCCTGGGGTGGCGGGGGAGAAGAAACCCAGGGTGGAGGGGGAAAGGGGAGCAGCGTGGATGGATGCAAGCAGGCAGGGGTCACCTTGCAAATAGGATGTGGGGGGGGGGGGGGGGATGCAACGTGTAGGCAAGGGTGCAGGCAGGTAGGCGTGGAGCCACAGGGCGTGTAGGCGAGGATGGGGAAGCGCATGCATAGAGTGGTGGCGCAGAGGATGGGGAAGCGCATGCATAGAGTGGTGGCGCGGAGGATGGGGAAAGCGAGGTGCCGAGAGGAAGGGGGAATAGTGCGATGGCGGCGGCGTCAGGCGGGGGGGGAGGGACGTGATGTCAGTCAGCAAGGGAGGGAGGGTTCGACAATTGCGATGACAGAGGCGTGGGCAGCGACATGTCAGACGGAGCTCCAAAAAACAAGCTAAGCAAGGTTTTTTTTTTTTTTTTTTTTTTGACAACTTGCAAGGTGCCTCCAGTCAATCTCATAAATTCTTTCATGGTCTGCATCTTTCCCCTACCCATGAGAATATGATTAGACTATAGCATACAAATAGAAACATGGTTACAAATGCACAATCCATTGTTTGCATGTGTCGCAACTATTTTTTGGAGCCTCTTGGAACGGCCCAATACCCCTCTGAGAATATTTCTATAGCTGGCTCAGCCTTTTATGATTTGGTTCGGGACCACGTTTCATTTGATATATCGACTGGACTCGAAAGTGACATTCATGAGGATGAGGTCATGGATGTCTTAATGCACTGACCCATGGATAAAAGCCTCAATTGGGATGGCCTCACTAATGAAATTTTTGAGATCTATGCCACTCACTTGGTAAAACCTTTGGCTATGATGTGTCAATAAGTTTGGGAGACGGGAGCTGTGCCAACATCATGGAAGTAGTTATTAAATTGATTCTGAAAGTATCATCTCCATCCTTGTTGAAACATTGAAGACCCATCTCCTTAATGGGCTCAATGTATAAAATTTTCTCTAAAGTGCTAGCTACCCACCCCCATAGACATCTCCTTGCCATTGTGCACCCCAATCAGTATGGCTTCATTAAGGGTAGAAACATTTTGCATAATGTGCTGAATGTGCAGATGGGAATTGACTATGATAAGCACTCTAACCAAGAGGTGGTATCAGTACAATTGGATTTGGAGAAAGCTTTTGATTATTTGGGCTGGTCCTTGCTTGCAAAACTAATGCATACTATGGGATATCAGCTGCGTATGTCCTAGTTGATCTATACCATTAGTGTTGATGCTTCTTCCAAGGTTATGTTAAATGGTGTTATTGACCCCTTCCCCCTTGCACGCTCAATTTGATAGGGCTGTCCATTGAGCCCTTTGTTTTTTTCCTTGACAATGCATCCTATGCTCATCATGTTATCCCATATGGTGAGCACTGGGCAATTGGCACGTTCATCTCTTTCTTTTGGACAACATTTTGTTGTATAGTCTCTAGCAGATGACACCTTCATGATCTTGCATGCAGAGAAGGACAATCTTCACAAGGCAGTGGATGTTTGGGGCATTTGTTTTTGTTTTTTGAGCTGGGTGCCTAAACAAACTCAAAGGCGGAACCCTATGCCACTAGCTTATGATTTCGCTACTTCCTTCAGAACCAAGGTCCTTGGAAGACTCCTCCCAATGAGTGGAGCGTGGGTAGGCACCTAGCACCCCGATGCAGGGGTCTAGGTAGTGCTGGACTCTCACCAGCTAAAACCGCTGATCCTGGCGGGTTCCCTCAAAGGGATGCCATATTCCAAGGGTTTGGGGCATTCTTCTGGTCTCCATGTTAATGTTGCAAAATCATCCCTCATCAACTCCACTAGATCTAACATCTAGTCCTTGAGATGGCAAGGGGTGGTGGTGCCCCACAACAATGTTGTTGGACACTTGGGATATCCTTTGGGTCTTGATGCTCAGTCAAAATACTTGCTGGAATGGAACTCCTGAAAGATGGAGACAAAATTTATCTATTGGAAAACACAGCCATGGCTCTTTCGTGTACACCTCAAAATAGCCCACACCATCATGCTATCGACGGTTATCTACTTTTACCACTTCTATCTTGGAACACCGCCTCTTTGAATGCACTCACCTAACATGACTGTTTTACGTTGTGGAAAAAGAACTCCTTGCATCCACGTATCTCTTGGATTTCCTCGAACCATGTCTGCACCCCGAAAAGCATGGGTGGTGGGGTGATTTTGGATGTACAGACCCATATGGTGGCCCTTCATTGGTCACTCTTCAAAAAAATAAGTATTGAAGGTCAACCTTGGGTCTTTCTCATAGTTTTTTCATATGCATACACATATGGGTATGAAAGTATCAAAAAAGTATGTTTCACCGTTAGTTTTAAACCATATGTGACCTGAAATTTTAACATACTTTTCTACTAGTATAGATTTAATGAATCACATTTTTCCATGACACATACACATTTTAAAACACACATTATAATGTGAAAACTTGACAAAATTTGAACCATACGTGACCTGAAAATTTAACATACTTTTCTATTAGTATACATTCACATTTTCCCATGACACAAAACACATTTTAAAACACACATTACAATGTGAAAACTTGACATACCTGAGCCACATTGTGTAAGCTTGTAGACTCACTATAGACATCGGATCCAAAGAAAAAAGGAAAAATTAATCTAAAACAGTCCATGCTGATCCAGAGAAGTGGGGTGAAGTACTCAACAGAGTCTTAAGTACACAAAAAAGGGCTGCTAGAAAATGCAAACTGCATAATGCACAGTAGTACAGTACCAATGCATCATGATCATATCATAGATCATAGACAATAGTAAATACATAGATGATAGAACTTAGAAGAAGCTTCAAGCTTCAAGAGTCAAAAGTCGGGGATCAAAGCTCTACATCTTCCTCTTGCCCTTCTTCCTAAGAAGACTTTGAAAGATCATTATCATCATCATCATCACCACCACCACCATTAGGAGCTTGTGAACTAGTGCTTGCATGACATATACCATCAGCCATTGTGCATATCTCCTCATTTTCCTCTTGTTGCTCTTTATCAACACTCAACTCTAAATTCTTATTCTTTATCATCATGTAAGCCCACCAAGAATCGTTGGCCATAGAATCCCTAGAACATCAACACATGTGCCAACCCATGAGTGCAATTCCCCGCCCTATCACCAACAACGTGCCCCCAACTACCTTCATCTGCACCACCACTAAAACTCCTCCATGGCAAACCATAGATGTCTCTTCCACCCATGTCTTTGGTGCATGCCACAGCCTGCTACTTGAAAGGGAGTGAGCCATCAGAGAAAGAGATTGACAGTAAATCTCTCATGTAAACCCTAATTTATAGCAGAAATTAGGATTTTGACAATTGCCTCAAGATGCACGCTCAGAATTGAAATCTAGGACTTGAATTCTAGTACTTGAAATTGTAATTAAGTGCTTAATTAGGTTATTTAACATCCTATCTAAGAAGGAAGAATGGTTTTAAGGTTCCATTATCAGGATACTATCAATCCCCTTGAATTGGTGGGCCTAAGGCACCGGATTGAAGGTGACAAGCTTTACTCTAGTGCTAAAATTGTATTCAACTGAGCATTATAGCAAGAGTGTCTTCAAATAATGAGATGGGATCAAGCAAGGATGATGCTTCTCAATCTGAAAATTCACAAAGTGTTGGGGAAAATGAAATGCCTGATCTTAGACAACTCATGGAGCATGGGTAGCAAGTTGAGAATAAGAGAATTGGACAAGAGTTGGGTCCGTCTAGGTCTCTTGAAGCTGATGATTAGCAAGAGGAAGAAGAATTTGATGACCAATGTAAAGATCAGTTGAGGACAGTAGCTGAAATGTTAATGCAATTGGCAAATGATCCTCAGTTCATACACTTTTTTAACCCCTTAAAAGGAGGGCAGCAAAGGCAAAAAGAGGAAATTGTTTTCGAGAGCTTTGAGTCAACAAGATGCACCAAAAGAAGAGCCAATACAATAGCATGATGTTCCAAATGTGGGTAATGACCATAAGCAAATGATGCCAGTGGGGTAATTAATGCATATACAAGGCCAACTTGGAAGTGCCGATCCAATGCTTTTTGGACAACAGGGCATGCATGCAATGATGGGGGAGCAATGATACTTTGTGGTGGCACTAGTTCCCATGCTATGGTGGGTTAGGGACCACATATGGGGATATATGATACAACTCCTTATCACATGTAGCAACCAATGCGTGGTGTGCAAGGCCCAATATATCCGAGTATGGTTGGTAATATGCATAAACCCATGTATAACAATGTTGGCATGATGCTGGGACACAAAGTGGCAAGTTTGGCAATGCATATATACAGCCCATTGTGTTTGGGACTCATGGTATTAATGCTGGTCATGCAAATGCTCCGTATAGTGTTGGTCATGAGAAAAAATACTGCTAGTAATGCAATGTATAGGAAAATGTATCTTGGTATGGCCAGTAGTATGCAAATTTCCATGCATAGTCACATTCCATCCAGTGCTCCTAGCATGTTAGGTACGGTACACATGAGAGGCTAGTAAATTGAATGCACTGCTGAATATTAGTTAAGTGAAATGGCAACGATATGAAAGTATAAAGCATTGCAATGCTTAAGGAAAAAAAAAACCTACAACCTAGTGGAGGTTTGAGGCAAGTAAAGTTAGAGGTAAAGTTTCCATATGCTTCTTGGTGAAGCTTTAGCATTGTTTCACCAATAGAATGCAAAGTGGATGGAAGAGGCCATCCTCAGTTGTTGCAACTTTACCAAGATACCTTTCAACTAGAGCCGACTTTAGTTCGGGCTCACACAGGTTTAGTAAAGTGGGATCCGGAGAATTGCCTGATGTTCAAGGGGGAGGTAGCACTTCCACTCCACCAATTTTGGACAGCTCTCATATGTTGTGGATCTCGAATGTATTCAACATACATCCAAGGTACTGTGCTGATAGTATGTCTGCCATGGGGTCACTACTTAGTGTACTAGTCACTATGAGATGTATATAGATGAGTATGGTTGTTTCCACGGCTCTGAAACTATACTTTTGCATCAGTTTGGGATTAGTTAAAATGATCAGTTGGGGATCAGCTTTTGCCTCAGTTTTGAGACCAATTTCTAATTAGTTTCAGCTCAGTTTTTTATCAGATTGAGAAGCGTTTATGGTCACTTTTGGGATCAGTTTTGCATGAGTTTTTTGCGTCAATTGTTGATTAGTTTTTGTAATCAGTTTAGGATCACATTTGCAGTAGTTTGTGATCAGTTCTCAGATCAGCAAGTGATCGGTTTATGATAGATTATGCTCAGTTTTCAATGGTTTACAGTTGGCTCCATGGATAGCAGCATGTGAATAAATGCCATTAAGAGTTTCAGTCATGGTTTATGCTGAAAATTACTTTATTATGGTTTTGAAGTTAGAATAGTTCATAAACATCAGTTATGGATGTATCAAATGGGTTTCTAGCAACATTTCTTGATTGTTTTTCAGATTTATGTCATGTTTATGCTGGCTGGAAATTTTTTGCAAGGTTTGGGGCATGTGGCATGGCTAGAAAACAGTGGCCAATGTTGTGATTGTGATGCCTTATGAAAATTTCAATGCAGTATACTTTTTCTTTGGTACAATGCAATGTAATCGAGGATGATTGCATGGATTTCAAGGGGGAGGTCTTTCATGGGGATGTGAAATTTTGAGATGCTCTAATCTTGTCGATAACATTTGATTAAGATATTAATCAAATGTGCAAGGTTATTTAGCACATGTGATGTACATGGCAGTTATTTTACCATGGTAACATGCCAAGGACCCCGAGGATGCAATGGGTATCAAAGGCAAACGTCATAATATGTTATGCCTTTTTTTTTGCAAGTAAAATGTGGTTGATTATATTACTCAAAAAACTGATTACAACAGAGTGCTCATGCTCGACAGACTAGCTGGAGCTGATGCAAAATCACAAATACATCATGTGTACAAGCCTCTCAAGGCATGATGCAAAATCACAAATACATCATGTGTACAAGCCTCTCAAGGCGGTCTGGGAGGGATGGGGGGATATACGTCGCCAACTCGGGCTGCTTGCCTGCATCACGAAAAATAGGTCCTAGCTGCCCCAAGTGCGCATAAAATGACAACGGAGCTCCTGGCAAGCCCTGGACTCGCCCTCCACCTGATCCCATCGGCTGTGGAGGGAGTGGATGATGGATATCCAGAGCTCTGCTAATGTCGCTTGTGCTGAAAGTCTCTCCGCCAAAAACCTCCTAACACCGCACCTTCAAGATATGCCATCCAGTAAGACTCCCTATGATCTCCCATACCTCAGAGCGGTCTACTGTGGGCTCGAGTACCTGGCGGATGGATAGAGCCTCCAAACCGACCACTACGCACAACCCTACCTCGATGATGAATATCGTGTCCTCCATCCCCGCCTCATACAGAAGGTGACGGCCCTGGCTAATTGCCTGCCAGCAAAAAGCTCCCCATGAGATACATCCAAGGCTGGGTGCTATACAGCGAAGGATGCGGCATGCTCCTCTCCACATGAGCTGCGCCACCTCGCAAGACCAAAGGCAGTGCTTTGGGGTTTCCAGGGGCAGCTGTGTGCAGCGCTTACAACCTCCCTCCTGCATTTGGGCAAGCCAACTTCCCACCGCCAAGCCTCCGTGTGCCACTAGCCATAAGAAATATGATACCCTCCTCGGCCTCCAGCTGTCCCATAGGCAGCGCCAAAAGGTCCGTCGGAACGGCTTCGTGATGCTGTGCTCCGCCAAGTACCTACTTCATGACAGCACCCAATCCATATCCTCCTGCATCAGTAAGTGTCTGCCAATCCTGGCAGTGTACTCTAGGAACTGCGGTGGCTTCTTGGCGACTGCAGTGGCCGGCCGTAGCCACTCTCCTGGATCCCACTCTAGCTCATCAAGTGGTCTGCCCTCCCAGATCCAAAGGTGCCACTCCATGAGCTCCTTCCAGAAAACATAGGGATCCAGTCGCCATGTCTTCCCCTGAAGGCCCACCACCTGAATCCTCCTCCACAACAGGGCAGCTATCCCCTCATCTTACTGCCCTCTGTCAAGGGCCAGATGCCCCCCTTCCTGAATGGTGAAGAAAGTTCCCTGTTGGGGCGCTGCCCACTCTACCTACCACATGTAGGGGAATGCCTACTGGTAAAAACCTAGTGGTCCAAACCTCCACGGGCTCTATCAGCTCTCGTATTGGGGGAGCAAGCCACTCTAGAGGTATTGCTGCGTCTATCTCCCTTCTCCTCAACTCCACTCCTCTCTGGCAGCCTGATACTCGCTGCAGCATCTCCTCGTCCGCCATCCTCTGAGTCTAACAACTCAGTCTCCTCTCTCACTGATAGTCCAAGGCTGTGTAGTCCGCTCACCTGTGACCTGAGGAAATGGGACATCGCCTCTGCAAGGAGAAGGAACAAGTACGGGGCCTCGGAGCAGCCTTGCCATATTGATCTCTCCAACCGAAACTCCTCCCCACGCCTACCACCAATGAGAACAGTGCTGGTGGCCGATCTATAAAGTGCGGAGACCTCGCGAATCCAAGCCTGCTGAGGGAAACCCAACCTCACCATGGTGCCCTCTAGGAAGCCCCAGTCCACCTTGTTATAAGCTTTCTCAAAATCCAAGAGTAATACGGCCAGTCTTTGACCACTATGTTGAGCCCACTCTGTCACCTCAAAGAAGGTGAATACATTGTCCACGATGATCCTATCCTGGACAAAGCATATCTATGTGTCATGGATGATGTCTGGAAGCACGGGGCATAGTCGCCTACCAATCATCTTTGCCAGTGCCTTATAGGCCACTAACAAAAGTGTGATCGGTCTCCACTGGGAAAGCTCCAATCGGTCTCCTCCTTTGGGGAGAAGACTGATAAGGCCTGCTGAAAGACTCCCTGGCATTTGTCCTGAAGTGAAGCTCTCCTGGAAGGCCATCAGTAGGGGTCTCACCACTTCCCAGTAGGTAGTGAAGAAGGCCTTAGAGAGGCCATTCTCTCCCAGGGATTTTCGCCCGTCTTGTGTATGGAAAGCCTCCTCTAGTTCCTTCTCTGTGAAGGGGGCTAGGAGGGAGCGTTCCATCTCCTTTGAGACGAGGGAGGGATGTGATTCCAGACCTGCTGTCTACATTGCTGCCCTCTAGCTGAGGCTATCTCCTGCTGGAACAGGCGACTGTAGTAATTGGTGGCAATCTCCATCAGCTCGTCTGGGCTAGAATGAATCCTCCCATACTGATCTCGAAGGCTGTATATTTGGTCTCCTGAGGAGCGAGGCTAATGCACCTGGAAAAACTCCCTGCACATCGTATCTCCTTTCCGCGCCTTGAAGGCTGCTGAGGTGCAGAAAGAGAACTTTGAGTGCTTGTCCTCTAGGCTAGCAATGGCTGCTCGCGCGCGCACCTGCTGGGCGTAGAGGGTGGGATCCCCTGGTACCTCCTGTAATAATCTCTGCGTTTTGCAAGGTCCCACCGGAGTGCTCTCTCCTCCTCCCAACTCTGTTGCCTGGCCTGTATGACTGCCTCTTGGCAGATTCTGCTCGACTCGACTCGGCTAGGGCCTCTATGACCTCCTCTGCTATCCAGTCCCTCTGTACCACTCCTTGGTCCAAACTTGCTCTATTTGTCTCCTCACCTCCTCCCTCCTATAGATCAAGTCAGGGATACGACACAGGCTTGTGAGTCTAGGGCAGAGACTGGGGGGTCTAGTATCAGGAGATCCGGGCAATGATCGGACAATGTGGTGCCTGCGAATTGCCCAATCTGGCCCCGCCGAGAGCCACCCCATTCTCCCACATAAAACCTGTCTAATCGCTCCAGCAGGACTCCACCTAGCTACCTGTATCCCCAAGAGAAGTCTAGTGATCTCTTCCTCCTGCGGAAGGCAGGGTCTCTCCAGGCATCATGTGCTCCTACTGCCAGTAGAAAGACCTCCCATACCTCCTGCGGGCACGAGTCCCCATCATCCAATCCGATCCATAGAACCCTCCCTGCTACTATTATCCCGTGGTCTCGTACACAGATTGTGAGACTCGGGCCAATAGAGGTGCATACGCCTCCACTCCTGCCATTGCCCGAGAATACCTTCCCTACCTGCTGGGCCTAGGTGGGTGTGAACTTGTGCTCCTGTAGAAGTAAGATGTCGATCCGTCCAGCAAGGGCAAGCTACAACTCCTGGCGAATAATCAACTTCCTGGAGCCCCGTGCCCCACTATAGTAGAGGCTATTCACATTCCAGACTGCAAGGTGTAAGCTCATGGGAAAACCTGCAACTGACCGAACAGACATCTATTCGGTGTGGAGGCTGCTGATGCGGAGAAGAAACTATGGGACATGCAAGTACGCTTTGCCACAGGTCTGGACGGTGAACTCCAGTCTCCCATGGTGACCCTCGGCTGAACTAGAGGGGTGATAGATGCACCACGTGGTACTATCAATGCATCTATCAGCCAAGCTGAGAGTCGTGACTCTGTACACTGGTAGAAACGGGCCGCCTGTGCTAGGGGCCACTCGATCACATCCCTCAGAGCTCTCCACTGTAGGGGGGCTCGAAAGATCATGCTCAAGTGTGGTACCTCGGCTCCAACCCACCAGTTACTGTCCATCATGCAACTAGGCCATTGCCGTGCAAACAGTGCTAATCCTTGGTCTCCCATCCACTGGGAGATGTGGTCTGCCACCTGACTCTTCAACTCCTCAATCTGTGTCATCGTCCAATCCCCTGAGTGAGAGGACTGAAAGAAGAAAGCGTAGTTAGGTCCATGCGGTGGTGCTAGTAGATGGACCTTGCCCCTCCTTGACTTACGAACCACGAAGATCCCCACCTCTAGAGGTAGTGGGAACTCTCCACACTCCACAACTCTCAGGTAGAACCATGGGCCACTGCAGAAGAACTCTTGTGGCAACAACTGTGCCTGTCTCGGGAAAGTGTGACGGTCGACAGGAGCAGATGAGAGCCGGTGGCTATGTGGGAGGGGAAATACTGCTGGTGCGAGGAGGATATGGGCGTGTGTGGCTCATCGCCACCTGTGGGAGGAGGGGAGATGGGTCTGGGGGGGATCTCCTGGGACGGGTGCGGATCAAGGGGGGTGCTCGGCAAAGGGGATGGTGGGGGGGAAGAGGAGGATCGGGGGATGGCCGGAGGTATGTGTCGGGTGTAGGGGGGCTGTGGACTAGGGTCAAGGGGGGGGGGGCTGGGGAGTGCATGGGAAACGGGGGGGGGGGGGGGGGGGTGTGGGGATTCTGGGATCTTAAGTGAGGTAGTTTGTGGTGCAGGTGATGGATATGGGGGACTGCGGTCCTGTCGAGTGGGCCGAGCAAGGGGGCTGTGGAGTGCTCTACCGAGGCGGCATCCCACGCCCTCTTGCCCTTGCTGCCGAGGCTGGGTCTGAGGGGCTGTTTGCGGCCCCTCCTGCCGTCTCTGGACCCGTGTAAAGCCGTCAGCGTCCACCTATGGGCTTGTCGACGGAGCTGCCTTGGCCCCAAAACGTGTGCAATTTGCTGCCTAATGCCCAAAGTTGTGGTAGCGTAGGCATTGCCATGGTCGCCCAGTCACAATGACTTGCTACCTAAAGGAGTGACATCCAAGCTCAATCTCCAAGAACTTTGGTATGCTTTTAGTGTCTTTCGCGGCCACTCGTACATTTGGGACACCTGCAGCTGTCACTGCATGCGCAAAGGAAGAAAGAAAAACTGTGCCAAAGAGCCGACCAAAGCCTTCCACTAACTGGTGGTACTCTATTGCCAGTACGGGAAAAAGAAGGGTAACTAGGTGTCTGAGAAAACTGTTGTGGAGTGCAAAAGACTCCACTGTGAAGCCACTATACCAGGGAACCATGTAGATGACCCCCTTTGTGGAGGCATAGGGCGAGCTCTCCACTAAGTCACAGGCTGCGTTCGTAGATGTGAGTCGACGAACCATGAAGATCCCTCGGCCCATGGGGACTGCCTCCCTGATCTGCGCTGTGCCAATGCGCAGCGTGGAGTGGAGTCAATCCCACAACTGGGCCCTCAATGGGAAGTGTCCAACAACCCGTCCAAAGAATACTGTTTCTTTCAGCTCCAACTCTCTGGCTCGGACAGCCAAGAGTTGTTCCTCAAAAAGGATGATGTACAAGGTGTTTGACTGGGAGGCACTCCTGGAATGCACCGACGTCTGACCAGGAGGGGAAGAGGGCCGATGGCGGGGGGGGGGGGGGGAGATGCTTGTTTACATGGTGGGGGGAGTGTTGGACACCGCCGCAGTCGGACTGCCTCCCTGATCTGCGCTGTGCCAATGCGCAGCGTGGAGTGGAGTCAATCCCACAACTGGGCCCTCAATGGGAAGTGTCCAACAACCCGACCAAAGAATACTGTTTCTTTCAGCTCCAACTCTCTGGCTCGGACAGCCAAGAGTTGTTCCTCAAAAAGGATGATGTACAAGGTGTTTGACTGGGAGGCACTCCTGGAATGCACCGACGTCTGACCAGGAGGGGAAGAGGGCCGATGGCGGGGGGGGGGGAGATGCTTGTTTACATGGTGGGGGGGAGTGTTGGACACCCCCGCAGTCCAGCTCACATCTATTTGTCCGTCCTGATGGTGTGTAGTTTAGTTAAGCACCACTCAATTTTCTTTTTTCATTTTTCAGCCTATGACAGCAAGGCAGGGGGATTAGGCCAACAGGCGGAATAAGAGGGGCGGTTTTAGGCGGGGGAGGGGGGGGAAGGGGGAGAGAGCTGGCAAAAGGTGGGAAAGCAGGTGGGCGTGGGAGATGCATAGACAACACTTGGGGAGGGGGGCACGCCAGGGAGCAGCGCTCCCCAGGGAAATACCGCAAGGGGCACCAGTTTTGGGGCCAACAGGCTATCCAATGTCCAAGATTGTATGGTAAAGTATGCATTTCAATTTGTGAATTTGTTAATTGTTGTAATTAAGTGCTTAATTAGGTTATTTACCACCCTATCCAAGAAGGAAGGTTGGCTTCAAGTAACTTTAAACCTAGGGTAAAAAGTGATTGCAATTTGAGACTAGAGAAGCAGTAGTTTTTACCTCCACTTCACAATGAAAAATTATAACAATATAGCATGTAGGAAATAGCAATTCAAGAGTCATTTTTGAGGAGTTAGGAGTCAAGACATCAATCATTTTGTTCTATGATAGCAATCATTTTTTCCAAGACAACCGTCGTCAGTTTACTCTGGAGGGATCAGTAGTCGCTTTTCATAAAGACTTCAAATCATTAGTCATTTTTCCCCAGAGGAATCGATTTTTCCAAATAACAAGTTGCTTGGGCCCAATGGAGTTAAATCACAACAGTTTTGGGAATGCCAGAATATAATTGTTAAATTTTGGGCGCTTGGGACTCTTTTTTTTTTTTAAATTGACAGGAAAAGTATGCTATGAACAACATACTTTCATACATTTGAAAAGTATGTTATCCAAAACATAGTTGGCCGACGGAACAAGTATGTTGGATAACATACTTCATTTTTTTCAAACGTTTGTTTGCCCAAACATATGAGTATGAAGAAAACTATGGCCTTTATAGTCCAATTTTTTTTGGAAGACTGAGGTATTGTACATTGTAACACTGGCATACAAGCATCATCATGGTGGCACGTTCTTAATTCAGATGCTCACTCTTCCACACCCTCCTCCATTTTGGTAAATCATTTGGTTTATTCTTGGAGGCTCGTTTTGCAAAAGGCCCGATAGCATCCTGCAGAGGATTGTCTGGAGACAATTTGCTTTTAGTATGAATTGTTGGTAGTGTCGCGTCTGCTCTCTTGGAATGGGAAATAGGAGGACAAATCATGTCATGTTTGGGTTTATATTTTGTTGTAGATGCTACTTTGATGAACTATGGGGGATTGATGTCTTTTTGTACGACAAGGAGACTTTTTCCAGATTCTTCGTGGGCACAACAACTTATGGGGCCAGATTGAAAGGTTGATGAAGCCTATGTAGCCTTTTCCTGCACTTGACTTCGATTTCCCTTGGCAAGATTGGGATCTTGCTAGTCATCTTTTTCTCCAAACAGCTTAAGCTAACCAAGAGTATCATCTCTTGATTAAGGACAAGCATTGGCTGGTTACTAAAGCCAATGCGATTTGGGGCATGCATAAATTGGTGGAAAATGAGAGTGACGAAAGGATGGTTGAACAAGACCCCGTTCAAATGGGCTTCCCCTTGCTTCGGTCCTAAGTGCCAATGAATCTCAAATGGCAATTGCTTTTTTTGTACAACCAACGTGGAATCTTTGCATCATAGATTTATTTCATGTCTTGTGGCTAGGAAAATTTGGGCTCTTTTAATAGATATTTGGCAAGCGGTCGTTGGTCTATCGTTGCACCCTTTTTATTGGGTTTTAACTAGGGTCAAATATCCCACCCTGATGCAATCACATATAAAGATCTTGTTTCATTTTTTAAGATTTTGGGGCTGTTATCATAAATGGACCACTTGGAATGCTTTTGTCTTTTACCCTACCACGGGTGTCTAGGGACAGATAGCCAAACTCAAGGGTCTTCTATATTGGCAATTACATCTTGTGCAGCAGCATGCTGATTTTCTCCCTAGGGAGAGTTTAGCTCCTTGGCATACAGCAATCTGTATTGCTAAGAGAGAGAGAGAGATGTTTCTTAAGGCTGATCGCTCCAATGTTAATCGGGCAATGGTTGTGTGGAAACTTTTTGCTATGGCATCGGGACTTCATACAAATGCTCAGAAATCCACACTGCTCTCTTGTACAGAAATGATTTGCAAGCTTTGGGTTGGAATGGTATTGTGATTTCCGAGGGAAATATAACCAAACATTTGGGTTATCCTATCGATGTGGAGGCTGCTCCTCGGGCCTTGTTGGATTGGATGGCATCCCGTATTCATGATCAATTTATGTACTGGAACTCTCAAGGCTGGCCTCTCCATGTGAGACTTAAAGTCGCTCAATGCATTATGATCAGTATGATTTCGTTTTTCTTGCCATTGCTTCCTTGGACCAAGAAACCCCTATTGGAATTGATTCAGCCTATCCGATTCATGCTACAAAAAAGAAAGGAAATCGTCAGGACTAGGTGTGGATTTCATGGCAGCATCTGACTACTCCTAAAACGATGGGGGAGCAGCTCTTTTGGATGTTAATTTTCATATGGCTGCTTTCAAGTTAGCTCTTCTGCAAGCACTTTGTGTAGAGAGTCATCCCTGGACAAATATAGCAAATTTTTATATAGAAAGGATTGGCATTTCTCATGGTAGTACGGTTATTCATGCTTCTTGGTGGCATGTGCTTAACTCCACAAGATCTATTAAGGTCTCCCAATCTTTTATCCTTTCCATATGATCACCTCTTGGCAGGCGATGTTACGTTGTACAGTTTGGCGCCCCCCGGATTTTCGAAAGGAGGAGAATTCCTTGCTAGGTGAAGTACTAGCTTCCTCCAGGTTGTTGGATTGGCCTAATAAAGATCTGCAGAGTAACAAGTTTAACCAGATGGCTCATTTGGGGTTACAGACAGTCCTGGATGGTGTCATTCTTGGGCATGCCCGTCTTTATTCCTTTTGGCGTATTCATCAGCACTTTCGGGTGCCTAGAGGATATCATAATATTTGGATGGCCATACAAGACAGACTTGGGAGCTACTATCCTTTGCCTGCATTACAGCTTTTGTCTCCCTGGCATGATTAGATGTTTGTGATTCCTAATGATTTTGAGAAAAGGTCAGTTAACCGGATATATCATCAGATGGTGGAGGCCAAGAGATGGATCACAGATAAGGCTAATAAAGTATGGCATATTCAAGACAACAAAAAGAAATGCCAGGATAGATTCATCCAGCTCTGGAAATCTAAGGTTCCGTATCAGGGAAAAGTGTTTATGTGGAGGCTACTTATTGAGGCTCTTCCTACTAGGAATGTGTTACGTGCTCGTAAAATCTTTGTTGGGCGATGTATCTTCTGTACCACATATGATGAGACACTGCTTCATCTTTTTGTTTCCTACCCTATCGCAAGACAGATTTGGAGTTTTGTTTCCTGTGTGTGGCTCTCATTGACTCAGCAAACGGACATCGTCTCCTTCGTGGATTATGGGAAAGATGACCTCCATGACCTCTTTGAGTTCAAATTATCCCTGCCTTTTCCATTTCCTTAGATGGACAGCCTTGTGGCATATTTGGCGTACTCAGAATGCCTTCATTTTTGATTCGGTATCTGGCATTCATGGTCATGTGGCCTGAATTCAGGGTTTAGTGTTGTGGCAAATCTCGTCTATGGTGTCTGCTGATCTGGTTCTTCCTGACATTGCTCCTCCCTGGCTGGATATTGTTCACTCCACACCATCTGTTCTTTCAGTGTGACATTTCTATGTTAGAGTCTGTGTAGACTTTCCTTCATGTCTGTTATATTTAATGCTGATCTGATGGTCTGATGTAAATATTTACTACTTAATTCAATTATCTTCACGAAAAGAGACACACACACACACACACACACACAGAGAACTCTTGCGAGCCTAAATTTTTTTGTACTCATATGTTTGAGCAAACAAACATTTGCAAACATCTGACAAAAATGGTTATCCATAACATACTTGTCCCATTGGCCAAGTATGTTTCGAATAACATACTTTTCAAACGTATGAAAAGTATGAAAGTAGGTTGATCATAACATACTTGTCCTATCAAATTTAATTTTTAAAAGTCCCAAGTGCCCACAATTTAACAATTATATTCTGGCATCCCCAAAATTGCTGCGATTTAACTCAATAGAACCCAGATGACTTGTTATTTGGCAAAATCAACTCCTATAGGGAAAAATGACTGTTGTCTTGAAGCCTTTGTGAAAAGTAGCTGTTGATTCCTCCACAGTAAACTGACAACTATTGTCTTGGCAAAAACAACTGGCGTCCTAAGAAAAACTGACTACTGTCTTCCGGACTCCTGATTCCTCAAAAACGGCTGTTGAATTGCTACTGCCTACAAGCTGAATTGCTGCAATTTTTCACTGTGAAGTGCAAGTAAAAACTATTGCTTCTCCAGTCTCAAATTTCAATCACTTTTTGCTCCAGGTTTGAAGGTTACTTTGAACACACTTTTTCGAAGTCCACTTCATTGGTGACTACAGGTTACAGCAATGGGAAGAAGAAAGAGATGTGAGTGGGAGTAGGTGACCGTAGTCAATAGACTCTAGCATGGCATGTGCACGATGAGGTGCAATTTTTGTGCCCATGAATGGGATGGTGGTCCAACTTGCATAAGAGCACATATTTTGGACTTCAAAAGTTTTGGGGTTGAGAGATGCAAATGTCCTCCTGCTGATGTAAAAGAAATTGTGCAGCGATTGCATGTTGGACTTGGTGCAAGTGCACCAAGTGCAAATATTGATGCTGAGGTTACTAAACAATTGCAAATGATGAACGAGGCATGCCACATTCATAGGTGGGCTCTTCTACCAAAAAACAAAGACCTAGCGGTAGCACTAGTTGCAATCTTACACAAGCACGGGCTTTACAAGCAAGAAAGAATGCTTGTGTAGATTCTCCAAGACTTATTGAAATTAAGAGTCTTTACATTGAACGATGGAACACAATGCATTCACCATTGCATGCAATAGGTTTTCTTTTGCATCCTCTATGGCGAGGAAAAAACCAAAAGAGTGATGAAGAGGTGAATAATGGATGGATGGAGGTAGTGCAGCGGTATACAGAGTATGATTTGGACCTACAAGGTGTGATCATGGATGAGCTTGATGTATATAGGTCTGAGGATGGTTCCTTTTCACATGCAATTGCAAAGGATGAAAAGGGTATGCATTATCCCGTAAAATGGTGGGAAGCTTTTGGTGATAGCACTCCCAAATTGCAAGAACTTTTTCACTTATACACACAAAGAGAAGGATTAAGCTGAGGCCCTTGCATACAGAGAAGTTGGTCTACATACATACTAACTTCAGACTTGTGACAAATATAAAGGAGAGGGTTTATGAGAAGATGGAGGTGACATTGGAAATGATCAACAAGGAAAAAGATGATAATAGGCTGATTGCTTTGCAAGAGCAACAAGATGAAGATGAGGAGATATGCACAGTGGCTGATGGTGCAGGTTACACAAGCACTAGTTTACAAGCTCCTGATGGTGGTAGTGATGATGATGTTGTTGCCGATGATGATGATGATAATGAGGTTTCAGAGTCTTCTCAGGAAGAAGGGCAAGAGGAAGATGTAGAGCTTTGATCCCCGAGTTTTGAAACTTGAGGCTTGAAGCTTCTTCTAAGTTCTATCATCTATGTATATACTATTGTCTATGATCTATGATATAATGATGATGCATTGGTACTGTACTATTGTGCACTATGCAATTGGCATTTTTTAGCAACCCTTTTTGTGTACTTAAGACTCTATTGAGTACTTCAACCCACTTCTCTGGATGAGCATACTGTTTTGGACTATTTTAGATTAATTTTTTCTCTGTTCTTTGGATCTGATGTCTACAATGAGTCTGTAGGTATACACAATGTCTACACAATGTGACTCAGGTATGTCAAGTTTTCACATTGTAATGTGTGTTTTAAAATATATATGTGTCGTGGGAAAATGTGGTCGATTAAATGTATACTAGTAGAAAAGAATGTTAAATTTTTAGGTCACGTATAACCAGCCTTCCTCCTCAGATAGGGTACTAAATCCCTAATTACAACTCAATTATAGTAGCAAACAATACATGCAAATCTGAAAATACAAATTTACCTACTGATCTTGAACAGTGCACACCCGATTGGCCCCAAAATTGGCACCCCTTTCAATATTTATGTAGCTTTATTGAATAAAAAGTTGATTTACAATGGCATTCTCCCAGTCCCTTTCAGTATTTCAACTCCCCTTGCTGTCCAAAGTGACCAGCAAGTCTTCAATCTATTTTGCCCCTTGATTCGGGCACTCAATTGGTCTTCACCCACTTCATACACGATAGAAATGCCCCAAATTCAATGGCTAGCTAGTCCATTCAATTTCTGGCATGCTTCCCAAGGCTGCTGCTAAATCCTAATTTCTGCTGTAAATTAGGGTTTACAGCTAAGAAATTTGCAATTTCTCTCAGCCTCCAAGGGTCCAAATGCTGAGATCTTCAGAGCTAGGCTATGAAATGGCTGGGAAGTGAGAGGGAAAGCTGTAGAGAGAGAAAATTCAGAGTTTTGTCGCCAAGAATGACTGAGAATGAATCGAGTGCAGTTGCTGCCCTGCCACAACAGCATGTAGATGCAAAGAACTGAAGAAAATCAGTCATTTACTACTACTGCCTTGCCTCAACAGCCTATAGAAGCTAGGCTATGAAATGGCTGGGAAATGAGAGGGAAAGCTATAGAGAGAGAAAATTCAGAGTTTTGTCGCGAAGAATGACTGAAAATGAATCGAGTGCAGTTGTTGCCCTGCCACAACAGCATGTAGATGCAAAGAACTAAAGAAAAGCAGTCATTTACTACTACTGCCTTGCCTCAACAGCCTATAGATGCTGTCTTCTGCTCTTGATTGGTCTTCTTTTGCCCCTAGCTGCCTCAGAAGGTCCTCCAATGGCTGCAAATCAAACCAACAGCCTCCCCTCCCTCTGTTGAATTTATAAAAATGCCTCTTCCTAGCCTCTAAAGATATATTTCAGTTTTGCATGGGCATTTTTTGACAAGTGGCAACCTTTCCAAATGGTTTTTCCAGCATTTTCCATAATTAAATATTAATTTTCAACCTTTAAATACTAAAAATTAATCTAATAATTATTTCGGTGCCTTGAAAAATAATATGACTGGCCAATAATTAAATTGGCTAGGCACCTTCCATTCCCGAGTGTCTCTACACCATCTTTGACCATGAGATTGGCATTAGATACCATTAAACGCCACTTCTCTAGTGTCACCAACTGACACTTATGACCAAATGGATGATATAGGCCAACAACTGGCACCAGATACCATCAAGTACCTGTGCGGCATAACTTATAGCAACTTTTGCCTTTGACATCCCGTGATTTCTTCGGATCCTAGGCTTGTAAATTTACTTTAATCCCAGTTGCACCTCACATGTGCATCATTTACTTAATCGTGTGATAAAAAATTAATCCATATGTTAAGTGAGGTTTCAAAAATACATGTCCTAATGACATCATATATGGTTCAAATTTTATTAAGTTTTCACATTATAATGTGTATTTTAAAATGTGTATGTCAAGGTTGCATTCTCTGCGGTACTATACTATATGGACGTTCCATATGATCTCGTGTAGTGTTCCATGCCTTCAAGTAGGTGCCGACTGGATCCAACCATTGCAGCCCACTATAAAGGGAAGCCCTTCCCCTTCTTACCTCTTCATCCAAAAATCAGCCTCCTCCTTTAATCTTCCCATCTTGGGCTCAAGCTTGAAGCACCTCCAATGCCTTCTCTTCCTCCCCTCTCCCTCTCCTTCTCTTCCACTTCTCTCCCTCTCCTATCCCTATCCCTCTTTCTCTTGCTCCCCTTTCCCTATCCCTTTCCCTCACTTCTTCCCCTTCTCTCCCTATCTCTCACTCTCTCTTCCTTTCATCCACCTTCCTCTTTCTCTCCCTATCCCTATCCACAATGCTGAAGCCTCTTCATGAAGCTTTTTGTCTCTACACCACAAATCTTGTGAAGGCCTCGGACAATGCAAATTACTACCATTGGACTTGCAAGTTTTGTGGAAAGACAATGACTAGCAGCATGATGAGGCTAATCATCCAATTGACCAAGGTGAATGGTCAATGTGGCCCATCTCCTTCCATCCCTCAATCTGTAGCAAATTAGATCATGAAGTACTCTCCCCTCTCCCGTTAAAGTGACCATGTATCATTGAGCATAGCAAAAGATCAAGAGGAGGTGGTTCCCCCTGACATGGAAGTGTATGCTTCCGAAATGCTCTCCTATACCTTCTCTTAGCCCATGCACCTCAATGGCCTCGAGCCCTAGTCCCCCCATTGGAAGCAAAAGGCGGTGTAGGCAAGCCTCACTACAAGAAGCTACACACCGTGTTTCTAGTTCTTAGTCTTTCCTCAAAGAGAGGCAAAGGAATACGGAGATAAGAGATTGCATGCACTATCATTGAGTGCAATCTCCCATTCCACTTGCTTCGAGTGGATAGGTGGAAGAGAATGTTCAAAGCCATTGCCGCGGTTGGTCCATGCGAGGGGTGGTATGGTGTTAGCTACAATGACATGCGGACCAAGAAGCTCGATGAGGGGGGAGGGAGAGAGAGAGAGAGAGAGAGAGAAAGAGAGAATCAATAAATCTCTCAAGCCCGTACATGCTGGATGGGCAAAGTATGGTTGCACCATACTTTCCGATAGATGGAACAATCGGAAGAAACAAGGCAACATCAACATCCTTGTTTATTCACCTCTTGGCACATTCTTCTTGCGTGCTGTGGATGCAGGGCAAAAGCTGGTGACGATATGACAAGTTGTACGGCAGCCAACAGATCAAAATGGGACAGTTGTTGCAGTCACTGTGAGAAGGATGGTAGCTAACAGGTCGTCAAGGCAGAACATCTCTTTGATGGCCTTCCTCATGAAGTGCACAAGAAGCCCCAAGGTAGCGCCGTCCATGTCAAAAGTCCCAAGGTAGCACCGTCCATATCAAAAGTCATGTGTAGAACCCTATATAAGGGAGTAATAGCGATGACTAGCGCTTGTACATCATTCTAAAATGCCTCTCTCAAGCAAAGCCTCTGAATGGCTTTTCCCTCCACACTTGAGAGTGGCTCCTCCTGTAGTCATGCCTTGAACTCCTCTGAGATCATGGCATGCTAAATTTTGTTTTGTACATCATATAGTCACTCTAAAAGCAACCATATGGCAACAAAATAGGTGTTGGAGGGCTTTTTTAACATTATATCATTGTAGACGCGGTAGATAGCCAAGACCTTTACTTTCTTGATGATGAAATCTGCTATGAGACAAACATCTCCAACAATCTTCCTCACCCATTTCAATGACCCTATGTCTTCCATGCGGAGATTAATGCAATGGGTGGCACATGGGGTCCTTACAATGAACAAGAACTCTGCTTCAAGCATGCAGCCCATCCTTTGATAATTGGAAGCATTGGAGGTGACCACTTGTACCACTTTGGTCACACCAACCTACATGGCACAAATGAAAGAGGGGATAGGTTTGAGTTATGATGGAATCATGGATCATGGAGATAGAGATTTATGAATCACGATGGAGAATGAGGAGCTAGGGGTTTACGAAGAGATAAAATGAACTATAATTTATGAATATTGAAACATAAAATGAGTAACGAATCATTGAATCATAAACCAAAAAAGGATTACCTCAATGATAGCTTGGTGAATATATGTGTATATGAATGCAGTTTTCTCTCTCCTTTGCGTCTGACACTTATCCTGCATCACCCTTTGCTACATTTGCTACTGTTTGACATCTTGGCAGCTGCATTGCTGCATTTCAAAATCTGTTAGGAATATGACACTCTCTCCAGCTCGTTACCTTTGCCTTGGTCCTCGAGACACGAGAGCTTGGGATACAATATTCCTTCATTGCATAGTGTGTTTGCTACATGGGCATTGTATAATTCAAATTCATTCATTTATGATCTTCACTATATTCATTGTCTTTGAATTACCCTAATCCTAGTGGTGTTCTGTTGAGTTTATGCTTTGTGGTACGCTTTCATTTATGCTTCTACATTAGGGTATTTCTTTACAAGGAATCACAACTAGGATCTCTTGAAGAAACCTTGGCCTTTGATCTAAAAGCCCTTTGCAAGAAGTAGAAACAACAGGAGGGCAAGATGACTTCGAAGACGATATCACCGCTTCATTTTCCTGAGCTAAATCCAATGAGAAATGAGATGGAGTGGGCCTCACAGCTTGCTCCTCCAACTTTCGACGTGGCCGGAGACACTGTGGGCTACCATGGAGTCCATAGACTACACAAGATTTCAAGAACTGGATATGACCTCATCTTCATGTATCGGACTCAACAACAGATTAAAGGTTTATTTGAGTTTTCCCCTTTAGATTCGGTACACTGGTCTAATGATTTTGCAGGAAAGACATTGTTCCACCCTAACGTATTCTTGCCAAATTCTCTGCACCAATCAATGCTAAATTTTACTGCATCTACAACACCACATTTACAGTCAGTCACAAAGCACATTTTGGACTCTATTGCTTCGTATCTTTGCTGTTCACTATTGTCTCAAAATGTACAGAACTGCTTGTAGGCCACCACTTATGTCCATGCCTGCTAAGGCTGGTATGTCTTACAATTGTGGATGGTCTTGCTCATTGTTGCACCATTTTCCAGCTGTAGCCCACTACTTTGTCACCAATTGTGACATCAACTGCCACCACAACAGATGCTGATGGTGTTCTTTCCTGGCTGAGTACACTGTTCCATCTGAATATGCTGTGAGACTGAAATCACTTTCAGGAATAATTCCACTTAACTGCTGCTAATGGTGACAATTTGGCTACTGCTGCTGATGCAGTATACAGCTCTCACTCTGTTTGTGGTACAATGCTGCCTCAAGATTCAATCAAAACGCCGTAAGGACCAAGTTACACAGCTTTGATATGAAATATAAATCGCAGGAAGACAACAAGGTTGGAGACAACTTTTTCTCTTCTCTTCTCCATGGAAGCTCTACACGAGCTCTCTCTCAGTCTTTCTTACATTACAAGATAAGGTTGCCCTTTTTTGTGAACAGACACTCAACCTTGCTAGTGCCCAATACCCAACAGTTTATTTTTCTAACCCAGTTGACTCTGTTGCTTGCCACCTCCAGATGATAATTGTAGCCCCACAAAGGTAGAAAATCCTTCCCTGCTAGGCCTGCCACTATGGTGCAAGGCATCCTTATGCCAGTCCTGTTAGCTGTGAGATGCATGCCGAAGTGGGTCCCAATGACTTACAGCATCTGGCCAAGCTTGGGAAGAACCTGGTTTTGTTTGTCACAGGACTCTGCTGTGATGCCACACATGACAGAATCAAGATATTCAGCACCAGAGTTTGTTCGCAAAAATCTGTCTCCAATAGTGTTCAGGCATAAAAGAGAATCTTTTTTCTTGAAGGGTGCCACAATGAAGGCTGTTTAATGTCGGCGCATCTACCCTCTTTTTATATACTGCTAAAAATCTACTGTTATGCCTGCTACTCTCTCAACTTTTCTCCACACACAGCAGCAGTAGCGCTAGGGACATCAGACTCTATGCAAATTCAAGGGTTGTATGATGCACCTTCAATCATGACAGATTCAACGCTCTAGCCTGGCTTGGATACCACTCCTTAAACCCAAACACTAATCATCTAAAGACTTTGTACTATCAAACCATCCAATGTACTTCTATAACCAAATGACAAAAGAAACCGTTGAAAGTTTCACCTCATGTTTCACGTTATATAGCAAGCAAATACCTGCAATCCTTGGATATCTGTAAGACTGCTTGTTTAATATCTGTATTAAGGCGCTCCATCAAGCTGTCCCTAGTTATACGAAATATAACTTTCCCTGTACAAAAGGATGTCCAGAAAATTACAATTTGGCCAAATAAAAGCCACAATGGTTTATCGCAAGGGGAAAAAATTACCAGTTTTATCTTTGAAATCCAAAAACCCTGCTTTGTCAATCTCATGCATAAAATTGTCCCCAAGGAACTGTTGCAGTCCCTCCTTTGTATTTAACCGGCCGCTAGCATTTACTATTTTATGTACATCATGGTACTTGGATGCATACAGTAGCACAGTACTCCCACCTGTCAGCTTTGCACAGTCAATTCTTATCGGGGAAAAAAATCAACAAGTGCATGTGTTTTAGGAAAACCAAACTACAGATTGTGCCGCACAAGAAAAGAAAACGTTGACTGCAAAGCACGAACATGTATCACACTACCCATTATTGAGTGGGGTTACAGAAACTAGAAACCCTGCTTAATGCCCAAAGTGACAAATAAAATAGTTTTCAGCACATGAAATGCGGCAGGCTGCATAACCGCTCCGAATGTAAGAATGTAAAATATATGCAACCTATTTACAGATGCTGATAGCAGAAAAGCTTCACAAACGCTAGACTCTGTCCAAAATCCTCATTATATCTTCCATTGGCATACCTTAAAACGCACGTCAGACTGTGTCGGCACTTTGATCGTGTGGTTGATGACATGGAAAACCTTTTGTACTGCTGTAGTATAAGATTTGAGAATCGTTTCCGTCTTTGATAGTGACAAGGATGGGTTTTGGGGATGGGAATGGGAATGGGAATGGGGCCAAGATTTGCCATCCCCTGTCACCATAAGAGGGGGCTCTAACTTGGGGATGGGACTAGGACAATATGGGGATGGGATGGTGAAAATGGCCATCCCATATTCCTATGTCACCTTTTAGTTATGTTAATATTTTCATAATTTGTCCAATTAGGACTTAGTGTCTTACACCAAATGATGGATGCCTAACCTTTGTCTAGAGTGTGGGCATGCAATTTTGGAAATTGGCCATGAACATAGGTTCAAAGTTTTACACACCAAAAGGATGCTTTTTTTTTTAAGTAAAAAATAATTATTTTTTAAAAAAATTGGTTGCAAATGCAAAAAGTGCACTTGTCCGTCACTTTAGAAACTGGGCAAGGGAGACTCCTGCAAAAGTGGGTGGAGAGTTTACCTATTTAGTAGGTAAACAACAGGTGTGTCCTCTGTGGTGTGTAAAGAACTACGGATGCCCAACCCCTAAAGAAATACTTTGATTGGTTAACACTTGCAGAGTGGGCATCCGCCATTTGGTGTGTAACTAGCCTTAAAAGCTCATCAAACAGTGGCAAATGCAACATTTCTGTGGGGAGCCAATCACTTAGCAGTTGGAGAGTTTCATCCTCCTTTGTATCCACCTACCAAAAGATTTTGATTTTTTCCAGTACTCTTGGTAAGTTTCATGAGAGACTCACTCAGCCCCCATGTCTCTACTCTCATGATAGCAATTACAAATTGTCGTTTTGGAAGACTTCAAATACAATGGAACATGTCGATGTTTAGATACAGTGATTCCTGTACAAGGCTATCCAACGGATCACCATTAGAATGCAAGACGTTTACAATTCACATAAACTTGAACAGGAGTGAGAGAAGGAAAGACTGAAATAAAACAAAGAGATGACCAGGACACAACATTGGGTCAAATCCTCAGCCCTCCCATTCCTCCCTCAAAGCCACCAGAAAGTATATCAATCGTACCTTGGTATTTAAAGAATATGAATCATGATTAAGAAAGTGCAAAACCAATAATATGAAAAGTAGGGTTTCTCTTTCATGGAAACAAAGAAAAAGAAGAGTAGACAACAAAAAAGAAGCAGCACACAAGGAAAGCAAAAACCATGAATACTTAAAATCGATGCACTTCTTTGTGGGGAAAAAAGAAAGCTATAATATTGACACCTTAGCAGAGAACCCCCTTTAGCTCAACCACAACGTCCAAAAAAGCCTTGTAAGGGGATGCTAAGTACATCTTAAATGCAATGATTGAGTGCTACAATGCCATACCATGTATGGAGCTATGTGAAAGAAAGTGCTCTCATAAAATCATATTCCTCCTCATTTGCTTAGAATTGCCCTGCAATGTCTACCATTGTCCATGAAGAGTATAAATAGTCTTGGCCCAAATCCTATAAAGAGTCTCTAAAGTGGAGACATCTTGAAGCTCAATAGCATGACTACACCTCATAGCCCAAATGAACTAACCAATGATGATAGCAATCAACCTCTATTTGTAGCAATGCCCCCAAGTCAATTAGGTGTGGAAATCATGTTCAAATCCTGGCCAAGTGTAAGAGATGAGTAGCTCCCCAAAATCCTCATATCCACATGCTCAGCACCTAGCAATGATGCTAATAATCAGCTCCTATTCATGGCAATGCCCATGAGCCAACTATGTTTGTAAGACCTTGTCAAGTGCTAGTGAATGATAGAAAATGAGTGGCTCCCTTGATAATTGTCATGTCCACATATTGGGCCTTTGTCCATGACCCAAGCTACTACTCCCCAAATTGATACCATAGTCTCAATTGTGCCACAGAAGACCATCCTTAGGGCTCTCCTCCACATCCCCTAAGTTATGGGACAATCCCTTAGACAATGCCTCTTATTTCCTCTAGCTCTCTGCATCTCGCACATGCTATGAAAGCCATGCCATAACCAAGCCCAGAATCAACCGTTAAACTCCTACAGGCTACAAGCCATAGAAAGAGAGATATTCCTAGGCCTAAAGCTATCATCCAATCACTTTAAAAAATCTCTCCTCTTTCCCAACCCGTTGTGTAGCCAAAGAAGCCACATCACAGTTCTACCATATAATCTGTATAAGGGCCTCTTCTGATAGGCCCATTGTCTTCATCCCTTTATCAACCAAGTAATTGGGTCCCGACTAATTTGCCATCTCCTATCACACACTGACATTACTTTGATCCTCTATCGAGAACAACCTATGAACTTTGTCTGATCCTAGTCCTCTCTCTAAAGCCAGTTGTGCCATCCCCATCATGAAAGTGAAAACCACGCCAATGTTAGTCGTAGTCGCAATCACCCCAAGTAGAATGTCACCTCTAGAGAAGAGGCCTATCCAAGTCTTAGAGGTGCATGTATGTGTCCACTTAGGATGAACTCCCTCTCTCATTGTCCCTACCATAGCTCTAGTGCCACTAAAGCCCTTCAGCCTTTGTCTCTACATCTCTTGTGGTAAATCTTGAAAAGTGAACCTATGTGGAGAATCTCCCCAAGAAGGGTCTTTTGTCCAAGGTTGTGGCTAGACTTTAATCTCAAGCGAAGGTTGAAGGGAAGATGCTTCATCTTCTCTTCAACTATGGTTGGGGCTAGCAAATGAAGGCCAGATGAAACAAATCTCAAGGCTTCGATGATGGCAGCTGCAAATTTGACCATAAAACTCTTTCCTATATATCTAATCCTAATCTCTTGACAAATCTCAAGGATGCTAGGTTGCCATGCCTCCAAGTGTAGGTGTAATGGTATATAACATCCCTAGCAATAGCTTCTTTCAGGGCTAACAATGAGCTTAAATGATATGGCTCTACTCTTGTTATTTGCACCAATGATCTTAAAACTACCTCTAAATCTAGGTTGGATGATAACATCCCAAGCCAACTTCGCCTTGGTTGAGCTCTTGTCTCATCCTGACCAAATAAAATTCCTAATGAGGCACTTTGGAGAATGGCCAACAAGAAGAGATGTACCACATGGTCACAAGGATAACCTAATTGGCAATCACAACTTTCCCAACTAGATGATGGACTGGTAAAAGAGCTTCTACCTAATGCTCAAAAGAATAGTTGTCATTTTTTGCTCTAAGGTAATGTCAGTCCTAACATGGCATCCAAGATATCAAATTGCAGTCCCATGAGGAACCCAAGTGAAATCCTCATGTGGTCCCCAATCCAACGGTCTAGTCTCACTTACCCAAAAACCATAGGACTTGTGCCAATTGTTGAGCAGCTCTGCTGAAATCTCCATAGATGTAACAAAGACACTAAAGTTGCTCTCATACCCATCTAAAACTCCACATCAAGGAGCTCCTTAAATACATTTGTGGATCTGTTTGTCAAGAAGGAACTCGTACTTTCTGCTACAAGTAAAGATAGGAAGGGAGCAAACGGACATCCCTATCTCATTGAACTTTGAATGGTGAATCTCTCCTATCGCCCCAAAACCAAGGACTTGAGTGACCATGAATTAGATCAGGCAAGCTTGGAGAAAAAGGCCGAAAGAAGGCGCAAATGAGAAAAAATATTCCCTGATAGTAATGGATCCAAAACTCAACATTGTTCATTGCAAAAGTGTGCTTCTCTTCTTTGCAGAAAAATTCAAATTCTCACTATAGATAGAAAAACTCGAAAAAATAAAGAAAAGAAACTCTATCATTGGAATAACTAAGATTTACTAAATCCAAGTAATAATAGGTCAATCCAACTCTGTGTGACTACTCTAGGGATGTGAACATGGACATAGTCAGCCGAGCAAGCACAAAAAATAATAAGTCCAAAGCCTTGCATAAGACCTTGCACTTCTCTCTTGGGAAAGCCTTTATAGGCGCATAAGCCAAGTCAATCTCAACAGCGTGAAGCCGTTCTTCGACATGGTGATAATGCACCTCCATGTGTGAGAGGGGTTGCAATCAGCATAACTTTGGTTGTTAGTGTAAATGGGTGTAGGTAGACACTTTGATGTAACAACGACCTGCCCAATCGTTATCTATGAAAACATACAATTGTGGACAAGACCCCGAGGATAGAAAAGTCACATGCTTGAGTATCTTTGAGATATCCAAGGCACATTTGGCCACTTGCCAATGCTTTTTGGAGAGCATATGCAAAAATTTGGTCAAGCGTTGCAATGCATACTATAGATGTAGTCTTACAAACAAATATATCAATCATTTCACAACTTGCTCGTATGCATTGGCATAACATGATTCTCTTTCATTTGCAACGGAAAACCTAAAGCTTGTTCCCGTTTGAGTGATTCTTGGCTTGCAATTTTTCACCTACTTTGCAAAAGTTGTCTAACAGAGAACTTTTGAGCAGACTAAATGTTGTACTGACCAAGATTTATATGTCAGAATCTTGCCATACCTCATCCTTTCAGAATGCAATTTTCAACTCAAATGGTCCGATGATGATCATGGCATCCATATTTGGAAGAAAGACCAGTAAATCTTTACTTTAATTTGCTTAGAATAGGATAATCTTACTTTAACTATTTGTGAAACCAAAACAAAATTCAATATGCATGTCTCTTGTCATATAAGAAAATGAGGTGTTTGCTTTTATTCATAAAGCGCTTTCCAAACAAGAAAATTTGTTGTCATCCCCTTTGACTTCAACTCAAGCACTTGAGTTACACATCTTTTGTCATGCAAATCACAAATCAAGAGCATTGCTTTACATCCAACCAAATGCACTTGCCAATCATGTTGTGCTGTGAAAGGATGGAACATATGATGATCGTCATTGCATTGTTAGGTGCGATAGCAAATCAGTACTGCCATTTGAATCCAATTTTGATAGCGTAGTTGCTAGTCTCAGTATGAAAAGCATCTCCATGACACGATGGCTCTTCATTGCAAGCTGCATGAATGGATGTGGCATTGAGAAAACATTGAGTGTACGACCACAGCTAAAGCACAGAGAACTCAAACACAAATGCAAAAACACAAGACACAAAATGCTGAAACAAAGAAGAAAGAGAACTTTGAAGTGAATGAATTAATGCTATAAATGAAGGAAAGAGTGTACAAGATGCTCAAGGTGAGAGCTGACCAACTCAACATCCAATGGCTCTTGTGAAAGTAGGCTGAGAGAGGTGTTTGTGTGTGTCGTCCACCAAAGATTGATCCCAATGTTGAGATAAAATTACACTAGCTTCTTTACAACAGCCCCAAAGCATGCTTAATTAATGAATTAAACCTTTTTCTTAAAAAGAAATGCGTTCTTAGAGAGTGTCTATGTCCCATAGGCACAAATCATGTTGGGAATACCCAAACGTTCTATAAATAAACATGTTGCCTTCCATCCAGCCCTAATCTCATTTTTACAATTTGTAGGTGCTGGAGCTTTGGTGTCCACACCCTATTCGTGGAGGCTATCTCAGCTGGAGCTGTCCATCATTGCTGTCAACCATCAAGCGCCTGATGCCCAAACTTCGAATGCAAATTTCAACTGTTTCCAGCCCTCTTCTCACTGCTGTCTGGCAAGGCAACTGCTGTCCACATCTATTCCAGCTGCCATCCACTGTCTGCCAGCTCCAAAGGTTGCATTTACTGCTGCACATCACCCAACAGCTTGCATTTTGACCTCCACTGTTGTCACCTACAGTTCACAACCCCTCTTACTACTGTGTTTTGCCCTATTAGCTGCCACCCTTCCTCATCTTCACCTACTGAAGCTGTATTTTGCTGCTAGGAGTCATAGCCAGCTGCCATGTCATCATCCTATTGCTGCATTTGCAGTTTCTGCTCAGTTTACTGCCCGTCTAACACTGATCAAAGTAGAAACAATCTCTAGCTCATCATCTTTGCCCCAGTCCTTGAGACATGAGATCAAGGTTCAATATCTTCACTACATACTGTGTTTGCTGCATTGAGCACTGTACTATATTTAGTACTCATTCATTATCATTCACTATGTTCATTGTCTTTGAGTTACCCTAACCGTAACTGCATTTCTTTATTAGTCTATGCATTTGTCGTATGATTGTGTTGTGCTTTTTGTGTTAGAGCATTTCTTTACATGGCATCACAACTAGGTAGTCTCAAAAGAAACCTAGACCCTCAATCATAAAGCTCTTCTCGAAAATAGGGACTACAAAAGAGAAGATGAATTTGAACACTTCTTCACTGCTTTAGAGCCAAAGGCATCGAGAAACAAGTAAGAGTGGGCATCACAACTTGCTCTGCAAGGATCCAACATGGACGTAGAGACATCGGACTACAATGGAGTCCACAAACCTAATGAGATCACATGAGCTGGGTATGAACTCATTCTTATGTATCAAGTTCAATAACAAATTGAAGGTAAATCTGAGTTTTCTCCTTTAGATTCGATGCACTAGTCTATTGATTTTGCAAGAAGGACAAAAACTCCACTTGGGACTAGTCAACCTATGGTGGAAACTAGCACGGAGTATGAACCTAGCATGTCTTCACCTCTGAACTACTCCAGTGCGAGATACGAGGTCATTTATTTCTCAATCTTCTGCAAATACTTACTCCTTTGGGTAAGATATGGGTGGCTCTTATGAGAAGGAACTTTTCAAAGCAAATATTGGCTCATCAATCCTAAAGAAGATAGATATCTTTTCATGAACACAAAAAAAGGTGAGGAAACAAAAAGGTTACCACCACAAGTTATAAGTTTTACTTCATCTTTCTTTCCTTGAGTTTTCCCTTTTCAAAGTCAATTTGAAGTTGGTGAATCATCTCATTCTTCATTTCAATTCCATCCATTTAATGATCAAAAGAAATCTAACCACATTGCATCCACAAATTCATCTCAAAACCCACCCTTCCCTCCCTCTTCTTCCATTGCATCATCATTCACATTTCCATTTCATGCATCTCATGTGTCTTCTCACACTACAATGGGTGGTTTCTCACACTTAGGCATAGCCGTTAGGACCTCTTCTTTTCCTTAGCTAGGTGGTATATATACACCTACGATAGAGGCTCACCCTCCCTTTCCCCCACTTGGACCTACTAGTCATCTTGTTGTACGACAAGGTTACCATGTTCCAATGCCTCCTCCATTAGCACCTTATGGAAACAAGCATGTTCCAATGCCACCCTTCTCGGCACAATATGGACACTCACTGTCCATTTCTGCCTGCCCATCTCAAACTTCTCCTTCTTTTCCCCCTCCTTTCTATCCTTCTTAACCTTCTTATCCGACACCTCATGGTTCATCTTCCTCATCTACCAAGCATGCTTTTATTACCAAGACTCGTTTTAATGAGTCTAATTATACCACTTGGCCAAATTTAATGAGCCATGTTTTTGACTTACAAAACTTGTGGAACCTTGTCCAAGGGTTGAAGCCTCAACCTGATCCCTGACTCGTTCCACTCAAGATTATCCACTCATGGAAGGCTAAGAATGCCTCCGCCATAGTCGAGGTGATGCAAGGTCTTCTCCCTGAATTGCATTCACAACTACTCCAATTTGACTTGGCATCGGGGTGATAGGCACACTTGACTAACTGCTATGAGGCTCGCGATAGGACCCATCATATAAACTTCAAACATGAGCTTCAAAATTTCAAAATCACCAATCGGGATGACCTTAAGGTTAAGTTGGCTGAATATTAGCCACTTCTCACTGAATTCTCCGCCATAAGGGCTCCTAATCCTTTGATGATCAAGTCACTTTGTTCTTGAATAATCTGCCAAGAAAATCCTTTCATTTTGTGCAACAAGTGATCTCACAACCTACTATGCCCATGTTCTATGAATTTTAGTGTTAGCTATTGTGTTATGCTCGGCCCTTTGATCAATTTCATAGCATGTACTTCGTAGTGGCGGCTCTTGTTGCTTTTTCTCAGAAGGGGCCACAAGGGAACTAAAAATTCCACTCAACAGTCAAATCAAACTCAAAATCAAGCTAGTGAATCGCAAGGGAACTCCTTGTCAACCCTAAAACCCGAGTGGCAAAATGTACTTAAGAAAAATATATATTATCAAGATTGTAAAAAGGTTGGCCATTTTGAAGAGGAGTATTGATAAAAGGCAAGAGATACACAGCCAAAACCAAAGAACCAAATCCCCACACCCTCAATCGAGTAATCCTCAGCAAGGAAGATAGGGTGGTGGCAACCAAGTCTTAGAGACAATGGTGAGGCTAGACGCACACTATCACCCATCAACCATCACAATCAATATCGTTCTCAACTCCAAAGGTCATATCTGACTAGTCTGTTGAGGCCCACTTGGTCTCTTCAGAGTCATCTAAGGATATTAATCTCATCCATATCTATGAGTTACCTCCCGACAAGGTGACTATAGAGGCCCACTCTTCTCAACCTAGATCCTCTTTCCTTGCTTGGATTATGAACAAGGGCTCTCAGTTGAGAAAACAGGTGAGTCATCATGTAAAGACTACTAGGTTGTACTTTGCCATGAGCAATCACTGAACTAGCCTGAGAGTCTAGGACCGTGGCTGTGGTTGCTATGAAGAAAACTACTTGCCCCAAGTGGCAAAGTTTCTAAATGGATAAAAGGTTTACCCCTAGCTAGGAAACATAGTACACATCGTCCAACGTACCAAGATCTAAACCCTAGCTAGTAGCAGAATTAACAGAATCATGAGGCTAAATTCTTAACGAGGGGTTGTTATGAGTTGTCAGATTGTCAAATGGTTAAGAATCTCCCCCACCTGAAACCGTCCAGAGACATCTGCAAAGCCTCTCAGCTAGGGAAATAGCACCCCACCCCATTCCCTCAGTAGACGACATAGAGAGCTAAGATGCCCTTGTGATTGATTCATGTTGATCTTTGCAGGCTGACATCCGCTACCACCTTGAATGGCGCATTGTGCTTCTTTTTTTATGGTGAACAATTTCTCGAGATACATGTGGGTATATTTTTTAAAGCATAAATCTCAGGCATTCACCTACTTCTCAGCGAGAGACAGTAGTGGTGAGTTTACCTCCCATGAGTTCACCAAGTTTCTATAGGCACATGGCATTACGTGCTAGCTCACCTCTACCAACTCTCCTCAAAATGGAGTCATAGAGCATAGAAATCAGATTGTGATAAATATGACATGCTCTATACTATTCATAGTTAAAATCCCTTAGCACCTTTAGGTCCAAGCTATTAACATTGTTGCATATCCTCAACTAGTGCTCGACTTGTTAGAATTTGCTAATTCTATGGGCAATGCTCAATGTTTTAGTTAGTTGGTTTATAGTATGAACACAGCTATATTAATAAGTTGTGTCACTTCTTCTAGAGTTAAATTAACTCTGGTTGCGTTAGGAATAGGTCTAACTTACTTGAGCCCTATTGTACTTTCATTCTATTATTCTAGCACTTACATCTTTTGAGTGTGAACGATTGCCCCGCTCTTGCTCACTATCTTGTGCTCTCTCTCTCTCTCCATTTACAACATTTGGTATCAGAGCTAGACACATGGATTCTCTCTCTCCACCACTCAACTAGTGCTACCACACAAAGTCCACTCCACCGACAAAGAAAGAGAAGCTATTGTTTTGCATAAAGGAACTACTCTTTTGAAAAAGTAAGTTGTTTTGAAGAAGATGCTGCTACTGTTTTCAGCTTGCACGCAATCTTGCATACAGCCCTACACATAGCAGCCAGAAACGTCAAAAACGTTTAGAAATGAAATGTCAGAAACGTGTTTTATAAGTTTTTTTCAAGAGGGGGTAAAGTAAGAAACGCGGGTTTTTTTATATAGGGATTTTTAATAGTTTTGACTGGGGAAAGAGGTTTTAAACCTCTATGGAACTCTCTTAAACAAAGAATGGCTAATTCATCTTGAGTGATAAGAGTCAATTAAGAATAATACATTATACGTTACATATCCATGATCCATTATTGACTTGTCACTTATGTCAAAGTTAGTCTTTGGACAAGCTATACTCCAGTTTAGAACTGAAACGCTATGATTCATACATATCATACAAAGAAAATTGAAATTAACATGTAAATAGTCTATCTATAATATGGACTAAGTCAAGTTGCAACATCATGATTCTCATTTCAAAACAATTGATAAAATGTCAAAATCGAGAATGAATCGTAATATATCATAAATAACTCATAAATGAGACTAAAGTTGTATAATATTCAAATCTCAAGACAAGAATAAATACTAGATTAACAAAGTACAATAACTAAACAAAATCACAAAAAAATCAGTCTCTCATCAAAAATCTTGCGCCCTCACAAGTCATTACACATCACCATCATCCTGTTTAACATTGCCCCATAGTTTTTGTAAAAAAAAACCATGTTTTGGATTCCAACTCACCTAAAAAATAAAAAATAATAAAAACACCCACTTTTTTACTCTTAGAAACGTTTCACACTTTAAGAAACGTTTCGTAAGTTTCGATTTCAAAAGAATGTGTTTCGTAGCTGCTATGGCCCTACACATCTAGCCTCTCTGAGCCCTACTCCTGATATTTGTAACCCTTTTCTCAGCCTTGCTCATGATTTTCGTAACCTTGCTCGCCATTTTCTCAGCCCTACCCACCATTTTCTACAAATTTGAGAAAAAATGCAAAAACCCTAATTTTTTAAATTTAAAAATTTTCAAAAATTTTTGCAATTTCTCATCCATCTTGCTCATTTCATACCCAATTTCACAAAAATTTCTCTATCAAAAAATATTGGGATTTTTTATCAAATTTTCCAATTTTTAAAATTTCTTTGAGAAAATTTGGGCCTTTTGCTCAATGAAAGTTCCCGTGCATAAATCTCCACTAAAATTAACAACATTGCGTAATTTCTTCAACATTGGTACGAGAAATTTGGAATTTTTCACTTTTTTTTGCTCTGACACACATCACGAGGTAGATTCATCCTACTGGTTACTGTTGGCTCGTGTCTTAAGGCAACATTTTTGCAGAAATTTGGACTGTAAGGTATAAATCTCTTCAATTTCTTTGAAATTTTGCAAAGAAATTTGGAGCTTTTGTCCAACACACATAAGGCAAATAACAAGTGGTACAACAACATTAATGTGCTATGACAATCAGATTTTGTAGTAAAATTTGGGGAAATTCAATAAAATTTTATGAAACTCGGCATTAAATTGTTGTAAACTATATTTTTGGGCACACATTACAAGGCAAGTGTGGTACATCAATGCATTGTTGTTATTGTAGGCTAAATGCTGATTTGTGACAATTTGGTACTTGAATCCTGTGAGTACATTCTATATTTTAACATTAAAGTATTTGGCTGCTGATTTTTGTGCATCATTAACAGCATGGCACATCAGGGGGGTAATAATCAAAGCAGCATCTTTGGTGTCCTCACTTAGGTGAACAAGCTTGATGGCACAAACTACCCATTGTGGAGTTTCATGGTGCACAACCTTCTAGTGACCAAGTACTTGTGGGGCTATGTCACTAGTAATCTGCAATGACCAAGAGGTCTTGCACATTAGACACCTCAGTGTAATGCTCAAGGACAAATTGCTGGTGCTACTACCGCTACCCCTCCTATCGAGGATTGGTAGAGGTGGGACTTCAAGGATGCACATGCGCTATCTTTGATTGCCTTGTCAATGAAAAGGGGTATTATTCCACACATTCGGTCGTGCAAGACCTCAAAAGCCGCTTGGGATCTACTTGAGCACATGTTTGCAGCACGTAATGAGGCAAAGATATCTTATCTCTACAGAGACCTAGCTAATTTGAACATGGATGAGGGTAATGTATGACATATCACTTACACATACAAGATTTGCATGAGTAGCTACTTAATGTTGATGAGGTCATTCACGATGCAAAATTGGTAAACATCACATTGAACTCTCTTCCTAAGTCATATCTTGGTTTCCATATCTCTTTGTGTTGGGTTTCACTTATGCCTACACTCAGTGTCGGTGACCTTTAGTAAGGACACCAGGGCACTTTTTACTCTCTGTACGAGAGGTTTTTTCCCCCAAATTTTTTCCCTTTATTTTATGTGCCTATGTTACACAATTTTGGGCACTTATTGTGTTGCAAACATTGTCTACTTCACTCTCAATTGAGCTTCGATCCATTCCTATTCTAGCAATTGGTATTAGAGCTGAGTATAACTCAATCTACTCTCCTTTTGCTTTGCAACCAGTAGCTCAGCAGCTTGCATCGGAGGCTGCCACCTGCTCCAGGAGTCCCCGTCAACTAGAACCGCCCTGTACCAGCTACCTTCAGTTAGTGCTACCCAGCGCCCCTTTAGCTGGAACCGCCAACCAATCGCTCGCCTGTGCCTGAAATGCTACGCCCAGGACGCAGCCCCTGCCTCCCATCTATGAGCCAACGCTCGCAGCTATGCCCTGCGCCAGTTGCCCCGCCTCGTCCAGTTCTTGCTATAGTCTGCGCTGCCTGTGAGCCAACGCCCGCAGTTGTGCCTTGCGCTAGCTGCCTCGCCTCTTCCAGTTCTTGCACACGCCTGATCTCTTGCGCTCAACTGCTCCCCCTGTGACCACGGCGCCGCCTGAAACCTGCACTCGTTTGCCACACAACCTCCAGTTTCCAGCGTGCCTCCAAAACAGGCCGTCTCCATAAGCACAGGCCTCCATATTGACCTCCAACTACACCTGCCAGGGCAGCAGCCCTGAATCGGAGGTACAAATTTTTTTAAGAAAAAAATAATAACTTTTAATTTAGATTTATTTTTGGGGAAGGGGCTTTTGCCCGGGCAAGTACTACCAACTTCAATAGGTGTCTGGGACACGATTATTGCAGAAATTTCTTGGCAAATTAGTCAAGAATTTTGGGGCTTTTGAGTGTCAAGCAAAATTTGGTACATGTAGTACAATTTCAGTCTGAAATAGACTGATTTTGAGCATTTTGGAGAAAGAAATTTTGGGGCTTTTGCTTCTATAGTGTTGCTGAGCATTTATTGCACCTTGGACTACGTGCATTATAGACAGTTTTGACAGAGTGTGCTTCAATTCGCTAATTATAGCAAATTAATTGCAGCAATTTCTAGAAATTCTGAGATTTCCAGATTGGTCCAGCTTGGGACATTGCTCTTTTGCTCTCTGATCAGCATTGTTTATCATGGCAAATCAGGGAGGTGATGTATTTATTTACGTATCCAAGGAGGATTGGTCGGATGGTAACAACTATTCACTCTGGTACTTCATGATGATAAATGTGTTGATAGCAAAGAATCTTTGGGATTATGTCAATGGTGAAGAAGTGACACCCAGAGTTGTGGCTCCAGCTACTCCTCCTCCAGGAGGATGTGGACAACGGGCAACTCAGCCTATTCAGCCTACTCCAGCTCAACCACTTCCCTAGAGATCAATAATACAGATCCACAGGCTTTGTTGTTGATTGCATTGGCAGTTCAATGGTCTATTATCCCTCACATTCGAATTGCAGCTTCTTCACGAGAAGCTTGGCTGACCTTGGAGTAGATGTTTGCTGGAAAGAATGAGACCCGTATCTCTTTCTTGAAGAAAAAGCTTGAAAAAGTGAAGATGGATGAGGGTGATTCTGTGTAAGATCACCTAAATAAAATTCAGGACTTGCGTGACTTGCGTGAGCAGCTTATGAGTGTTGATGAGTATTACTGAGATGCACAGTTGATATCTACTACCTTAAATTCATTTCCGCCCTCGTACTTGGCCTTTCATACGGCCTTGAACCTCACCATGAGGATTGCCCCACAACCACTTACTTTCCTTCAGCTGGTTAGTTTGCTTCTAAAGGAGGAGCAAACATGAAAGAACAGTGGTGTGGATATTATAGCCTCTAAGTAGGCCTTCATGGCACGACAGAAGGGTAAGGGCAGCCAAGCAAAGAATGCTCCGCAGAGCTCTGGGACTTCAGGCACTTCTCCACAAGGCAATAAGAAACAAGGCAGCACGCAAACCAAGAAGGGTAAGTGCCACTATTGCAAAAAGCCAAGCCACTACATCACTTAATGTAGGAAGCGCATTGCCAAGAAGAAGAAGGAATCAGGGATGTCTGTTTCTGATGCTCCTTCCACTGCTACTGAGTCAACATCCTTTGTTGCAGAAAGGGACTATTGCTTTTACACATGCAATTATGACTCTTCTTGGGCTAATAGAGCATTTAGCTCTACTGAGGATGCAAGCCCATGGTTTTTTGATAGTGGTGCATCTAGGTATATCACATCTCGCAGAGATTTGTTTACTTCTATTGTTGCAACCCCGGTTAGCAAGTCCGTACAGTGTGCCAACAATGCATCATACCCTGTTAGAGATATTGGGGAGATCTTGCTCACATCCATTGATGGCTCTATTCTTCGCCTACAAGATACCTTGTTTGTGCCAGGTATAAAGAACAATTTGTTATCTATTTCTTCTTTGGCACGGTATGGTTTGTAGGTCATCTTTGATAATGATAGATGAATGGTGAGAGATAAGGAACACATGACTTTAGTCTTGACTGGCACTCTATGTCATGGGCTATATAAGTTGGATGCTCTTTTAGTTAATCAGTCAGCCTATTTAGCATCCACTCTTACTCCTGCTATATTATAGGCGGAGCTATGGCATGCTCGCATGGGGTATGTAAACTATGGTAGCTTGATGCTTTTGCAACATACACAAATGCTTGATGGATTATCTCTCTTGAAGAGACCTCCTGAGCACTTATGCGACGGATGTATTCTGGGAAAAATGCATCGGTTTTTGTTTCCCTATGATGTTGGTTTTAGAGCCACTGCCAGGTTATAGATAGTGCACTCAGATGTATGTGGCCCTATGTAGACAATGTCATTAGGTGGCTGTTACTATCTTGTCACTTTTATTGGTGACTTTACTTGCTTTTGCTAGGTATACTCTTTAGTGAAAAAGTCAAAAGTGTATGATGCATTTTTGGCTTTTCTAGCGCTTGTTGAAAACTAATATGCATGCAGGGTGAAGACTCTCCGTTCGAACCGAGGGGGGGGAATACATGTCCTCTATGCTGAATTCTTTTTTAAAGCAAAAGGGCATTGTTCATCGGTACACTATTGCTTATACTCCACAACAGAATGGGGTTGCAAAGAGGAAGAATAAATCACTCATGGAGATGGCCAGATGTATGCTGAAAGCAAAGAGCTTGCCACACAGTTTTTGGATGGAAGCAGTTATGTGTGCTTGCCATGTTTTGAATAGATGCCCCACCAAAGCATTAAAGAATATCACGCCTTTTGGGGCTTGGAACAGTCGGAAATCTTCTATTGGGCACTTTGTACTTTTGGGTGTCTTGCATATGTACACATTTTCAAGGTACTTAGAAAAAAGTTGGATAATAAGGCTGTCAAATGCATTTTTGTGGGATATAGCAGCGAGACCAAGGGATATAGATTATATGATCCTGTCTCTAAAAAGGTACTTGTCAATAGGGATGTGGTTCTCGATGAAAAATCAAAATTATCCCTTGCTGGTTTTGACACATATCAGGCTGCCAGTGATGTATTTGAAGGGCTGCTGCCCATTTCATTTGGTGATACAGCTAGAGTTTCAGCAAGTGAACATAATGTTCAGCCAGCTGCTCCATTGGAGAATGCAGAAAATCAGCCCATGGCTGATCTACATATTCAGCAAGGTGCTGAATCTGAAATTCAGTAAGAGCTTGTACACAGTCAGGAGGCTAGACAAATGCCTAGATGGTATTTACAGACTATGAAAGATAGTCATTTGGATGCTCCCATGGCTGGTCGTACTAGAAGGCAAGCTCGTAGCCATGATGGTGCACATACCATGGAGTTTATTATGGTAGTGCATACAGTTGATGATAAGGAGCCTGAATGTTTTGAGGATGCACAACATAGTGTGCATTGGATGGCAAAAATGCAAGCTGAGTTTGATTCCATCATAAAGAATCAAACATGGGATTTAGTGTCTTTGCCTATTGGGAAGAAAGCCATTGGAACAAAATGGGTATATAAGCTGAAAAGAAATGCAGATGGATCCATTGACAAATATAAAGCCAGGCTTGTAGCTAAGGGTTATGCACAGAAGAAAGGCATTGACTATGAGGAGACATTTGTTGGTACCTCCCGCATAACCACCATTAGGTCTATGGTTGCTTTAGCTGCCCATTATGGATGGACTGTGCATCAGCTAGATATAAAGACTGCATTTTTACATAGGGAACTTCATGAAGAAGTGTATGTACAGTAACCCATTGGTTTTGCGGTTGAGGGATCTAACACTTGGTTTGTAAGCTGAAAAAGGCTTCATATGGCTTGAAACAAGCTCCTCGAGCTTGGTATGCAAGGATTGATGCCTTTTTACTCAGCCAAGGGTTCATAAACAGCTCATCAAAGTCTACTCTTTACGAATGTAAAGAGGGGGAATCCATGCTGATCACTATATGTTGATGACCTTTTGCTTATAGGGACACATGCTAATCAAATTTCAACATTCAAACGAAATTTATAGCAAACTTTTGAGATGTCAAATTTGGGGTCTTTGCACTATTACTTGGGCATTCAATTCATTCACGATGCTAGAGGCATTGGTTTATCATAGTCAAGATACATTGGTAAACTTCTTGAGAGGTTTGGCTTACAGGATTGCAAGCTAGTCTGTACACCAATGGGACCTGGACTGAAGTTGTGATTGCATGATGACAATGACTTGTTTGATATACACACATATGCTACAGCAGTCGGATGCCTTATCTACCTATGCAACACTAGGCCGGATATACAATTTGCAATTTCAGTCCTGAGCAGATATATGCATCAGCCACACATGTGACATTGGCAAGCTGTCAAGCGTGTTTTCCATTACTTGCATGGTAGTAGGACTCTTGGATTACTTTATGCCAAGGGGGGACTAGTGCAGTTACATGCTTACAGTGATTCTAATTGGGCTGGTGATTATGATTCTCGTCACTCCACTAGTGGCAATTGTTTCTTTCTTGGCTCATCTTGCATTTCTTGGCTTAGCAAGAAACAATCCACTGTTACCACATCGTCATGTGAAGCTGAATACAAGGCAGCTTTCGCTACCACAGTTGAATGCGTATGGCTTAGATGCTTGCTAGTTGATCTGGATGTATCTCTCATGGAGCCTACTCCTTTGTTCACTAGCAATCAGAGTGCCATTGTACTGGCACGAAACCCAATGTTTCATGCACGCACGAAACACATTGAGATCCATTATCACTTTGTAAGAAAGAGGCTACAAGCCGAAGATGTCAGCCTTGTCTACTATCCTACCACCAGTAATGTGGCAGACATCTTTACCAAAGCTCTTCCTCGTGACAAATTTGAAGCATTTCGCAATGCTTTAAATTTGACATCCTTTGGTAGCGGATGACCTTTGTATTTTGATCACTCTTCACTCCAGGGGGGGTTGATGGGTTTCACTCACGCCTATGCTCACAGAGGAGTGTCAGTGATCTTCAGTAGGACACTGGGGCACTTTTTACTCTCCATACAAGAGGCTTTTTCCCCCAAATTTATTCCCTTTATTTTATGTGCCTATGTTACACATTTTTGGGCACTTATCGTGTTTCACACACTGTCTACTTCACTCTCAACTGAGCTTTGATCCATTCCTATTCTCACACTTTGATGTTGTCTTTGAGAGGGGGCAGCAGCCCCTTACATTTGTGGAGTTGGAAAGCCTCTTGCTACAAGAGGAACAGACTCACATGAATCTTACACTGCATTCAAATGATGTGGGTATGCTCTCAAAGTACAATGGCAAAGGGAAAGCCGAGCAAAATGCGAAAAGCCAGCAAAAGGCTAATGCTGGACAGCCATCAAATAAGGCTTCCCAAGACATAGAAATGTTCAAGAAAAAGGGGAAATGTCATTATTGCAAGAAGCCCGATCATTATATTGATGAATGTAGGAAGCAATTGGCCCAAAAAAAGGACTCCAATTTGGTTGTCTAGGAGACATCAGCCAGCAGATCTACTAATGGTAATGCTTCAACTAACTTTGTTTTCTTCGATGGCATTCCATGCTGCTAAAACATAACACACATGGTATTTTGACAATGGGACATCAAAGCATATCACTTTCAGGAACTCTCTCTTTATCTCTTTGCATTCAACCCTTGTTGGGAAGCATGTTACATGTGTGAACAGTGGCAGTTATGGTGTATATGGCATTGGTTCACTAATGATTACTGCTACAAATGGTTCTAATTTCATGCTTCTGGATTATTTGATTGTGCTTGGGATTACAAATAATTTATTGTTTATATTTTCTTTTATTAAGCATGGCTTTCAGGTTATCTTTGAGGATGATAAATGCATTGTCAGAGACACAGAGATGGATTATGTACTCAAGCTATCCGGCATCCTATATAAGGGTCTCTTTTTGTTGGATATATGTGATAGACAGTCTCTTGATGCTTTGCCAATTAGTACTCTTTTGCCTGTAATGTAGAATGTGGAGCTATGGTATACCTACTATGGACATATAAGCTTTGGTAGTCTGGTGACCCTTCAAAGGTGTCAAAAGGTAGATGCATTGCCTTCAGTGGAGGACCCACCTCTGCATACATGTGAGGGATGTATTTTGAACCAAATGCACAAGTTTGCTTTCAAGAAGGATGGTGCAGTGCATGCTGTCTGGAAAATGTATGTCTCTTGCTTTTGAGATATATTTGCTTGAAAGTGGCATTACGTATCGAGACATAGTAAGGATGATACCTCAGCAAAACGCTGTTGCTAAAAGGAAAAATCAGACACTGATGGAGATGACTTACTGTATGCTGAAATGCAACGGGTTGCCACATAAATTTTGGCTAGAAGGCCTTCAGTGTGTGAATCATTTATTAAATCGTGCATCCACTAAAGCATTGAAGACGATCACATTGTTTGAAGCTTGGCATGGCAAGAAACTCAAAGTTAATTACTTTTAGGTGTTTGGATGCATAGCCTATGCACATGTTCCCAAAGAGCTTTGGGAAAAGCTCGATGATAAGGCTATAAAATGCATATATATTGGCTACAGTTCAAGAAGTAAAGGCTATCGCCTATATAACCCATGCATGAAGAAAGTTTTTCCAGTAGGGATGTCACATTTGCTGAAAATGCTGCATTTTCGCATGATCAATTTCAAATGCCAACCACCCATAACATTGGTGATGTCTTTGAGGGTCTTTTACTACTTTCTTTGGAGTTCCTACTTGCTGTAAATGGCCGGACAGACATAATACAGCAAGCCGTTGCTGCACCACATGCTCCCGAATAGCAGGGTTATGATGATGGTTTACTTATGCAATGAAAGATGCAGTACAGAATGAGGGTTGCTGTAAATGCAGCCAAAACAGTCCCTAGATGGTTGTTACACACTCTCCAAGAGGAGAGTAAAATGGATGCTTTCTTACCTCAACGCACTAGAAGGCATGGAACTTTTCTTTTACATCATCTGCAGCAATTGGTTTTTCAATAGTATACCAATTGCTCATCTCATCAAACACATCTCTACTCATCTGTAAAATGTGTGTAACTAGATTATGACACATGTAACCCTTCTGCCCAATGGAATAGCTAACAAATACACACTGTTCAAATTTTAGATCAAACTTCTTTCTTAGCTCCTTTGGAATATGTACATATGACAAGTCCTGTTTCTTGTAGGTAAACCTCTCCTTTGGTGTCGCATCACCCATTGCGGTAGAGGGAGTCATATTCATAATATACATAGTTGTAGAGATAGCCTCAACCCAATAATAATGAGTATATTCTTTTGAGCCATCTAGGATTGTGCAATTTCTATAATGTGGCTATTCTTACTTTCAGCGATATGATTCTCCTATATAGAATACCTATGTGTAAAATGGCTTTTAATTATATGCTTTGTAGAAACTTACTAAATTCATAATTTGCATGATGCCATGCTGGCAATGCTATAGTCTCTCCTCATCTGTGTCTTTATCACTTTCAAGCCTTCTCTATAGCCCCCATCATGTTTGAAACCTCCAAGAAATGCCTTTAATCCTGCTTTCAAGAGAAAGCATTGTGATATGGAGTAAGATCACGAGTTTACTTTATCAAGATGTAAACTCTCTTTCCAATCGATCTTGTAAACATGATTGCATACTCATCTTTTTAAAGACTCCTGTGGTAGCTCCTTTTGACGAAAAGTATTTTAGCTTCATTTACTTTTTTCTCTTCTTCTTTGCTTCAACACCCTTCTCTTTGATATGAACCTATTTTTTAAGAAATGTGCCCTAGCAAGGAGTGCAATCTACATCAACTTGTAGCTCTTCTAATGGAGTTCAAAGTGTGGATTTTTTGTTAAGTCATTTGATAAGTATGCTTCCCTCACACACACACTCTCTCTCTTCAGTGTGTGCGTGTGTGCATGTTTCCCTCTCTTGAGGTAACCTAAATAAGTCAATAAGGTGAGCACTCCATCCTAAATTAATGATATTTTTTGCACAACCAATTCCTTTTTTAAAGCCATTCAAAGCAATTATATAAATTCTTATGTTGTAGAGATTAGATATAAGCTTAATGTGAGGTCAAATAATCGAACCACATGGTAACTTTGAATCTTGGAAGAATTTGATAGGTAGCCCATCTTTCCCTAGGGACTTAGCTTGGTTACATAGCACCATTGCTTGGTGCTTGTCCATTTGTCCGCCACCCCTTTACACATTGGGTGGTGGTGGACACTTTTTGTACACATAAACTATGCATCCATTGGCTATCTATTGTTTTATATACACTACCCAATAGTACAAGTAATAGACAGAAAGATGTCAACCACATAGTGGATACAAAGGTCTCTTCATAGTGAATGCCTTGCTTTAGTCAAAACCCTTGTACTACAAGGTGAGACTTATATTAGTTCAAAGTTCCATAAGCTTTTAATTTGGTCCTAAAAATCCTCTTGGTCTTGATGACTTTCTTATGACTCGACAATCCACCAAGATCTTTCCATTTCGGTCAACACTCTTAAGCTTTCTTTTCGTGGCCTCACGCCACTAGAGATGTTGAAGAGCCTCTTGCTAACTTTTCAGCTCAGAGACAAACACAAATAAAGCATGAGGGCAAGCTCGACAGATCCTCTAAGGCCATCTGGAGTGGAATTTGGTGAAAGGATCCTCGAATCCCACATAGTTTGCTAGTATCAACAAGGTAATAGGTTACGAAGGGAACTTGGAAGCAGAAGAAACTACGAGTGGATCAAAAGTAGGTACTAGATCAAGCTTAGATGGTACTATCTCCGATGGAGTATCCTAAGGAATCAGCACAAAGTGCGGTGCAAAGGATTGTATAATAGCCCTCTCATAAAAATGACATCTCTCCGAACAATCACCCTATTCGTTCAAGGATCAAGTAAGCGATAGGCTTTTGCCTAGAAGGAATGTTTGATCAAATTAAGAGATCAACTGAGGGAGTGAGCTTTTCTATCTTATTACCAGGCATGTGCGTATACACACGACATCCAAAAACTCTAATGTGGAAGACTACAAGACTAGAGTTTAAAAATGCCTTGTAGTACATACTGGGTCTTCTGAGAGATCGCCGCAGTCTTGATGGAAATGGAGGAAGAGAGAAAGAGAGAGTGAACACAATACAGTGAGCAAGAGGGGGAGCCTTTCCACACCTAAAAGATGCAACTACTAGAACGATAGAATGAAAGTACAATAGGTCTTTAAGTAAGTTAAATCTATCCCTAACTCAACTAGAGTTAATTTAACTCTAGAACTAACTCTAGAAGTGGTGGCATAACTTATTAATATAGTTGTGTTCACAATACAAACCAACTAACTTAAACATTGGGCATTGCATATAGAATTGGCAATTTCTAACATTTCCCTAGAGTGCCAATGTGATAGAAGTATAGGAAAATCAATCACCAAAGGGTGGCAAGTTCAAGGACTTTTGAAAAGCCTCAAACTCCCCATGAGGAAGTGCTTTGGTGAAAATATCTTCAACATTCTCGTGTGTAGGGACATATATCAAAATGATCTCTTCTGCATAGCATCTCTCTCTAACATAATAGTAATGTACCTTGATGTGTTTCGTGTAAGCATAAAACATAGGATTTTGTACCACTGCGATAGCACTCTGACTGTTAGAAAGAATGGGTGTAGGACCCTCCAAAGAAATCTGTAGATCGCAACCAATAATCAACTGTTGCGGTGAAGGTTGCCCCGTACTCAGCCTCACAAGACAAGGTAGCCACTATAGGTTGTTTCTTACTTAGCCATGAAATACATGAACAACCCAAAAAGAAACAATGTCACACTAATAGACTCCCTAGTGTGTGAACCACCAACCCAATTTGAATCAATGTGACCTTGTAAGTGCAAGTCTCTCCCCTTGGGAAATGATAAGGCATATGACTGAGTACCTTGCAAATATCTAAAGATTTGCTTAACAACTTATCAATGTATGGTCCATGGGTTGTGCATATACTTGCTTACCTAAGATACCGTATATTGAATGTCAAGGCGTGTGTTGTAAAGATAAATAAGATAGCCAACAGCTTGGCTGTAAATTGTAGCATCATCTCTTCACCATCATGCATGGACAACTTTAAGTTTGGCTCCATGGGAGTGCAGAGAGGTTTGCAATCTTGCATGATAAACTATGTAAAAGCTTGTCCACATACTGTGACTGTGACATGATGATGCCATGGTAATTTTGGGTAAACTGAATCCCCAAATAGTAGTGTAGACAGCCCATATCTAACATAGCAAATGCATGTTTCGATCGAGCCTTTAAATCTATAATTTTATCCTCTTTAGGTCCAGTGAGCAGCATGTCATCCACATAAAGAATTATAATTAGCAAGTCCCCCCTTTATTCTTAATGTAGAGAGTGGGAGGAGTTGGACTATTTCGGTAACCTTTGCTGGCCAAATATGCATCAATTTTAGAGTATCATGCACGAGGAGCCTGTTTGAGACCATAAAGAGCCTTATACAACTTGCAAATCATATTCACTTTTCCCTTAATCATAAGCTCGGAGATTGTCACTCATAAACATCGTCAAGTAGATCCCTATTCAAAAATGCAGTCTTAATGTCCAATTGATGTTCTTTCCAGTTGTAATTTCCAGTCATAGCAATCACATATCTCACTATACTCATATGGGATGTAGAAGCAAAGGTTTCCTCATTATCTATGCCCTTCTTTTGTGCATGGCCTTTTGCTACCAACCGTGCTTTGTACTCATTAATAGTGCCGTAAGCCTTGCATTTGAGTTTAAAAACCCATTTTGTGCCAATGGCCTTCTAACTAGGCGGTAAATCCATAAGATCCCATTTAGAGTTAGTGGCAATAGAGTCTAACGCTTCCTGCATGGCCTGTATCCAATGTACATCTTGCTAGGCTTCGATCAAGGAAGTAGACTCACCATCACCTAGCAGTGAGCTCATAAGTACATGCTCATCACAATCGTCTACTTCCATAAAATCAGCCAAATGTGCCCCCCTTGCATCCATGATGCAATGTCTTTTTAGTTACCAATCCTACATCTTCCAAGAAAAACTCTTCTCTCAAAGCTTTCTTAAAAGCTATCCAATTAACATCTCTTCTATGTAACTCATCAATCCGATCATGCAATACATGCATGATCAAACGGGAGAAATACTGACTCCATACATACTGCGGTATCCCATGAAACAACATCTTGTCTTCATACAACCGGATAAGGCCGAAAAATTTTTACCCTTAAACTGCTTTAATTCCTATCGCACTGTCTGCAATACATTCACAGCTAAGGAATCAATTCTTTCTGCTTCCTGCCGAGTTTGCATCTACTATTGTAACAATTGTTGCTGTTGTTGCTGCAACAAAGCAATCATCTATTGTAAAGCATCACCACCACTTGAACCTACAGAATCCCCCATCTTTGCACGCCTGCTGCAAACTTTCACGTCGAGTTCACCACAATTGGAGCATTTGGGGTCGAAAGTCTACCACAAGGGTAAGAGACAGCAGGGTGAAGGGAGATTTAGAAAGAGGAGTAGACGAAAGAGAAGGGGTTTAAAGAAATAGAAGATGTAAAAGAATACTCATAGAAGTGAAGCCTATCAATTTATTTCTGCATCTTGAGAAGATAAATCTCTTCTAGACAAAAAAAACATACATAAAACAATAGCTTTCTCTCTGCTGCTCATACCACCAATCTAATGCTTCCATTGGCTCCGAAAGGGGGGTAAAATAGCAAGACACTTGCCCAGAAATCTCCCAGTTCGAAGTGTTGTTTGTTACCTGTAAACTACAATCGCACGTCGCGTAATTTCGCCAATCCTTCTTTTTGCATAAAATCTCCCCCCAAAAATGGCTAAAAGCTACTTGCTTTCTTTTACATGTCATCCTATTCTAGAAGTTGTCTACACTTTTTTTATATTTACAAAAAATAATATCTAAAATATCAAAAATAGGCTAAACTTGTCCAAAAATCTAGTATTTTTGAACCATCCACACTACGGACACTGATACTAATGACTAATATGGCATTGGCTCTCTAGATCAATAAGAAAGCCGAATGACGATGCACTCTAGAGTTTTTTACATTGTGTCCGCGTAGCGGCACGACAACGTGGCCAAATAAGTAAACCAGGTCAAATTGGTAAATTCGGCTAGACTAGTAAACTAGAACAACCTGGGAAGCGCGGATTGGTTGGAAAACTGGCGCATTGTTTTTCTTTCCCATGAACATTCTCTCCCTTGTCTTACTCTGTCCTTGTCTCCCTCTCTCTCGCGGTGAGGCTGGCGCTGTGCTACAGAAGTGCATGAAAATTTTCAAAAATCCCTGCGCTTCTTTCTCTCACCATCGCCATAGCTGGGACATCGAGCACCTTCCTCAACAGGGACGTCCACGTAGGCATGGATCTCACCCTAATTTCTTGCTTCTCTATTTGAGATATGAGCCTTGTAGCTCTATGGCAATCATTACAGACTTGCATATTCTTAACAATAGTGTAATTAGGACAACTTCAAAGACATGGCTTTTTCCCCTTCTGCATTGTGTATGCAGCAAAGCTTTTAGCTGAAATCACATGCTACATCAGCTCCTTTTGAACCATCTCCCAGAAATTGATTTTGTGATCAATTGCCACCAACAAAAGCCTGCAATCAGATTACATCCTGGCACAAATTTCAAAGCAATACTCTGATTCTCAGTTAGATCGTTTTTCCTGTGTTGAGTGCTTCACCCAAAAAGATAAAGGCAGTAATCCCAAGAAAAAAATTCTCTTTTAAGCTTGAGCTTGTATTACAAGATGAAGGCTAAGAAGTCCAAGGTAATAATCAGTGTGAATGGGAAGAATTTCTTCGAAAGGGGAGGTCTCCTGTTTCAAGTCCCCTGTTTACAATGCTTCACTCAGAAATGTAGAGACAATAATCCAAGAAGAATTTCTCCTTGCAACTCATGCAAGACTGATAACTGAGATATCCCATGTCTCTAGTGCTTCATTAAGAAATGCAAAGGCAATGATCCAAGAAGAATTTCTCTTTGCAGCTCAGACTAATCACCCAGAGGTTCCCGGTTTCCAATGCTTAACTCACAAATGCAGAGGCAATAATCCAGGAAGAATTTCTCATTGCAGCTGAGACTGGTCGCTGATAAAGCTCTGACTAATCACTGTGAACAGATCAGTGTGACCAAGAAGAAATTGTTGAAAAGAGGAGATTTCAATCACTGCTAGAACACATACATCTACTCAAAACCGGCCCTATTTTCCACATAGGAATTTGGATGTAGGTCTACCTACTAGTACCTCTCTCACCTATGGGAGGTTGGTAAAGGCTCTTTTGGGACCTTTTGTTCAACGTTGTGTCGGTATGTTGCTTAGGGAGAGTGCTGTTTTGGTATATTTGAGGGATAGTGGTGTTTTGGTATATTTATATCTAGGTGCGCTGGCCATGGGCTTAGCAAGGAAGCAAGGATCCACCTCGAAGTAATGAAAATGCAAATAGCGGACTTGACACATGCTGAAAATGCAAATGGCAAACTTGACACATGGCAAATTGGTACCTTGATTGACATGTATGCAAAATATTGGGACACGGAAGATGCACATAATATTTTTTATGAGACTCTCCACTCATAATGTTGTTGCATATTGTAGTACGTTGACGGTATGGAAGAGTTTTCAACCTCCTACTTGTATTGTAATCAGCTTGTTCAGTAATGGAAATCTTTCATGCTTGTCATGCGATCATGCTTGATAAAGTACTTGGTTGATACTACACTGATACAATCCATTGTTGGCTCAGAGGTGTCCACTTGGACTCTCAATCTATTTGGATTGTAAATAAATTTTTTGCATATCATAGTACATTGTTATGTATGCATTTGGGTTTGTTCGTTTGGTAATCGAAGCTTCTTTTCCAAGTGGATGGAGCAGACCTTATCATCGGAGATTCTTGAGAGGGTTTGCTTCATTGATAGCTTATGGTACTCTGTTGTGAGTAGAGCACGTTTAAAATCACGTGTTGCTAAATTTCTTTTCTAGCATGGATGCATCAAGATTGACATTAGTTTTTTTGCCAATTATCTTGAGGTAAACATTTGCATGGTTAAATTACAGTTTTATCAATACCATTGTTATTGAATATACTCTTTGACTTAGACATTTAAATACCATTTTTGTTAATGCAAAAATCATTGGGCTTTGTATGCCTTTTACAATCCTAAATTTTAAGAGGGTTTCACATTTAGAAAACAAAGGCATAAGTCTTTTGTATTTTGACTCCTTTGGGCTAATCGAGACTCGCGAGTGTTTACCAACTGTGCATCGTGCGCTAGAGACTCTTGCGCGCTTTGCAACTAATATAGAGCTCAGTGATGTCTCGAAGAGGTCGAATGAGTTAGATCTAGTTGTACCTACTTGCCCTCAGCATCCCAATCGCATCGATTGCGAGTTCTATGTTATGGCCTACATGAAGTTTTTGATTGAGGGGGCATTGCAAGACAAGGTGCCAAGGCGTTGGGTAAGTGGCTGAAAAACTTTTACTATGTAATTATAGCACATTTGTTGATGTGTTAATTTGATAAGTGATCTTTTTATCATGAAGTTTTTAAAATCTTAGTTCACTTATTCGGCTGTAGAATATCTAAAGAGAGGATTACAAAATTGGTGTAATAGTGTGTTGTAAATGGAGTAGTGTAGCAAATACTAGTTAATTTCTATAGTGGATTTTCATCCCATTTTGTATGATTGTGCTAATGCTCATGTGCATTCAATAATCCCTTCCTATTTTCTCATGTCCATGCCACATATCTTGTACATACGCGTTGTTTTGGCTAGTATTAAAATAGCAATATCTCTTTTGCCTTTGCGTGGGTTGTTTTGATCTAGCGTTAGCATAGGAGTTGTTTTGGCTAGTATTAAAATGACAATATTTATTTTGCATTTGCATGGGTTGTTTTGATCTAGTTTTAGCATACATGATATTCAATATTTAATTCATTTGTACTTTAAAGTACTTTTTTGTTATGTGTAGAGTATGTATAGGTCTTGCAGGTACATTTTGTTGCATGATATTCAGTCAATCTAGATTGACGATTGCAACATCTTAGAGAGATGAGGATATTTGTACATTGTTGTTGTTATATCCACTAATTATGGTTGTGTTCATATTGAAGCTTGACTAACATTCGTATTGTTTATAAAAGCTAAATTCCGGTTGTGGATACTACTGCTTGTAGGTGATCGTGTTGCTTCCTTGCAAAAGCATAGCTAGTGTTTGACAGTATACTGATTTAAAATGCGGACACATGGAATGCAATGCTTGATGGGTATGTCAAACGTGGACCTTGTGAGAAAGCATTGAGATATTACAAAATGATACAACTGCAAAGCATACTACAAATGTTGTTATCTTTGCCATGTACTTAAAAGCTTGTGGCACCTTGGGAGCATTAAGAGCAAACCAGGAAAGACATACTGAGATTGGAAACTCGGGCTTAGAAAATGATCCTACAATAGCAAATGTATTGATAGACATGGATGGAACAGCATGTTGACACAAGATTTTGTATCATGGACTACTCTGTTAAAGGCCTAAGCCCGAGTTCCCGATCTCAATATATATTTCCTAATCATTTCTTAATGCCCCCAAGGTGCCATAAGCTTTCAAGTACATAGCAAAAGTAATAATATTTATAGTATGCTTTGCAGCTGTATCATTTTGCAACATCTCAATGCTTCCTCACAAGGTCCACGTTTGACATACCCAACAAGCATTGCATTCCATGTGACCGCATTTCAAATCACTATACTGTCAAACACTAGCTATGCTTCTACAAGGAAGCAATACAATCACCTACAAGCAGTAGTATCCACAACCGGAATTTAGCATGCATGAACGATACGAATGCTAGTCAAGCTTCAATATGAACACGACCATAATTAGCGGATATAACAACAATAATATACAAACATCCTTACCTCTCTAAGATGTTGCAACCCTCAATCTAGATTGACCAAATATCATGCAACAAAATGTACATGCAAGACGTATACAAACTCTACACATAACAAAAAGTGCTTTAAAGTACAAATGAATTAAATATTGAATATCATGTATGCTAAAACTAAATCAAAACAGCCCATGCAATTGCAAAAGAAATATTGTCATTTTAATACTAGCCAAAACAACTCCTATGCTAACACTAGATCAAAACAGCCCACGCAAACGCAAAAGAAATATTGTCATTTTAATACTTGTCAAAACAGCTCGTATATACAAGGTATGTGGCATGAACATGAGAAAATAGCAAGGGATCCCTGAAGGCATATGAGCATTAGTACGATCATACAAAATGGGATGAAAATCCACTATAGAAATTAAACTCTTCTACCAATCATAACTAGTATTTGCTATATTACTCCATCTACAACACACTATTGCACTAATCCTGTAATCCTCTCTTTAGATCTTCTACGACCGAATAAGTGAACCAAGATTTTGAAAGCTTCATGATAAAAAGATCACTTATCAAATTAGCACATCAACAAATGTACTATAATTACATAATAAAAGTTTTTCAACCACTTATCCAATGCCTTGACAACTTGTCTTGCAATGCCCCCTCAATCAAAAACTTCATGTAGACCATAACATAGGACCCGCAATCAATGCGATTGGGATGTTGAGGGCAAGTAGGTACAACTAGATCTAACTCATCCGACCTCTTCGAGACATCACTGAGCTCTATATCCGTTGCAAAGCGCGTAAGAGTCTCTAGCGCACGATGTACAGTCGGTAAACACTCGCGAGCCTCGATTAGCCCAAGGGAGTCAAAATACAAAAGGCTTATGCCTTTGTCTTCTAAATGTAAAACCCTCTTAAATTTAGAGTTGTAAAGGACATACAAAGCCCAATGATTTTTACATTAACAAAAATGATATTTAAATGTCTAAGTCAAAGAGTATATTCAATAATAATGACATTGATAAAACCCTAATTTAACCATACAAATGTTTACCTAAAGATAATTGGCAAAAAAACAAATGTCAATCTTGATGCATCCACGTAAAAAAAAAATTTAGCAACACTCGTGATTTTGAACCTGCCCCACTCACAACAAAGTACCATAAGTTATCAATGAAGCACATCCTCTCAAGAATCTCCAATGATAAGAGCTGCTCCATCCACTTGGAAAAGAAGCTTCCATTACCAAACCAACAAACCCAAATATATACATAACAATGTACTATGATATACAAAAAATTTACTTACAAACCAAATAGATCGAGAGTCCGAGTGGACGCCTCTGAGCCAACAATGGACTATATCAGTGTAGTATCAACCTCAGCCACTAGGGATGATCTCGAGAATTTGAACTCAATATATACACATGTTTCTAGCATGTACACAAAACCATGGTACTAAGAACACTATGAATCACACAATATTACATAAAAGATAAAAAATAGATACTATCAACCCTAAACCTACAATAAGCTATCTGATCCCTCGTTCGCAAGACTTCCTCCTATGCAGTGTGGCTCAATAGTGCCACTGAAGATCACAAATATATAAGCACATACAGCCCCTTCAGACAATGACGGTGAAAAGATGCCAATAGTGGTCGTATCATCCCCAGCACATGGACCTTTGGACCTCAATCTCCTCTGTCGAGGGGTACGCTATCTCTGCTAGGCATAAATCAATACATAACTTTCAACAGATAGAATGAGCTTTGATTAGGAAAGAACTACAATATTAAAACCATCTTAAGACTCACCAGTGGGGTGATGGGGGCTGAAACTCAAGATTCAAACCTTTGAATATTGACAGGCAGGCCAACAAAGCACTTCAAAACTGTGGAATAATGCACTTTTCAGTTATGAGACCGAGTACTTGAGGAGCCCATTTTGGGTCATAGTCTCCATCATATGCATTTCCATCGCTAGTAACATCTCTGACATGAGATCCAACTATATCATCATCACCGACTACACCATCATCACTATCTTCATCCCTCTGTTGCAAATCATCACCATCTTTATCCCTCAGTTGCAAGTTCTAGGTCTCCATGAGATACCTTTTTCCGTGCCTATATTGAGAAGCATCGAATAAAACAAACTCATTGTATATATATAAAAAATACAAAATGAAGATAACTATTAAAATAAGAAATATGGCTTACATGCTTCTCGTATCCCTCATCTATTCTGTCTTCAATTCTTTTTAACTTGATGGACTTCTCAGCCATGTATTTGCTCATGGCTTTCTCCAAAAATTGTGAAATATAGCTAGTTACATCCATACAAGTCTTTATATCTTCAGGGATGAAGTCCCTTGCCAATTGAGCCCTCTTAAGGGTAGCAGGCTAAAACTTCTTCCTTGCCATTTCAAACTTTCTCTCCTTTTGGAAAAAGCGCTTCTGACTCTGCCGCATAGAGGTATCGGTAGATGACTTTGCGACGTTGGCATGGACAGTGTCATCTGTACTAGGGCTATCGACCTTGCATAGAGAAATGTCTATGTCCAAGCCATGCTCTTTCTTCAAGTGTTGTATCATCCTTAATCTTTTTTGAACTCATTTACACGTCTCCTCGGATAGACAGGACAAGCACGACACTACCGTGCCACTCTACCATTTGGACACACAATCTCCTCATATAGAGGCTCCTGAAATGAAAAGAACAGAAAGGCAAGCAAAATGTTAAGCATAATAACTATTTCATGTCTACAATGAAAAAAATGCAATTAAATGTCAATCAATAAACTTACGGTGCATGTATTTGTAGCAGTCCCGTCGCAACCCACATCAACATCATCAAATGCTCTGATATCAACATGGTCTGTTGTCAATGCTCCTAAGGATTCGAGCTCATCCTTGAAGACAACCTCATTTTATCTCTTTTTGGAGCGTGTACGAGCCATCGTTGCCTGAGAGATATTCCCTTGATATAACCAAGTCTTATTACAAATAAATAACTGCATAAAAAATTTGTCATTTGCAAATCGAAACATTTAATACATGAAGATCTAGTAGCAACTAGCAAAACCGAATATAGTCCCTCATAGCTATAAAGGTTACCCCGTATTTAGCTTTACAACTTGACTCAATGTCAAGACAAGGAAATTGCAATAGATTTTTGTGAGGTAATTGTATTGGGAGTCATGTTTGTTGAGCTAAAATATGCATTACTTGCTGATTAGCCTCTTAAACAGCCCCAAAACACACTAAAAATGCTCTTTTAGAGTAAAACCCTAAAACGGGGAGCAGTACGAGAAAGTTTAGTGGAAACCCTAATTTTTGGGACGCCCTTCCACATCTATAAATAGACAAGCTTCCCCCATTCAACCATCATCCTTGTTTGCAGGTTACACCAGCCCGCACACCCTCTGCTACTGTTGGCGCCCAATTTCCAGCCTGCAGCCCGCCTCCATCTGCTGTCCAGCCATCATCGACTGCAGCCACATCATCTTCAGCCTGTCCATTGCTGTAGGCGACAGCTCTTAGCTGCTGGCGACTGCTCTAAATTGTCCCAAACTACTGTTCAGCCTGCTGTCCATCATCTCCAGGGTCAGCCAGCCTGCGTTTTCAGCATTGTAGGCCCTGACACTCTCAGACACTGTTTCAGCCTGCTGTTTACAACAGAATGTTCACAGTTTCCAGCCCCCAATCGGTGGTACACTGCTGCGTTTACCAGTTTTCAGCCTCCAGACTGCTGCGTTTTGGTGACCAGCCTGCTGCCATTCACTATTCAGCACTCCTACACTCCGACTGGTGGTCACAGACTTGGGATCCGTCTTTGGTGGGCGTCACACTCCGACATTGCTCTGCCCTTGAGCACACTGTACACTCTATACATTCATTTACAGCATTCATTCAGAGTTGTGTTCTCTCTCTCCCTTCTTCTGTTTGTGTTTGAGTTTTGAGTTTTGCGTTTAGAGTTTGAGTTTTGCCCTCTGTGTCTGTGTCTGTGTCTTTGTGTTTCTGTCGTGGTCGTACACTCTGTGTGTCCTCAGTGCAAACCCTAGCAGTCTTCGTAACAATGCCGTGCCTTCACTCTTTACTGTCAACTGTGTACTCTCAACTGAGCTTCGATCCTCACCTCCTCACACAGATGCAGTACTAAACATACTACTTTGTACCCCACGCATCAAACCAATGCTACCATACATTGAGTTTTGCACATTTCTAATCATACCTGAACACGTTGGACCTTGCACACTATGCATTGGCTACTGCATACCATAGGGATTTATGCCATACATTCCCATATGCCGTCCTTGTGCAACCATAGCATGAAAATTCGTGCTACCATGAAAGTATCCTAACTGCCCCATCATAGCATGCATGCCTAGCTATCCAAAATCCATTGGGCTGACACTCCCATGATGATGGCCTTGCATTTGCATTCCTTGCCCCATAAGTACCAATTGTTTTCCTTCATTAGCAACTTTGAGAGCTTCAAGTGAAGACTTTGGCATTACCTTCGGGGCACCTTACTCTCCTGAAGATGTGGAAGATGACTTCTTCTTGCCCTTGTCCTTCTTCGGAGTATTCAAAAGAGGATACTTTGCCAATTCAATAAAGAGATTTGCTGATGCGATTGCATCTTAACAATCATGATTATAAAAGGGCGGTTGAGATAAGTCAACAATTCCCCGATGAGGTCACTGTTGTTGGGTATTTCACTCACGCCTCACTTACGCCTACACTCACATAGGAGTGTCGGTGATCAGTACGACACTGGGGCACTTTTTACTCTCAGTAGGAGAGGTTTTTTCCCCCAAACTTATGGTATTATTTCGTATGTGCTTATGACACACACTTATGGGCACTTACCATGTTCGGGTGTGAGCACCCCCTACAACCTGAGGTTTAAGGATTGTACCTCGTACTTTCAGCTTACACTCTTTCAGTCTATTGCATTGGGTGTTGTGCTTCACTCTTACACTATCTACTAAGTTTTTGTGTTGAGCTTCGATCTTGCCTTCTTCTCACATTTGGTATCAGAGCAACAATGGCTCTGCTTAACTCAGCTCTGTTCAGCTCAGCTTCATGGTTCTCCTCAGCTTAACCTTGCCTCAGGTTCAGCACGACCTGTAGCAATGGCTAGCGCTCTGCTCGTCAGCTCCTCCAGTTCCTGCCGCCAGGCCCTCAGGCGTTTGACCCCTTTTGTTCGTATTGTGTCACGTTTTTAGTACTTTCCGCCAGTTTGCTGGAGCCGCCACCAACGTGAGCCCATCCGTCTAACATCAGGCGCTTGCCGCTTTTGGCCCACCTGACGCCTTCCCTTCCCCCATCGACTGCGCCCCTGTGCCTGCCATGCCCTGCCAAACGCCATGTCAACCTGCAACCGCCACGTCGCCCACCAGCTGCTGTGCGCCTCGCAAGTACTCACTAGACGTTTGTTGTGCCGTTCGTCACCTGTCATGCCCCGCCAGACGTCCACTTGCTTAACGTACGTCCCGCCAGCTCAACCCGCCTAAAACGCCACCTGTACCTGCCTGACACCTGCTTGACGAATTTACGCCAGTCGACTCGTAATTTCTCTGGTAAACCTTTTTTTTAACTTTTTAATTCCAACATAAATTTCTGGAAACAGGGTTTCCTACTACACAGCAGGCACAGCATTCAGAAACGTATCTGGGACACATTGAATGCAAAATTTTTTGGCACATTCATCAAATATTTTGAGGCTTTCATGTTTTCTGAGGACATTGGCATACGCACTGCAGTTACAGTCACAAAAAGACTGATTTGACCAAACTTGAGGCAAGAAATTTTGGGGAATTTTGTTGATGCAGTGTTGCTGAACACTGATTGCATATTGAATTGCGTGCATTACAGACAGAGTTGACAGAGTGCACCTCTGTACACTAATTGCAGAAAGTTATTTCCTACAATTTCTGGGAATTTTCAGATTTCCAATTTGGTCCCGCTTCGACATTGCTCTTTTGCATTTTTTGGTAATTGATAATCATGGAAAATCAGGGAGGAGATGTCTTCACCTATGTATCCAATGAGGACAGATTGAATGGAAATAACTATTCACTTTGGTCCTTCATGATGAAGAATATACTCATGGCCAAAAATCTTTAGGACTATGCCAGTGGAGAAGAAGCAAGACCTGGAGTTGTGGCTCCAGCTACTTCTCCTCCAGAAGAACGTACACAACAAGCACCTCAGCCTACTCCACTTCAGCCACTTCCCCAAAGAACAACAGCTCAAAAAGCATGAGATACACGGGATGCACAGGCTTTGTCGTTGATTGCATTGACAGTTCAGCGGTCAATCATCCCCCACATTCGTTTAGCAACTTCTTCACGAGAAGCTTGGCTTACTTTGGAGCAGATGTTTACAGGCAAGAATAAGAATCGCATCTCTTTCTTAAAGAAAAAGTTAAGAGACATTGAAAATGGATGAAGGTGATTCTATTCAGGATCACTTTAACAAAATTCAGGACTTGCATGAGCAACTCATGAATATTGATGAGTACTATTCAGATGTACAAATGATATCTACTACTTTGAACTCATTACCTCCTTCATACTTGGCTTTTCATACGGCCTTAAACCTCACCATGAGGATTGCCACATAGCCAATACTTTTCTTCGATTAGTCTGTTTGCTTCTAGAGGAGGAGCATTTTACAGTGGTGCTTCGAGGCATATTACATCTCGCAAAGATTTATTTGCTTCTGTTGGTGCAGCTCCAATAGGCAAGTCTATACAGTGTGCCAACAATGCATCATACATTGTTTGAGGTATTGGGGAGATTGTGCTCACAGCCATTGATGGCTCTATTCTCCGCCTACAGGATGCTTTATTTGTGCCATGCATAAAGAAGAATTTGCTCTCTATTTCTTCTTTGGCACATTGTGGATTGCATGTCACATTTGATGATGACAGATGCATAGTGAGAGACAAAGAACACATGACTTTGGTCTTGACAGACACTTTATGTCATGGGTTATACGAGTTGGATGCTCTTTCAATTGATCAGTCAGTGTACTTGGCATCCACTCTTACTCCTGCTATGATACAGGCAGAGTTATGACATGCTAGGATGAGGCATGTAAACTTTAGCAGCTTGATGCTCTTGCAACGTACGCAGATGCTAGATGGATTACCTCTGCTGGAGAGACCTCTTAGGCACTTGTGCGAAGGATGTATTTTGGGAAATATGCATCGTTTTTCATTTCCCCGTGATGTTGCTTTTAGAGCAACAACCAAGTTGCACTTAGTGCATTCAGATGTATGTGGGCCTATGCAGACAAAGTCATTGGGAGGATATTACTATTTTATGACTTTTATTGATGATTTTACTCGATTTTGTTGGGTCTACTCTTTGGTCAAAAATTCAAAAGTGTATAATGCATTTTTGGCTTTTATTACACTTATTGAAAACCAGTTTGGTTGTAAAATTAAAACCCTCCGTTCGGACCAAGGGAGGGAGGAAATACATGTCCTCTATGCTGAATTCTTTTTTAAAGCAAAAGGGCATTGTCCATCAGTACACTACTGCTTATACTCCATAGCAGAATGGGGTTGCAAAGAGGAAGAATCGGTCACTCATGGAGATGGCCAAATGCATGCTGAAAGCAAAGAGCTTGCCACACAGTTTTTGGATGGAAGCCGTCATGTGTGCTTGCCATGTTCTGAACAGATGCCCCACCAAAGCTTTGAAGAAAATTACACCTTTTGAGGCTTGGAACAGCCGAAAACCTTCCGTTGGACACTTTCATACCTTTGGATGCCTTGCATATGCACATATTCCAAAGGTACTCAGAAAAAAGTTGGATAACAAGGCTGTTAAATGCATTTTTGTGGGTTATAGCAGTGAAAGCAAAGGCTACAGACTCTATGATCCTATTTCTAAAAAGGTGTTTGTCAATAGGAATGTACTATTTGATGAAAAATCAGAATTATCCCTAGCTGGTTTAGACACATATCAGACTGCCCGTGATGTATTTGAAGGGCTGCTGCCCATTACATTTGGTGATTCAGCTGAAGTTTCAGCAAGTAAACTCAATGTTCAGCCAACTACTCCTTTGGAAAATACAGAAAGTCAGCCATTGGCTGATCTGAATATTCAGCAAAGTGCTGAAAATGAAATTCAGCAAGAGCTTATGCACAGTCAGGAAGCAAAACAAATACCTAGATGGTATTTACAGACTATGAAAGATAGTCATCGCTGGTCATACTAGAAGGCAAGCTCCTATGCATGATATTGCACATACCATGGAGTTCGTTATGGCAGCAAGCACCCTTAATGATGAGGAGCCTGAATGTTTTGAGGATGTATAACAGAGTGTGCATTGGATGGCAACAATGAAAGCTGAATTAGATTCTATCACTAAGAATCAAACATGGGATTTAGTGTCTGCCATTTAGGAAGAAAGCCATTGGAACAAAATGGGTCTACAAGCTGAAACGGAATACAGATGGATCCATTGACAAATACAAGGCAATGCTTGTAGCTAAAGGCTATGCACAAAAGAAAGGCATTGACTATGAGGAGACATTTGCTCTTTCCCGCATGACGTGGATGGACTATACATCAATTGGACATTAAAACTGCATTTTTACATGGGGAACTTCATGAGGAAGTATATGTACAGTAGCCCATTGGTTTTGCAATTGAGAGATCAGAACACTTGGTTTGCAAGCTGAAAAAAGCTTTATATGGTCTAAAACAAGCTCCTAGAGCTTGGTATGCAAAGATAGATGCTTTCTTGCTTAGCCAAGGGTTCATAAGCAGTTCATCTGAGTCTACCCTTTATGTATGTAAAGAGGGGGGATCCATACTGATCATTTGTCTTTATGTTGATGATCTCTTGCTTACAGGGACACATGTTGATCAAATTTCAGCATTTAAACAAAATTTGCAATAAACTTTTGACATGTGTCAAACTTGGGGTCTTTGCATTATTACTTGGGCATTCAGTTCATACATGAAGCTAGAGGTATTGGGTTATCACAGTCAAGATACATCAGTAAACTTCTTGAGAAGTTTGGCTTACAGGATTCAAGCCAGTCTGTACACCAATGGAACCTGAACTTAAGCTGTCATTACATGATGACAGTGATTTGTTTGATATACACACATATGCTCCAACTGTTGGATGTCTTATTTACTTATGCAACACTAGGCCGGACATACAATTTGCAATTTCAGCCCTGAGCAGATATATGCATCAGCCACGCATGTCACATTGACAAGCTGTAAAGTGTATCTTCCGTTACTTACAAGGTACTAGATATCTTGGATTGCTTTATGCCAAGGGGGGACCAATGTAGTTACATGCTTACAGTGATTCTGATTGGGCTGGTGATTATGATTCACATCACTCCACTAGTAGCAATTGTTTCTTTCTTGGCTCATCCTGCATATCTTGGCTTAGCAAGAAACAGTCCACTGTTGCCACATCGTCATGTGAAGCTGAATACAAGGCAGCTTTCACTATAATATTTGAATGCATATGGATTAGACGCTTGCTAGTTGATCTGGATGTGTCTGTTACGGAGCCTACTCCTTTGTTCACTGACAGTCAAAGTGCCATTGCAGTGGCACGGAACTCAGTGTTTCATGCACGCACGAAACACGTTGAGATACATTATCACTTTGTCAGAGAGAGGCTACATGCAGGTGATATCAACCTTGTCTATTGTCCTACCACCAGTAATGTCGCTGACATCTTCACCAAAGCTCTTCCTCGTGACAAATTTGAAGCATTTCGCAATGCTTTAAATTTGATCTCCTTTGGTGCCGGATGATCCTTGTACTCTTGATCACCCACTCCAGGGGGGATTGTTGGGTATTTCACTCACGCCTCACTTACGCTTATGCTCAGATAGGAGTGTCGGCGATCAGTAGGATACTAGGGCACTTTTTACTCTCGGTAGGATAGATTTTTTTCCCCAGACTTATGGTATTATTTCGTACGTACTTATGGTACACACTTACGAGCACTTACCATGTTCGGGTGTAAACACCCCCTACAACCCTAAGGTTTAAGGGTTGTATCTTGTACTTTCAGCTTACTCTTTCAATCTATCGTATTGGGTGTCGTGCTTCACTCTCACACTGTCTACTAAGTTTCTATGTTGAGCTTCGATCTTGCCTTCTTCTCACAACTATCCAAGTGGCACCATTGCATTGTATTTTTCTTAAGCATGACACTTGGCATCACCTCTTGCATTACCCCATGCATTAGCATTGTGTTTTTGTGAAGATGCATCTATGCATATTTACATTCATGATTCATTATCTTTGAGTTACTCTTCACCTCTGAAGTCCTACTATTACTATTTTGTGTTTTATCATACACTTGTTTTTATGGTCTCTGCTTAAGTATTTCTTTACAGTTCCTTCCAAGGCTTATCACTAGGAAAAAGACCCTTAATGAGCTTAACCAATAGGTGATGCCAGGAGGCATATTCCACGATGGATTCCGTGAGGTTTTGCGGTGGATTCCGTAAAATTTTATTATTACCGGGGCTCATACACAAAGTGGATTCTTTGTGCGAGAAGTCGATGGGGACGCCTATCCTTTTTGGGCGTTTTGTTAATTTAATATGTAAGTGGGTGATTCCATAGCGGGTGATTCCGTAAAATACATATTTAAATTAATAAACGTTTATGAGTTTAAAATACGCACTCGTAATAAATTAAGGTTAGGATTGATTTCTAACCAATTTATTTATGTAGCTGAAGACTGATAGGTATTCACTTTTATCGGTTTAATTGTATTATTTTTCTAACAATTGTGAATGCTTCAGTTGATGTGTAGAGCGAGCAGCGGTGGCATTGGAAAGCATTGGAGGATAGCGTGTATTCAAATTATCATTAAATTTTGATGGGCGTGTATCTTAGACATGGCGCCTATATTTTGTCGCGCTTATTTATGAAAGTGCTTGATATTTATTTATTATTTTTGTATGCGCTTGGACGCACGATTTAAATATTTGTATTGGACATTATATTTGGGTACCGCCTGACTTCTTGGGCGCCCAATAGCTTTACTTATTTAGTGGCACAAAAGCAAATACAAAAGCTAAAGCGTGCTATTTGTAAATTGGGCTATTATTTGAGCTTGAAGATAAATAGTATATAAAATACATACTTTGTGGAGGGCTCACACAAGGCATGGGGGAAAATTGCACCCAATTGGTCTCTTGTTCATATCGTGCAAGCTTTCTTCATTGGTTTTTATGTAAAAAGTAGAGTTCTTTTATTCTTGGAGACCTTCTGACGCTCACTACGCGCGCATACGGCGACCAATCTATGCACCAGAATAGGGCTCTGGTTTGACTATTTTGGTCAAAATTCCCCAAACCACCTCTAGATTTAGGCTGAATGATAACATTCCAAGCCACCTTCACCCTAGCTAGACTTTCATGTCCTCCTGACCAAAAAAAGTTCTTGATGAAAGACTTCACTTGGCCAATGCATGACCTACAAAATGCTAATAGGAAGTAATATACTACATGGTTGCAAGAATAATCTTGTTCAAAATCACCTCTCTCAACTAACCAAAGACCTAATTAGAGACTTCACCTCACTAATGCATGACCTGGAAAATGCCACAAGAAGTGATATACCGCATGGTCACAAAAAGAACCTTGTTCACAACTAGCTAACAAAAGTCCTCATAAGAGACTTCATCTAGCCAATGCATGACCTATAAAATTCCAACAGGAAGTGATAACTACATGGTCGCAAGAAGAACCTTGTTTGCAACCATCCACTCTCACAGCAATTCCTCAATGCAAACCCTAGCATATCTTCATGCACCCATCTTCTTAATTGTGTTGATCCGTTTGCTAGAGTTTTGTTATTTCTTGGCTATGGAAAACACATGTACAATATGTGTGGAGGTCAAAACAACAACCTTTCTTCTTCTCTCAACTTAAGAAATCAATTGGGTAGCTCCATGACTCCATTATCAGCAAGTATGTAGACTATGCAAGATAGTTGTCAAAGTAAATGCTCCATGAATTTGGGCTCAAATGTTGGTTGTCATTGCCAGCAATTGGTGACATGAACTATTCATGTGAACATTTGAATATTCCACTGTTGGTTAGAGACCAATATTGAAGGTGACAAAGTCACGAGCACCTATGGATCAGTTGTATCGTGGATATCGCTTGATACTCAAGCCATTTGTAATTAATTTGGAGCATTCATCAATAATCTAAAGAAATACCAAAAGGGGTGCCAAGCTTTGGGGCCAACAAGTGTCATTAGTTGTGCATGAGCAATCTAGCTCTAGTTGTGTATGGATCTATTTTGCCAAGTTTACTGTTATGCTGAATTAAGTGTTTGCTAAAATTGGTTTACTGCCCTTTCACTTCCCAAAGGCTGGTTTCATGGTTCCCCTAACGGAACATCACCATCTTTTTGAAAGAGGTGAGGTTGTGGTCATCTGCAAGAGCGAACACATGCATTTTAGTTTGCTATAAATTAATTACAGCAAGGTTTTTACTCACTGAAAACAGCGTACAGTAAGGGGCAAACAGTGAGTGACACTTCAAGATTGCAAAGAATATGGTCTCAATGTTCATCTAACAATGGAACTTTCAATGAATGGAATGACAAGAAATGATAACCAGAACGATATGTCCCTCAACAAATTTCAAGTGAAACATCAATTAACCAAGAAAACATATTTGGCTGCGATCTCAACTTTTGCTAACCTTTGCTGTGCCCAATTATAGCTTTCACAATACGCCCCCGCTGCATCCAATGAGCTACCACAGAACGAAGGTCCTCCACTTCTTTAGAATAGTTGCCAAATTGAAATTCACCCTCACTTTCTCTGACAAGCAAAAGTAGTTTTAAAATCCCAGTAACATTATAGACAATACAAAATAGGGTCACAAGAGAAGCTTTTGGTACCCGTTGCCTGAGAAGTCGAATCTGAAAACTGTTAGGCCTGCTTCAACTAGCATGGATGTGATATTGGCATGGAGTTCACAATCCTGAAAAGGAACTTACAATCAAGAATCTGACCAAAAGCATAACCCATCCTCCCGGAAATGAAAAACCAAGTGATAAGAGCCACAACAAAAAACTAAAGATGCAACAATTTATCTAGAACGACAATGATAAGAAGATAGCTGCAGTCTCCTATGTTCGACCCATGGTAACCATGACAAATAAAACCACAAATTCAAATACCTTTGAGGAATTTAGACCATGGCAAAGGATAACAAGTTCTTGTCTGCCAGTCTCATGCAAAATTCCCGCCAGCTTTTCTCCATGAGAATTTACGATAGTCATCCTTTCTATAACAACAGAAAACATGTGATAGTAGAAAGTTGCACTTTTGCTTTCTCTTCATTATTTTAACCACTAAAAACACTTAAACTAGTACCATCTTGTTATCTGTTCCTCATGACAGGAACTAGCTACTAGTAGCTAATCTGCAACAAATTAGGTCTATGATTCAAGCAACATAAGTACTTATTTTGCTCCTGTATGACTTCAAGTGAGTGTTTGGAAAACTTAGTGACTAGGACAGAACATAAGGGTGAGGACTAGTTGAAGGTTTGCAATAGCTAGTGCAGTATAAATGCTGAAACAGACTCAAGCACAAAAACAGTCTGATAGAGTAAGCTTGTTAGAGAGATCAGTGTACTGTGCCAAAAATGAATGAACTACCAAAACCTAGCACACAAACATCATGCTAGCAACACAATAGAAGTAGAGCAAACAATATCCAGCCAAGGAGCAGCCACATCAGGGAGGACCATGTCTGCTGAAACCATGGAAGAGATCTGCCATAACAGTAATCCTTGAATACGAGCCACATGACCAGGGATGCCCAAGGCCAATTCAAAAATGAAGGCATTGCGGGTGCACCGAATGTGCCAAAAAGCTGTCCATCTGAGAAATGGAAGAGGCAGAGATTATCCAATTGCAAAGTGGAGAAAGAAGGGATCTTGCCAAGACCCAAGACCAAATGGGCGTTTGCTGCTGGTGAGTCACCGAGGTCCACACACAGGAAACAAAGCTCCAAATCTATCTAGCTAGAGGGCAGGAGATGACAAGATGAAGTATAGTCTCATCACATATAGTACAAAAGATACACCTGCCACGTGAGATCTTGCGAGCACATAGCACATCCCCAGTGGGAAGTCCACCGATATGCAGTCTCCACGTAAAAACTTTTCCTTGATCAAGAAACTTGGACCTCCACAATTGAATGAATTTGTCTTGCCACTTCACTCTGCTAGGATTTCTTGGCTAGCCAAATGGCCTATTTCATGTGACGTGTCACCTTTTGTTTGGTTGGCTTAAAGGCCTATCTCCATACGTTAATATACACTTATTCACCAATTTAAAAAAAGAATGAACTAAAATTTCAATTCTAAACCTCTAAACGAATGCCCACACCTAGAACTAGTACTTATGGTTTACCAACATACATATAAAATAAATACCTCCTCAATAGCAGCATTTATTTGCCAAGCTGGTGTTGCAAATGACCAAGAATAGTAAATCACTCCTAAAATCTGTGTGTTTGTTGTTTGTATCATCAATGTGCAATTCAAGTAGACTTAATCCACTCCAATTCGTCAATCATGGATGGAGCTCTCAATTAGTTTACTCTAATAGCCCAAGGCAAATAAAAGAGCACATTTCATGTAGGAAATTCGAAGCTTCCACGGTGTTAGCGCCTTTGAAGCAAATGATTGATTTCATGTGTTTGTTTGAACACCCATTTAATGTGGATATGGATGTACCACATGTCAATAATAGGATTGATCAAAGAATTTATCCAAGGTTTTGTGATGAGGCTGATTGCATTCGCACAGGTAAAACAGTCGATAATCAAAGCGCTCTAGCTCTTGCAAAGAACCCTATGTTTCCATGCCCACATGAAGCACATAGAGCATCAATACCATTTGCTCAAAAACGCATCCTAGATTCAAAGCTAGAGATGGTCCATTGTCCTATGTGGACAATGCAACACAAAACTTTACAAAGCTTCTCCTCATCACATGCACCTCCTTGGCTTGCAGCAACTCTCAAGATCTAAGAGGGGTGTTAGCATTCACTATTTCATGCATGTCATCTCCTTGTTGTTAACTCTATCAAAGTCTAACATAAACACAAGAGCTCCGACTATCCATAGTTGTGTGCATTTGTTCAACCCATCATTCATGTGAATTTTTTTTAGCAAACATGTGCATCTTGTTCCATCATCTCCTACCTATGAGTCTCAATCTTTGTTAGACAAGAACATTAGGAGCTCTAACATTGTTTTTGTCTATCATTTTATGTGATTTAGGCACTTTAGATGGAAGGCACATTAGTGTATTTCTTTTTTGGGCACTGCAGGCTATCCTTGGTGCCCACATTATGGGCTTGGCCACTTTGTTATCAATTGTGGCCCCAATTTGCCTATTTATAGGCGGCTTGGTCTCTTACTCTCATCATCCATCATTGACCCTTCGTAATCAGCCAGCCCTCCTCATTCTCTAATCCATCTGCTACCGTCTAGCACCCACATTGACGCATAGAGCTATGTGTTACCAATGACTATTGCAACCTTGTATCCTTCATCCATTGATGTCACATTGTTCCTTTTCTCACCTGCATTCTCTTTCTATCTCATTCTCTCTGTGTTTGCTTTCCTTTCCATCGCGCACTCTCACATGGTAGAGCCATGTGTGGGAGTTAAGAGTCTTTGAAGAGGAGAGTGCTATCTGTGTTGCACCTAGCTAGGTGATATTCTATAGGCAGGAAGATCTATGTTTGGTCATTGATCAGTGTAAGGTGGCTTGTTTCTTAGCCCCTTCCTATTGCCTTTTTTGCAGGACAGCCACTTTCAAACTTGCATTTTGTGTAGGTCCTCACATTACCTGCTATGTTTCACAAACTCGAACCCTCCAACAAACCTGGGCAACACCGAATTAGCCTCGGCGGTGTTAGTAGATATGTCAGTTCATGGGTGAGTCGATGCATGCCATTTAGGGTTGGGCACATTGTACTTATTTTAGGCATTTTTGTTGTGGTCATTTTATGTTAGTTTTGGTATTTATTATGCCAATCGGTCAGCATTAATGCTGGCCAACCAGCATTTGTTTGAGGCCTATTTTATGCCTATATATTGGGGCTCCTTCTCAATCAAGGTCATTCACCTCTAGTAGAGAGAGGGAGCCGATGTCGGTACCTTGACAACTAATGACTCACGTTGGATTTGTATTGTCTCATATCTTGGTATATGGATTCCATTCCCAAAGCATCTCTTTGCTCCTGAGTTCTTTGTGTAGTGTTCTTTTCTTTTGCAGTGTTTCTCTTTTCTTCGTCTCTTGTGTTCAACAATCTATTACAGCCATTTTCTACACTTCCATCACTGCATCCACTTCTGACATAGTATCAGATTTCAAGATCAAGGTTCTTGCTACTTTTTTCTACCGTTTCATGTCTGAGTTTTGACTTTTCTGCTGCTGATTGGACCTGTTCTTGGCTACTGCGACTGCTCTCCAACCTCGATGACCATTCTCTACTAATTTTCGGCCTGTTTCCATCAGCCTTTTGCTGTTTGCCCTCTACATTTATAGTTTTTTGGGCTGTTTCACGGCTGGGACCTGTTTATGACCCTTACTTTTCTGTGCATTGGAGATAGCAGGCCAGGCGACCTGTGTTTATGCAGATAGACTACATCTAATGCAGTTCCTAACTGCATTTTACTAATCAGCCTCTGCATTTTGCTCTTTTGCTTTCGTGCAAGGCTGGACAACAGTATTTCAGGCTGGTTCTAGCTGTGTTTGGTCCGTTTTTTCACTTTGTGATACACTGCTCAGCTTTAAAGAGGGTTCATGTGCATCTAGTTGTCCTGTTCTTATCACAACACTCTGGTTATTGTTGATCTTTTCTCTATGTGCTTTCTTTACTGCTTTGACCTCGTACTGTCTCATATCTTGGTATATGGATTCCATTTCTCGAGCATCTCTTTGCTTCTGAGTTTTTGTGCAACGTTCTTTTCTTTTGCAGTGTTTCTCTTATCTTTGTCTCTTGTGTTCAGCAGTCTATTACAACAGTTTTCCATGCTTCCATCACTACATCCACTTCTGACAAGCGGCACTTCGACCCATTTCAGATCTGTGTTTGCAGTCTAGGAGTCATACTTGCAACTAGGCAACCATTTATTCATAGGCAGATTTTCTGACCCAAGTGACAGATTCACTGGCTGGACACCTGCATTTTCTGCAGATTATTACATCAGCGGGCTCTCTAATTAGTCTTGTAGTCTCAAACAAACTGCATCAACTATTTTTTACCTCTGAATATCTATGTTTAGCAGACCAGCACTCCTTGCCTAGCATTTTGTGCTCCCTTTGGCATCAGATACTCCCCATCTACCTTGCTGACATCATCCTTTGCAGAACAGCAGCCCAATGGACCCCGATTACTCCAAGGATACCTCTTATTGGTTGCCTTTTCATCCCAGTTGCAGCATCCTCTTTTGTTTTCTTGTAGGTACTTCTTGAAGGACATCTATTGCTAATGTGTATGCTTTGGGGGATCACGTGAATCGAGATCATGCAAACCAACGACCATCCTATCATTCTCTCCCTTCATATTCTTCTGAAGCTTCTAGTCCTTGATTGACAGTGATGGCACCCCTTGAGCAAGTGCTTGTCCTACCCTCTCTATCCGCATCCCAGAAGCTGGATGGGACAAACTACCCTCTATAGTCCTACAGAGTCAAGTGCATCCTCGACAAATATGACCTTTGGGATTTTGTTACAATCTCTATACCCCAACCTACCATGGATCCCCATGATGCTATGACTTCAAACTCAACACCTTTATGGAATTGGTTTAATGCCAAATCTCGCTCGTTTCTCTTTTTGAGTTGTGCAGATTCTATGCTTGTGCATGTAAGACGTATCCACACAGCTGCAAAGCTTTGGAAGGGATTGGCAACTCTCCACCAAATCCATATTTGGTCATCGTCTATCTCCTGAGTTGAAGCTACAACAACTCTATGTCGCAAATTCCCCTATGATGAGGGGTCGCATCCACAAGATAGAGGAGATTCGAGATGAGCTTGCATCCCTTGGTTAAGACATTTCTCTCACATCCCTTGATCTAGCTATGACACCTCTCTCACATCTTCCATCAACGGAATATGATGTGTTCTCAACTCTCTTATATGGGAGACTATCACCAATCTTCTCACCTCTCATATACGAGAGACTATCACTTGGGAGGAGCTAGTCCCATTGGTGCTCGAGTAGGATGCATGTCACAGGGAGAGATTCTAGTAGAGCACATGCACATAGCCATGCTTTTGCGGCTTTATTACAAGTATAGGATACGCCAAGTAGAAGAAAGGAGTTGACCCCAATTTTCCTATTTATAGATGGCCTGCCCTCTCACTCTCATCATCCATCGTTGATCCATCATGATCAGCCAGCCCTCCTCATTCTCTCATCCCCCTATGATTGTCTAACGCCCACACAAACGCGTAGAAGTGGCCATGTCTTGGGGCTGACCATTGCAGCCTTGTATCCTTCAACCATTGCTATCAAATTGTTCATTTTCTCACCTTCGTTCTCTTTCTATCTCCTTCTCTTCATGTTCACTTTCTTTTCTATTACGCACTCTCACAAATTTAACATTTCACTCTAGAATGAACATGTTTGTTTCTAGTCATCTTTGTGTGTATTTCAATCACTTTTGCAACGTGGCAGTCTTGGAGGGCTAGTTTAGAAGCATTTTGCATTTTGGATTGGCCAAATTTTATGTGCCATTCATTTGCAGCAGTCAACCAGTTTTTCAGCTACTACCTATTTGATTTGCTGCCACATTCAAGGCTTATCATTCACCAAATTTGTTGCTCCATTCTCTAATTCATTGTTTGCAACATCAGCATTCTTCTGCCACATTATTGCACCCTCACTGACATAGTTGAGAAGGACTAACTATTTGATGAGTGAAGTTGTGTTCCTTCTCTCTTTGCACACACACACACATGCACTCTGTGTGTGTGTGTGTGTGTGCACGCGCGCCTTTCTCTCTCTTATCTTCATAATCTACTTCCATTGCGTACTCTCACTCATTCATAGAGGATTTCTTGTTTAGTCATTGGTGTCTTACCTAGGCCTGATTCACTAATGTTTCACTTGTAGAAGGATTGACCATCTTGCAGCAAAATGTTAAGAGGATACATAAATGACCTCCTTTTGAGATGAGGGAGGTGGCATGCCTCAGTCTCGTAGGAACAAGGCACAGCACCAAAGACAACATGTCACCAGGTAGGGAAGGAGGCAATGCCAAAGACTAATAGCACCCAAGTGTCAAAAAGAAACAAAGGTAGAGAGACCCAAAGCAACAAAAACAAGTTGAGGGGCAATGGACAATAGTTAGAGACCTTAGACTAGCTGCTCAAGAGGGACCACCTTGTAAAGAAATACTCCAACATAGAAGATAAACACAAATGTACAATGAAGCACAAAGTGGTAACAATACAATGTTCAACTTAAAAAAGCATTATAAACAAATTAGCTCTTTAAAACATCCCCAAAACGTGTAAAATACCCAAAGTTTCATTAAACGGTGCATAGTCCTAGAGAGTGTCTGTGTCCCATAAGCTAAACCCTAATTTGAGAGGGTCCAATCCTCTATAAATAAACAAACCGCCCACCACTCAACCTCATCCCTTGTCTTGCAAGTTTTCAACCATCAACTCTCCTTCCGCTAGCTATCAAGGCCATAGAGAATGCTGCCACATCATCACCAGCCCTTGGTGCCCTATCTACTATTGCTACCCTGTTGTCCAGCCTCTTCTCAAGCATAATACAACTTGCATTTACTACAATGCAAACTCAGTCTAGACTCTACATCAAATTCACCTTCTTCAAATGTTGTCACCCAACCTCATACTACTGCATGTGATTGGCTATGCACTCCTTCAGGCAATTACATTGATGCCCTTACCAGATCCAGTCCCAAAGACTACTGCGTTTTAGTTTCCAACCTGCTACCCTTCCACCTTCAACCTCATCTCGCTCAAATGCATGAACCCTTTTCTTCTACAGATGAGTCACCTCTTTCTTTGATGACTCAAAGTATGGACAGGAATCACCTATCCTTTTAGACCTAAACCCATCCTCCCCAATTGATCCTAAACACGGACTAGGTTCCGAACTCTTTAAAGGAAAAAGGAAAGTGGTAAAGTCCAAACCTCACAAAGACCCTCCTTGCATTACTTACCTAAAAAGAATAGTTTTTGTACATTTTGACAAAAACTTGGTCATGTAGATCGACTACCTTAGTGGCTAACTCTTTCCCCCCTCTTCTTGTTCGGTCTTCCTTCATCCATTAGATCCATTTGCATTGTGGACTACTATTTTGGCAATTCTCATCTGACATTGGAGCCATCTCCCAAGGTTGAGATTCGGGCTTGCTTACACCACTTGGTTAGCATAGGAACCCTTAATTCGAGATAGAGCATAGGCATGTTCCATGTACCTAGATGGCCGATTCTCCTTTGGCTATTCCAACTAAGGGGTGTCAAATCTACCTTCGTCATCAATTTCATTCTTCATCATGGTTCTCGGCACCACATGAACACTAAGATCAAATCCTCCTCCTTTGACATCAACATCCATGGTTAAGAGGGGGTTCCTACCCTTCCCTTAGTATCTACATGTTTTGGCATTTGACTTCGACATCCACATCCTTTCCCTGTTGTATCTGCCCTTTGCATTGCATAATCATCACCATCTTTGTAAAAGGACGCTTGGGCCAAGTGAACAAATTCTGCCACAAGGAACACTATCAATGTGGCATCTTGCTGCTGTCAGAGTGAAGCAATGCAGAAGCGATTGACCATGACAAATAGTGAACAGAGAGAGAAGAGAGAGAGAGAAAGAGACAGTGAAACGCAAAAAATCTGCAGTGAAGAATGCTGTATAAGGATGCAGAATTATACACGGGTGCAAAGAAGATATCTGCATATGTCTCCACCTCGAGGAACTCGATCTCTGTCAGCCCCGAGTGCAATCTCCGTCACCAACAAGCTAAAATCTATCAGATACAAGTGTCCAAGACTGCTGGAAACTCAGCCTTATAAAGGCTGAAAAGAATGCCTCAAAATAACCCAAAATAATCAGGTCGTTAAATGCAGCCGACTGCAATTGGACTGCAGTCGGCAAACAGTCCGACTCCTGCCACATGGCAAACTGCCATGTGGCGTAGGAGATGACTAATGACTCTCAGCATCCCCTCTCAGATCCTGGACAAGGTAGCAGACGGAAGGATCTGGAATGTCGGTGAAGCAAAGCCGGGGGAAGTGCCTTTGTAAACAAATCTACAAGATTGTCTTCAGTCTTACAGTATTCCACATCAATGGTCGCATCCAAAAGCTTCTCCCCGATGAAGTGATACTGGATCTCTATGTGCTTCGTTCGGGCATGGAATACGGGATTCCTTGCCAAGGCAATGCAACTCTCATTGTCGCACCGCAAGATAGTAGGACGAGTCTAGGGGTAGCCAAGCTCCTCCAACAACAGCCAAAGCCACACAGTCTCACATGTGGTAGAAGACGCAGCCCAATACTCTACCTCAATCGAAGATAGAGCTACCATGGGCTGCTTCTTGCTACTCCAAGAGATAGCACCAGTACCTAAACGTAAAACAATAACCTGTAGTAGACCGCCTTTGATCCACATCGCCAGCCCAATCTGAATCACTTCAACCTACAAGAACAAGATCAGAAGCACCTGTACCTACTGGATAGGAAATCCCGAGGTCGGAAGTCCCCCTCAAAAACAAAAGTATCCTCTGAGCAGCCTGCCAATGCACCTGCTGAGGGGGACTCATGAATCCAGCCAAGAGACCTACAGCAAAACATAGATCAACCCGTGTGTTGAGGAGCCAAATCAATGATCCAATCAGCTAATGGTAGCGAGTAGCATCCGCCAAAGGAGAATCTGCTTGTGAAAGGGGCTTTCCAGTTCGGATCCATAGGAGTAGAAATGGACCAACAATCCTCCATCTCAAAAGTCACCAAGAGCTCCTATACATATCTCTGCTGAGAGATGAAAATCCCCCTCTGAGACTTATAAATCTCGTGGCCCAAAAAGAAATGGAGAAGTCCTAAATCCGTCATCTCGAACTTCTGACGTAGGGCTGTCTTCGTCTCTTCGACCTTCTGGGTATAATCACCTGTAACATAGTCATCAACATACAAAACAAATAACACACCACCACCCTCGGAAGTATGCACATAAAGCTGTGGATTGGCCCTAGAGCGCCGATATCCCAACTTGGCCTGGAGAAACGAATCAATCTTCTCGTTCCAAGCGCACGAAACCTGCTTCAGGCCATACAAGGCCTTCTTTAACCTGTAAACCTGCCCATCTGAGGAACCAAAGCCAGGAGGCTGCTCTACATAGATCTCCTCCTTCAAATCACCATTCAAGAAGGCCAACTTCACACCCAACTAAAAAACAAGCCATCTCCTATGACCAGCCAAGGCAAGAACAACACAAATAGTTGCCATGCCAGCAGTGGGGGCAAAAGTATCGTGGAAATCAACACATCGGCGTTGTGCGAAACCTTTAGCAACAAGGTGAGCCTTGTGCTTGTCCAAAGAGCCATCACTATGATACTTGGTCTTGAAAACCCATTTGATACTAATCACCTTCTTATGAGAGGGACAAGGCACAAGGAACCAAGTGCCATTCTGCTCAATAGTCTCCAACTCGGCTTCCATCACTTTCCGCCAGTGATCAGACAGTAAAGCCTCCTTCACTGATACAGGCTCTCTATCCTTCATAACACGGGACATCAAACAGTAGTTAGAGCAAACAAGCTCTGTCCAATGTGCCTAGTACCTCCGTGACCTCCGCGGTCCATCCTGCGGTTCCCACTCCTCAGGGACCTCCTCGATCCCTGAATCTCGAAGAGTGTGTCACGCCCAACAAGAAGGAGACCGAATCTCGCCTCGATGCTCTCCATCTGTTGAAGTGTCTAGACTCTGGAAGGTCCACCGGCAATGGAGGACCAATCGATGAATCCACTGGCTAGGAAGTAGGCTCCTCATCCGAAGAAGAATCCTCAAGAGACACAAGCTCGAGAGGAACAATCGCTAGGGTCCAGCTATCACCGGGATCTCCAAGTACACAGTGATCCTCAACCCCCTCTGGGGGTGGAACCTCCACGAACCAAACATCACGGCTCGTGTAGACATCCCGCTTAACGGGATCATACAATCAGTAGCCTTGAGATTACGAGCTATAGCCCACAAACACCTATCTTCTGGAAGCCACTTCAAATTTGTCACACTGGGTCTTTGGGATGTGAACATAAGCATCACACCCAAAAACCCTAAAATAAGAAACATCAGGCTTGGATCCAAAGTACGCCTCAAAAGGTGTCATACCAGCAACAACAGAAGTAGGAGAACGATTAAGGATGTGAACTGAAGTAGCCACAACCTCGGCCCATAGACACTGAGGTGTCTAATGATGGTCCATCATAGTACGGGCCATCTCAATCACATTGCGATTCTTTCACTCCAAAATGCTATTCTCCTAAGGGGTGTTTGTATTGGCAAACTCCTGGTGTATGCCATGATCTACACAAAACCAAGTAAACTCATTAGAAACAAATTCCCCTCCCTTATCCGATCGTAAGGTCTTCAGCTTCCGCCCTGATCGCTTCTCCTCAAAGAGTAACCAATCCTTGAAGTTGGAGAAAGCCTCCGACTTCAGCTTCAAGAAATATGCCCATGTCATCCTGCTGTAATCATCTACAATGAGCATGAAATACAAACTCCCTCAAAGGGATTCCATCCTCATCGGTCCACAAAGATTAGTGGAAACAAGCTCCAATGGTGCTGTGAAGACCACCTCGAAGTCTTACTGGAAACATCACAAGTTTGATTCCCATGGATGAAGGATACACAAGGCTGCTGACTCACCACAATATCTCGCAAACCTGGAACAAACTGGTCCTTATACACCTTCTGAAGGTATTCATAATTGAGGTGACCAAACTGAGCATGCCAAAGCTCGGACTCTGTTTGAGAGGTACGCAGAAGAGAAGTCGAGGCAGAAGAAGACCGCAACTTCTAGACTTCATTCTCTTCATAGCCTGAAGACAAAACCACTCTCGATCCTCGATCAAGAATCCGAAAAGAATCCACATCAAACTCAACCAAAAGGCCGAGGGCACAAATCTTGTGCACCGAGAGAAGATGATACCCAAGAGGCGCCACTGTCAACGATCTACTCTCGAGTAAATGGGGCAATCAATGCAGCATCAAAAAAGGATAGTCGAATCCTCAACCACCTCCAAATGGAGGAAAGCAGCTCATGAGGGAGCAGCCACCGCTCCAGAATCCTTTGAAGATTTCTCCTTCTCCTTCTTCTCCTTGTCGAGGCAATCCTTCTTCCAGTGATCTGTTTTACCACAAATGTGACGAGTAGACTCTTTGTCCTTCTTAGATTTGTCTTCCTTCTTCTTTTCGTCCTTCCCCTTGTTTTGAGAGGATTGACCAACCAAAGCTTCAAACTTTGAAGCATTGGTTCCTTTCAGTTGCTCCTCTTGGTCCAAGACCATAGGAACCAACTCTTCCCACCGAAGAGTCTCAAACCGCTTTGAAGCAATCAAGGCGGAATAAAAACCACTGAAGTGAGGCGGTAACTGTGAGAGAAGAGTTATCGCCATGTCTTCAAAAGTAATCACCTTCCTTGCGTTTTGAACTTACATCTGAAGCTACCTTAGCTTGTTGATATCTCCCGCATGGATGATGACTTGTTGATACTCGTAGTCCTCATTTGCACTTCCAAAGACACACGCTTCATGATGGTCATCCAATTATACATCTAATCCAACTCCAGCCATATCTCCCTAGCCACCGTCAAATGCTCTGTGTGAGAGATAACAGCTATAGTACATGAGAGATAAAAACGAGCAAATGCGTGCATTGAGTGCACCTTCTCACTGGAAGAGAGTCTGGACTCGTCTCGCGAAGGACGGTTGATAGCCTCCGTAACAAGCTCCGCCAAATCATAGGACTCCAATATGGCAAGCATCATGTCCTGCCAAATGCGGTAGTTCTCACCATCGAGCTTTTGATCTAAAGGAAGAGCCGGTAGGACGACACCTTCCGATCCATCGCCTGAAACTCTGTCGCGGCCTCAAAAGACATCTCCACCTACAATGCCTGCACAAAACACAAAAAGCAGTCCCCTCTGATTGTGAAAATACAGCCTACTAGAGCTAAGATTCACTTGTCCCATTCCTTCTTCACCCGATGGAGGCGATGACAAGGTGAAATCTGCACTTGAAGGCCAAAAACACAGTCTTCTTCCTTCTCTAACAACAAAAAAACAGCAACAACTTCAACAAATCTTCTCTCTCGCACGCCCACGCTCGCCTCAGCCTTGTTCTGATGCGCAGCCCACCTGCTCGCACTTGAACGCTAAAAACGCAACCTTGTGTCTCACTGAAAACTCCTCTTCAGATAGGTTTACCTAGGTCAATCCTTCAATGTTCTAATACCATGTCAAAGTGAAGCAATACAAAAGCGAATGACCATGACAAAGAGTGAACAGAGAGAGAAGAGAGAGAAAGAAACAGTGAAACGCAAAAAATCTGCAGTGAAGAATGTTGTATAAGGATGCAGAATTATACATGGGTGCAAAGAAAATATCTGCGTATGTCTCCACCTCGAGGACCTCGATCTCCGTCAGCCCGGAGTGCAATCTCCGTCACCAGCAGGCTAAAATCTATTAAATACAAGTGTCCAAGATTGCTGGAAACTCAGCCTTATAAAGGCTAAAAAGAATGCCTCAACAATACGACTGCTGCCACGTGGCACTGCTGACGTGGCACAGGAGATGACTAATGACTCTCAACAGCTGCATGAGCTTTCTCATCATGTAGCATCACTCTTTCCATCTCATTATGCAAAGCACCCCTAAGTGAATCTTGAGACGCCTCCACTAGCAGTTCTTTTACTACCTTACCACCACACCTCCATACTTATTCACCCTATTTCTTTATCACCAACATCCAAGGGTTGGAATATATTGTCAATTTTGTGATGTATTAGATCTAACCATCCCTTTTCATTCTCCCCTTGGGGCATAATACTTATTAGGCAACAAACCAAAAAAAAAAAGTTCAAAATGGTTTTACCCGCCTTTGCAAGCTTTGGTAGGCCAGTGCAGCCAACAAGCACCCTTTGTCCGATACCTTGGCCTCTCTCAGATGACCCTTTGGGCTCCCGATGTAAGATGACCAATCACCTTTTTAGTCTTGGTAGGCCACTAGGCAACCAATGTGCACACTTTATTCGATACCCTAGCTGCTTTGGGGTGGGATGTGTCGAGGTGTTATGGGGTTGAGCTATGCTCATAGTCTCTTTCTGGTTTCAATTTTGGGCTTGAGAAGGGGCGTTGAGCTTAAAAATGCATTATAAACTAATTAGCTCTTTGAAACAGCCCCAAACATATAAATTATTCAAATTTTCATTAAACAATGCACGATCCTAGAGAGTGTCTGTGTCCCATAAGCCAAACCCTAATTTGGGAGAATCCACTCATCCATACATAGACAAGCTATCCACCACTCAGCCTTATCCCTTGTTTTGCAGGTTTTCAATCATTAGCTCTCCTTCCATTGATTGTCTAACCCATAGCGACTGCTACCATGTCATCACCAACCCCTAGTGCCATGTCCATTGTTGCCACCTTGCTGTTCAGCCTCTTCCTGAGCATCATACAACTTGCATTTCCTGCAATGCAGGATCAGTCTACATCAAATTCACCTTTTTCACCTATCGCCCAATCTCCTGCTATTGCATGTAACCAATTGCACACTCTTCCAAGCGGTTACATTGCTATATTTACCAATTCCAGCCCCCAAAACTTGACTTTTGGTTTCCAGCTTACTGCCCTTCCACTTTCACCATCATCTTAGCTCCAACTCATGGGTTACAACACTCAAGATCCATCTCCATTGGACATCACACTCTGACCACTCCCACAACCCACTCCCATGAGAGCCATCAATTATCGGACAATTCTGTCCTTGAGTATCTTGTACACTCTTTCCTTCATTAAAACATTCATTCATTCACTTCAAAGCTTTCTTTCTTCTCTCTTTATATTTTCGCATTTTTTTGTTTTGTGTTTTTGCATTTTGCGTCAGTGTTTAAGTTCTCCATGTTTCAGTCATGGTCATATACTCAATGTTTTCTTTTGCAAACCTTGCTATATCTCCACATAGAACTTAGAGGTGAAGAATAACTTAGAGATAATGAAGATCGAAGATACAATGCTCAATGCAATAAATACACTATGCAAAATGAATACAAAAACCTCGAACTCCTGTGACTTTGAAAAAAACAGGCCAAAGATGAGATGGAGAGTATGTGGTACTCTGGGCAGATCCCAAATTGCAGTAGGAAGCCTCCAAACAGTGCTGCTATAAACAATAGTGTAGGCTGCAATATCCCAAAAATGCAAGGGTGGGACTAAAGATGACTGATTTGACAAAGCCAGCAGCATTGATGACATGGCAGCTGTATGGACAATCTGACTACAAAATGCAGCTTGAATAGGGGTTGCCTTGCAGTAGACTGGCTTGTGAAGGTGGCACTGCAGCAAATGCAGCAATGGAGAAGGCTGAATGCAAGCACCTAGTTGGTAGACAACAGCACAAACTGAAGTATCCACCTATAGAGGGGTGTAGATAGCAGTAGACAAGGCACCAACAATCTACAAGACAAGGTTCAGGCATAGTGGTGGGCAGCCTTCTATTTAAAGATGTCAATCCTCCCAAACTTTGGGTTGGGCTTATGGGACACAAACACACTCTTGGAAAGTTTGATAAGTTAATGTAAAGTTTGGTAATTGCATGTTTTGTAGCTGTTTTAAAGAGCTTATTAAAGGTTTTAGGTTTGTAATGAATTTTTTAGCTCAACATACCTCAACCATGCACCACATCTACAAACATTGTACTAGGCCCCCAAGAGCCAAAGGTAGCCCCTCAGAAGACAATGATCCCTAAAATATACCTCAACCAATTCCATTGCAGGTCCTAGATACTTAGTAGGCAGGAGTAGTGCCTACCCCACAAGAGTGTGTAGGAGCTAGATGATCCCATTGGATTAGGATTTCATAGAGGGAGTTCTTACTTCTTGATTGGCATTCTTTATCGATGGACTTCATCGATAGTAGCACTCCTCCTCCCTTGGCCTTCCACCACATCCACAATCTAAAAGGCATTTTAACAATCGTGTATTGTGTATGATTGTCTCCTACCTATGAGCCTCAATCTAAGTCTGAGGACATTTGGAGCTATGACAATGTAGTTGTGCATCATTTTATTTGTCCTACACATCTTAGGTGGAGGTCCACACCTACATTTCAGTCTAGGAAGCCTATTTCTCCCATTTTTGGGCAGATATCCATTGGCTTGGACAGGACATTTTCAAGCAGCTAGGCAGCATTCGGTGCATTTCCTTCAGCATTTATTACTATCTCTCTCTTTCAGAAGAGATTTAGCTAGAATCAGCATGTGACTTGAGGCATGGAGCAAGATCGTTCATATGTTGATCTTACGCTCCTGCTATTTTTGCACTGCTCCGGACGGCCAGCAGGGCAGTGTATAACCAGCCTAAGTGCCTAAATTTGAGAATTAAACCAGAAACAAGATACTAGTTGATTTGGGAACTTGCTTCAATGAGCAACATAGAAAGCTTAGCTAGCAAGCTTCCCTTTGGGTACCTCCTTCGATTACAAGGGTCTAGCTAATGACAGCACATTCCACTCGTTCTGGCGATGCTTGTTGACTGAGATGTCCAACATCATGAGCTTCTGCTCGGAAAGAAGTATCACACAGCTAGCTAGGTGCGGTTGTGGAAGGGGCTGCAGGCCTGGAGTGAGGCAGAGGACTGCCAGCAGGTAGCCTCTGCCCCCAACGACACCTAGCTATGTATGATGCCTCTCCTCACCTAGGTGTGTGTTGTCCCTCCTTGCAGAAACTCATGATGAGAGGGTGGGGGGACGCCCAACTGCAAGTAGCTGGGTATGAGGAGGGAAGCTCGTGATAATGTCCTAATTCACAATGTGAGAATAACGGAGGGAATTTGTCTGAAACTTCTTGTGAAGGCTTGGACTTCGATTTCTGGCTTCCAACTAAACGTGGATTTCTGAATTCTATCACGTGTAGGCAGCACGGATCAATAACGTGGAAGTAGAGCACTGACCTTGAGCGGCAGCCATCGCTCCAGTAAAGATCAGTAAGCAGCTACTGTTTTGCCGCCTGCCGCGTTCCCCTCATTCGGGGTCCAATAAAGAGGTACATGCTTATAATAAGCCTACGTGGGCGGAACTGGAGAGGATGGCCAGGCATAGAAAACACCCTTTATTGTATTTTTACCGGCTAGATTTCCAAAAAACCATCGAAATTCATGTTTCTCTAGATGGAAATTAGAGCCAGACCACTCATAGGTCAATTGACCTGGGCATGGTCAATCTATTTTCTTTCTTATTTTGGCTGGAAGTTCAGTTATTTTCCGAACCTCCATTTTTCCCCCAAGCCTATTGTTCTTCTCAAACCTCCATTTGAATTCGAATTGCATGCATGGTTGAGGGGTTGAGGTGGCTTTAATGTCCCACGTCCTCTCTCTCTCTCATGATTAGAGATTCTATTCTTCATCAATCTTTTGACCATTTTTTATCGAGGGGAGCTTGGACCAGGTTTTCGCAAGTCGCAGGTGCTCTCTCTCTCTCTCTCTCTCTCTCTCTCTCTCTCTCTCTCTCTTTTGTAAAAGGTAATTGTATTAATTACGAAAAAAAGGTACAAGTTTACATGATTACAAGATACACGAGGGCTCTAAGCCAACGTGTGTAAAATCCCAGTACTAAGCCACAAAAAAGTTACACAAGTCATGGCAAAGACCCAGAGGAAATTGCCATATGCCAGGGAAGCTAGTCCTCCCGAGAAAGCAAGTCCAAGTGTCGAATGAGATCATCTATCTGCCAATGCAAGAGACCTTTAAGCTGGGCAATCTCTCTCTCTCTCTCTCTCTCTCTCTCTCTCTCTCTCTCTCTCTCTCTCCCCCCGCCGCGTGTTGCCTCCCCCACCACCCTAGGTGGCGGGCCGTCATGCCCCTGGTTGTCATGTCGGCAGGCTCTCTCTCTCTCTCTCTCTCTCTCTCTCTCTCTCTCTCTCTCTCTCTCTCTCTCTCTCTCTCTCTCTCTCTCTCTCTCTCTCTCTCTCTCTCTCTCTCTCTCTCTCTCTCGTGCATTGCCTCCCCCACCCCTTGGTCGTCATGTCTGCCTCCCCCCCCCCCGGGCCTCATGGCCCCCGACACAGCCTCGTGGCCTTCCCCCCCCAACACAGTCCAACGCCCGCCTTGTCTCGTGACCCCCCCGACACGGTTCGACACTTGCCCCCCCCTCGCGACTCCAGCCTGCCTCGCCCCGCCTTCCACACTGTTGTGCCGCGATTGGCCTCGCCCTGCTGCCTAATGGTCCCCAATGTCCCGAGTTGAGTCCATGCCCCTCCCCCCCCCTCCCACAGCCTCGTGCCTCCCATATAGTTATTCTTATAGTTATTATAGTGATTATAATAATATTATTTATAGTTATTATAGTTATATTATTATATAGTTATTATTATTATTATTATTATTAATTAGTTTTAATTTTAGTTATAGTTATTATTAAAATAGATATAAATATAGTTATTAGTATAGATATATTCATTAATGTATATAGCTAATTAATATACTAATACTAATAAAATAATAACTATTAACTATTAATTATATTTATATTATATTATACAATTATTATTTTAATTAGTTTAGTTGTTATTCAGTTTCAGTTTATTATTACTTTATTACTTTAATTACTTTAGTTGTTATTGTTATTTAGTTTATTGTTATTAGTTTAGTTGCGATTTAGTTTATTTATTTATTATGGTATTATTTTATTTAGATATTATTAGTTGTATGTATTATTTTTTATTAGTTATATATTATCTTATATTTATTATTATTATTATTATTAAATTAGATGAGTTGTTATTGTTATTAGTTTTTAGTTTAGTTATTATTCAGTTTATTGTTGTTTTGTTATTTTAATTGGTTTAGTTGTTATTCAATTTATTATTATTTTATTAGTATAGATATATATAGAAGATAACATAAAGATAATTATTAGTTCTTAGTTATTGGTTATTTTATTCTTATTATTATATTATATTAGTATTAGTATAGTTAGTGTATATATATATATATATATATATATATATATATATATATATAAAGATAATATGATGTTATTTTAATTAGTTATTATTATTATCATGTTTTTGTTATTTAGATTAGATTAGTTATTATTATATGAATAATTATTTTTGTTATTTTAATTAGTTTTTATTTTTTGCTATTGTTATTAGTTGGTTGTTTTATTAGTTTATACTATTATTCCATTAGTTATTTCTTATTATTTTATTGATTTAATTTCTTAAGTTTATTGTTATTTTATTAATTTAATTTCTTTAGTTGTTATTCAATTTATTATTATTTTATTAGTGTGTGTGTGTGTGTGTGTGTGTATATATATATATATATATATATATAAAGATAATATGATGTTATTTTATTAATTTAATTTCTTTAGTTGTTATTCAGTTTATTATTATTTTATTAGTATATATATATATATATATAAGATAATATAAAGATAACTATTAGTTATTGGTTATTTTATTTTATTCTTATTGTTATATTAGTATAGATATATATAAAGATAATATGATGTTATTTTAATTAGTTATTATTATTATTGTTATTACTGTTTGTATTATTATCATATATTATATTATATTTAGATTAGATTTGGACTAGATTTAAATTAAATAGAATATAGATATAGATATTAGTTTATTGTTATTATTAATTTAGTTATGGTTATTATTTGTTATTATAAAACTATAACTAATAATTAGTTATAGTTATATATATATATATATATATATATAATTGTATTGTACATATTATTATATTTTATTATTAGTATTATTTTGTTGTTTAGATTAATAATAATTTTATATATTAGTATGGTTAGTATAGTATAATATTAGTATTAGTATTATTATATTATATTTAAAAGATTAGATTTGGAAGAAGAAGATTTGGTTTGTTTTAGATTAGATAGAATATAGATATAGATATTAGTTTATTATTTTAGTTATGGTTATTATTTGTTATTATAAAACTATAACTAATAATTAGTTATAGTTATATATATATTTAGTTGTATTGTACATATAATTATATTTTATTTTTAGTATTATTTTATTATTCAAATTAATAATAATTTTACATATTAGTATAATTAGTATATTTATAACTATTATTATTATTATTATTATTTGTTATTATAATAATAATTATGTGTAGTTTTATATATATTTAGTTAGTTTATTATGAATATAGATATAGATATTAGTTTATTGTTACTGTTATTAGTTGTATGTATTATTAGTTTGTTTTATTTTATCAATAATTAAATATGATAGATATATTAGTAATTAATATGATATTATATTATATTATAATTATAATTAACATGATAAATATATATATGATATTGATTAATATTATGATATAATAATTAGTTATATTATTAGTTGTATGTTTATATGTATTATTAATTTATTATTATTGTTATTTTATTATTATTATTATTAGGTTGTTATTCATATTCAAATTATTAATGTTACAGTTAGTTATTCAAATTAAGAAATCATTAGTTATGGTTATTATTTATTATTATAAAATTATAACTAATAATTAGTTATAGTTAGATATATATTTAGTTGTATTGTATGCATTATTATATTATATTTTTAGTATTATCCAAATTAATTAATTTATATTTATAGTTTATATCTTTCTTTCTTATTTTGACTGGAGGTTCGGTTATCTCCCAAAACCTCTAGTTTTTCCCCAAGCCTATTGTTCTTTCCAAACCTCCATCTGAATTCGAATTGCATGCATGGTTGAGGGGTTGAGGTGGCATTAATGCCCCATGTCCTCTCTCTCTCATGATTAGAGATTCTATTCTTCATCAATCTTTTGACTTTTGATCTCATTTTTTATCGAGCGGAGCTTGGGGCATGCAGGTGGAAGCTTGGAGTAGGTTTTCGCTCGGAGAAGGAGCACTCGTGGAAGCTTGGGGCACGCAATTTTTCGCTTCGGGAGGAGCACGTTGACTAAGGTGCAGCTCTCTCTCTCTCTCTCTCTCTCTCTCTCTCTCTCTCTCTCTCTCTCTCTCTCTCTCTCTCTCTCTCTCTCTCTCTCTCTCTCTCTCTCTCTCTCTCTCTCTCTCTCTCAACATTAATATTAATGTTAGTGTCGATGCTAATGCTAGTATTAACATTAATGTTAGTGTTGATGTTAATGTTAATTAATAGTTTAGTTAATAGTTAATGGTGGCTTATATATTATTATTATTATTAATGTATCATTGTCATTGATCATTGATTTTGATTTTAATTATAAATGAATCAGTTTCATTTATTGTATTATATTATATTTATATTTATAGTTTATAAGAATAAGATAAGATATAGAAATAGATACAAATTATTAATGTGTGTGTGTGTGTGTGTGTGCGCGTGCGTGCGCAGTAAATTAATGTTAATATATATATAGGATTATAGAATATAGATAGATATAATTATAGTTAATAGTTAAATAGTTAGTTAATTAGTTATTATATTGTATAATTATTATTATTGTATTATATTATATTATATTATTATTGTATAATAATTAATAGTCAAATAGTTAGTTAATTAGTTATTATTGTTATATCATAGTTATACATGGAGTGGAAAATTCTATAGTAACTTTAAGACATGTATTATATTGTCGATCCTTAAAGGTGCTCATAACTTTCATTATTGAGAGATAGAAGTATCATTTGCCTCACTGATTGCGATTCGTGGGGCATTATTAAAAGCCTATATTGGCACTTTTAAACTTAGGAAGTTGTTTAGTGTGTGAGCTATAATTTTATTGGCAGGAATGGGGGGTGTTGCATCGTCCTAGGGCATGATTTTCTAAGAATGGATATTGTATTGTGTGCACCATGCAAACTTAGGTACACCAATCAAAAAGCCAACTTACTAGTCTAATGCACGTGTCTTTTATAGAGTGGAAGGTTCTGTAGTAACTTTATAAGATATATGTATTATATTGTCAACCCCTAAAGGTGCCAAAGTGGAGCTATATTATATTATATTATTGTTTATTTATTCATGATCATGACTTTCATTATTGAGAGGTACAACTATCCTTTGCCTCGCTCATTGCGATTCATGGGGTTGGCATGGATATAATAACACTTCATGGCATTAAATTAAAAATCTATTATTAACATTTTTAAACTTAGGAGGTTGTTTGGTGTGTGAACAATAGTTTTATTGGCAGGAGTGGGGAATGTTGCATCGTCCTAGAAGGGCATTATTTTCTAAGAAAGGATATTGTATGGTGTGCACCATGCAACATTAGGTACACCAATTAAAATACCAATTCACTGGTCATTATGACATTGGGTTTGATCCTTAACTTTGCTCATTGCAATTCATGAGTGGGTGTAACTATAACGATCTTTGAATTTGTTCACGCGAGGGGGGTTTTGCATCGTGAAATGGATACATCCATTGTGACAAAAACTCTAATCTCTCACCTGGGGAGCCATGGGAATTTGCTTGAAATAATCCAAATGCACCTTGAAGATCCACTTGAGTCCTATGTGTGGGATAAATAAATTGAAACCTCACTCCAGATGCTACTTACTATAGCAAATCCTATTGTAACCAATCATATGGTCTAATGCACATGTGTTTTAAATTTAATGCTTTGGAAGTTAATCTAGTGCCATCTAGGATTTTTCACTATTTCTAAATTTTAATATAAGATAAGAATAGTTGATATGCACCTCAATGTTGACGCATGTGTTTTGCGCAGCATGGAGGACAAAAATATGTATGTAGCAAATGTTGTGTAGTGGGCTCCCAGCGTGCAAATGAATATGTGCAAAGGGAAAGATGTTATAAGAAAGAAGGCAGTTTGTCGTGCACTCAGGCATGTTGGAGGGTATGAATGTTATGTTAGTTTCTTGAGAGTCATTCATCGTTTGGATGGGCTTGAGAAGCAAGTGAAGGCACTATTTCGACGTCAAAGGGCTTCGATTTCTCTGGGTGAGAGCATTGATAGTCGTTTGTAGAGGATTGAGAGAATTTTGGAGGAGAAATACGAAGGGAACCTTTATGATGGGGTGAGGATACAGGATGAGTTAAAAGAAATCAAGGGTTACATAGGGGAGATATATGACCGTGTATGAAAATATTGGCCACGTATTGGATCCTTGGATGATCATGATGAGAAGATGAAAGATCTTACTGACAGTGCTGGTCGTATAGAGGATGGCATATGTGAGTTAATTGCTCACAAGAATGAGAACGTTTCCCCTGATGTGCAACTTACTTCTTTGAAAGTTTGTCTTAATAGATTATCGGCAATGTTAACCTAGATGAATCGCCTTGTGGGGTCATCCCCTTACACTTGAGAACATTGCCCTTGATGTTCTTTTAAAATTTATCTAGATAGGTTTTTGGCAATGTTAACTTGGATGAGTCACCGCATAAGCACATCCTTGAAAATCTCAATTTTGAAAAACATTGCCTATGTCTTCCAAATTGAAAATCGCCACATACTTGATATATATAACCTCTGCAAGACTTTTTAAATGAGTTTGTTGTATTTGATTCGGTTGATAAAAATCTCCATTTTGAAAAACATTGTCTATCTCTTCCAAATTATTAAAATTTGTTGAACTCATTTTAATAGTTTATTTTCTCATATTTTCACATTGGTATTCATTCATCTTTGAGCATTGAACACCTTGTAGGGCCTAGAGAGAGAGAGAGAGAGAGAGAGAGAGAGAGAGAGAGAGAGAGTGAGAAGGCATGGGGGATAGACAACACTTAGCCGGCCTTTGTTGAGCGATGTGTGCATGTGCTAAGGCATGGCTATATATGCATTTGGTTATGCGTGTTGGGCCTAATACATGTGCATTCTTTCACTTTCAAGTCTAAGATATCCTCAAGACTAACATATCTTCAAGTTTGAGTGATGCTTGATGAGTGTCATGTGCACATGTGGATGAATGGACATCCATTGGAGAGGGGAATCATTAATTGGCTTTTGGCAAGCACTGTGTATGTATGTGCTCATGCATGGTTGTTTACGCATGTGTTCATGTATGACTATTTTTTTGTCTTTGAGTCCAAGACACTTTTGATTTAGGGTTTTCAGTTACAAATGTGTTTATCGATTGTGGCTTCAATGGCTTTGAGATTTCTCTATTGGGACTCTTATACTCTATTGAAAGTTTCGTGTAGTTATCATGAAACAAAGCAAAGCAATGGACAATGTTCTAGACATAGTGCATTCAACTCCATTGAATGCAATTGAGTCGGTTGAATTAAAGAAAACAACCACAACATCGTCTCTTCGATGCTTGCCTGCTTGGAATTGTTTGCATGGGTATGGGAGATAGTTATTCTAATTGTATTTGCATCAAGGTATTGTGTACTTTTTGGGGAGATAGTCATTTGTGTATTTTGTTGCAGGCAAAATGTGGAGTTTAATAGAGTGAATAAAGTTAATGTTTGACAGATGAAAGAAGTGGCAAGGCAACAGGGAGAGCATGTTACTAAATCCACAAGGACATCAACGATTTGAAGAAACACAAAGGCTTCTTCAAGTTCTTTGGATTTTAAACGTCTCAAGACCAAGATGAATGAGTTGATGGAATTGCATATGAGTTTATCCACACATGTCGATCATGCGCTTACCATTTACTCTACAGAGTTGCATGAACGAGCTAAAGGTTTGTCCAGTGTTGTGTGTGTGACAAAGCACACCTAGAGTGTTCTTTAACTGGTGCGCAGATCGGATGCTGTACGCTCGCGTAGTGAATACCGGAAGGTCCCCAAGAACAAAAGAACTCTACTTTTTGCACAAAATTCAATGTAAAAAGCATGAACGACATGAACAAGAGACCAATTGGGTGCAATCTCCCCCCACGCCTTGTGTGAGCACTCCACAAAGCATGTATTTTATGTATTAATCATCTTCAAGCTCAAATAATAGCCCAAATTACAAAATAGCAAGCTTTTAGCTTTTGAATTTGCTTTAGCACAAAATAGGAATAAAGCTAACGGACGGTGCCCAAAGATTCTGGCATGCCCAATATAATGTCCAAGTAGAAATAACATAATCGTGCGCCCATGCGCATACAAAATAATAATAAATATCCAACGCCTCAATAAATAGGCGCGACAAAATATAGGCGCCATGCCAAAGGTGTGCGCCCATCAAAATATAATCAGTAAATCGAATACTCGCTATCCTCCAATGCTTTCCTCCGCCACTGCTGCTATCTCTACACATCAACTGAAGCATTCACAATCGTTAATAAAATAATACAATTAAATCGACAAAAGTGAATACCTAGCAGTCTTTAGCTACATAAATAAATCAACTGGTTAGAAATAAATCCTAACCTTAATTTATTACGAGTGCGCACTCTAAACTCATAAACATTTATTAATTTAATATGCATTTTGCGGAATCACCCGCTATGGAATCACCCATGTACACACTAAATTAATGAAACTCCCGAAAAGGACAGGCGTCCCCATCAACTTCTCGCACAAAGAATCCACTTTGTGTATGAGCCCCGGTCATCAAAGTTTACGGAATCCACCGTAAAACCTCATGGAATCCACCGTGGCATGGAATCCACCGTGAAATATGCCTCCTGGCATCATTAACAAGTCTTGAGTGGTTTGGGTGGTGAAGTGAGGGAACTTTCGACAATTGTCTCTGAGACAAGGAAGTTGATGAATTTGTTGCTGAATGATATGTGGGCATTGTTTTGGGGGCTTGGAGATGACCATGAGCTTGTGATTTGCCAGAGGGGTTGTCGACTACCGTTCTTACAGTTTCAAATGAATGTTAATAGGTTTAATGCCTTGCTACAACAATTGAGTCGTCAAATGAACGGTCACAATTGAGGAGGACTTGCTTAGATGAGGCTTATGATCTATTATTGTCTTGCTTATATCTTATTTTAAAGTGCTTGGGCCAATGCTTTTTTTATGATGATGTGTGCTTCCTTTTTGTAAAGCTTATATTGGTTTTAATGTAAGGATATGAGACCTCTTTCTTGAGGTTTGATCTATATAAAGAATTATCATGTCTTGCAATGTGGATACAACTTTATTTATTTTTGCACTGTAATGCATGCGAGAGTAATATTCTCTAATTGTATGGTCTAAATGTAATGTTTGAATATTCATATCTCTCTCTGTCTGTCTCTCTCTCTCTCACTCTCTCTCTCTTCAACATTTGGATGAAGGTTATGATGTATTGTTGTCTCGCTTATGTTATTTTGAAGTCTTGGGCCACTGCTTTTTTTGTGATAATGTGTGCCTTCTTTCTTTGTAACGAGACTAAATTGAGTAAAATGTAATGGGTGCCTACAATGTGGTATCAAACAATGTGGAAATAACTTTATTCATTTTTGTGGTGTAATGCATGAGTAATATTCTCTAATTGTATGGTCTAATTGTAATGTTTGAATATTCATATATATATATATATATATATATATATATATATATATATATATATATATATATATATTCTCTCTCTCTCTCTCTCTCCGAACGTTTGGCTCAATTTATTGGGGAGCTTCAGTCTATGATGCATTTTTCTCTCTTTTAAAGAGTTTGTAAACATTGATCGCATTTATAATTCTATGTATGTGTCCATTGTCTCTTTGTTGAGGTTTGATCTATAGATAGACTTATTATGTCTTGCAATCTAGAGAGAAAACATTGATTTTTGCAATGTAGTATGTATCAAAGAGTAATATTCTCTGTAAAATACTTGGATATGGACATGTCTCTCTCTCTCTCCAATATTAGTTTCAATGTCTAGGAACTTGCTATGGATTGGAATAATGCGCATTCTTTCTCTTTTGAAGAGTTTGCAAATATTTAATACATTTTTATTTTTAAGTATATTGCCTCTTTCTTGAGGTTTGATCTATAGAAAGACTTATTATGTATTGCAATCTACAGAGAAGAGTTTATTGATCTAAGAATCCTAACGTTTTAGGTATATTGCACATTCATGTTGAAGAGTGATGTTTGGGTTTGAGTTATAGGCTTTGGGGGATCACTTGACAATTAGATATAGTTTTTTTTTATCTGTCTTTGGATTAGATATCTAATTGTATAGAACATATAAAAATATATGATGATTCTAATTTTGGCTACTATTATTCCTTGCATATAGGAGGATTGTGCTGATTTAAATTGATGTAGTATTTTGGATTATGTGATTCTAGGGGACTTCATAGTTTGATTGAACAGCAATTTGCTAATGATTATAATTATGATGCTGAAAATCACCAAAATCTAGGAAATCCAATGATTAATGAGTCACATGTCGATAATGCTCCAAATGGAGGTTTTTGCTCAATTTTACATGCTTTGCCTGCAATGGATATTTATCCTGTGACCACAATATTGCTATTTCAAGACCCGATTGTGCATTCCATGGGGAGTCTTTCTGAGATGTGTGAGAGATGTTTGGCAAGATCGTGGAGATGTGAGACTCAAGTGCAGGGGTAAGTTTTGTTTGGTAAACATTGTTGTCAAAATGGAAAAGTAGTGTTACCATCGTTGCAATATCCACCACAACTATTGCATGATTTGTTGCATGGTATGCATCCTCAAAGTGGAGTATTTAAAATTAATATACGAGCATATAATAGTGCTCTTGCATTTGTGTCACTTGGCGCCAATGTTGATGAGCTTTTGTCTGTTGTGGGAAATTCTTATACCTTTAGAGTGCATTGCTCCATTTATCATCGTATAGGCACTTTTTATTCCTAATGTGCAACAACAGGAAAGGCCAAGATTTGCACAACTTTATGCTTATGATACTGAGCATGAGGTATCTAATCGGTTGGATGTTATGCCTAATTTATTGCCAAATTTGCTTGGGGAGCTTCAGTTTATGATGTATCAACACAATGCATATGCACAAGCTTTTAGATCTGTGGGTATGCAATTGCAAAACAGTCCCTTGCATGCTTTCAGAATGACTATTTTTTAGGTTCAACATGCTAATAGACAATACTCAGCTCTAGTGGCAACAGAGGTTGTGGCTATCATGCCAGGACAAGGCGATGAGAATACTCTTGATCATTGAGGCATACATGTTTATAGTCAAGATGGACGATGTATTGCTATTTCAAACTTGCAAAGGGCATATATGCCAATGCCATACGTTCTTCTTTTTCCTATGGGTGATGATGGTTGGCATGTAAAGGTACCTTATAGTGGTGTTGATGTTCCAATTAATATACATGGATTGTCTAATAAGGATTGTGTTACTCATATGCAATTTTATGCATTTAGACAAGTACGTGAGGACACTGAGGTGTGCATGTTGCGGGGTGGTCGATTGTTGCAACAATTTATTATTGATGCTTACTGTAGTATAGAGCAATGTAGGTTGGCTTGGTGTCGTCAAAATCAATTAGTTTTACGCTCGAAAGTTTATAAGGGCTTAGCAGATATGATGGGAGTGATGGATGATGGGCCAATGGGAATTATTGGTGCCTCTGTTGGTAAAAGGGTGGTTTTACCATCTTCTTTTACTGGTGGGCCAAGGCACACGTATCAGTTGTATCAGGATCCCATGGCTATAGTGCAGAGTAAGGAAAAACCTGATCTCTTTATAACGATGACATGTAATCCAAAGTGGTTAGAGATAACTAATGCTTTGTTGCCTGGACAGACTGCTTATGATCGTCCTAATTTGACTGCTCGAGTCTTTCATAAAAAACATGTTGATATGATGCATACATTGTTGAAAAGGAATTTGTTTGGGAATGCTGCATGCTATGTTAGTGTGATTGAGTTTCAAAAGCAAGGGCTACTGCATTCTCATACTTTGCTAATTTTAGAGCACCCTTTTAAACCCTCTGAAGCATGCCATTATTATAGATTTGTTTGTGCTGAGTTTCCTGATAAAGCAAAGTTTTTAGCTTTGTTTGAAACTATCTCAAAATGCAATGTCCATGGTCCTTGTGGTGCAATGAATCCCAAGGGCCCTTGCATGCGCAATGGTTGATGCACTAAAAAATTCCCTCGGAGGTTTGTAAATGTAGCAACTATTGATATCTCTGGCTATCCTGTTTATAGAAGATGAGATGATGGAAAGACGGTCACAGTAAAGGATAATACTATTGATAATCAATGGATTGTTCCATACAATCCTTACTTGAGTAAAAAATACAATGCACATATAAATGTTGAGGTATGCTCAATGGTGGCAGTTGTTAAGTATTTGCATAAGTATATATACAAGGGACATGATCGTGCAACCATTAAATTTTCTGTTGGAAACTCAGGGTTAAATGGTACGACCTTTCGTGAAGTGGATGAGATTGAGAGTTATTTAGATGCACGTTATGTTTCTGCTTCAGAAGCGTGTTTGCAAATATATGACTTTGCATTGCACAATGAGAAGCTTGATATACATCAGTTGCAGGTGCAATTGCCTGATGAGAATTATGTGGTGTATCAAGATACAGACAATATATCAGATGTTATGCAGAATGAAGATATCAAGAAAACTACTCTTACGGAATGGTTTGTGTGCAATCGTATTCATCCAGAGGCTCAAGCTATTCGCTATCAAGACTTCCTGGTGTATTGGGTGTGGAATGCACAACAAAAGATATGGACAAAGAGAAAGCGTGAAAATACATGTTGTCAAATATACTTTGTGTCGCCCACATCTGGTGAGTGTTATTACTTGAGAATGCTCTTGACAGTGTCTTGAGGATGTATGTATTTTGATGATTTGCATACTGTTGGCAACGTGGTGTACAACATTTTTAAGGAAGCCTGCATTGCAAAGGGCATGTTAGAGGGTGATGATGAGTGCGTTGTGTGCTTGGAAGAAGTTGCATTTGTACAAATTGGTGCCCAATTGCATGCTTTGTTTACTGCAATTTTGGTCTTCTGTGAGCCTACGCAGCTTGGTCAGCTTTGGGATAGGTTTATGTCACCAATGGTAGAGGATATTTTGTATAAGTTACAATTAGAGCATGTGCATATATCTTTTGTAGTTCTACAACAAGAGGCATCAAACATGGCTTTATTTCATATTCAGGATCTTTTATGACAGCATGGGCGAAGATTGTCTGACTTTGATGGATTGCCATAACCTCATCGAATAGATTCTCAGTTGTGTGCTAACCCTCTTTTAGAAGTTGAATATGCATATGATATACTAGAGAAATGTAGAGTTTGTGTTTCTATGGAGGCAATGTTGAATGACAGACAGAGAGTTGCATATGATGGAATTATAGGTGCTATTGGTGGAAACTCTAGGGATTTTTTTTTTGGATGGTCTCGATGGGTCTGGAAAGACATTTCTTTACAAGTGTTTGCTTGCTAGGTTGCACAGTGATTGTCATATAGCATTAGCAACATCATCATTTGGCATTGCTGCTTTGCTTCTATAGGGCGGTCGTACTGCTCACTCGAGGTTTAAATTTCCATTAGATCTATGTAATCGATCCACCTGTAATATTCATGTTCAGAGCGATCTTGCTCAACTGTTCAAATAGTCGAGCCTCATTTTGTGGGATGAGGCTCCCATGATGCACATGTTTGCATTCGAAGCTGTTGATAGAACTTTAAGATATGTAGTTGTGATAAACCATTTGATGGAAAGGTCACGTTGTTTGGAGGTGATTTTAGGCAGATCCTACCCGTCGTGATGAAGGGCTCCCGTGAAGATATTGTTAATGTGGCACTATGTTACTCTCATTTATGGCAGTATGTTAAGGTGCTAAGGTTGTTTGGGAACATGAGGATATTAACCGCTGGTGGTATAATGGATAATGGATTTATTAGTTGGATTCAAGGGATAGGGGATGGAGTGGGTATTACAGAGAATTGTGATAAGTTACATATTCCATCTAGCATGGTATTGAAAGGGCACTCTATCGAAACCTTGGTTAATAGTGTGTATGGTGAAGTGTCCATGGTGAGAAACTTTGGAGCATATTTCAACGAGCGTGCTATACTTGGAGCGCGGAATACAAAGGTGGCTTCTTTGAATCATTGTGCATTGCAATCGATGCAAGGAGAAGTTATACAATACTATAGTGCGGATTCAATTGTAGGGACGGGTGATAGCTCATTTTTATACTCTGTAGAGTATTTAAATACACTAGAGCTTGGAGGTGGATTTTCTCCCCATCTATTGCTGCTAAAGATGAATGCACCTATTATTTTGCTTAGGAACTTAAATCCAGCAAAAGGTTTGTGTAATGGTACACGGTTGATATGTAAGGAATTCAATAAAAAGGTGGTAGATGCTGAGATAATAGCATGGACAAATGCAAGGGAACGAGTTTTCATTCCTAGGATCACTTTTATTCCTAGCACCTTGTAATTTCCGTTTACTATGAGGTAGAGGCAATTTCCTGTTCAACTAGCGTTTGCTATGATGATCAATAAGTCGCAAGGCCAAACGTTGTTTGTTGTTGGTCTTTACTTAAAGACACCAGTATTTACACATGGACAGTTGAATGTTGCATTTTCAAGGGTGAAATCCTCATGCGGTGTGGGGGTCTTACTGGATGAGGATGGAAGCATTGTGAACATTGTGTACAAGGATATACTTCAAAAGATGCAATAAGGTGCATTACTTTTTTGTAGAGATGCATAGAGAGATGTATTTTTTGGAGGGTGGATTGATATGCTTGCATTTTTGTAGAGATGTATCTGTTGAATTTTGATGGTTTTGTAGTCCTTGCTTGGCATATATGTGAAATGGCCTTTGTGTTGTATTTGATTGGCATATACTCTGTGGCATATATTTACTGCAGTGTATATAAGTGTTTTCTTGACTTTTGCAGATGCCTACTCCAAGCTGGGGCTATTATCTAGCTTTTGAGTATCAGAAGGAAGTGTAGTGTATCTTGCGCGCAGTGACAACACATGATATTATAAGAAGAATGCTTGCAAGGGTCATTGAGCGTTAATATGATGATGCCAATATAGAGATTTTACTTCTAGTCTTTATTGAGGTGGTGCATTGTGGGTATACTCAGTGTTTTCGAGTGCATATGGGTGAAGCTAAGTAGAAAAGAGGTTTCGACGATCTCACATTGATAGAATACCGAGGGGGTGGCCGGTGTATGAATTTAAGGACCTCGATTGTTTTGTGATGCTACATCAAGCTGTGACAATGCCTACTGATTGGTTTGCAAATGTTAAGCCAGGTATTATTATTCTAATGTTAAGTAATCTTTGTCGATTGTTAGATGTGTTCATGTTTACATTGTGGGATTTTAAAAATTTAGGTGCAAGAAAGAGAGGAAAGACTATCATGTCCCCTGTACCATCACCGGGACGAAGAGTGGTAATGGGACTTGGTTCACCTAAGCATGCTGTGTTGGAGAATGAAAAATTTCCCAGTGATTCCTCAAAGAAAAGAAAGCTTTATTTTGGTTAGGCCCCATGGGAAGTTTCAACATTTTTGTAGCATTTGGATGTAGATGCATAGTTGTAATCAAGAAGTGACACTTTGTGGTTTGTTGATACTTGGATTTATGGTACAAAGTTATCGGCTCTGGAGCAAGCTTTGGTTTTGGGCTTTGCTTCACCTGTGTGGATTGCTAATATACTGCTGAGAGTCTATATTTGATGCTTGGATATGCTTAGAGTTTGTGGTTCATTTCAGCATAGCAATGTTATTTCTCATTGTAACATCCAAGGATCATGTAGAGCTACTTCTAACTGTTGCGTAAAGCAAGTATGGATGCGACTACAATATTGGTACATGGTCATTGCATGTATATATAAGTCTATGTACTCCTAGATGCATGTTTGGCCTTTTGTACATATGGGTAAGAGAGAGAGAGAGGAGACAGGGAGACAGGGAGGGAGAGCGTGAGTGAGTGAGTGTGAATAGAGAGGGGAGAGGTGCAAAAGGGGTGAGAGATAGAGTAGAGGAAAGGGATAAAAGAGGGGAGGGAGGAAGAGATAGAGGTTGTGGAGGGAGAATAAAGATAACAAGGGAGGAGGGAGGGAACGAAGATGATAAATGTGAGAAGAGTCGCAAATGGAGAGGGGGTGAAGACGGGTAGGGAGAGGGAGGAAGAGGCAAAAAATAGTGAGAGAGATTCGTGATAGAGAGAACATAGTAAGCAAGCATATGGTTTCTTACACTCGAGGATACAAAATATGCATTTTGTATGTCTTTTGTTTATGGTTCGGTGCAATGTTATTTCCAATTGCAACATCCGAGGATTGTATAGAGCTATTTCTAGATATCGCGTAAAGTACGTATAGGTAAAGTTTATAAGTTTGGTGCATAAAAGGCATTGCATACATATGTGAGTCTCTATACACCTAGATGCAAATTCATATCTATCCTTTTACGCACGTGTACATGAGAGAGAGAGAGAGAGAGAGAGAGAGAGAGAGAGAGAGAGAGAGAGAGAGAGAGAGAGAGAGAGAGAGAGAGAGAGAGAGTGTGTGTGTGTGTGTGTGAAAAGATAGGGAGAGATGTAGAAATTGTGTGGGAGAGGGGTTGCAAACAAAGGAGAGGCATAGACGAGGGGAGGGAGGAATACATTGTGGATATACTTAGCATTTTCAAGTGCATATGGGTGAAGCTGAATAGGATAAGAGGTTTTGACGATCTCACACTGATAGAGTACCAAGAGGATGGGCGATGTATGAATCTAAAGACCTCGATTGTTTTCTGACGCTGCATCAAGCTATGACAAAGCCTACCGAGTGGTTTGTGGATGTTGGGCCAGGTATTGTTGTTTTAATGTTAAGTAGTCTTTGTTGGTTGTTAGATGTGCTTACATTTACGTTGTGGGCTTCTAAAATTTTAGGTGCAAGAAAGAGAGGAAATACTATCATGTCCCCTATACCATCAACAAGATGAGAGTGGCGATGGGACTTGCTTCGCCTAGCCATGCTATATTGGAAAGTGAAAAATTTCCCAGTCAAAGAAAAGAAAGCTTCAATTTGGTTAGACCCTATTGGAAGTTTCAAAAATTTTGTAACATTTGAATGTAGATGCATAGGCACAATCAAGGAGTGACACTTTGTGGTTTGTTGATACTTGAATTTGTGGTGCAAGGTTAATGGCACAGTCTCTAAAAAACTTTGGTTTCAGGCTTTGCTTCACCTATGTGGGTTATTAATACTGAGAGTTTGCATGCAATGCTTAGACAAACTTAAAATTTGTGAAGTGGTTCATACATCTTTCATTTGTCGTTTGTTTCACCGTAGCAAAGTTATTTCTCATTGTAGCATCAAAAGATCATCTAGAGCTACTTCTAATTGTTGTGCATAGCAAGTATGGATACAAGTTTACAAGTTTGGTGCATGGTCATTGCATGGATATATGAGTCTATGTACTCCTTCATGCAAATGCATTTCTGGCCTTTTATACATGTGTGTAAGAGAGAGATAGAGAGGGCAAGAGAGAGAGGGAGAGAGTGATTGAGTGAGTGAGTGTGGATATAGAGGGGGAAGGTGTAAAAGGGGTGAGAGATAGAGGGGTTGTGAGTAGAGGAGAGTAAAGCATGTGATGTTTTTGTGATAGTGCTACCCATTGTGCGATCTTCCCTTGCACCTTGCTTCGCTGCTGCGAAGCGGGATAGGGTTCCTTGTGCGCTTCTGCGCAAGGAATGCTAGTATAATCTATTTAACCTATAATTGATGGATCTAGTAGACCTCATCATGGGGTAACGTGGCATACAAGGAATACTCCCAAACCTTTTACATCCATTATTTCTTTCTCTATTAAGTTTTTCTCAATATTTGCAAGGTGGATTATCTCTCTCTTGCACATGGGCAAGGTTGCCAATGCTTGCCATGTATCACAACTTTTGGGAGTCCCATTAATGGCACCCTCCATAAGAGCCTTTTCTTCAATTTTCTTTTTTGGGCAAATGAAGACTCTCTCTCTCTCTCTCTCTCTCTCTCTCATATTACAAGGTATTGAGGCTAGGTCAAGTTGTGCTTGAAGCTTAGGAGGGTCTCGATGAGATGGCAACTAGGATGAGGTATGCTTCAACCACCCCTTCGCCTTTGCCACATTGGTGCCTGAGGCCAATTTGGTGTAGTGTATGCAGGTGGATCTCAAGGCCTTCTTGGAGAGCGAGGAATACTACCAAAAAATCAGGTGCACCTAGGAGAGGTGCTACCTGCTCTACAGCTCACCCGGGATGGGGAAGCCCAACACGATTGCTGCCATATCCAACGTCCTTCGCTATGACATCTGTAACCTAGAGCTCACAAAGGTAATGGACAACTCCGAGCTCAAGTCGCTCTATTGATGCAAATGATGTGCAAGTCACTCATTGTTATCGAAGATGTGGATTGCACCATCGATCCTTGGATAATTTCTATTGGAGCTTGCAGAAGATAGATCCCCACATACCTCTAGAGGATTTTACAACACAACTTGATGGAGCACTTTCACACCTTAGTTTCCATCTACTTTCCCCACACATGCACCCATTCCACTCCTCCAAGTAAGAATGCCCCACAGAATAGCTAGTATAATGAGGACCGCAAGAAAACTTGTCGTTGTCTTAGCAAGGCGAAGCACGAGGGACCTACACACACACCCACATATATTTTGCCACCTACCATGGTAAAAGAAGAGGGCATTTCTATCCAAATTGGATTTGAGCTTGTAGGAGATGGATCCCCACATACCTCTTGAGGATTTTACCACACAACTTACCAGAACACTTCACACTTGAGTTGCCATGTACTTTCCCCGCACACGCACACCCATTCCACCCCTCTAAGCAAGAATGTCTTACAGAATAGTCGATATGATGAGGAGTGCATGAAAGCCCATCTTTATCTCTAGCAAGGCAAGTGGACCTACACAAACGGCCCGATGCTTAATCTTTTGCCATCAACCATGGTAGAAGAAGAGGGTATTTCTATCCATTGGAGCATGAGTTTTACTAGCTATTCTTGCGAGAGTATATCAAGGAGGCATGGAAGGCATTTCAAGATCCCCAAGCCCATACATCCATCACCTCCCCAAACATGTGGCATGCATATTCTACCTCACTATATCATGTAAATGGGCAACCCTCTAGTGCTTGGTTTGCCCTCTAGGACCCATGCCATCTACATTTTTCAGCACAATGAGGGTTCTCGACACCATTGATAGACTCCAAAATGGCCATGCCCAAGACCATGATAGACTAGTAGTAGCTAAGCACCTATCACATGCCAGAGATATCCTAGCACTCGTTCCAGCCCACATATTCAACAAGGCCTTGTGTGAAGGCTTCCTTGCTACTTGCTTAGCTAATACTATATTATCAATCCTTAAAGTTGGAGACCCCATGGTTCCTACAAACTATAGGATAGTCATGGTTGGCCACATGTTAACTAAGCTTTATGGATTGATACTAGAGCATGAGTCAAGCAAATGGGCAGAGAAGCACCAACATTGCACATGTGGATAGGCAGGGTTTAGGAGATGCTACTTCGCTCTTGATCATGTCAACGCATGTGAGCCATCAATGATGAGAGCAACGCATACGGGAGGTGGGTATATTGCCACTTTGTGGATTTTTGTAAGGCCTTTAACACAGTATCACATGCTAGGCTCATGCAAAGGCTATAGGAGTTGGAGGTCTAGATGGATATGAGATGGGGGATACTAGATGGATATGAGATGCAAAGGCTATAGGAGTTGGAGGTCTAGATGGATATGAGATGGAGGATACTAGCATTGTATGCATTGGTTATAGGATGCATATGAGCACTAGGAGAGTTATTGAAGGAGATCATGAATACCATTAGAGTAAAACACAGATGCCTCATCTCACCTACTCTATTTGACCTTTATATCAATGATATATTAGACTACTCTATTCGACCTTTATATCAATGAGATATCAGGCTACATTGATGGACTTGGGGGGGCATAAATACCCTTATTAACATGTGCCAATGGCATAGACCTCACCTCCAACACATCAGGGGGATTGCAATGCCCCCTAGATGTAGTACATGCCTTCTATCAAGATAGTGATCTCACAATGAATGGAAAAACCAAGGTTATGGTGCTTAACACTTCCTCCTAATGAATTCGATGATCAATACCCCATTTCATATAGAGAGAGGACATAATGGAGATGGTCTAAATATATGTTTACTTGGGGATTGCATCTTTAGGGCCAAGTTTCACTTTGAGGAGAGTAATAGAGGACACTGCCACTAGATAGTTAAACCACAATGATATCATATGCAGTATTCATGTGCTTTCAATCAAATTCTAATCATTTGGACTAGTTGATTTTCCATAATGCCTCTAGCAATCAAGTGAATGATGCACAAATTTGATCTATCGCGTGCAACTCGCAGGCCGTCGTCCACGCCGTCGGACCAGGCCGTCCGAGTCCCAGAATCGGACGTCCGATTTTGAGAATCGGACGTTCGGACAACCGTCCGAACCGATCGGACCAACCCGTCCGATTTTGAGAATCGGACGCTCGGACCACTCGGACACTCGGACACTCGGACCACCCAGAATCGGACCAGTCAGAATCGGACTAGTCCAGAATCGGACCAGTCAGAATCCAGTCAGAATCGGATCAGTCAGAATCGGACTACCCTGTCCGATCCGATTCCCAGAATCGGACCACTTTTTCAATCCGACTCCCAGAATCGGATGTGACCAAAATCGAACCACTGGGCCGATTAGACCAACCCAAAATCGGAAGTCCGATTCTGATAATCGGACTCCTGAAAATCGGACATCTTAGAATCGGACCAAAAATTGTCAAAATCGGATAGGTATCCAGAACACAAATTCTGACGCATATAAACCCCGAAATTGACCCCAAAGGATAATACAACTAAAGGCACATCACAGACCCATCACTGGGCTAAAATTTAGAGCACGTAGTTCAAAATTTGGCTATAAACGGTCCTCCAAATTGCATATGGCGTCTACCGTAACGGCCCTGCGGGCCGAGGGGGACGGCCCCCCCTCCCCCGGACCCCCGCAGAGGGGGCTCTGCCCCCTCTGCACCTCCCCCGAGTAGGTTGGAGAGAAAATGCGTGCCGTGATAGGTCTTCCAAATTGGACCCTAGTGAAGCAATGGCTCTACACGAGCATGGATTCTCACTTGCAAAAGAGTAGCCGAAAGCCCATACCCGAACAGAGAGAAACAGAGACCCTAGAACATCAATGGGCCAATCTAGCCATCAAGGGCAAAAAGGCCACACCACGAGAACACAAAGACATTGTGTTCAAACAGTGACTAGTCAGAGAAAAATGCAACTTCACCAAGCTACAAATGCGAAGATGACTAGACATGACACTCTTGACGAGAGATGTACCTTGAATAGCACTGCACTGATGATCCAAGACAGCAGTGGAGAATCCACATCTGGTCATGCAGTCGAGAACTCAAGGGCATCTGTCAGAAGGCTTAAATTTACAAGCCAGGACCCGGAAGATGAAGACATAGTACCACATGCTTACCTTAGGGTCAAACTCACCGCGAAAAGAGAGCTTACTATCGATGCTCTGATTGATGAAGGAGCAGATTTTAACATCTTAACCTATGAATCATGGACCCTACTAGGCCAACCAGAGCTCACACCGACTAGTGCAACTCTTAGCCCTTATGGGAGACACCCAACCACAAGCACTCATAGGGAAGTGCAAAATCCTTGCGACAATTGAAACGGAAAGCTTGCCTATCCTATTTCATGTTCCTCCAAAAAGTGCTAGCTGCAGGAAAGAAACCCTCCTAGGAAGACCCTTCAAAAGGGCAACCAAATGTGAGGCTGACTATGTAGCACAGAGGATACACCTGACACTACCGGGTGTGAGGATAGTCACCACCTTTAGCAAGGGTGACCTCATCAAACCTCGACGGAAAGGCAAGGAAGGTGCTGACGTAACAGTCAAGCCTACTAACGAGGGCAAGGACTTATTGGAAGAGTTGATACAAGCACAGATCGAACAACGAGGACTAGTGAGTGAGGCCATGCTTGAAACAAACAGGTCAAGAGACAATGCCAAGGACGGGCTTTGGACTTACAAATATCGTAGAAGACCCCAAAAGAAGCCCAAGCCTTATAGACGGAGGCGTCGATGGAGAGCCAGCACAACGCCACGATGGATATCCAAGGCGTTGCTTCGGGCTCAAGGGTATTATGCAGGCAACTGATGGATTTGGGTGCCAAAACCCCTTGCTAAACCTCCCTGGTCGACTGAAGGCCAGAGTGCATCAAAAGCAATGAAGCACATGAGGAAATCTAAGAGAAACTCTAGGTCTCGAGGCAAGAAACCAGACATGAGTGTTCGAAAGAAAGAGCCTCAACCTAGCATGCTTAATAAGCAGATGTCATATGTAACCATTGAGCATGCACAAAAGCCATTAGTGCCCAATGAGCCCTTGATTTCCCAAGGGGAGAACAAACATCATAGGCACAACATTGCTCATGGCAAGGCTACTCGCTCAACAAAGCAAATGGCACAATCATCTAATAGCCTTGAGAAAATCATTCAGCTAGTGCCACATCCACCTAGGAGTCCTAGATCTCCTACGCCCTCTTCTCCCAAACAGACACAGGAAGCACTACAGCAGTTGTCAAGGGCGACTACTCAATTCCAATCTCTATCTCCATCTAAGCTTCCAATCGTCAAAAAGGTGGGACATGATGCCATTTGTAGCTCTCGACCCAAGGATATGCCTGAGCCACCTAATGCGACTAGATCAGCTCATGTTCGATCTACACAAATGAGTGCTCAAAGGCCAACAAAAGACACAACCACTTCTGATCGCCCTAGGGACTTGACACCGCAATCCACCAAGGGTAGCCAGCCCATTGAACTAGTTGCTACTACTTCCAATCAGGGATCACAGCAGTCACAACCCTTGGCTGTGACAATGCCCCTTGTGGAATGTGTCCTTAGAAATTTACCTGTAGAGGAGGTGTCACAACCAACTTCCTCGACAACTCCAGCACTTTCAAAGTGCGTAAAGCCTAGGCTGGAGGAGTTACACGCAAGGGAGTTGGCTGAAGAGCTAGACTCCCTGAAAAGGGAGGCAGTTGTGCCCTCACAGCTTGGTAAAGCAATTTAGCAGGCCATGACTGTGTCCCATGAGGACACACTAGAGAAGGGAAATACTGAGGCCCAACCAAGCACATCAACGGTCGACCTAGCCCAAGGTCCTGAGCCATTAGATGCACCTGCGCTGACCAAGAAAAAGAGGATAAAGCAACAAAGACAACAACAATCACAGGTGGTTGTGGACCCCAAGAACAATGAGACGAAGAGCGTCGGAGAGCCGATGAATAACGCATCGAGTCCATCCACCAATGAACCCATTAATGCCTCTCCTAATAGCGGTGAAACCTCAGACACATCCATGTGTTCTGAAAAATCAAAGCAGCTGTTACCATCAATAGTTGCTTGCAGCACTCTATCCACTGAGAATAGAACTCGCATTGACCAATCAAGGGTGGATACAACGTCGTCACAACAGGGTGACAAATCTATATTAGTCACATCCGAGAAGAACCATGACAAAATAGCAGCAAAACCTCAAGAGAAACATGAGAACCCCAAGAGCATAAGAAATCCTAGCATTGACCAATCTTGCTCATCTAGGCCTGAGCCCCCAGCCATGCTAAAGCCTAAGGAAACTCTTAGAACTTTGCATGAGATAGCAACCGAGCAAGCCCTCGTTGAACATAGAAGTGTCACAGAATGCTCAACTGAGTTGGAGGCTAAGCTCAAAGTGGTCGTGCATGTCTATGTCCTTGCGGACATGGGCACGATCCCCAAGGAGCAGCTTGGAGATTACTTGACCTTTCCTCTATCATGGGAAGAACAAGAACATCTTAACGGGCACTACGACAAGCTCCTGCATGAACAGATGCGACTCATCCCTGACGAGGAGGCTGACGAACTACGCTTAACCGTCACGTTCAATGAAGTGCTCTGCCGACCGAATCTTGTAGACATAGAGCTACTAAAACGACTGTCAGCAGGCCAGAGTCAATTTGAGCAGCGTTGGTGCGAAAGCCGCGTTCTAAGCCGAACTAGGGGCTCAGATCATGACGGTCTTAGAAGAGCGATTGGCCAAATGGTGGTCTCAAAGAGACCCAATCTATGTGGCACCGACTTCCCTTCGAGTGCTGACTGACATTCGGGGTACGGACTTAGTTGGAACTAGGCTACAGGGCCCTTTAATTGATAAGGTTCTCACTGAGGAGGAGTTACATATTGCCAGTAGACTCGGTCAAGGTTCCATGCTACTCGACGTGGAAAAATTTCTATCAGTATTAAGTAAGCTGCCGCGAATACTGGATGCATGTGCCATGCTCCGGTACAACCCTGAGTTCTACACTTGGTTCTTATCCTCGTGAAGTGACATGGATTCATAAATATGTATATAAATAAACACTGATTCTTGTGTCACCTTGTATAAACAATATCAACACACACAAGCAATGATAGTCAAGTGCAGGCAGAAGAGTGGGGTCAGATAAACTAAGCTCCTCAAGTCCTCATCTCATCACACATTCAAAAACCGTATGACCAGCCCCACCTCCAAGTGAAGGGCATGCAACCCGTATTGCCGCCATAGGAGGCCTTGACTAACAACTCTGATGGCGTAGACAGGGTGTAGTCCCTTCCTATACACCTTCTTCCCTTTTTTGTCTATCCTTCCGAGGATGTACCCTGTCCCACTCCACGACAACCAATCCATGCAACTTAGCATAAACTAATATCCGCTAATGACTGGAGGCAACGCGAACATCAGCATGGGGGCCATTCCTCTACAACAAACACCGCATGCCTCACCCCTTCCCTCCTTGTCTTATGCGCTTCATGAACCACACTAAAATCCCTTCCATGCAAACAGTTGTATCCTATATCTAGGTCTGACCCTTGGATTGCATCTTGCAGGCTTCCCTTTGTGGCGGAACGCATGGAGAATCATGGAGAGCTAGCATGCAAAGACGCTCTTTGCAAAAGACAGGAGCATGTGGCACGCGCCTCTCCACCGGAGCGCTATGTGCTCACCATCAAGAGGTATGCCAAGAAGCGAGGCCCTAAGCGACGTTGCCTAGGGCGAAGACCGAAGAATCCTCGAGTCAAGAAAGTCGAGACTTGAAACGTGCAACAGGTGGCAGCACTAGTGGTACGCACTCCCAGCCCCCGCTCGGGCCCCAGATGCTCAAAGGCAAAAAGGGCAGTCGGGAAAGAGAAGAATTTAATGAATTATTTAAAGACATTCTGGAGACGGTAGCGGGCTGGGATTACACCATTCATGTCCCGGCCGACATGTTCCCTGCTCACCCCCACGGGAGCCCCACACCAACAGAGCCCCAATCACCCGGCCACCCAGACTCGCCCCGCTTCGTACAAATCGAGTAGCCCATGATGCATAAAGGGCTTATCAAATGATAACTGGCCATAACTTTTTGTTTTTAAATGGTTAAGTATTCCCGACTTGTTAAGTGTTGACGTGTTCCCGAATTGTACAAACTTTTCATATCTGCGCTTAATATATTTCACGTCTTTAGCAAAAGAAAAAGCTAATCAAGCGCAGGTGATAAATATCTAAGTCAACACCATAGAATTCCGATAAGTGATGTCTCCTTGCATTGCACTGGGTTATTATAGTTGCGGCATACACAATGCATGTACTCTCATGAAGCGACAAGTGGATGTAGGATAATACAGGTCCTTGTGCAAAAATGTTCAAACGCCCAATCACCGCAACACCAACAACCCCACAATGAGCCGCGGCAAAGCCACGTTGCCGAAAGCACCCTTGCCAACCGCCCACATTGCATAGCCCAAAACACATTCCTGGGCCACGCCCCCTTTCTGGGTCAAGCTCTATAATTGGCTCACGGTAGTCGTTACCTCAATTGTACCCACATCGCATGTGCCGCAAGGAGAGTTGCAATATCTCAAGTGTATCTCCCCCTTTCGCCAACTGCTTCTCTAACAACGAGGCTAGGGCACGATCATCATTGTACTATCCATTTTCTGAGCCTTCGAAGCTTGACATTTTCCAACACATTGAAAGGATGATAGCCTTAACATATTGTAATGGTTGTACTCAGGCAAAAAAAAAAACAGAGAGAAAAGAAAAGAAAAGAAGAAAAGAAAAGAAAAAGAAATGAATGGAAAGATAAGAAGCACCCACGATCACAGCACAACACCTAGGGGTCCTCAAATTAGGTACGTCTGGTGACCTTGGTCGACCGGCTTCGTCCCTAATCCCCTAGCCCCTTACAATCACCCACAATTGTTCAGGGCACATCAAGGGCAGGACATACCTGGGGAGCTTGTCTCGCCTAGTGTTAGACCTGTCACCCTGACCCACTTGCACAATTTTCTTTTGCACTCCACCTTAGTACCATTGCAATCAGTGGTGATAAGCACCGCACGATTGGCCATGAAAAGCACACCGTACTCATCAAGCAAGTCCAATAGTTTCCAGCTATTGAAAGTGCGGTATCCTTGTATTCAATTATGCTACATCGTGTAGTCACAATGCAAAGGATGTCTCATATACCTTCACGTGTACTCCTTCTCCGCATGGACAACTTTGCTTCACCCACGCATTGTACTAGCCCACGGTCTTCTAACTATGTAATATCTAGGTATGCACGAGCACTCACATAATATCTGCACCGAAGTATATCCACAGTTTGGGTCCTCAAGTGCAGGACAATACTCTAGGCTTGCTTAGAGTTTGACCTGTCTCCCAAACTAATCAAATATGTCTTGTGCATGATGAGAAGCCTAGCACTACCCCTTAAGGAGAGACCACATGTGAGGTTTTCCAATTGCAGGTATAAGGTGTTGTTCGCTCTTCATCAACACTCAACTTTGAAGGCTTGTCCCTTACCATCCGACAAGCCCGCAAAGAAGTGTCATGTGCAGAATCCCCGACAAACCAACACTTGTGCTGGCCATCAATGCAATTCCCAACACAGCATAGCCCTACCACCAACTCCAACAACCTTCCACCAGCCACCTTGGCCACCAATAGGCCCCAGGACCTTCTGCCACACCACCACCAACACTCCTCCACGGAAACCACAGGCGTCCTTGTCACACACGTCTTCGATACATGCTACAGCCTGCTACCTACGACGGTGAGTGCCATGGGACTGGCACTCGTCTAGGAGGGGGGTAATGTTAACCCCAACACGAAGAAAGCAAAAGGAAGTGGAAAAGACGCAGGGCAAAGGCGGAAAAAAGATAGCCCGACTGAAGAAAGAAAAGGAGAAAAGGCAAAAAGCGCAAGGGCAACCTTAAAAGTCCAAGGCAAAGGCAAAAGGGGAAAGGCGCATTTTAAAATAAAAAGGCGCACCCTGAAATTTTGTAAAAGAGCGCCGGGCTCTCACCCGTGCAATTTGTAAATGTAGACAGGCGGTGGACAGGAAGCTAGGAAGATAGAAGAACAATGGGAAAAAGGGCCTATGGCCGGTCATGTAAAAAAGGGGAAAAGGGGATGACCGCCCAAAAGGGATTTAGGGTTTTGTATATAAAGTTGAAAAGTGAATGAGAAGCTCATTCTTGTGTGTGGCCAAAAGTAGCTCTCCTCTTCTTCTTCTTCTTCTTGTTCTTGCTTGCTTGAGCTTGTGCTTGAGAGAGGGAGTGTGAGAGTGTGAGGGAGTGAGTGTGTGAGGGTGAGGGACCGAGGAGGAGAAGCTCTCCATCTTCTCCTCTCTTCTTCTCTTCTCTTCTCTTCTCTCGTCTTGCTCGCGGCGATGGAGCTTGGGGCGTGGAGCTTGAGGATGGAGCTTGCTTGAAGCTTGCACTTGGATCATGGAGCCACCGGAGTGCGCGGGAGAGGAGGTAACTTGAACGGCACGGAGGTAAGCTCACTACACCCGTAGATATGGATGGCGCGCCGGCTATGTGAGAGGTAGCCATTAGTGCTCGGCTTGGAACGCTTGAAGCAATAAGCGGTCCGTGGGTCTTGGTGGTTGAGCGAAAGCTCCCACACTTCCCTTGATACATGCACTTTGCAAACTCCATCTTTTGAATATTTGGATAAATTTATCATTTTCAATAACCCATTCTCATGCAACATAATACAGGTCTAATGTATCTCATGCAGGAGTCAAAGCAAGCATCCATCAATTTGGAATATACACTACTTACGATCGATACCGTAGTTGGGTTGGTAGTGATGCCCTCGCTCAAGGCTTCGTTGCGGATTGTGGGATTTCCACCCACACCCGACATTCTTCACCTGGGGGCCCTTGTCAACCTTCCTTGCTTCTAGGCATAATTCCATGCTAGAATTTCAATAGCATCTTGCTCAAGTGGATGGCAAGAAAGGGGGGAAAATTGCGGAATAGATATTAACTTTGCGGGGAAGGGGAGGAGCGTGTGGCCACTCTCTAAGGAGGGAAAAAGAAGGAGAACCTAGGAGTATTCATTCTCTCTCTCTCACCCTCTCTCTCCCCCTCTCTCTCTCGCCCCCTCACCTTCTCTCTCTCTCTCTCTCTCCCCACAACAGGGGAAAAATAAGGTGGTCTTGTTTGCTAAAGGAGGGGGGGTTTATAGGGGAGGGGTGGGTATTATTGGGAGGTGTGATGGAGGCCCTCCCCTCCACCTCGGCGGCCAAGTTTGGCTTGCCGCCATGCAATTGATGCTGGGGGGGAGAGAGGTGGCACACATGTGCCCCTTCCCCCCATCATTGGTCATGTCGTCAACTTCGTCATCTTTGCCATCTTGTTCCTCATTTTGTGCTTTATCTCCAGCACTGCCATCGTCATCTTAGCCTTCACCTTCGACGACTATTGCTGTAGCTCGTCCTCCCTCCACCAATTGGTGGCATCGACAAGGGTATGTTAAAAAAATTTCGATTAATTTGATGAAAAGGGGGGGTTCCTATGTGGGGGTGGGGATATTATAGGCAAAAATGAAAGTAAATCAACATCCATGATAGCAGTTGTACCATTCAAAGATACATCTTTAACCTCCATAACCTTGATAGCATTAACAATAGGTTGTTGAGACCTTTAATATGAGAGAAAGCAATTGTGGGATGCAAGTAAGGAGATATGGAATGCAAGAGGGTTGAGAGAGAGAAGCAGATAAGAGAATTTTGTGGGTATTATTTATTACTTTCACTTATATATGATCATACAATGTGTACTTATACAAGGGGTATCTACCTATACTGGCAATGGGGCATTGGCCTTTACCCCAACAACCTCCCACTTAAGGGCTAATGTGCCTTTGTGGGAGTGTAAGAAGGAAGTGAAGATACTATCCAATTCCCATTAACACTTTGTAGTGTACAAAGTGCTCAGAAGATAAAATATTTGTGAGAAGATCTATAGGGTTATCATTTGTATAGATCTCGACAAGCTCAATATGCTTGTCCCCAAGCACCTCATTGATGAAGTGATACTTCAACTCAATGTGCTTTCTATTTGCATGAAATACATGGTTTTGTGTCAAATCAATGCTACATTGAGTATCAATGTAGGCACCTCTCTTTGCAATACCCAATACTTCTACTAGACAAGTAATCTGTATAGCTTGCAAAGCTTTAGTGGCTACAATATACTTAGCCTTAGTGGCACATAAAACTATACATGGCTACAATAGAGATACCCAAGAGATTGCACCACACGTGAAAGTAAAGGAAAAAACCTTGGTGGCTACAATATACTTAGCCTTAGTGGTAGATAAAACCATACATGGCTGTAATTGAGATATCCCAATATATTGCACCACGTGTGAAAGTAAAGACCAAACCTATGGTACATCTCCTAGAGTCTACACTCTCTATAAACTTAGTAATTACATATCCAAGAACATACATATCCTTCCTATTAAAATGTACAGCAAACAGTCCGAGAATGGATAATAGGCAAGGGGACAACAAAAATAAAAATGCTTCAGCCTTTGGCAGTCCAAAGTCCATTCCCATGGATTTGTATAAAGAAAGAAAGGAAAAATGACTTTGTTTCAAGTGTGGCGAGAAGTATACAGCTAATCATGCCTCAAAATGTGCTTTTAGAAATGCTAAGGCATGGGTTCACAGCATGTTGGTATTTCAGGACTCAGAAAGGAGGACCCCAAGGATGCACATGCTTTTATGATGGCCGCTGAAATGTATGATGTTGATGAAGAGTTTGGTCAAGAAGAGTTCTTTGACCATGCTGACTCTTTTCCTTTTGACCCCGGCGTGGTCATGTACCATGGGATATGGGTAGAAATAATGAACCACATGCTGAAATACATGCTGCCACTATTTATACCATATATATGGATGCCTTGATAGGATCTAAAAGCACTAATACATTACACATTAAGGGCAAAATTCATGGGAAGGATGTGTTTATACTTGTAGATAGTTATAGCACTCATAATTTCATTAATAGAGCAGTCATGGACAGGCTGAAGTGTTTTCCCACTGATTTACAGCAGCCATTGAAGATGCAAGTTGCCAATGGGGATGAAGAAATTAGCACACAAGTATGCCCTGCTGTTCATATTCAGCGTGCTGAATATTTTGGACAACAAATGGATTTAATTGCATTGGAAATGGGGCCTATAGATGTTGTCTTGGGTTGTGATTGGCTGAAACCTTTGGGCACTATAACTATAGATTTTTCCTCGCTATATATGGAGTTTGTCAGTGCAGGACAACTCATTCACCTGCAGGGAATTCAAAATAACAGTAAATTTGTAACATGCCCGCTTGTCTGCTTGCGGGACACGTCTTAGCAGCCCATCGAGAGGAGGGTCTATAAGGCTCCGCCTGGCACTCACAGGGAATGGTACATGGTTTGATATCTAGGTCTTCCCGAGGCTTCCCCGAGCAGAAGTGTCTAGCCGTTCCCACTTGGGTTTGACTTGAGGTCAAGGTTCCTTTCCTGTCAGCAAAATCTCTAAGAAGGAGCTAGCGTCGAGCTCCAGTTGTATCACCTTTTGTAGGGACAATATAGATGATGCGGATTCATGCTGCACTTGGTTCATGGAGAATGGGATGCGAAGCTCAACCTCTCTGCCGAACAGCATAGTCCCATTCCTTTCCCTTAAAACAGAATAAACAGGAAATTCTACATCTACTGATACTAGGTCTTCTTTGTCTTATTATTTCATCATTTGAGAAAAGTTTCCAGCTAATCGGGACCACCCTTCTGTAGGAGACCTATGTCACATCCACCGCACTTTCCTCAGTTTGCTTTAGTTATCTAATTACCTAACACATTACGTTTTGACATGCAAAATCAGCTTCCTTAATTAAATAAATTAATCACGGGTTCCTTCACGTAACTTAGGTACTGACACAAAAACAATGTCAAGCAAGTTCCTTTTTCTCAAGTATCTGTTCTTTATTTATCATAATTCGGAAGTATGTCCCGAAGGCCATCCCAGCAATCTACAGGATCGCTGTTCCAAGTTCCACCCATAGACTAGTACACGGGCCTTGAGATCCCATCTCGAGTCATGTCGGCCTCTTGTATGGGATCCGAAGTTAAGGGATTTACAGCCAGAGCCTCCCTTGGCACCCAAGCGTCCTCCCGCTCCAAGCAGTACCCACGAGGAGACCTCTCGTAGTAGGTTAGGTCCATATACCCGGTGCGGCTAACAACCCCCTTGGATAGGGCCAGGTAGACAGTCGGAGGTAATTGTTCCTGCCTCTCCCTCCAGGCTTTCAACCTAAAGCATTAAGTGTTTTCCTTGAATTAGTTCCTTGAGAAAAGAGATAAAATAATGCACCTAAGTATAAGCACGAACATTTCGGAGGTCATTTGTGCTTCCGACTGCTAAGGTGTGACTTCTTTTTTCCTGGATGCTCCCAACACCCGATCTTGGGTCTTTTCGTGACTTGGATAATTTCAACAAGAGCGAATGGTCTTGGTAAGTTGACTTACACTTGCCCCTTTTCCTTGGGTTTTACCTTAGGGTATCTTAGTCCCAAACTCAAGCATTAGCTGGTCAGTCAAGGCAACAAACATGCCTTATTCACAACCCAACCAAGAGTCTTTTAATCACTAATTCCAACAAGCTCAGTTAACACACATGACAACATATGATTCTTCATTTAAACTTTCAAGATGTAGTCTAGATGCATGCGATTCTTCCAATTCTCTTAGTGCGGTTCTACACAAGATTTCCCAACCATCATGCACGTTGTGCATTTAATATAGTTGTACCCCTAAATAACTTTTATCTCTCTTTATTCATGGCAATGAGTACTTATTCTAATGCCCCGGATCACATGTGACTTGCATCTATGAAAGTCTAGGGTTTTGTTTGATGATGCAAGTGTATCTTATGAATAGAAATTAACATTTCATGTGTTTCTTTTAACCATGATTGCGAAACGTGAATTCTAAATGACTATTCATACATTGAACTGGTTAAAAAGCTATCATTTTATGTGAAGTAAGGCGATAACCTTATCATTTTATGTGTGTAGAAGCTATCATTTCATGTGAGGTAAGGCGATAACCTTATCATTTTATGTGAGTAAAAGCTATCATTTTATGTGAGGTAACGCATTAACCTTATCATTTTACGTGAGTAAAAGCTATCATTTTATGTGAGGTAAGGCGTTAACCTTATCATTTTACGTGCATAAAATCTTATGCGAATTCAACCTCTACCATTTCGCGCATGCAACTTGGTTCTTAGAATAAACAAAACCTTATGCATGATATTAATCCTTTCATCCCTTCCACGAGAAATAATTTCTAAATTAATTTTTTAATGCTTAGAACTTGGGCTTGATTCGTGTGTGCTATGTTGGTCGTTCCGCTCGCCCCTCTAGCATTACTGGTGGCTTGGACACCTACGCTTCTCGCGACTTTCTTCTTAGGAGCCATTCACCTCGTGGAGATTGGGCAGTCCGGACCTTAACGGTTTCAGTTTGAGATGTTCAGTTGGGAAAGACCGCTGGATGGGGTTCATTGCCGAGAGAGTGGTTTGGGTGACTTGTGGTGGTTACTCTCTTTCTCTCTCTTCTTTTTTTCTCCTCTCCTCCTTTCTCTCTCTCTCTCCCTCTCTTCTTTTCCTTCTCTCTTATTTCTCTACTCTCTCTCTCTCCTTCTCTTCTTTCCCACCTCTTTTCTCCTCCTTCCCTCTCTTTCTCTTCCTCTTCTCTTCTTCTACTACCTCACTCCTCTCTCCCTCTAACTCTTCTTCCTCTTTCTCTACCTCTCTTCCTCCTCCTCTTCTCCTACTTCTCTCCCTCTACTTCCTCTTCCTCTACTTCCCCTAAAGCAATTGAGTTGAAAGAGCAACTCAAGCAATTACTGGATCAAGGATACATCACACCCAATAATTCACCATGGGGAGCCCTAATACCGTTTCAAAAGAAAAAGGACGGAACTCTCCGCCTTCGTATTGATTACCAAGGTCTAAACCAGGTAGTTGTAATAAAGCATTCAACCAGGAAAAGAAATCTAACTAAAATTGAAATGGACATGAAATAACAAAAGATCTATTGCACCAAGACATCTTCCATGTATTAATGATGAGAGCTCCAAAAATACATGACATCCATGGATGATGCTTCATCTAGCAAGAAGGTAGCTAACATAAAAAAATTAACTACTCCTTCTCTTCTTCTACCATTCTCCCTCTACTTCCCTCTCCCACACCTTCTTTTCCTCTCTCCTTCTCCTTCTCTCCCTCTTCTTTTCTTTTCTTTTTTTCTCCTCACTCCTTCTTTTCCTCTCCTCACTCCTTTTCCTCTCCTTCTCCTTCTCTCTCCCTCCTCCTCTTCTCTCTCTCCCTCCTTCTTTCTCTTCCCTCCTTCTCCTTCTTCCCCTCTTCTTCCCTTCTCTTCTCTCCCTCCTTCCTTCTTATCCTCTCCTTCTCCTTTTCTCCTCATGGCCGGTTAGGGTGGCAACTAGGAATGGAGGTGGTGTGTTTGGGAGGGCCCGGGAGGTCCCGCAGCATCTCGAAGTTGGGGGGAAAACTTGGGTCAAAGGCCCAAGATGGCCCTGCGAAGTGCTAACGGGGGGGGGGAGGTGACATGTGGGAAGCTGGGTGGCAGAGCAATTAGCACATTGGACCAGGGGGGAGGTGACGATGTGGAAGGTCATAGTGAGGAGGAGAACACCATTCGGACATCTGGGGTAGTACAGCAGCTGGTGGCAGTGTGGCTACGGACAAGGGCCCAGGGCCTTGTGCAGCAACTGACGGGGGAGGGTGGCGACGTATCTAGCCTCCTATCTTTTTTTTCCAAGGGAGGGGAGAAGCCCTCCCCTAGGGGAGGAGATAGGTGGCATTGCTACCCCTCCACCTGGAGGTTGCATGCCTCCCCTCCCAATCCACCATTCCCACTCTCTCCCCCCCTCCCTCGACTACTGTCGGCGGGGAGAGAGGGGGGAGTAAAAAAATTTGAACTAGGGATAATAAAAATTTTAATTTTCTTAAAAATCTTTAGGGGAGGGATCCGATGCCCATTACAAAATTTCATCTCATTATCAGCAAACAACTCAAGAAAGAGTTCAAAAAATGGTCCCAAATCTTTGTTTTGTAGTTAAATAAAGAAAATTTAGATCAGTCCACTAAAACAGTAAAGAATTCAGGGTTGGGAGCTCTCTTAGAAGAGTACAAGGACCTCTTCCAGGTACCTATAGCACTACCCCCTAATGGGGCAGTTGATGATCCCATAGATCTGGAGCCTCAGTCAAAGCTTGTGAACAAGCCATCTTACAGATTGTCTAGGTGTGAAACAGAAAAAGTTGCCAAACAAGTCAAAGAATTATTGGACATGGGATCTATTGACCCTAGTTCTTCATCATATGCTTCCCCTGTGTTATTGGTCAAAAAGAAGGATGGATCTTTCAGGATGTGTATAAACTACAAGGATCTTAATAAGATCACTGTGAAGAATAGGTGCCCTATTCCACGCATAGATGACTTGCTAGATGAGCTTAAGGGGGACTAAGTACTTTACAAAGCTAGATTTGAGGTCAGGCTATCACTAGATCTGCATGAGGGCAGGGGATGAGGTCAAAACAACATTTCAGACTGATCGGGGGCTTTATCATTTCTTGGTTATGCCTTTTGGGTTAACTAATGCACCGGCCACCTTTCATAGCTTAATGAACAAAATACTTCAGCCATATCTTTTCAGATTTGTGTTGGTTTTCTTTGATGACATCCTCATCTATAGTAGATCACTAAAGGATCAGCTTTGGCATATGAGGCAGGTGTTTGATGTATTGAGGCAACATAGACTCTTTGCCAAGGAGACAAAATGTTCTTTCATACAGACATAAGTGGAATACTTGGGGCACATTGTTAGTGAAGATGGAATTAGGGCTGATCCTAAGAAAGTGCAGTGTATAAAAGACCAACCCACACCTGCAAATACCACTTCACTTATAGGATTTCTTGGTCTCTCATCATTCTATCGTAGATTCATTAGGCATTATGCCACTATTGTAGCTCCCTTGACGGATAGGCTTAAGAAAGAGATTATTTTCTTAGATGCCATAGCTGATAAGAGCTTTAATTAGCTCAAGGAATTGCTTACCTCAGCTCCCATTTTGGTTTGCCCAGATTTTTTGAAAGAATTTACCATTCAGTGTGATGCCAGTGGCAGAGGCATAGGGGCTGTATTGTTATAGGAGCATGGGGTTATAACGTTTGAGAGCTACAAACTTGCTGAAAATGAGATGACCATGAATGTATATGACCAAGAAATGTCGGCCATCCTTCATGCCATTAAGAAATGGCACCACTACTTGTATGGCAACAGATTTAGGGTCAAGAGCGACCATAGGGTCCTCAAGTATTTCCTCTCTCAGTCTAATCTTACCCCCAAACAACGTAGATGGGTAGCTACATTACAGAACTATGACTTTGACATTATGTAGTTGCTGATTCATTATCTAGAATGTGGGCTTGTAAAGTTTCGGCCATCATGGAACTTCATAATGATTGGATAGAAGAGCTTCAAGAGGCCTATTTGTTAGATGCTGATTTCAGTCACATTTTCCAGAAATTGCAACAAGGCATATGGAAGAAAACTCCCCATATTAGCTTAAGAACAGTCTCTTATGGTTTCAGGGTAGGATTGCCATCCCATACACTTCTCCATTCAAGCAAAAGATCATGCAAGAGATGCATTCCTCACCTACAGTTGGTCATTGGGGCATATTTAAAACCTATGACAAGATTACTAAAAGCTTTCATTGGAAGGGCCTATGGAAGGATGTAAAAGATTGTCTTGAGCTACGTGCCATGCCAGCAAAACAAGGACATCACCTTATAACCAGCTAGTTTACTACAGCCATTGCCTATGCCCAAAGGCAAATGGACACACATTACTATGGACTTCATAATTGGCCTATCGGTGACCAAGAAGGGATGGAACATCATCTATGTAGTTGTGGACAAACTCACCAAGGTAGCCCATTTCATTCCTACAAAGACTCAATATAATGCTTCTCAAGTAGCCAGCCAATTCATGGAACATGTTTTCAAATTACATGGCTTACCATAGGTCATTGTGCATGACCGGGATGCTAAGTTCATGAACAACTTTTGGTAGGCAGTTTTCAACTCTATGGGAACTCAGTTTGCCCCTTCCACTGCTTACCATCCATAGACCGATGGCCAGACAGAGAGGGTTAACAAGTGGCTGGAAACTTACTTGAGGCATTTCTATGATGATGTGTAGAATGCTTGGGACTCATGGTTGCATTTGGCTGAGTTTGCCTACAATAACTCTACACACTCTAGCATTGGAGTTTCACCTTTTGAGGCATTGTATGGCTATAAGGTGCCCCTTCCCATGGTTATCTTCAATGATAAAATAAACCCACAAAGCAAGGAGGAGTTGGATAGAATGCAGACCTTACTTCAGTAGTGTAAAGTCAACTTGAAGAAAACTCAGGATCAAATGAAGCTTTATGCTGATGACAAAAGAAGGGATGTTAAGTTCCAAGAAGGGGATTTGGTGCTTTTGAAGGTGCCCAAGTCTAGATATGCCACCCTTAAGGATGGGTCGAGCAATAAGTTAACTCACAGGTTCTATGGACCATACCAGATTGTCAAAAGAGTGGAAGACTTGGCATATCGGTTGGCATTTCCCCCATCCACGAAGATTCATAATGTCTTCCATGTAAGTCAATTGAAGCCCTTCATTGGATCATCAGTGGATTATGTTGAGGAGCTACCACCGATAGATGAAGAAGGCATCATTCAATACATACCCGAGCGAGTCATAGGACAAAGGGAAAAGAAGCTTCGCTCTCGCTCCATCATGGAATACTTGATTAAGTGGCAAGGTTTACCACTTGAGGAAGCTTCTTGGAGGCCAGCTTTAGTTTTAGAAGAGTTTCCATACCTATTAGAAGCATATTTGGCTAAAATCTAGCTAACTATGGCCCTGTTTTCTCTCAGATTGACTGTAGACAGCTCTGTGTTTCAAAGAAGATTTTATTCTATACTATGGACAACAATGGACATCATACATGGGCTGAAAGCACTCCTTGAGAGCTCCATTTTGATATATGACACACCCCGATTGGAATCTCCTACAGAAAGTTATGACAGATTTACTACAACAGGGCCTTGTAGTAGACAATTTGCTGTCCACTGTCTATAGCTCGCATTTAGTCAAGATACTTGGGTCAAAATTCATTTTTATAATTCCCCAATTAGGCCATGTATCGTACATACCCCAATGACCCATCATACGCAATAATACCTCTTCATTCATTTGTATACCCCTATAATAATGCAGTAGAGTAGTACTCTGATCTGCTCTTGCACAGTTATCATAAGTGCCCAAATTGTTTTTGAGGGCAAAAACCTTCAGGTGGGGATGGAATGTAAGAGAGGGGGATTTAATAATGGGGAAATACTAGCTACACTTAGCTGGTATATAACATGTTAGGGACTTGATCTTTGCACCATCGGATTATAATACAAGTCTCCTTTCATCTTCACCTCTCTCTCTTCATGGCTTCTTTCACTCTCTCTGTCTTTCTCTCTCCTCGTCACTCTATTTCTCTCTCTTCTACACACTCTCTCTCCTCTTCTTCTCTTTCTCTTGTCCTCTTTCTGACTCATGTAGCAACCATGGCATACATCAAGCTACCAACTATGGGTGCATAAAAAAACTTGGACATTTCAGCCTTCTACTCCCCTTTGCTAAGTTTTAAAAATGGAAACAATAGAAAATTGATAGCTTTTTTCCTCTCATATTGAAATGATGCAATACCTTCCCAATGTATTCCTTTTGAGACAAATATAGTATCATTTATCTCAATCTTGCAAAATGCGCATACCAATAATGTGACCAGCATTCCCTAAGTCCTTCATGTGAAAGGTTTCATGCAACCTTGTCTTTAAAGTATCCACATCCATAACAGACTGTCTAACAATCAATATGCATTGCATACAAAATCAAGATTGTATGGCTATCATGCCTAGCATTTCTAGTGTATTGGAAATAATTAGTCTCATTCCTTGTGTACCCTTGAGAAGGTATCAAAATTATGATACTATTCCTTCGAAGCCTAGTTAAAATCATATAAGATTTTATCCAACTTACAAAAACAACTTCTCTTTGTTTTTCACAACAAATCTCTCAGTACATTCTATGTAAATGTCATCATGTAAGTACCCATATAAGAAAGTGGTATTTATATACATCTAAACCCACTCCATATCTTCTCCTAGAACCAAATTAAGGACCGTGCAAAGGGTGGTTATCTTGACTACTTTGTGAGAAGATCTCATCAAATTCAATCCCCTTCTCATACTTAAATCCTTTGGCCACCAATGTTGCCTCGTACTTACATAGTGCATCAGATGGAGATACCTTCAACTTGTAGAATGTATGTTGGTCCTTAGGCAAAGGAACTAATACCCAAGTAGCATTATTTTCCAAAGAATCCATCTTTAAATACATAACCCTTTACCATTTACGGCTCTCATCCCTAGTCATAGCATCAGCATAACAAGAAGGCTCACCTCAATCCATAACATGATATAATCTAGAGATGTATTGTGTCTATCTGGTGGTCTACAAACCCTTGCAGACTGGCATAAAGATGGGTCAATAGGAGCCTCTAGGCTATCCACCATCCATAGCACTCATATCTTAGAATTTGTTAGTTATCCAAGCCCTACACCATATGAACATGTTGTACATTATGCTGATGTGCTGACTACCCATACCCTATAGATCTTAGCCATTTAATGGGTTTCTTATGCATTTTATCCTCATTGATAATGATATTATAGCTAGTACTACCTTCTTTGATTGAGGATTCCACGAAGGATAGCCCATTTCACTTAACTCTCTGTATTCTTGGACTTAGGATTAAGCCTCCTTCGCTTGTCTCTAAGTGTATCCATAAATGCCTCATAGTCAAAGGCATGCAATTGATCATAACTAGGTCTCTCGCTAGAACATAACTCCTCTAATATCTTGCCATCTAATGGCTAGCTAGGATACCTACTAATCAATGGTATTGATATTTTTATAGATTTAGCCCAAAAGCCATTAGTAAGACTAGCATTAGAGAGTATACTACTAACCCTTTCCTAAATGGTCATATTGATATTCTCAACTGCATCCTTTTTTGTAAGATTCCCAAGAGGTATCAACTCTCTCTTGATACCAAGACTTGCAAAAAATCCATAAAGGCATGATACGTGTACTCACCACCATTACCAATCCTTACGCACTTAATCTTTTTACTATGCTAATTTTGTGCAAATGCTAAGAACTTTTGTGCATCTAGTGCATCACTCTTCTTTTATGAAGAGGGTAAACCCAAACCTTCCTAGTGGCATCATCTATGAAAGTGACAAAATACAAAACTCCTCCCAATGAAACTATGGATATTGGCCCACAAAAATCACTATGAATAAAATCAAGACATTTTTAATCTTCTACTATATTATCTCTCTTGTGAGACATTTTTGTTTGCTTTCAATGCAAAAAAAAAAGATAAAAAAAATTAGAGATGGAAGATAATGTAAATGGCACAAAGCTTTCATTCCATTGGTTGGCATGTCCCAAATGGTGATGCAACAAAGAAATGGATAGTTGTTCAATAATACAACATTGTCTTTAACTCTAGAAACATGCAAAGGATACGAAGTACAAGATTTAGGTCCATTGGCCACAACAAAATATCCCTTGCAAATTTTCTAGAAATGATCACCAAAGATCACCTTGTAACCACAATCATTAACACATATTGTAATAATAATACTTTTAGTCATCTAGAACATGGCATACATTACATGAGACAAAAGAATATCCATTTGGTAGTGATAAGTGTATATCCCTAATGCCAACAATGCTACAAGCATAGTTATTTTCAAGATGGACTCATCCCCTCTTTCTAGCATCATAAGTAAAGAACCATTCTCTATGTGAAGTAATATAAAATGATACTTCATAATCCAAAAGCCCATTCTAAGATATTCCATTATCCATGGCAACCAATAATGCATCACCCAAAGAGAATACATACAAAACATCACCATCATGAGTTGCATGCTTTAATCTCCTCTATGTTTGCCTTGTTTTCTCTTCCTTTTTCCATCATCCTCATTTGCCATTTTGCTTGGTTTTCCACTTGAAGAAATCATTTTTTATGTGTCCAAGATCTTCCCATATACTGTATGCACTTACTGTTTCTTTCACATTAAAATACACAAAAATTTCTCGTGTCATCATAATAGCGGAGCATTCAATTCCTCCCATACATATGGATTCATGTCTCAAGCTTTATGCCATTACATTTGATTGGTTTCATCTACTAGACCAATACATTGTAGATTTTCTCTTTGTAGTATGAAAAGTTTTTTCCATCAAAATTTTCAATATTAAGAAACATGTTCTCTGAACTCGATAAGGAAGCCACAATGACAATAATATGTTTAGCACACTAAAGTAACCAATATGATCAATCAAAAGTCATAGACTAACCAAATGCAATTTGAGCACCCTAGAAATCCAAATAGTGGGCTGAAATAACATTAGCGCCCAAAACTAAGACAAATGCATATCAACCAACCAAGATACATTCAAATGTAAGGCCATGTTCTAGATATTAGTAGCAACTAAGGATCATAGAGAACCTCTTCATGATGCTAGTGTATGTGGAGCCCCTCAACTTGATCCTTGTCCCCAAGATAACTCCTGCAAAACCTACCACCTTGCACTCTGTAAAGGAGATCAACAAGCTATGTCCTAAGAGGTTTGTGAGAAAGACATTACTTTTCAAAAGTCCAAAATTTGCAAGAATGTGGCTCTCTTAAAGTTCCTCCAACCACTACCAACATGTTGGAGAGAATTTGGTGTTATTGAAACATCTTGTAAACATAACAAAAGAAAACAATTGTCATACACATCGCTTAACAAGTGTATATACTTGATATCCTCAATAAGAAGGTTAACTAGAAGAACAAGCCTTCCAATACAAGGACATGCTTGGGGAGGGTACTATGAGGGCCTTTGTGGAAAGGAAGAACCACTCACACATACAACACACATTACAATGATATGATGCTAACACAATGCATTTAAAAAATGAAATGTATCAATTGAAGAAAAGAATGAAGAGATAAAAAAGAAACTTATTTACGTCTGTACAAGAAAAGAGACAAGGAAAGACAAATAGTGCATAGTTGTTGAGTTCAAGTGAAATGATAAAGAGATAAAAAGCAAACGAGGACCCCCAATTTCCTTTAGAGAGTGAACTAATCAAAATGATAGGGATGTGCTCTCTAATTCAACAGATAAAGCAAGAAGAAACGTTTTTGTAATCATGTACTTACAATGTCTTCTTGTAATGCAATTGCAAAATTGTACTTATTTGTAATATCCCAAAGAGCTGCTATGAGACCCCCCCTTAAAAATCAAATTAAAAACAAAAAAAATTAATTACATTTTCCCCCTGTCAACGTCGTCGGTTGGCAAAGGGAGGGGGAGTGGAACTTAGAGTCGACGGAGGTGAGGGAAGAGATGAACTATGAGTCGACGGGGAGTTGGAGGTGACGATAGCGAAGCTAAAGATAATGACGAAGAAGACGAACTAGTTGTAGATGATAACGATGATGGGGGGGAGGGGCACATGTGTACCACCTCCAACCCCCCCCACTATCTCTCTTTCTCCCCCAAGAATCATAGACTACAGGGTGGGAGGGCCATTCTGGCCACCTAGGTGAAGGCAAAGGGAGGGGACCTCATGTCAACACCCCCATAATACCCTTCTTTCCCTCCCTATAAATCCCCCCTCCTTAAGGAAGGATGATAATTCTCTTCTTTTCCCCCCCAACTATTACCCATCTTCCCCTTATAAATCCCCCCCTTCCTTTCAACAAGGACACACTATTCTTCTTGCCCCCCCACTGCTAAACTCATGAGAGAGAGAGAGAGAGAGAGAGAGAGAGAGAGAGAGAGAGAGAGAGAGAGAGAGAGAGGAGGGCTTAAGGAAATCCCCTTCCTTCCCTCTCTTGAGAAGAAGATACGACTACCCTCCCTCGCGATTCTCGTAACCTCTCCACAGCTATCCCTCTATGTGGTAGAAGGTTGCGGAAGTCAAGCAAGCGTAGGAAACTCCAGCACAAAGGAGTGCTCTAGGAGAAAGGGAGAGCGGCATTCCAAGATCTGAAATGGCCCCAAAGTGCAAACTCTCCCAAGTAACCAGAAAGGCCGCAACCACGGAAGGAGGATTAGGTAAGGATGTCATCGCTAACACCAATGGATTTTTGGGTTTAAACACTAATTCGACACTCCAAAACCATGTACTGTTATGGTGTCTAATGAACAGAACAGTAAAGCATAATCATCGTAAAAAGAAATCATACTTTTGCATTCCGTAAGTTGCTTGACTGGAAAGGTAGTTGTAAATGCTTAATGACCATGATTTGCCACAAATCGATTAAGCATCCTATGGGTTGTTGCAATACTAAGCCAAGTATTAGGTTTAAATTTTTGCAAGTGTATCTTAGATTGCCAATGTATATAAATGTTCCGTGTAGGTCGATTGCAACCTGTAGACCATTAGAGTGAATTAACTCGCATTTACGTTAGGCATGATAAACTCATGTACACTCGCACTTAAATAATTAGGTCACGCTTTATGATTCGCATAAATTCACTAGAAGCAATTTTCATGAATGGGAATCCCGCATCATATCATCAACTCAAGAAAGACTTGCATCTAGATTCGCAAGCATCATGGACAGTTTCGGTTGCACTACATAATAGGGATGCATCTTAAAAGATAGATTTAAGAGGTGCATGTGAATTGCTAAACTTAATTGCAAAAGGCAGTTCGGTAAATGAAATCCTATATGCTAAGCAAGGCCAGGGTTTAATTCGACTTAGTTAGGATTTAATTGTAAATAGGTCAAATTATTGTTACGACCATATGTTGACTTAGAGTCAAGTAAACACGCTCTTTGGTCTCTATCCTAACAACTAGCCGCAATGAGTCCAAAACACCCTTGGAGATATCATTTTCAAAGTATGATACTCTCGAAGCCCTATGAGGAGAAGAAACCCTAGGGTAAACTTAGAAACCCCGATTAAATTCTAGGGTGGGAAAATGGTCACCAACTAACCAACTGAAATCCTAGCTTGAGTCATCTAAGACCTGTGACCTTAAGATAAGAACCCTAAATTAAAGGCTAGCAAATTAGGGGAACTACCATTGAAAACTATCAGATATAAATCTAATAGCGAAATTTCTCGCTCCTATCACATAGGATTGAGGTCGGAATGAGGGTATTCTCTATCCCTCGGAAGGTTATGGAAGTTGATATCAAGGCAAGAAAAAACCAAAAAGGGGTGATCGCTAAGCATTCAAAAATAGGAACTCCACCTTAGCAGATGTCCTGAGCACTCGCGTTCATTGTTGTTTGTGCTTATAAATCTAGAATCATTGTCTATGAAAGGAACGTATGACCCAAGCTCACAAAAGAAATTTGAATAGTGAATCAAGTTGAATTCATGGAGGGTGTGCCAAGCTACCCCTAGTTGGCTGCCAACCCTAGCCAAGGGGTTTCCAAATAACTGTGATGGGAACGTGGATCAAACCCGCCATGAGAGGTCTCTCTGTGGATTAGTTTGTACAGAGGAGGATGGTTGGATGCCAAGGGGGGACTCTGGCTATAAATTCCCTGCCTCTGGGTCCTACTTAAACAATATACATGACTCAAGATGGGTTCTCAAGGCCCTGTTACTAGTGCAAGGGTAGAAACTTGGAAGAAATAAGGCACATCCTCATGAATTGCAAAAATCGTCCTTTTTGAACAAGACTTGTATCTTAGTTAAAATGATAATATAAAGTTTACTTCCAAGGAATCTATCTAAATTGTTTTCGTGTCAGTGCCATAAGTTATGCAAATAAACTCTGTTCCTTAGAAGGCTTAATTAAGGAAGTTGATTTTAAATATCACACATAAATGTGATAGGGCTTAATTAGATAACTAAAGAATGCCTATTGAGGGAAGCGGGTGGGCAGAACCCCTGATGGGTCCATCCTATGGAAGGGTGGTCCCAGAGGACTGGGAGGTTTCTCACAAGGTTCTATAGTTGTACGACCTTTAGGAATTGTTAGGTTAGAACCTGACTCATGTCGTTTTAGGGGACCAAAATGGGACTATGCCCTATGGGCAAAGAGGTTGAGTGGCATATCCCTCTCGTTTCTCATTCTATTTGAACCAAGTGCGGCATGGGTCTGCTTTGGCTTGGGTATCTCTGCATAAAGTAGGATATCCAAGACCCAAAGCTAGAATGCTGTCAGGAGGCCTTGCCCAATAAGAACCTCGATCTCAGGTCGATCCCAATGGGAACGTTCCGTTGCGAGGCGGAATCGAGAAACCCTGGGCGACAAACCCCATGACATTCCATGGGAGTGCCGAACAACATCGCTTAGACTCTCTCTCGATGGACGCTAAAAACGTGCCTACATGGCCGATAGGCAGGCACATTACATTATTTTCATGAATACAAAAGTTCATGGATTTCCTATTTAATTATTGTGTATTTTATGATCATAAATTATGTGCTTTGAATGCTTCTCGCAATTCTTTCAATGTCTTTTGATAGAGCAAGCCTTCAAGAAAGTGAAAGAAGTTGAAAAAATAGGCAAAGCCACACTTCAATATTCAAATGATTTGTTCTTAAGTAAGTATAGGAGTAGGATCATTTACTTCCTCAATGTTGTCTTGTTCAAAATTTCTTTTGTTGCTTTATCCTCATTCTCACTTCTAATTCCCCTTGCTATGATTAGGTGAGTATTCATATACTCTTCTTAGCCATCACATAGTTCAAAGTACAAGATGCAACAATAGATGGTTTTCCAAGATACACATGTTAGAAAGAATTATACCAAGTCATTAGCCCTAAAGTCCTTAAATCAATTCTTTCTTCTTGAGTGAACTAAACCAAATGTAGATTGGATTCAAACTACCCAATGAATCTTTGTGTTAACCATAGATGGTGATTGAGTGCAAGTCAATAAAAAGAGCAATGTCCATACATTATCTGGGATGGATTATATTTTTTGTATTGTGCCATGACAATTTAAGGACCATCATTTGTGATTTGCAACAAAGTGCTTGTACTAATTTGTAGTATACATTCCAGAGTTGAGCTCTCTCCTATACAAATTGTAATATCTCTTGAACTTAGATAGAAAGGCTCAGAACTAGGTGAGGTTGTAGATATTAAGTGTAACACGCCGCTGTCTCGCCGCAAAAAATGATGTCACCCCCCTTTTCGGTTTCCGCCGTCATCGACGTCATCCCCCCCCTTCCCAATTTATTCACTAAATAAAAACAAATAGTTGTTTTTTTTTCTAATCCTTCCTCCCCCCTGTCACACCGTCAGTGGGTGTGGGAGGGGGAGTTAAACTACAAGAGAAAGGGGAGTCAATCTGAGGTTGAGAGGGCCATATTGATGATAATGGAGGGGAGGGGATGAATTCGGAAATAACGAAGGGGAAAGCAAATGTGAATTGTAGTCGACAGGGGTAAAGGAGGAGATCACGATCGATGATGCAGCAGCAGAAGAGGCCAACGATATTAACAAGAACCGCCCCATCTTTACCCACCTGACCCTTATAAACCCCCCCCTGAGAGGGCAGATGGAAAAAATTTTCCTCTCTTCCTTTCCTCCCTACCTATTGCCCTTCCTTCCTTGTAAATCCCCCCCTTCCCTACCACCTATACACTAATCGTCCCCTTCCCTTGCGGCCATCCTGTGAAAAAGAGAATAGAGGGAGAGATAGTGAAGGAGAGTAAGAGAGAGAGAGGGAGAGAGTAAGAGAGAGAGAGAGAGAGAGAGAGAGAGAAGAGGCTCAAGAACCAAACCCTTCCTTGGGCAAAGGCTCGAGTACCATCTTTCCCCCATCGTGAGCCTCGTAACCTCTCCATCGATTGCCTCAAATTGACAAGGAGTCCACGAAAGGCAAGACAAGGCATAGTAACTCTAGCACTAATGAGTCCTTCGAAGGAAGGGAAGGCAGCCTCCAACTCCACAATGGCCCCAAAGTGTAAGCTCTCCCAAGAGACTAGAAAAGCAGTGACTATGAGGGAAGGGTCGGGAAAAGACACCACTATCAACATGAATGGTTTATCAGGTGGAAACGCTGACTCAACTCTTCAAAACCACGTACCGCTACCATGTTAGAAACTGAAATCGAATATTTAAGCATAAGCATTATTAGAAATAAAGTCATGCCTTGCATCGGGTAGTTTGCATATTTTGAAAGGTAGTTGAAAAGGGGTTTAATAATCATGGAATGGCAAAAATAAAATGGGTATCTACGGGTGTAGCGAAAACAAGTCAAGAAATAAGATCTAACTTTCGCAGATGCATTATAGATGGTCAAGGTACATGAATATTCCGTCTAGGTCAATTATACTCCATAGACCATCGTAGAGAATTAACTTGCATTTTCAATGGATGCATGTACACTCATATTTGAGTAATTAAGCCATGCCTTTTGAGTTGCATAAATGTACTGGAAGGGATTTCTACGAATAGGGACCTCACATCGCATTGAAAACGTAGGGGAGACTTGCATTGGGACTTGAATGGCATCATAAATAGCTTCAATTGCACCACATAATGAGGTATGCATCTAAAAAGGTAGATTAGGATGTGCACATGAATGGTTGAGCTCATCTGAAAGGAATATTTTGGTAAATAAGGTCCTGACCGGTAAGCGAAGCCGACCCACTAGGACCCTAGTCGCAAGATGAATCGGCTCGTCCTTACAACCATATTTTGACTTGAAGCCAACATGCTCATTGGCCTCTACCCCAATAGCCAACCACGATGAACCCAAAACATGCTTAGGTATATCATTTCTGGAATATGAAACACCTCGAAACTAACACAAGGAAGCTCGAATGTAGTACCCACAAGGAGATTGACTACTTGCCAAGCTACATTCGATGCTCGTAGCTATCTCGGAATGGCAAGTAGACTTGGTCTACGTTGTCCAAAAAAAAAGAGAGTAAATATAACTATCCATTATCTTGAAGACGAGGAGACCCTAGGGTGAGCCTAGAACCCGATAGAGTTCTAAGGTAGGAAAGATGAGTACCAATTAACCCAACAACACCCTAGACTAAAATCTTAAGATAAGGGGGAATCAAAGGATAGTAACCTAGGGAAGCCCTCATTTAAAACTATTGTGAAATTGCCCTACCCGAATACACAGTATTGAGGTCAAGTAGAGGGTATTCCCCATTCCCTAAGAAATAATGGAAAATGACGCCAAGGCAGGTATGATCAAGAAAGGCGACGTTAGCGTCAAAGATGAGGACTCCACCTTAGCAGATGTCTAGAGAGCACTCGCCTTCACTGTTTGTTTGTGCTTGTAAATCTAGGTTCAATGTCTGTGAAAGGAATGAATGACCCAAGCTCACAACGGAAAATTGAATAATAAATCAGGTTGAATTCAAGGAGGGCGGGCCAAGCTACCCCCAGTCAACCGCCAACCCTAGCCAAGGGGTTTCCAAATAACCGTAACGGGAACGTGGACTGAACCTGCCACCACGAGAGGTCTCTCCGTAGGTTAGTTTGAATGTAGGAGGATGCTTGGATGCTAGGAGGGGCTCTAGCCATAAACTCCTTGCCTCCGGGTCCTACTCAAACAATCTACATGAACGTAGGAGGACGCTTGGATGCCGGGGGGGACTCTAGCCGAAACTCCTTGCCTCTGGGTCCTACTCAAACAATCTACATGAATCGGGATAGAATCTCAAGGCCTTGTTACTAGTGCAAGGGCGGATACTTGGAGGAAATAAGACACATCCTCACGGATCGCAGAATCCATCCCTTTTGGACAAGACTTGTATTTTAGTTAAAATGATAATATAAAGTTTACTTCCAAGAACTTGTCTGAACTATTTTTGTGTTAGTGCCATAAGTTGCGCAAATGAACCCTATTTCTTAAAAGGCTTAATTAAGGAAGCTGTTCTTAAATGTCCTACATAAATGTGATAGGACCTAATTAGGTAACTAAAGAATGCCCATTGAGGGAAGTGGGTGGACGGAATCCCCGATGGGTCTCCGTCCTACAGCAGGGTGGTTCTAGAAAACTGGGAGGCTTCTCATAAGGATTTATCGCCGGGTTGACTTTAGGAATTGTTAAGTTAGAACCCGGTTCATGCCGTTTTAGGGGACCGGAATGGGATTATGCCCTATGGGTAGAGAGGTTGAGCGGCGCATCCCTCTCATTTTCCATTCTCTTTGAGCCAAGTGCAGAATGGATCTGCTTCGGATTGGGTAACTCTGCGTAAAGTAGGATGTCCAAAACCCGATGCTAGAATGTTGTCTGGAGACCTTGACAACTAGAAACCTAGATTTCAAGTCGATCCTAGTGGGTTTCGGCTGTGAACATTCCATTGCGAGGCAGACTCGGGAAACCCTAGGCAAAAAACCCCGAAACATTCCATGGGAGTGTCGGGCAGCGACACTTAGCTTTATTTCTCGATGGATGGCTAAAATGTGCTTAGATAGCCAATAGACAGGCACGTTACACTAAGCTTCTATTCACTTTTTATAGGATTGGTCCAATTGACTTAAGATGTATGCATAATTCAAAAGAGGACTGATCAAACACCAAAAAGATAGGTAGTGACCCTAAACTCAAAACCTGTAATATTTCCACGTAATTAAAAGTTAGTTGGTTAGTTCAAAAGTTAGTTAATCAATTAATAAGTTAGTAGGATTACTAAGTAAAGACTAATTAAAGTAAAAACTAACTAATGTTAATAAATGATAATTTTTATTTAATTAAAAATATATTAAAAAATGAAATTCGTAATCTAATATTTTTCTCAGATTGACAAGGACCATAGCCACCCTTCACAAAAATTACAATGTGAACGAGAGTTATGAGCCATATTAATCACTAGTGTTAATGTATATAGTATGGATAGTCGAAAAATATTAGATTTTTGGACAAAACTAGCATATTTTAGATATTTTAGATATTACTTATTGTAAATATCCTAAAAAGATATGAAAATTTCTAGAACTGGATGTTATGTAAAAAAAAAAAGAAAGTGATTTTAAAGCTAGTTTTGGAGAGTTAATACAAAAAAAGAAGGATTGGTGAAATCGCACGTGTCGCGATCACAGTTTACAAGCAATAAACAACACTTCGAACAACATGGAGAAAAATGAATGATCTAAAAGATTTCTAATCAAGTGTCTTGGAGAAAAATAAGACGCATGGGGAGCAATTTAGGAGGCACAAGGAGACCTCGAGAGGCTCAGAGAGAGAGAGAGAGAGTTGGTTGAGAGAGAGAGAGAGAGAGAGAGAGAGAGAGAGAGAGAGAGAGAGAGAGAGAGAGAGAGAGAGAGAGAGAGAGAGAGAGAGAGAGAGAGAGAGAGAGAGAGAGAGAGTAGAGAGAAAAAACGACGCGATGATGGCGACCCGTGTGCTGTCGTGCTCTGCGTGTAGCATGTGTGGAGATGAGCGCTGCCTAATTGCCCTGATTTAGGGCACGATTTCAGCGTTTCTTCCCTGTTCGTGGGCCCTGCATCCCTACATGAACTGCCTGCCGTTCTGGGTATCTGGCTTTTGCTGTTACGAGACCTCCAGATCTGTTGCAACCCTACTGTGAATCTGCAGGGATGACTTTGCTGAGGAGAGACAAATCGATTGCAGCAGACAACCTTATGCCAGTGCAGTTCTGCCCTGCCCCTGTATGAACAGCCTTCTCACTGCCAGTCAGGTACAGACCTGTTGTGCGAGCAGCCCAGACTTAAGCACAGTCCCTGTGCGCCCTTCTGCAGGCCCCCAGACTTACAGGCTTAGACCTGCGGTCAAAAGGCTTGCATATAGGCATCTGCAAGGATAGAGAAATCTGATTGCAAGGACAGGTCATGTCAGGTGAGACTTGCAGGCAACTCGCAGGCAGCAGGCACACACAGAGAGAGAGAGAGAGAGAGAGAGAGAGAGAGAGAGAGAGAGAGAGAGAGAGAGAGAGAGAGAGAGAGAGAAAGAGAGAGCGTTGCTCTTGGCTGTGCCCCCTGACAGAGAGAGAAGACAGCAGTATGGCTGGCCTGGATATGGATTTTCTAGACCGGACGGTGGCAGCCCTTGGCCCTGATTCTGATACAGAGGAGTCGGAGGATATGGTGCCATGCACGGAGGAGATGCCTTCAGGTTCTGAACTGGCGCCTGCGGGCAAACGCTCCAAGCATACTTCTGACGAGCCAATGGGTCCTCAGGAATGTTCCTATGCGCAAGTTGCCTCTGATCCTGTGGATTCGCAGGAGATTGACTGGGAGCATTTGTTGGACTTTGCCAATACTCTGCTTGGCGATTATGTCCAGCATAATAATGAAACTTTTTTTGACGCGGAAACTGATGACGTGCTGGAAGCCACGGTGGACCCGAAATCAGTCTTGCGGTCTTTTTCGGTGTTTTATGACCGTGCTGTTATACTTTTCTTCATTGGCAGGATCCCAGTGCTTTCACATATTCGCCAGTGGATGCACCATTTATTGCAAGGGGAGTGTGTCGAGGAGATCTTCCTTGGACCTCGCGGCTTTTATGAGGTGCTGTTGAAATCGGAAACACATCGAGCTGAGCTCCTGTCCAAGTTGCCATTATTCTTTGATCGCCGCTTGGTCCATGTTGTACCATGGCGCCCTATGGGAGACTTCCAGCGTCTGCTTCAACGAGAATGCCCGGTGTGGGTGGAAGTGGAAAATTGTCCGGCGGTCTATTGGCCATTGTTGAAGGATGCGATGGCAGTTGTGGGAACAATGCTGGTTCCCCCAAGCCTCAGGGCTATGAATTGAAACCGTTTATGCATGTTATGGAACATGGCCAGGAAAAGGCCTGCGTGGCTTCGCCTCAATTGTTCTGGCATGCATCCTTTGCATTTTTGCTTGAAATGGGGCAACTTTGCAGGACACTGCTTTTCATGTGGTAAATTGGGGCATTTTATGGCTGAATGCCCCGAAAGACAACCGTCTTCCGAGGATGCACATGTTGTGCTGCCTAAGGATGACATGGTGCTTGATGCCCCGGCACAGGAGGCCCTTCAGCCACCTAATGTCGTGGATAAAGGCAATTCTTGTAGCATTGATTGGATTGAGGTATGTCAAAAAAAGGTAAAAAGTTGGATGCAGGCCTGGCGGATCCTGGGCCTAATGGTTCACAGGATTCCGTGCGCACATATATGCGCAGGAAAGAAATGTTCACTTCACAGTATGCTGCGCGTACTATGGCCCCGTCTGCCCCCCGTAATCAGTCTACAAGGAAAGTCTATACAGACGGTCCCAAGGGCCCACCTGCTAAGCTGGCGTTTGATACAAAAGGTAATGTGATTACACCCTGGGATCGGCGTTATCCCCGCCTCACTCTCAAGGCAGTGGATTTTCCTTCTACCTCTAAAGCAGGTCGCAAGAATTCGTTTGCAGTATTGGCAGATTTTCTGGATGATTGTGTCCTGGATGCTCTCGCGGAAAAGGTGAAATCGAGGCAACAGGCGCCTCGTTCCTGACTTCCTTTTTTTGAAGATATATGAAGATAGCCACGTGGAATCTGGGAGGCATTTTCTCTCGCCATAAGCAACATGCCATGTGGACTGTCTTGCATGAGAACCAGTGGGATGTATTGTGTGCAGTTGAGCACAAAAGTCACGGTGAAGCAGGAAAAGTTGTGGATTGTCATGGATTCCATCTGTTTTATGCAGGGACACATGCTACGCACTATTCGGACATGCTGATGATTGTCCATGAGAAATACCAGCCTGTTCTTGTTAAAAATGATGTGCAGGGCCGCTTTCTGGTAATCGAAGTCTTATTTGAAGGAGATATTTTATGGTTGTTGGGCCTCTATGCTCCGAATGATCCCGCATCCCGACGGGATCTTTGGTCGACTTTGCAGGGCTCGATGTCACTTGGCCGAAGGGGGTTTTTGATGGGAGATTTCAATATGTGTGTTGATTCTTCTCAGTCCACTTCAGGGCATTCGGTAATGGATGCGCCGGAAAGCCGGGTGTGGAATTCCTTTGCTTTGCGCGTACTTAAGCAAGATCTTTGGTCATGGCTTCACCCTTCTTTTTCAAGGTTTACTTTTCATTCCGCACAATATGCAACTACTTGGTCGCGATTGGACCGAATGCATATCATGCAGGGGGATGATTTTCTTCCCGAGATGCTGGAAATGAAGATCTTGCAGCAATATGCATTGTCGGACCATTTCCCCCTCTAGCTTGAGATGCCAGCATGACCTATTGCACCTTTTATGCAGTTGCTGGATAGGCTCCCTTTACGTTTCAACTCCTCTTATTTGAAGCATCCAATTTTTCAGGGCTATATGCAACAATTGATTGAGAGGTTCTTATTGAACTTTGCCTCTGAGGGCTTGGCTTCATTTGCACGGCTGCTCTCTAATGTGCAGCGGGTTGCTCGGCAATATGGGATCCATCATGCCTCTCTTTGTCAGCGACGTCGACATGCAGTAGAGGACTTACTGGCTTTGGTCCGTTTATTGCTCGTGGATACCCCAGATGATGATTTTCTGCTGTCACTGGAGATGCGTTTGGCCCATCTTATTCAAGTGTTTCAGTTGAAATCTTATCAGCAGGCCAAGCTGTATAACTTGACTAACACATTGCAAGATAGTGCCTGCCAGTCTCATAAGTTCTTTCGCGCCTTGCATGCTTCTCCTGCTCGCGAAAATATGACTAGACTCCAGGATTCGAAAGGTCGCATGGTCATCACTAATCCGCAGACCATTGTCGATATGTGCAGAAATTATTTTATGGAACTTCTTGGTTCTTCTCCCTCGCCTTCTAGCCAGGTTATGCATGCCCGCTCGGTCTTCTAACATCTGGTCCGCCAGCAGGTTCCACTTGATATGCAAGCCACTTTGGAGGTGGATATTTGCGAGGAGGAGGTTATGGATGTTTTGTTACACCTACCTAAGGATAAAATTCCTAGTTGGGATGGTCTCACTAATGAATTCTTTGAGAACTTGGCCACGCAGCTGGTGAAGCCATTGGCAGTTATGTTTCAGCAGGTTTGGGAAACAAGGGTCATGCATTCCTCATGGAAAGAAGGCCTTATCAAACTGATTCCAAAGGTCCCTTCGCCGGCCGTCAATGCTGCAACACTGGAGACCAATTTCTTTGATGGGCTCGATGTATAAAATCTTCTCCAAAGTGCTAGCGAATCGACTTCATAAGCACCTTTCAGCTATTGTGCATCCTCTCCAATATGGTTTCATTAAGGGCTGCAACATTCTGCATAATATCTTAAATGTGCAAATGGCTATTGACTATGCGCAGCACTCCAGTCAGGAAGTGGTATTGATTCAATTGGACTTGGAAAAGGCTTTTGACTATGTGGACTGGTCTTTCATTGCATATCTAATGTCTGCTATGGGTTTTGGTACTCGGATGTCCCGATTGATCTACACCATTAGTGCTGTGGCTTCTTCAAGAGTTATGCTCAATGGTGGGGTTACAGAGCCATTTTTCCTTGCACGCTCGGTCAGACAGGGTTGCCCTTTGAGTCCTCTCTTCTTTGCCCTGGTGACTCACCCGGTCCTTTCAATGTTATCCTCAATGGCGGCTTCTGCTTAGCTGGCAGGATTGTCTCTTCCTTTGGGGCAGCACTTCATTAGCCAATCTTTGGCTGATGACACCTTTATGATTTTATGGGCGGACAGGGACAACATTTGAAAGGCATTAGATGTTTGGATGCTCTTTGGTCAGGTCTCTGATCTTCACATCAATGCCTTTAAATCAGCCATACTCAGTTGCACGGAGCCTGATTTACAGTCATTAGGCTGGCAGGGCCAGGTGGTTTCCCGTGGCTCCATTGTCAGGCATCTTGGATACCCATTGGGGGTGGATGTACGGCCAAAGGAACTACTGGAGTGGATTTCACAAAAACTGGTAGCGAAGTTTATGTATTGGAAGTTGCGTGGCCATTCTATGTCCGCCTCAAAGTGGCTCAGACAATTATGCTACCAATGCTAACGTATTTCCTGCCATTGCTGCCGTGGACGCCTACTACTTTGAAGGCTCTCACTCATCCCATTCGTTTCATGCTATGGAAGAAGGATTCACTGCAGGCAGGTATTTCGTGGATTTCATGGTCACATACATGTACCCCTAAACGCATGGGTGGTGGAGCTATTTTGGATGCAGAAACTCATATGCTGGCTCTTCGTTGGTCTCTTTTTCGTGCCATGTGTGTGGATCATCACCCGTGGACCATTATAGCCCGTTATTTTCTTGAGGACAGCGGGCTACGCCATGGTAATACACGACTTCCGGCCTCCTGGTGGCATGTCCTTAATGATGACTCTCGATTTTCTAGTCCCTCTTCCTCTCTGTTACTGCACTTGGTCGGCTCTTGGAAAGTGGTGCTCCAAAAGGCCCGTTGGCATCTAGTGGGGGACCGCTTTTGTAGACTAACTCCTTTCAGCTGGAATTGTTGGCAGTATCGAGATTACTTTCATGGGAAGACAACATCAGCTCAGATTGAGATTTAACCGCATGGCCAGTTTAGGTGTGACTTCAATTGCGGATGCTACCCTTGCCACTCGCAATGTCCTCGCATCGTTTCGGACTACTAGGAGACTTTTCAGGATCCCGCACGGATACCGTGGTTTATGGGAACAGCTTTTGTCGGAGCTTCAGGGTAGGAAACCCTTTCCTGCCTTGGCTGTGGATCGTCCTTGGCAGGACTGGGACCTTGCAGGCCGGTTGAGTCTGGAAAAGGCCTCTACTAATCAGGTGTATCATCTTCTCATTCAAGATCACCAATGGCTGGGTGTGAAAGCTAATACTGTTTGGGGAGTGCGGAAATCGAAGTCATGGTGGTGGCAGGCAATGGTGATGGAGGGCTGGCTGAATAGGGTACCTTTCAAATGCAAGGTCTTTCTTTGACGGGTAATGATTGGTGGTCTTCCTCTTGCCTCGGCCCTTTCCAAGCGTAGAATCTCAAATGGCAATTGTTTCTTCTGTACCACTACTGCGGAATCAGCTCGACATCGATTTCTTTCTTGCCCGCTCGCCAAGAATATCTGGTCACTCTTGTCGCAAATCTGGCGCGTAGTGGTGGGGTCCTCACTAACTCCTTTTGATTGGGTTTTTGTGCGCCCAAAGTACCCCACACCGCCACAGTTACATATGAAGATCTTATTTCACTTTTTCAGATACTGGGGATGCTGGCACATTTGGACCACGCGCAATGCTTTTCTCTTTGATTCGACCTCTAATGTACCGAGACATATTGCCAGGCTTAAAGGGCTCTTGCATTGGCAGATAGATCTCATCCGGCACTCCGACTTGCTCCCTTGGGAGGATTTGCTTCCCTGGCATATGGCAATTGCCTTTGGGTCGTTGCCATGATTGGTGTAACATTTTTCGTGCATTAGTATGGGGATTTCCCACACGTTGGCCTAGGACCCTCGTGTCTCTTGTAATCATGTAATCATGTAATCTTGTACCTTTTTTTCGTAATTAATATAATTACCTTTTACGAAAAAAAGAGAGAGAGGGAGGGAGGGAGGGAGGGAGGGGAGTTACCCCGAGAGGCTATAGGGGAGAGAGTTAGCTCAATTCCCCCTATCTTGGTCTTCGAGTAAGCCATCTTCTCTTGCGCTCTCCCATCTCAAATTCATTCCTCCTTCTTTATCTCTCAAATCTACTTGTAGATGATGCCCCCAAGCGAAGAATGTCGCATGCGGATGGCAATCCTACAACCAGCAATGAAGCTTTGGGAGAGGGTATCACTGTCAATACAACTACAATAGCGGATACAAGTAATACATTTCCAAATTATTATATGATTGCTTTGATTCTCACATAAGATACATTAGGTCCCGTACTATGCCACTTGAGAATAGGTCATTGAAAGGGATAAATTCCATATTTATAATTGTAGGATGCATATTCAAGTGCAAGAGTTAAAACTATGAAAAAGAAAATTGCACTCATCCATGTATGATAAATGCATCTACACCTAAGTGGCAGATGGAAAATGTTATTGCATCTATTCTTGCATTGGTTGAAAAAATGCAATTGGTTTTGTTGGTTGATCGAACAACACCCAAAATGCTTTTACATTCAACTGATTGTTGGATTGTGGTTTGGATGATTATTCCAAATGCTTGTGATTGATGGTAAAGTCATGGCAGAGGTATGTGAAGGAAAATTGCCACGAGAATAAAGGAATGTTCTCTTGGAAAATGATGTTAGGGCTGACTGCCTTGATTGTGCTTAATTCTTGATTAGATTAATTAAGGAAGGATATGTTGCACGGGTGGATCACCTCCATGATCGCACCGCGGATAGCACAACGAATAAAACCAAAAAGAGCACTGCTTGATTCATGGATTGAAGGTCGAGTGGTAAAAAGGCCAATCCACGAGAATGATGTTTCACTCCTAGATAGCTTGTGGGTCAGGTGGAGCTCTAGACACCCCTTGGTAAGTCCGAAATGGAGTTGAAGATCTTTGTGGCCCCAATGTTGGTGGCGTTGAAGATCCTATTCTAGATAAATGATGGAATTTTTGATGCCATGTGATTTGGACCAGTTACTTTTGCAGGGTAGAAGGGATATATAATTTCTCCTATATGGGCATGAGACAAAGATTAACTTGAAGATAAGTTAAGGAAATTTTTTGAACTTGTTTGTCAAAAGGAGTGCTTGCTCTGTATTCATGTTTGTGCTATAAATTACATGAACGAACCCTATTCACTAAAAGGCCAAATTAAGAAAGCTAATTTTAAATGTCATACATAATTGTGGTAGGACCTAATTACATAACTAAAGAATTCCTTTTGAGGGAAGTGGGTGGGTGGAACCCCCGACGACAGGGTGGTCCCAGAGAACTGGGAGGCTTCTCACAAGGTTTTACCGACCCTTAGTAAGTGTTAGGTTAGAACCTTGATTTATGTCATTTTAGGAAACCAGAATGGGATTATGCCCTTGATAAAAGTCAGAGAGAGAGGTTGGAGATAACACAGGGTGAGAAGCCTATTGCTCTCTCACGTATATTCCATTGTATATATCTTTTATAACTCAAAAGACTGTTTACAACCTAAGGTCACAAGGACCATTCACACAAAAAAACTAAGTCCTAAGCACCGACTTATTTAATGTCTGCATCATGTAGTACATCTGGACAACTCAAGTATCGGGTACAGTCATACCAAAGACAAAAGGATGAGCTTGAAATCTAACACTCCCCCTCAAGCTCAAGACAACATCTATACACCAAGCAGCTGTCTGAAAACACTGAACTTATCTTTACCCAGAGACTTGGTAAAGATATCCACAACCTGTTCATCAGTCTTCACATGCATGAGATCAACTCTTCTTGCAAGAACCATCTCTCTGATGAAGTGGTAGTGTACCTCAATGTGTTTTGTCATGGCATGGTATATTGGATTCATGGACAAGAGTACACTACTAAGATTGTCACATAGCAGAGTCACTGGAGCATCTACTTATATATCCAAATCAACCATAAGCTTGAGCAGCCATGTAATCTCACATGCTGCCAATGCAGCAACCCTGTACTTTGCCTCAGTATTTGATAAAGCAACCGTAGGCTGCTTCTTGCTGCTCCAGCTGATCATTCCGCTTCCAAACCCAAAAGCATAGCCACTCGTAGATCTACGAGCCCAATCTACATCCGTGTATCCAACCAGTTTCAAGGGCTTATCTCTCATATAGAATAGCCCATAATCTATAGTGGATTTAACATATCTCATAATGCATCTAACTGCATCCAAGTGGGGCTTCTGAGGCTTTTGCATAAATTGGCTTATGAGCCCTACAACATAGCTCAAATCAGGCCTAGTGATGGTCAAGTAAATTAGACTGCCAACCATCTGCCTCTACATAGTCACATCCTCAAATTTAGCCCCAGTTCTCATGTCTAACTTTACATTTTGATCAAGAGGTGTATCCAGTGGTTTGCATTCAACCATGCCATACTTCTTCAGCATTTCCATGGCATAGTGCTTTTGCATCAACCATAAACCATTTTCAGTTGTAACCACCTTAATGCTCAAGAAATACTTCAAATCACCTAAGTCTTTCAAATTCAGTTTTCAGCATCTGCATTATATGCTATATGCCCAAGTCATCATCACCAGTGATGATCAAATCACCAACATATATGACCAGCACTACCAAGCCACTGTTAGTATTTTTCATAAATAGGCTGTGATCAGCCCTACTAACAGCAAATCCCAAGCTCTGCATGTAGTTACTGATCCTTGCATGCCAAGATCTCGGAGCTTGCTTTAGCCCGTACAATGCTTTTTTTAGCTTGCGTACATAGTGTTGAAAATCAGGGTGTACACACCCTTTCAACTGACCCATATAGACATCCTCTGCCAAGACACCATTGAGGAATGCATTCTTCACGTCCATCTGCTGCAATTTCCAGCCTCTAGCAGCAGCCAAAGAAATCACAGTGCGTATGGTTGCTATCTTGGCAACAGGGCTGAATGTTTCCTCATAATCAAGTCCATACTATTGAGCATACCCCTTAGCAACTAGCCTGGCTTTGTACCTTTCCACACTGCCATCTGACTTGCATTCGATTTTGTAAACCCATTTGCAGCCAATGATATTTTTCCCTTCAGGCAGTGGCACAAGATCCCATGTTTTATTTTTGGCCAAGGCATTCATTTCTTCATCCATAGTTGCACACCAGTTCTCATCTTTTACTGCTTCAGCATATGTACCTGGTTCTTTGATCTCCATCACTTTTGTCATCTAAACATAATGCTTTAAAGAGTAGCCATTGTACGTCAACCTGTCAATAGGATATCTGACCCTCTGCGAGTGTCTCGGCTGTGGTGCACTGCTCGATTCCCCTCTCTCATGAGGCGGAATGTACTTGTTCTGCCTAATACCAGGCGTATACATAGTCGGAATACCAAGTTCACTGTCTAGTCTGTCAATTGAGTCATAGCCTGAAGTCATCTTGCCAGGTGTCATCACATTAGATATATCATCAATGACTTTTCCTTTTCCTTTGCTGTCCACTACATCATGTCTCCCCCTCATTGACATAGTGGTGTCAGTGGACAGTGAGCCAGAGCTCCGCAACCTCCATGTCCATGGAGATATCGTTTGACCAGTGGGACCTGTCATAGCAGTACTTTGCTGCAAATCAGATGTAGATACATGAGTAGAAGGTGTATTCGATGGCATTGCAGCTGGTGATACATACCAAGAGTCCGATTCAAGATATACATGGTTGTCATAACAGCTTCAGCCCAATAATAGAGTGGCATCCTTTTCTCGTTCATCATGGCACGTGCAGCTTCCATCAATATCCTGTTTTTATGCTCAGCCACTCAATTCTGATGTGGAGTATAGCTGCAGGTTAGTTGCCTACGTATGCCATTTTTAGCCAGAAAATTGTCAAACTCATTTGACATATACTCCCCACTGCTATCTGATCTCAAGAAAGAGATATAGTAGTCAAATTCCTTTTCAACTTGCTTTTTAAACTATTGAAAAATAGCAAACATCTCATCCTTTGTCTGTAGAACATACACCCAAGTATAACGACTATAATCATCAATAAATGTCACATAGTACTTCAAGCCTCCCATAGATGCATTATGGGTTGGTCCCCAGACATCAGAGTGCACTAACTGCAATGGACGTGCACTCTGCCTTACATGCTTGACAAATGGCAACCTCGATTGCTTACCAAACTGGCAAGCATCACATACATGACCAATGTCTATGTATTGGAACTTGGGTAGACATGTAACAAGCTATTTTTTTTGCATAATTTGCAACCGCTGCAAATTCACATGTCCCACTCTCTTATGCCAAATTTCCAAATCTCCGACAGTGCTAGAACCATGGACAAACATAGCTAAATTCAGCTTTGGAAAAGTGGCATCAAGAGTAAACATTCTGCCATTCCTGTGACCGCGAGCAATCAACTTGCAACCATTTCCAAACTCTTCAATAAAGCATCCATGCCTATTGAACCTAACCTGCAAGTTCTGCTCTGTCATCTGTCTTATAGACAGTAAGTTCTTCGTTATCGATGGGACATGCAGTACATCATGAAATTTTTTTTGTTTGCCATCATGAACCACAAGAGGCACTTTTCCTTTATGCTCAATGCTATTCTGCGTGTCATCACCTGTGCATACATAGCCATTCCTTTCAGCTACCATGTTAGTGAACCAATCACCGTGAGGGGTCATGTGATTCAATGCCCTTGAATCAATGTACCATACTACATCATCAGTGGATTTTTCAGCAGCCCTATCTTTCACATAGTGCATGGCAAACAATCTATCTCCTAAAGCATCATATGCCTGACTGGATGTCGCAAAATGTCCATGCTATTTGCCCTTCTGATTGCCTTGCTTCTTCCAGTAGTCCTTTGCAATATGACCATACTTCCCACAGTAATGACAATCCTTATCCTTATTCAGATTGTCAGATGGATGCTGCTGCTACCAGGAGCCTTTGCCTCTAGGGCTAGATCTCTCCCTACCTCTAAAGGTTCCACCACCTCTTGCATTGAATACGTGCTGGTTGTTATTGCCATAGGATGCATTTTGATGGCCTCCTCTACCAGAACCATAGCCTCTACCACGGTTGCCACGGCTACATTGATTGTAATAAAATTTTGCATCCTTGCTTTTGGAACTGCTTGACCATGTAGCCAAGCCAAGTTAACTTCCTCATGGATAAGCAATGCAACCCGTTCATTGAAATCAAGCATTTCAGCCTGCACAGACACAGAAGTATAAAAAAACTTGTACTCTAGATCCAAGCCATTCAGAGTCACATCAATCATATATTTATCTTCAACCTGGGTACCAACAGATTCCAGCTGATCCGCAATGGTCTTGATCTCTGTCACATAGTCTTGTATAGACCTACTCTTTCTCTCCAACTTGTTAAATTTCTGCTTTAACTGTATTTTCCTGGCACTTGTAGTGGTGCCATAGTACCTGATCAAAATGTCCCACGCATCCTTAGGAGAGCTGCAATTCATTATCTGCATTACCATGGTATCTGATATACATAGAGACAGCCAATGCAACACCCTGTGAGCTCTTTCTGTCCAAGCTCGGTATAATCGTATTTGATCAGCTGTAGGTCTCTCTGGGAGCTCAGGTTCGACTTCTACTCCAGTCACCAACTCCCAATATCCTTTCTTGATTAAGAAGTTCTCCATGCGGAACTTCCATATGGCATAATTATGGCTGTCCAATTTCTCCCCCACAATCTGGGTAATATTGTCTGTCCTGTCAGCATTTGCCATGTCGTATGTTCTGCCTAACTACCTACAAGCCAAAAATCTTCTTGACAATTCAGTTTTTGCCCCTACAACTATTTATGACAATTTTCAGCACTCTATGTGCTCAGACAGTCAGTATTTCAACCTAAAAAACAATGATATATACACCTCTTGACACTTGGCAATCACCTAGGTATTGCAGCTTGCATGTAAGGACTGCATTCAATGCAAAACCAACATGTATTTGGGCAACCTGTTCATGTACAAACAAGTAGTCTGTAGGCTGAAAAATAATAGTAAACAACAACTCCTCTTTGAGATCAACACTGAGGGTACATGCCCCAAGAACACTTACAGCAGTTCATAGATCTATTTTTGCATATGGGATCCCAGACATGTCAATCTGACAATGAGTACATCATGTACTGCAAGTACAAGTGCAGAATATTCTACTTGCAAATTTCAATGAGCTAAGACCAGCCAATCACAATGTATTTCACTCCACAAAACCCCTGATAGTGTCACATGCATATGCCACCATACATGGGAGTCAAGACATGAACCTGACAGTATCCAAGATTGTCCTGTGTTCCGAAATGCAATGACATATAAAGCATTTACTGTTCATTCACTATTCATTGACATTTAAGACCATGTCAAACCATTTGCTTCAGCTCCAGACATTTGCATCAACTCCCTTCTCATTGCTCAATGCATTTGACAGACAAAACTCAAGTCATTAGGTTCCAGGAGCTAACTAGAGTCATCCAGTTCTCTTCAAGAGTCAAGAGATACATGCAGCCCACAAATTTGACAGTTTTCAGCCAAGTAAAATGCTTTAGATCTAAGTGCTTTTAATTAGTAATCTTCAGCTCCAAGACATTCAAACTAATACATATGACTTCTAGTGTATGGCCAAGCTTCAGTTGTAGCCAGAGTACATGTCAAAGACTTCAATGCACCAACCAAGGTCAAGTATATGTTGCCCTGTCACTGTGACCAGCAGGTCTTCACTGTATTCAGATCTGTGTATCACTGTTATAGCTCACACATGAGCTCCCATCAGTGCATTTGCCTCTTACAATCTTTGAGCACCTCCCCAAGAGCATAACCAAGCATTCTATCACTTAGAATTCAACCAATGTGTTGATTCAAGAGCAGGGATGCTTCAGCTTGCATCAGGCACAATCACGTAGATCTGCACGCTTATTCTAGTAGCACTTGATGAAGATACTGATGATGCCCAGGCACTCTAATAAGCTTAATGAAGTCTTACAAAACTCCCCAACAAGCCATTGCTAGTATTTCATCCAATGAAGACCAAGACCTTACAATGCATATCTTCAAGAAACAATGGCAGCCTAAGGAACATACTTTGTCTTCAAGATTTAGGGTTCGCTCCACCAATGCCATCCTCCAAAGAGCCCATTCATGGCTCTGATACCATGATAAAAGTCAGAGAGAGAGGTTGGAGCTAACACATGTTGAGAAGCCTGTTGCTCTCTCATGTATATTCCATTGTATATATCTTTTATAACTCAAAAGACTGTTTACAATCTAAGATCACAAGGACCATTCACATCAAACAACTAAGTCCAAAGCACCGACTTATTTAATGTCTGTATCATGTAGTACAGCTAGACAACTCAAGTGTTAGGTACAGTCATACCAAAGACAAAAGGATGAGCTTGAAGTCTAATAGCCCTATGGGTAGAGAGGTTGAGCAGTCCATCCCTCTCGTTTCCCATTCTCTTTGAACCAAGTGCGGCTTGGATCTGCTTCGGCTTGGGCATCTCTGCGTAAAGTAGGATATCCAGACCCGACGCTAGAATGCTATCAGGAGACCTTGACCACTAGGGACTCAAATTTCAGGTCGATCCCAGTGGGTTTGGCCACGAACATTCCATTGTGAGGCAGATTCGAGAAACCCTAGGTGGAAAACCTCGTAACATTCCATGGGAGTGTCGGGCAGCACCGCTTAGATTTTTCTCTTGATGGACCGCTAAAACGTGCCTGGACAGCCAACAGGCGGGACCGTTACAAAACCCTATATATAAAAACTAAAAAATGAATAGAGGTGCTTATTCTTTTGTATCCAAACTTTATGCCTCTCTCCTTCTTGCTTCCATCCTATCTTCTTGTGCATCACATTGAGAGTGAGGAGAGTGAGAGTATGAGAGTGAAAGTGCAAATGAGGGACTTTGAGGGTGAAGTTTCCCTCTTGCCTTGCATTCTTCCCTGAGGTTGGGATAGCTCTCTTTCTTTTCTATGTTTCCTCTTTTTATTGGAGTGCTTGTGGAGTAGATTGGTCACAATGGAGTAGCACAATTAGATCAAGGAGCAATACTCAGATTATGGAGCCACTTGCAAGCACATTGAGTGATGAGGACTTCAATGAGATATGTAAGTGGGAAAGTTCTCTACAACTTGAATCTAATCATGCCTTTGTCTTTGTTTTCGATTGATGAGTGCTTGGTTGGATAGAAAAAGAATGTTTATGGCTAGGTGAGAGATAGTGTAACCAACATGATTGAAGCTCTTGAATCAATAAGAATTTTGTTGAGTCCCTTTGTTGAGCAAAATGCTTAACATTTTGATTCCTTTATTGGTGTCAAGATAGAATAGATCATTGATGCATATAGTCTCTTACCATGCAGCAAAATAGGAGACTCAATATTGATGACAAATACACTTAGAAATGTTGCATGGCTAGTTGAGGGATCCCATAGCAAGAAGTGATCGAATTTTTGGATTAGTTATCTCACTGGTATTGTAATAGTTAAACTTGATGTTTTGATGGATTGGAATAGGTTGCAAATTTATAAAAAGGGAAAACTACACAAATTTTCAAAAACAAATGAAATACAATACTTTAAAATACAATTCTCACAATCTCTATATAACTCACTGCACATGACTCCACCATGCAAGACTCCGACATATGAAAAACATTACACATATTTGATGTGCCCTTCAAGAACCTCATGATACCCTTCACGGCATCCCACTGTTTCTTGCCAAGTGTAGCCATATAAGGTGCCACAACCCCAACTATAAAAGTAATATCTGGACGGATGGCTATCATGGCATACATAAGACTGCCCATGGCTAATGCATAGGGAATCTTGGCCATCTCGACCCTCTCCTCATCTGTCTACGGACAATCAGCCTGTGAAATCTTCACATGAGTTGGTAATGGATAGCCAATAGGCTTAACATCTTGCATACGGAAGCGCTCAAGGACTTTATGAATGTACTACCTCTATGACCAGATAGAGTAGTACCTGAGATCTGTCGCACATAATGGGCATACCAAGTATATGAGAGGCATGTCCCAGATCTTTCATCTCAAAGCTCTTCTTGAGCTGAGCCTTAAGAGCATCTAGCTCCTCATGAGTTGTCCCTGCTAAAAGCATGTCATCCACATAGAGTACCAAAATCAGTAAAGAATCGTTACAGGAGTTCTTCATGTACAAGCACAGATCCATAGCACTGCGGCTGTAGCCCTATGACTGCATGAATGCATTGAACTTATGGTACCATTCCCTAGGTGCCTACTTCAAGCCATATAGACTCTTCTTTAGCTTGCGCACTAGGTGTTCCCTGCCAGGGTTTGCAAAGCCCTTAGGCTGCTCCATGTAAATCTCATCATGCAAGTCCCCATGTAAAAAAGTCGTCTTGACATCCATCTAGTACAAGTCTAGGTCAAGCTATGCAACCAAGACCAAGACTAAGCGTAGGGTGGTCATCTTGACCACAGAAGAAAATAATTCATCAAAGTCAACACCATGCTTCTACTTAAAGCCCTTAGCAACCAATTGAGCCTCGTATACCGGCTTGGGGTGTCCAAGGGTACTTTTCACCTTGTACACCCACTTGCATGGCAAAACCTTCTTACCCTGAGGCAAGGAAACCAAATCCCAAGTTTGATTTTTATGCAATAAGTCAAGCTCAGACTACATAGCCCTCTCCCAAGAGTGAAAATCACCCCTTGTGCATAACCTCATCATAAGTGAGAGGCTGTCCTGCATCTTTAACCAATACATAATCCATAGAGGGCACAAAACGGTCAGGAGGTTATCTTTCTCTAGCAGAATGCCTCAACCCAAGCTCTGTTGCCTGACCAACATCCTGTCTAACATCAACATGTCTAATATCTGGGCCATGAGCATCAGGTGATGTGCACGCTGTCTAGCTGGCCGTGGAGTGGGATGAATGAGAGTAGGTGGCTCCTCCTGAAAGATAACTCTGCATATCTCAACCACTTTCTTAGGTTGCATATGCATTTTTTCCTCATGAAAGATGACATCATGGCTGTGGATCACTTTCCACACCTACGGATCCCATAGACGGTAACCCATCTCTCCTACATCTCCATAGCCAATGAAAATGCATTTGACACTTTTAGGATCCATCTTATTGCGTTTGTCTTTGGGCACATGGCAGAATGCCTCACATCTAAAGACACACAAATGAATATAAGAGGGGGGCTTGCCTTCCCATACCTCCTCTGCAACCTGAAAGTCAATGCCACTGCTAGGCGACCTGTTAATGAGATGCACTGCAGTAGTAACTGCCTCATCCCAAAAGTGCTGCGGTAAGCCAGCCTGGCTAAGCATGCTACAGACACTTTCCTGAATGGTACTATTCATGCATTCAGCCATACCATTCTAGGGAGGGGTGTAAGGGGTGGTCAACTGAAGCTTAATACCCCCCCCATCACAAAACTGCTGAAAAGCATGTGACACATACTCATCCCCATTATCTGACCTTAGGCATTTCAGCCTATTCCCAAACTGGTTCTCTGCTAATGCAAGCCAACGCTGAAATGTGTATAAGACATCGGATCTTCTCTTTATGGATAAGCCCTAACCTTATGTGAGTAATCATCTATGAAATAAACAAAATAATTTGCCCTATCGAGTGACTGATAGGGCATGGGCCCACATATATCTGAGTGCACAAGAGCCAAGGGCTTACCCATGCATTTCTTACCAGACTTTTTATGCATATTTCTAGTATGCCTGCCATACAAACAATGATCATAAGAATCAAAATGCGAAGAGTCAAAAGGCAGAAGATATTGCAAAGCACGGAGTATTTTCATTTCTTTAAGGGACATATACCCCAAACGAGCATGCCATAGGGATACATGGGGGATAGAACCCACAGACAAAACATGATTCAATGTAGCTCCAAATCAAAGTAAGGGATAAAGGTTGCCAGACTTGGCACCTTTTGCAAGCACAAGCCTACCACGAGTAATCTTCCATGCAGAGTCTCCAAAAGACACAAAATACCTTGCATCATCAAGCTATCTAGATGGCATAAGGCTGTAAGTCAATGCAGGTACATGATGTATATCTGTCAGAGAGAGAACTAGGAAGAGAGAAAGAGGAGAGAGAAGACTGCAGAAGAGAGAGAAAGACTACAGGAAGAGAGAGAAGAAGAGTGATGAGGAGAGAGAAAGACTAGATTTAGAGAGAGAAAGACAGGAAAGAGGGAGAAGCCATAGAAGCTGTGAGCAAGATATGAGAGAGAGACTGTAATTGTATTAATGTGTCAAAAAAAGATGTGAAAAATTACATGTCCTCTCCTTTTATACCAATGTCAGTGTGACATGGCATAATATCAATGTTATTTACACTAAATCCTTATTCCCAGCTTCTTACAATCCATCCCTTCCTAAAAGTTTTTGCCCTAAAAGACAAACCTGGAAAAAGCTAGAAAAAGATGGATAGAACAGAGTACTACTCTGTTTTTACAGTTTTACAAATGGGAAATGAATGAAATATGACCAACTACATGAACTGAAATTGAAGAACGGAAGTAAGCCTCAGCTATATACATGATTTGGAGTACTTCAAAAGCATATGGAGCCATAAAGTCTTCAACAAATAATCTCAAAACAAAGTCGATAGCTTGCTGTGTAAACAGACCCTGCTGGACCAAATCTGCCATAACTTCTAGTAGAAGTGTCCAAATGAGACGTACCATATATCAAAATGAAGCTCTTGAAGAGTACTTTAAGGCCATGTAGATAGCTTAATTCTGAAAATTAGGCACGATAAAAACTGTTCTAAAACAGCATGCTGTCCTGAACCTGTCTGCATCATCACTAGCTCCATAAGCAATAGGCTTCAGCCACCAATGTATCCTTCAAGAAAGGAAACTCATCCAATATAGAATCAGGTCTCCAAGAAGCTTCTTCAGGTGGTAAACCTCTCCATTTGATCAAATATTCCACAATAGAACGAGATCGAAGCTTCTTCTCACGCTGACCTATAACAGCCTCTGGGATGTACTGAATAAGACCGTCTTTATCAATAGGTGGCAGCTCATCAACTATATCCACTGGATCACTATAAAAGGGCTTGAGCTGACTAACATGGAAGACATTATGAATCTTTATGGAAGAGAGAAGCTCTAGTCTATATGCCAAATCTCCAATTCGCTTAAGGATCCGATAAGGGCCATAAAACCTGTGGGCAAGCTTATTACTAGATCCATCTTTTAATATAGAGTACTTGGACTTGGGCACCTTCAATAAAACCAACTCTTCTTCTTGGAACTCTAAAGGCCTCCTCTTCTCATCAGCATACATCTTCATTTGATCTTGAGCCTTCCTTAGATTCACCTTACATTGCTGAAGAAGGGTCTGCATTCTTTCCAACTCTTCCTTCCCATGAGGATTGATCTTTTCATTAAAGATGACTGTGGGTAAGGGCACCTTGTAACCATACAAAGCCTCAAAGGGTGAAACTCCTATACTAGCATGAGTAGAATTGTTATAAGCAAACTCAGCCGAGTTAACCAAGAATCCCATGAGGTTTGGACATCATAGCAAAAATGGTGAAGATAAGTCTCCAACCATTTATTAACTCTTTCTGTCTGTCCATCAGCTTGAGGATGATAGGCCATAGATGGAGCCAATTTAGTGCCCATAGATGTAAATACCGCCTGCCAAAAGTTACTCATAAACTTTGAGTCTCCTTCATGGACAATCACCTACGGAAATCCATGTTGTCTAAAAATCTGCTCCATAAACTGACTGGCCACTTGAGAAGCAGTAAATTGAATCTTGGTTGGAATAAAATGGGCTGCCTTGGTGAGTCTGTCTACCACCACATAAATACTATTCCATCCCTTCTTGGTAGTAGGTAAGCCAGTAATGAAATCCATAGTAATATGAGTCCATTCACCAGTAGGAATCGGTAATGGCTGTAACAAACCTCTTGGCTTATGGGTGCTGTCCTTATTTTGCTGACAAGGCATACACTTCATAACAAAGTCCTTGACATATTTCCATAGTTATTTCCAATAGAACCTTTTATAGAGGTAGTAGTAGTAGGCGTGGCCAATCTTTTATACATTGCACCTTCTTGGGATCAGCCTATATTCCTTTTTCACAGACAATATGTCACAAGTATTCCACTTCAGTTTGCATGAAAGAACACTTCTTCTCCTTAGCAAAAAGCCTATGATGTCTCAATATATCAAAAACCCTCCTCATATGTGCCAAGTGATCCTGTAAAGTCTTGCTGTAAATCAGAATGTCATCAAAGAATACCAAGACAAACTGAAAGAGGAAAGGTTGTAAAATCTTATTCATTAGGCTTTGGAAGGTAGCTGGAGCATTTGTAAGCCCAAATGGCACCACTAAGAAATGATAGAGCCCACGATCAATCCTGAAAGCAGTCTTGACTTCATCACTCTCTCGTATGCGAATCTGATGATGCCCTGACCTCAAGTCAATCTTTGTTAAAAATCGAGCCCCCTTAAGCTCATCAAGTAAATCATCAATCCTGGGTATAGGATACCTGTTCTTCACTGTGATCTTATTAAGATCCCTATAGTCAATGCACATTCTGAAAGATCCATCTTTCTTTTTGACTAACAAGACACTAGGGATGCATAAGGTGAAGAACTTGGTTCAATGAATCCCATCTCAAGAAGTTCCCTGATTTGCTTGGCTACTTCCTCTCGTTCACGCTTTGTTTAACTGTAAGGTGACTTATTGATTGTCTTTGAGTTGGGCTCCAAGTCAAGGGGTGATCTATTGCTCTCTTAGGAGGCAATGAAGTAGGTACCTCAAACAGATCTCTATACTCCTCAAGAAGAGCTGTCAAGGCTGGATGGTTTACTGAATTATTGGGCTGATCCTGTGTTTCTTTATTCAGATGCAAAACAAATATTTAGGAGCGCCTCTTGTACTCTCTTTTAAGTTGTTGAATGGAAATAAGCTGAAAATTTGATATACTAGGAATTCCCTGTAAATGGATAAGTTGTCCATTGGAGATAAACTCCATTTACAACTGTGAGAAATCCATAGTGATCCTGCCTAGTGTCATCAACCAATCACAACTGAGTACAATATCTATAGGCCCCATTTTCAGAGTGATCAGGTTTACCTTGGCTTCAAAAATTTCAGCCAACTGTAAAGAAACTTGTGGGCATATCTGTGTACTAATTTCCTCTTCACCATTAACCACTTGAACTCTAATGGGCTGCTGTAAATCTGTGGGAACACAATTTAGCTTGTCCATGATGGAATTATTCACAAAACTATGAGTACTGCCACTGTCTATCAGAATGAACACTGGCTTTCCACATATGCTTCCCTGCATACGGAGTGTATTAGGGCTCTTAGATCCTGTCCAAGCATCCATAGAAATAGAAAAATTAGTGGCAGCAAGTGGCTCATCACAAGTCCCACCTGGATCAAACGGAACACCCCTAGATCAAAAGGAAAAGAGTCGGCTGGATCATAAAAATACTCTTGCCCAACTTCCTCCTCAAGATCTTCATTTTCAGCATTAAGTGCCATTACATTAGCTTCATCCATGTCATCCTCAAAATCCTCAAAAACCAACATACTCTGAAGCTTGGGTTTGACATTTTTGTATACACACTTTGAGGCATGATCATGTGTATACTTTTCCCCACACTTGAAACATAAGCCTTTCTCCTTTCTTTCTTTATAAAGATCCATAGGAATAGATTTAGGATTTGTATTGGTTGAAATGGATTTAGGCTTGCTGTCCCCTTGTTTGAAATCAACTCTTGGACTATTTGCTGTCCTGAAATTACTTTGAGGTCTAGAAGCATTAAATTGAGGATAAGCTGGTACCCGTAAGCTCCCATTTGGCACATGATTGTTGCCATACGTGTTACCAACTTGCCCCTGCTTAAAAACTGTCCTTGGCTGTCCAAAACTAGGCTGAAATGAAGATTCTCTTCTATACTTTCTTCCATAGCGCTCCGCAAGCTCAATAGCCTTAAAGAGGGAAGTAGGATTTTGTGCCATAACATCAGCTGATAAAGATGGCTCTAAACCATACATAAACTTATGAAGCTTAGCCTCATCACTGATGCTTTCCACATATATGGTCAGATTGAGGAATTGGTTAGTGTACTCTCTTACACTTAGGCCCCTTTGTTCCAAACCATACCATCTCCGTGCTAATTTCTCTTTCTCAAGGGGAGAAACAAATACTTCAGCCATAAGTGCCTTGAAAGCTTCCCAATTCTCTACAAGTATGTTTTCTTTTTTAATATACCTCCACCAGGTATGGGTATATCCCTCCAAATGCAAGGAAGCAAAATGAATCTTCATGTCATCAGTTTTAGGGAATATGTCAAAGTAGGACTCCATCTTAGAGGTCCACTCCTCTAAATCAGATGGTGAAGATGATTGACCATTAAATTTGGCTAGAACAATTTTGTCCTTTAGCTCTCTTTCATGAAATGGTTGGTGTCCCAAAATAGGCTGATCATGATTACCATATATGGAACCTCCAAATTGAGACGGAGATCTTCCAACAGGTGGCTGAGAATTACTATGTAATCTTCCTGTTGACAGAGAACCCCTAGAAATTTGAGTATTCAGCCCAAAAGCTTGAGAATTAGCTCCATTCAAACTGCCCAAATAGTCATCATGCCGCTGTGAAGCCTCTCCTACTTCATACTGGCTATTTGGGATGCCTCTTCTTCCAATAATCCCCTGTCCATGACCATTTTGGTTAGATGGCTGAAGTGGGACTGAAGGGTCACTATTTGAACAAGCTTTCTCCTTAGTTTCTTTTGGTCCCATTTACATTTGCATCCATTGAGATAATTGTGCCATAATTTGAGCATTAGATTCCACTAAGTTATCAATAGAAGCCTTTGTTTGAGTCGTTGAATCCACCAACTTCTCAATGGAAGACGTTGTTTGATCAGTAGACAAGACCATTTGCTCCATTCTTGATAAGATGGCCTCATGTCGTTCCCTATGTCTTTGTTCATGGACGCACAAAGTATTATTAAGTATACTGACTTCTCCTTGTTGTTGAAGCTCTTTAGGGCTCTCTTGAGGTGTATTATCCAACATGGAATCCCTGATTTGCTGAGCATAATCTTCTTGGACCTTATTTTTACCCTTATGCCCTGCCATAATAGTATAGTCTTGCAGTACCCCCTGTCAAAAAAATGGCTATAACTTTTTCTAGGGAACTCCGATTTCAAAATTTTTTAGTTCAAATCGAAGCTAAGAATGCCCTCTTTGAGGTAAGCTATAGCATGCTATAACAAATTTAGGACAGAAAATTCTGAAGCTAGATTTCTGAGTTTGAACTGTCCAGGCCTACACCCTGTCTAAGCCTGTAAGTGCCCTGTTTTGACCCTGTAATGCAAGATAGTAACCCCAAATGGTTACCAAACCCTGTAAAAGGCTGTATAAGACCTGTGGGTACCTGTAGTACTTGCACCTGTACTTCAGTAATGAAGGGTGTACCTGTAACCACCTGTAAGTACCTTGTAAATTCCCTGTTTTACCTTGTTTTGGACCTGTAGGTACTTGAGCCTTTTGGAAATCTTCAATCTTCAATTCTCCACTCACTGTAATTGTGTGAGGGATAAAATGGCATGACAGGCTACATATACGGGCTCCGAATCACTGGGAGGTGGGCAAAGTTCCCCCCGGGTCGGTTGGTTGCACCCCTTCCGGATCTTTGATAGAGTGAGGGAGGGTCACCTCTCTTTATGATTCAAGCCTCTTGAAGAAAAGCCCCAAAATAATCCTTCCATTTGAGCTCCAATGTCCTCCACGGGCTGAAATCTCCTCAATGTCTTCAATCTTGGAGTCTATCCGACTTGTACATAGCAGTAGAGAAGCCTTGGAGGTCGGGGAAGTCCAAAATTTGAAGAAATTTGAGCTTCCAGATCTGTGGCTATGGCTGCCCTGCTGTGTTTTAGGGTTTTGAGCAAAGAAATTGATGATCAGAGTTCTCCTCCAGCTGAGAGTTGCTGTAGTAGGTGTTGATGAAGTGCTTTAAAACAATTGATCAATCAATGGAAGATCTGGAGAGCAGATCAAGCAGGGATGAAGAGCAGGGAATTCAACACATTTTTCGGTGCATTTTTCGGGTTGTCTTTTGCTCCATTTCCTGCATCACTTCTTGACCAGGGTACTCCTCTTGAAGCTAGATGACAAGGAATCTTTGCCCCATGCTTTGGCAGTGAAAGATGATCCGTAGAGAAAGTTCTTTGAAGATTTCTTGGCAGCCACCATGGAAGCTTCAGCCAAAAGCTTGAAAGAGAGAGAAGAGAAGCTCCCTTTTAACTGGAGTTTGACCTCTAACTAAGCCCGATTAACCATCCTTTACCCTAGTTACCTCCATTTTTGCATGAAGTTTGATGACGACCTACCATTTAAGCCATCCTCCGCCATGTCTGACCTTGGATATCTCCAGATGTAGTCTCTTACTAACTATAGATGATCTGTAGCACTCCACTAGTCACTGTCTTGTACAATTTTTTTGTCTGAAATTGATTTTGATAGAGGAAAATAGGACTAAAACTAGAAGAAAAGAATGGATCAAAGACCAATGCTTTGATACCACTTGTCAAAGAGAGAACTAGGAAGAGAGAAAGAGGAGAGAGAAGACTACAGAAGAGAGAGAAAGATTGCAGGAAGAGAGAGAAGAAGAGTGATGAGGAGAGAGAAAGACTAGATTTAGAGAGAGAAAGACAGGAAAGAGGGAGAAGCTATAGAAGCTGTGAGCAAGATGGGAGAGAAAGACTGTAATTGTATTAATGTGTCAAAAAAAGATGTGAAAAACTACATGTCCTCTCCTTTTATACCAATGTCAGTGTGACATGGCATAATATCAATGTTATTTACACTAAATCCTTATTCCCAGCTTCTTACAATATCATGAAAAATAAAAGAACTACTAGAAGGAAACCGTAGCCTAACATCTCCAATGCCCATAATGTCAAGAGATGTGTCATCACCAAGACGCACAGAACCAGAGATGGTATGATGGGTGTGAAACCAATCTCTACAGGGTGTCACATGAAATGACGCACCTGAATCCAAAAGCCAATACTATACATACATAGAATATGTCTCAGAAGCCTATAAGGCATTGCATGAAGAAGCTGCAAGTATGTAATCCTCATCTGAATCAGTGGCCTGCATGACATTAACCTCTTCTATCTTCACATTGGACTTTGCAGGTATAATACTGCGCTCAGAAGACTTTTCCTGCACTTTCTCTTTTCCCTTTTCCTTGCACTTATCATCGCGCATCTTATGGCACTGCGGCCTAATATGTCATGCTTTCTTACAATAATGACAAGTGAGATTAGACTTCCGTCCACAGGACTTACTGCGGCCACGTGACTTTGACCTGGACTTCTGAGAGTCCTTGCCCTTATGATCATTATCATACCCACCATGTCTGCCACCTCTAATTGTCAATGCATGTGAAGAGCGGGAAGCATCATTGTTTCTCCTATTGATTTCCTCAGTCAATAAAGCACTCTCAACATCTTTGATTTTCAGCCCATCAAGCTTGTTTATGCATATGGCAGTACGAAAGACATCCCATGATTCAAGCAAGGTGCCAAGCAGAAACAACGAGTGCAAGTTGTCTTTGAACTCAATACCCTGCCACAACAGATTCTTCATGATAGCATGAAATTGACTAAAATGAGATGATAGGGATGTCCCCTCCTTCATGCAAAGGTCCATTAACTGCTTTAGCCAATACATCTTGACGCAAAGCAGGACTTCGCTATGCATAAAGCTCTTGAATATTCTCCCATAAGTCCCATGCACTCTAATTTTCATCTTCAACAACATTATGATGGACCTCTTCTGAGAGTGACAAGATAATGGTAGACTTGCATAGCTCATCAACTTCCATCCAAACATCATCATCCATATTCTCGGGTTTAACACCCTTGAGATGCAATGGTTTAATCTGCAACTTCTACACCAAAACCTGCCATATCTGGGACTTCCAATACCCATACTTGGTACCATCCAACTTGGCAATGTTAAAAAGAGATGTGTCTTTCAGATGACCAGCCAAACTATCCCAAATCAAAGCAAAAATACAAAATTGCAGATTGTTGTAATTAGCAGAAAATGTCATCTTTGTCAGCTATAGGTAGGTGTAACAAACTAAATATAATAAGTGATAAGCCAGTGACCATGTGAGTATCATAATGACCACCAACGTGCTAAGTGTAGATGTGAGGACTCATCTAGCCAGGCGGTCCATCATCAATGTCTGCACATGTTGAGCTTGCCATCTCAACAACTCCCTCTCTCATGCACAAGAAGGAAGCAAGAGCAAGAACAAAAAGAGAGCTAGTTTATAGCACATCAAGTATGAGTTTATTCATTCACTTTTTGGCTTTTATACATGCATTTCTCCCCTTAGGTACCCAACCCATTTCCATCACTGGCCACCATCCACAGCCTTGGTCCTATTTTTCACTCTTTTTTCTATCATTTTCCTATTCTTTCCTATTCTCATGGCTCCTTTACATGCACCTTTTCATTTATAACTTGCACACGAGGGATCCTGGCGCTCTTTTACAAAGGCTAAAATGCACTTTGTCTCTTATGTGCTCTATTCTTGATTTTAAAAATTTTCATGTGCTTCTTGGTTTTTTTTGTCCATCAAGCTGTCTTCTTATGCTCCTTCTTAAGCCTTCTTTGCATCTTGTGTCATTTTGAGGGTTAACATTACCCCCCTCCTAGCAGGTGCTAGTCCCATGGTATTGTATGGTATGGATTGGAGAGTTGAGGGTCGTCTAAGAAATAGTACTTACGGCTTTTGGGAAACAAGTCATGTAGGATAAGCCTGTGACATATGATCAGAGATTGCTGATGTACCTGTAAAGGAATAATAGGTGCACTACCTAGGGGGAGTGTCTACCTTAGCATGTACTACATTGTGCAAGTGGTAGTGGAACTAGGAGATGGGTCGAGAACCACGGACAAGGAATCACATGCAAGCTTGAGGTGTTGTCTCACACTTGAGAACCTAGTTCATGGAAGGGGAGAGGTGTTGTGCATGACTTAGGGAGACGAGAGGTCTATCATAATGTCCTCCTCTTAGCACATGAAGTGGGGAGGAGCTAGGGATTTAATGGTCCCTAGATGCAGTGTTCGTGGCATTCATCCATACAAATGAGAATGTATGGCTGAAGGAAAAGCGAACGCAATAAAGGCGGAGATGTTGGCACAATAGGAGGCTTTCTTGAACACAATGCTGCATATCACTCAAGAAAAAGGAAAAGAGACAATCAAAGGGATAAAAAGAAAGTTAGAACTCACAAGGAAATATTTAATATACAACCTCCATGGAAAGACATCCAGACCTAGCACTACCCTAAGCATAGAAGAGCAAAGGGAATATTTGATCAAGGCAGGGTTGTCTAGGCAAGAGCTTGACCTACTGGGAATTAGGGAACAAGAGAAACAAGCACAGCCCCCACTCAGGAGCCACTAGAGACAAATCTTGAAGAAGAAATTGATTTTGAGTGGGAGAATGATGCGAAAGAATAGTCTAATATGCCAAGCCCATCCTCACAAATATAATCGTAAGCAAAAGTACATGATGAAACTACCCTAGAGAGAACTATGGAAATGAGGCATAAAAGAAGGGAGTTAGTGGAATTATCACAGAAAAAGCTTAGTGCCAAGCCTTAGCTCTAGTGCTTGAAGCCCCTATCCCTCAACATGAAGAATGCTTACTAGTCAACTGGGCACAAGAATTGTCCCTATGGGAGTAGTATAAAAGATGTTGCAACCCATTCGAATTCACCTTCTCCTACCCTCGACCACTTATTCGAGTGCTGTCACCAAGGATGGTGGAAAAGATGATCAAGCTTTCAATGTGGCTGGTGGGCAAAAAGGTGGCTAGAGGAAAGGGCAAGGCACCCAATGTTGTGGTAAAGGAAACTCACTAGATATTGGGAGGATAAAGTGATGGATGAGCCTAGAGTAGTCAAGGGCTATGAATCCCAATTGAAATGGAGAAGAAACATATGGGATGGCACTATGGATTCATGGATGGCCTATTGTAACACATTGCCATATGAAAGGGATAATCCAACCTACATGCCCTACCCAAGGAGATACGGAGTAGATTTTGATCCGGAGTTGTATGAAATGTATGATTTTCCTCAAATTTACAATGTTAATGTTGCGGCCCCTAAGGAGTGCATGATCTTCACTGAAAAATATCTTTGCCCATCTATTGCACACTTCCTCAAGGGGGTTCAAGAGGTGTAACCATCCACTTTTGTCCACTACACCTCTAAACATGAGGGTTAACTTAAAAGGCTACATGCTAAGTCGGTCATTTCTACGTAGGTCACTTAAACCCCCATCCAACTTTGCCCCTGTAAGAGAATGGGATGAAACTTAATATCATACCTTGTAAATTATATTTCTATTTTTTAAATTTATGTGCTCAATTTTTGATAGAATTAGACACTCTGTTAAATCTTTGATTCTAGTCTCGTTTCTTTCTATCCATCCTTAGCTTTCTCTCTCATCTGTTCAGGACTTTGATTTTGCTCTCTTGAGAGGATGGCTACCAACTGCTCTTGCTCTTTCCATATCACAAGTATATTTTCTTTGTCTTGGCCCTCATATTCCACCTCCTCCTTTAGGATTCCTTGATCATGGAGTGCTGCTTGGAGTTGATTATGCAGCTTCGTCATCTTTTTCATGGCCTCTTCATCTCTTTGTGTATTTATCTCCTGTAGATCTTGTCTCAATTTATCCCTTTTCCATTTCAACTCCTTGTTTTCTAACTCTAGGCATTTGTTTTCTTTGGAGTTTAAGGCACATAGTTGCTCTAAAGCCATAGATCTTTCCTTTTCTTCCTCGTATAGGTCCTCTAAATTTTCTTCACCCTATCTTGCCTTCAAGGCCTATTTCAACACCATCACTTCCCTAGTGTATATCATCAATTTCCTTGTCTTTTCTAGTTGAAAGGCTGCAAAAGCATCCTTTTCTGCTTCAAGCTCGGCAAGTGTAGCTTTTCTCTTCTCATTCATTCTCTCACACTGGCTTTGGAGCTCTTTCACTAGCTCATCATACTCTTCTATGGTGTTGCACATTGCCGAGGGTACCAAAGTGGTTGATACCTCAAGGCATGGAACCTTACGACCTTGGGGAGATTCTACATTACTTGCTCTGGTCTATTGGCTCCTACCATTGGGGCCCCTTCTTATGCTATTGGTGCCATCTCATGCACTTTTCCTAGTAGGTACTACATCCATGCGATCATGTTACTCTCATTGACCACTACTTCTATGGCTCTTTGTGTTGGGATGGTCGTGGTAGCCATGACTAATAGTATTGCATGCATGGGGGCCTTTCCCTCCAGTGGTCTTTGTTCAGCCTCTTGTGCACGGCAGCACTTGTGGCATGCACATATTCACGTGTCAGGCTCATTATGGCTAGTTCTTGGGCTTGAGAGATCTGTTCTATTGATCTTCTAATGGCAACGGCCATGATGGGACCTAAAATGGGCCGGCACTGGCTATGGTACTAGTCAGACCTTATGCACATAATAGACAATGCCACCACACGGCCTCGTGGCAAGGAGCGTCTAAGACTCACTCTACACTAAATGCTAATGTTGATTCTACGTTTGTATTAGGTCATAGTCCAACTTTTACCATCCCTTCTCCTTAGAGGGAGATCCCATAACATATAGGCATAATACCTCATCGCACAAACATAGGGAAGCACCTCTCCGGCTGACTGTCATGGCTCCACTGCGACTCTCCTCCTACACCTCGGGGATTGGCCCCCAAGATGCGTTGCTCCAACATAAAGTACACACAATACAAGCTCCATTCTTTCATTTTGAACGTATTCTAGGAGATACCATGTTTCCTTACCAAACAATTCTCCAAGATAGCAATTGACTAACCTACAACTTAGGTCATCTCCCACACTCAAGTGTAGGTCATCATAACGAAAAACACGTGCTATGCATCTAGTTCTTTGTATTCTGATACCATGGTTGATATGCACATGCAAAAGTGGATTATCCTAAAGTGCTCAAATATAATTTCCAATTAGAAACGTGTCGTGCACAACCAGGCTTTCCAATGCTCATTTATTAACTTGTTGCGGCGATGTAAAGATAACACTGAGACAATGCTCATGCTACTATCCTCTTAATTAAAATACAATGAACCCTATATCATGATATATAAATCAGCAAAATTAGCAATAAACAACACCCGAATCGCATCATTCAAACACTCCACCCCCTACTTTTAGGTAGTGCTTCCGTAGCATAAGTGTAGGGGTTCATTTTGTCATGTTTTGATATATGAAAAACGATAAATCACAGACTTTGACAAAGAGATAGGGTAAACTAAGGCTAAACCTCATGGTCTGCCACTACCATTCATTCACAAAAACTCATTATATTTATTTTTATTTTTACGAAACATATTTCTATATTTTCCTTATTTTTATGCATTTATTTGTTAATAATCACTATTATTTTTTGATTTTTTCCATGCCAATCATTTTAGCATACTTAAAATCAATTTTATTTGCCATTTTCCCCCCATAAGAACACATTTCACCCAGTCGCAACAACAAAATCATCATTTTTTCCTTAAAAACCGCATTTCGGGTTTTGCAGGATTTAAATAGCACATGTCAATCATAATGAAATCAGAATTTTCTCATAGACAACAATTAAACATGATGCAACCAGTACTTAAACAATTTTTCATCACATAAGAACATCATTTTCATCATAAAATGTTAAAAAACCTTCATTTGCTTCATAAAAAATAGTCATATCGTGTTTCTACGAAACCTAAGACTCATTGAATGACTGCATGACCAATAGACAGAGCTTCCATTGCTCTCAATTCCATACTGCACATCAATCTTCAGCACTGCCATTAATCTCCATCATGATTTTCTTCAATCTCCTTCCCAATTCCTTCTTCAAGATAGTGCGCATGAACAACCCATAAAGGGGAGAGAGGGGGAGGAGAGAGAAAGATTACTTTCTAATCTTAGCAACCAAGCAGCCATTGGACGAGCGGAGAATGGTGATGGAGAGCATAGGCATCAAGCATTAGGCAGATAGGATTAGTTGGTATGGGTATATGGAGGTGCCATAGCCCCCCCTCCAAAATCGTCAGGTAGCAAGACGTTGCCATGTTTTTTTTTTTCGTGTTTATGAAAAAATGCCCCCCCCCCCTCTCGTGAAATTTTGGGGGTTGGGAGAGCCCAAGGGTCACCCCCCTTGGCTCTCAAGTCCTTTTACACTTGATCTTTTTTGGGCATTGGCCTCTAGGCACTCCCATTCGTGCATCCAACTTGCAGTTCGAGGTCCAAAAATCTTGCACGCCCATCTCGAGGTCCTGCACTGCCTGGCACTTCCCAAAGTCTCATCCGACATCATGGGAAATTATGAAAAATTCCTCAACTGTCACTCGGTGGGTCTTTAAAGAAAATTTGGAACCCTTGAAATTTGTATTTTTTGGGTAATTTTAAGCACATCTTGGGCACAAAAATTAGCTCTCAGGCCACATGATCCTCCTCCTCTCATCTTAACCTTTCTTCCTTCTCCTCTTGTCTCTTTTTATGTTCCTCTTGGAGCTTCCTTGACTCTTCTTTAGCCCTTTGTAAATCTTTACTTTCTTCATTAGTGGATTTGGTCTTCCTAATGCGAATCCTTAGCATAATTCTTTGCCTTTCTCCTTGGTTGGATGGTGCTAAGCCTTGCTCCCCCTGCTCACTGATCGTTCTCTCACTTGAGGTCCCTTGTTGTTGAGTTTGGCAGTCAACTTCCCTCTTCTTAGCCACTTGTTCTGCTTCTTCTTGTTGAACTCTGCTAGCTTCTTCTTCCCCAAGGTTCCTATGGAGAAAGAGATGGAAGGGCTCACTGGAATGGGTGAGCGATGCTCCTAGATTGGCAATTGTTCTAGTGTTTCCTCCTTGTCCTCTTTTCTATCTATCTATCCCATGGCCTCTTGGATTAGGGCCATTCTCACTCTTCTAAAACCTATGTTTGATGCCTTGGATATGGGTTTTTCCTTTTCTGACTCAACCTTCATTGTGCTAGGGATTCTCTGCTCGTGGCTCTTAGAGCTAATGCTAGTTTAGGTTTACTTTGTCTAGTGTGTTGGTTGCAATGCTCTCAAGTAGTGGTACCCCTATTCTATTGGTGAGTGCATTGTACCTCTGGCTCAAGAATAGAGCATGCACCATCTCTACTTGCAATTTGATAGTGGACTCAAGGATGCGTGCTAGGTTGATTTCATCATTCATGTACACTTGTTGCTTATTCATCCCCAACATGCCATACACATCTATCTTTGGCCTCTTTTTTGGCTTACCCACTAACCTTAGAGCTTTCTCAACCAACTTTGGGCTGAGCACAACTTCCACACTCATCGTTGTATCCCCTTGTTTGATTGTCATTGTACCACTATTCTTCTTGGCATCGAATAATTTGAGAAATTATATGCACCTATTATGATCTATTTGTTGTCCAACCTTCTCGAGGTACTTGGCTAGATTGCATTGCTTGACAATCTGCCTAGCCACATCCTTAGTTGCCACATGATTTTTTCTAGGCTGTGTATGCTTCGGTATCATAGCTGGTTGAACACCTGAATCTTAGTGGTTAGGTGATATTTGTTATGTTCTTCCTCCAAAAGCAGTAGCCCTACCATTTGGATTCCTATCATAACACAACAGGTCATTATGAGTTCTCTTTGAGAGACAATTTTTGCTTTAAAAATGAAGTAGTTTTAGAAGGAACATTATCAAATAGTGAAATGTATAAGCCAAGGAATGAAATTTTTTCATATTAATCAATCCATACATTCCATGCAAGAACTTAATGAAGAGTTTTTCACTAAATGAAAATTCAATTCATCCTTCTTTTTGGAGTTCAATCATATTTCAATTCATATTCACCTTTCACCTTACTCCCTCCCCTCTTGAAGTGGTAAGAATCCTTCCTAGGATTGAAGAATGGAGGGTAAGGGCATTTGGTATACTCTTGGTGTACTCTAGTGTTTCAAGAGCCAAACATATAAGTTTGGGTTATACTCCAATGTAGCATGGCAATCCATGTCTTGTGGGAAAATGCCCATATGTGTGATATAGATCAAGACATCAATTGAGAGATCACTTGAGTTTATTCTACTAGCAACATGAAGTTCTTCTTTTGTTAGGATCATATTTAAGTATGGATTCAACATGACATTGTCATCTAATGGTCCATTTTGTGTCATGGCCAATACTCTAAATGAAGTTGGGGCCACATAAGTGGGATTGTATTTGGAAGGCTTGATGGTGCATCTTTGCTTTGCATTGGTCATGATTTGACAACCCTCTTGCTCCTATTGGATGCAAAGAGAGTACCATTTCCATAGGAAATTGGATTCAGATTCAACTAGCTTTTTCAGCTCATCAAGTTCATCATGTAGCAATCATGGGAGTTTTTGTGAGTACAAATTCAAAGTCCTCCCAAGAACAAGGCAAAGAGCATACATCATTTGCTATTTGTTCGTCAAGTATGCCCAGGTCTAAGCATTCATAGCTTCTAGTAAATAGTGTGAAAGTTGAGTCCAATTGTTTGATATAGGTCACTAAGTAATCTCCCATGTTCATGTCCATATTGGGTGCCAATCTTGGGGAAGGTACTATATTTATATTCTCTACATCACGTGCATTCATGGTCTATTTATAAATATCCTTATTTGTGAATTTTTCATGAAGAAAACATAACCCTTTTCTATTCAATATGTAAATAACCCCCTTATATTACACCCTTTTGTGTGCAAAAAATGTATAAAAATGGTATTTTAAAAATACTTTATTTTGAACCCACATGATGCACACATATATTCATGAGTAACTTACCCGAGGTGCCAATTCAAGATGGATTGGCATTGATAAGATAGTTTAAGGCCTACAGGTGGTTGCGGTTGACTCCACTGGACTACTTAGCTATGGTTGCCTTTGCTATTAGGAGGTCATTGGAGTGTTTGTTATCTATCACCTGTGATTGAGCTTATGGTTCAAGGGATGTGTGGTTCTATGTTTGTGTAGTGGGTGGTGCATGCCTAGATCCAAGCATTCATAACTTCTAATAAATAGTGTGAAAGTTGAGTCCAATCATCTGATATAGGTTGCTAAGTCATCTCCCATATTTATGGCCATACTGGGTGCCAATTTGAGAATGGATTGGCATTGATAATATAGTTTAAGGCCTATGGGTGGTTGGGGTTGACTCAACTAGATTGCTTAGCTATGGTTGTCTCTGCTATGAGGTGGTCATTGGAGTGATTGTTATCTATCAACTGTGATTGACGAGCTTGTGGTCTAGGGGATGTGTGGTTCTTTGTTTGTGTAGTGGGTGGTGCACTGGAGGTATTAGGTCAAGGCCTATCAATATTGGGTTTGAATTTTGGGTGATAGACCCATTGAGTGTTCATGGGTTGAGCATCTTTTTGCTTTCTTTGGTTTATACTTCCTTCTAGCTCACGGGCTGGTATGTGTATGTTAATTGGAAGGTTGTGCTGGATAGGCAAGTGTGCCCTGCATGGATTTAGACGACCACACAAGGGTGTTGCTATCATAGAAGCCTTGGGGTGCGCAATAGGGCCTTTGGAACCTAGCACGATTTGGTCATTTTCCTATTCAAGTAACACTAGATTTTTCTTTTAGGTTTGGTGTATGGGATATGAGAGCCATGAAATCTTGCCGATATGCCCATGATAGGCTGCGATTTATGTTTGGAAACCCACTTGGTTATTTGGACTATGGATTTGGTCAAGACTTCTAAGTGTTGCAAGTATTTCTTCACACTAGATGTTTGTGTGGATTCACTATCCCCTTCTTAGGGTTGGCACTGAGTTTAACTATCAGTGGCACTGTGGGCCTTGGCAAAGCCATGGTACCCTTGCTAAAAGCCATGACTATCCTAACATTGCCTATGGCAAGGTGGATGCATTGATAGTTGTAGTCAATGTTGCAGTGAGTCTGTTTCTGGAAAAGTGCGATCCAAAAGTGATTCCTAGCCAACACCTTTTTTGTTAGGTAGTACACAAAAGATAATCGGGAGGCTTTCAATCTCGATAGAAACCATTACCTTGCACTTCCCTAGTAGTGAATAGGACTATCCCCAAAGGGGCTTAGTTGGCATTAGTCAGGCAGTTGCACTTGGGGCATGACCAATGAGGGTCCAATGATCATATGTGAGGATGTTTTTGTTAGCTCCCTCATTGATTAATGCATCAAAGATATGTGCCTTTTGGGTGTTTATCATTGTGTGCAAGTAGGTTGATGCTATTGTTTCTTCGTCCTCATCCTCTATGCTTGTGATAGTTGCCACTCTAATGTTCATGGGTGGTGTTATCATTGGAGGCTCATGCAATGGGTGTGATGGAGGGTGGTACTTCTTGATGCGATTGCCATTGAAAAAGCCTACACCCTCTCCTTCTAGGGTTTCAAGCTTTACATTTCCAGTTCTACTAATGTTACTGACTTTGAAAGGTCCCAACTCCTTGAATTTCATTTTTTTTTGTGACCCTTTATAGAGCAACAACACTAAGTCTCCTTGTCCAAAGTCACATTGTTTGATGTGCTAGTCAAACTAACTCTTGCATTGTGCCTTCTCACATATTAGAGCATGGGTTGCAATGAGCCGGGTTTCAGATAGGCATTCTAGTTCTCCTAGGCGATTTGTCCATGTTTCCTTGCCATCCCATCTCTCTTGGATTCCTATTCTCAAGCTTGGAATGAAGAACTCTACTAGTAAGATTGCTACAGTTCTATAGGTCAGCTTGAATGGTGTCTATCCTAGGGTTCTGTCTTATAAGCCCATAATGCCACCATTAGCTTATTATCTTAGTCTTGTGCATGAGGCGGAGACCACCTTGGTTACGATAGTCACTAGCATTTTATCTGTGGCTTTAGCTTGATCAATTTCTTGATTATAATATGGTGAGGATTTTTTATGGATTATCAAGAAGGTGGATAACAAGTGGGCAATCACTTCATTGATGAAGTGTGTGCCTTGATCAATGAGTAATTCTATGGGACATCCAAACCGTGAGATCACTTGCCCCCAAAGAAATTTGGCAGTGGTCCTAGCATCATTTTTTTCAAGCTGCTTGAGCTTCAGTCCACTTGGTGAGATAGCCTATGGCTACAATTATTTACCTCACTTGTGAGTATTGTGCTACAGGGCTAATTGGACCAATGAAATCAATCCCCTACTTTCAAATGGTTGGCATTACGAATAGGGACTTTGATTCGTTGGCACTCATCATGGTGCTTCACAAACTTAGTTGTATCCCAAAATAGTGTAGACCACCACAATTGAGAGTAGAGCACCTTATGTGCTATAGTGTCCCTGTTGAAGTGTCCTCTAGCAATTCCACCATGAGCTTCTATAAGCATGTCATGCATCTCATGCTCACAAACACATCTCCTTAATAGCCCATCCTGTCGTCCTAATAATCAGTAGAGCTGGCTAGCAACAATCAGTTGATAGGGTTGAATCCTTAGAATGAAACGTTTTATCCTAGCCTTCTCGGATTGGACGTTCAGGTAAACCATGTTCTAGGATGTGGACTATGTCGTCTATCCAATAAGGTGTAAGGTCTACTCTTAAACAAATCTCTTTCATTGCACATTCTAAATAGGTGTGCATCAGGTAGGCAATCTACAATGCCTTGTCCGTCTGCTTCTCTTGTGATTATGTAAGACATATGGTTTGCCATGTAATGTTATTTGCCCTTGCATAATACCACAGAGAAATCAAATTCTAGTAGCAAAAGTAGCCATTGAGCAATGCATCCCATTGCACAGGGTTTGTTCACAAGATAAAGCAATGCTTAATGATCAACAAAGAAAGTAAAAGGTGTAGCTAGAAGGTAATGCCAAAATTTCTTACAACAACACCATAGCCACCCCTTCCCTCTTAGTTGTTTGAACTTTGATGCACCAATATACACATGGAAGGTAATGGACCAATCTATAGCTTGTATAATAGGTGCAATTGTTGTGAGAGCCTTTTCCAAGTCTTCATGAGTGCATTGCCACTCTTCAGTCCACTCAAATACAATCAACAACTTGTAAGTGGTTGTGCAATGAGTATGTAATTCAACACAAACCGTCAATAGTACCTCATGCAGTCGAGAAAGCACTGAACTCCCTTGTAGTTGGTTGGTGGTGGTAAATCGACAATCACTATAACTTTGGAAAAGCTAGTAGCAATGCCATTTTTTGAGACATACATCCATGCTTTACCTAGAGCTGGCATTTTAACGGGTTTAGTGTGAGAGACCATATTGCCTACATTGTTCAAATACTATGCAAAGTTTGTCTAGGTGGTCCTCCTAACTGGAATGAATACATAGATTATCCATGAATAATTCTAGCCACTTTCTAAGCATGTCCTTGAAAATGGCACACTTGAGATGTTGAAAGATAGGAGGTGCATTAGTTTGTCCAAATGGCATGACTATGTAGGCAAACACACCCTGTTTTTTCAGTTGCAAATGCCATTTTATGCCTATCATTTGGGTGTACTTGCACTTGGTTATAGCCAGAGAAGCCATCTAAAAAAATGTAGGATTTCTTCCCTACCACTCTCTCAAGCATGTGCTTGGTGTAGGTAATGGATAATTGCCTCTTTTTGTCACTACATGTTGACCTTTTTGTAATTCACACACACTCGAATCTTCCTATTCTTCTTCACAATAATTACTGTGGGTGATATCCAGTCCATGTGCTCAATCTTGTAAATGAATCTAACATTCAACAACTTGTCCATTTCCTCCTTCATCGCATGAGCCTGCTTTGGATTCATTGCATAGGTCTTTGTTTAATTAGTGTTGGGATTCATAGGAATATTGTGAGTCACAATAGTTAGATCTATTCCTTTTAGCTCTTCTAAGGACCAAGTGAAAATGTCTACATACTCTCGCAAGAGATTAATGAAATTGTGCTCCTCTTGCTCAGTTAAGTCATCGGCTATGTACACAAGTAGAGGCTTGTCCCCTTCCCTTGCCAAGTTGACTTCCTTAAATTTAGTGGGTCTTTCAATGGGTTTGCTAGCTTGTTTTGCTTGTTTGGCTCCCACTATCACTACTATATAGTCACCCTTCTTATACTTAGTGAAGCGTTTGGGCAAGTCCTATGGTTTCTTATGTCGTTCAACTTCTAAGGACTTGGACTATTTCCTTCTTTCTTCTTTGAGCCTCTTGCACCTCAGATGGACTGGGAGCTCCCCTTTGGTACATTTGGTCCTAAGTGGTCTTGGGATTTTTGGATCACTCTCAAAGTTGACTTCTAACTCAAAGTTGAACTCACAGCCTTTACTAAAAGGAGTTTCCCCTAGTGGTCATAGCTCTCTGAGATTGATTCCACTCTAAGCAATGGTACAACACTTGATTGAACTAGTCTAGCTCTCTCATATTCCACTATGTCTAAGTGCTCTAACCAAGTACAAACACAATTCCCCTTTATGACTCCTTTTTCAACCGTTAAAGCACTACCCTCTCGAGGTTTAGAGTTTGCTCTTATCTACTCAATCACTCGTCCCTTTGTGCCATAATCTATGGTCTTAGCTTCTTCCTCACTTTCCTCACCATTGGAACAATAGTCTTCATACTCATCATTCAAATCCTCATATTCAGACTGTTTGTGGGAGCTCTCGCTCAACCGCCAAGACCCACGGACCGCTTATTGTTTCAAGCATTCCAAGTGAGCTCTAATGGCTATCTCTCACCTAGCCGATCCTACGAGTGTAGTGAGCTTACCTTGATACTTGATCGAGTACCCTCCTCTCTCTTGCACTCCGGTAGCTCCATGATTCTTGATGCTAGCTCAAGCATCCTCAAGCCTCCTCCATCTCCGAGCTCCATCCTCCATAGCCGCGCGCGTAAGAGAAGAGAAGAGAAGAGAAGAGAAGAGAAGAGAAGAGAAGAGAAGAAGAGAAGAGGAGATGGTGAAGAGCTTCACCCTCTTGATCCCTCACTCCCACACACACTCACTCCCTCACACTCTCATACTCTCTCTCTCAAGAGCACACACAAGCAAGAAGGAGAGAAGAAGAGAGGAAGAAGAAGACTCTTTTTTCCACACACCAAAGAGTGAGCTTCTCATTCACTTTTCAACTTTATATACAAAGCCCCAAATCCTTTTTGGGCGGTCATCCCCTTTTCCCTTTTTTTACATGGCCGGCCCTAGCCTAGGCCCTTTTTCCCATTTTCCACCATTCTAATTTATCATGTTCCCAACTAATGTGTACACTTTGCACAGGAGCGAGCCTTGCGCTCTTTTACAAGGATTTGGGAGCGCTTCTGTATTTAATGGTGCACCTTTTACTCTTTTGTCGCCTCGGGCGACACTGAGACTTTCTGAGGGTTATGCTCGAACCTTTAAATTTTTCAGGGTCTGGTTACCGGTCAAGGCGCCCTTTTTTGCTATTTCCCTTTTTTCCGTTTTCCGCTCCTCTATGCTGCGGGAAACATGGTAACATTACCCCTCTCCTAGCCAAGTGCTAGTCCCATGGCACTACGATGGGAAGTAGTGGCTAGTTAGGGTTGTTGCGAGGCAGAACTGGTGGGTGGATGACACCTCTTCCAAGGTGGTTCTGTGAATGAGAGTTGACGAAGTTTAGTGACGATGACCAGGAGAGGTTTCGGCGTGCTTTAGGCTCCATGAAGACACTTGGCATCTTTCACATAGTTGTGGCATCCGTTATGTAGCCGATTGTCCCTTGAGCATCAAAAACGCTTAAAGCAATAAGCAATCCCTTAGGAGGATGGTATTGGAGGGATTTATTCTGGAGAAGCCTCCCCCCCCCCCTCCCGAACTCTATTTTGACAAAGATAAAGTTTATCTTCGTATTGAAAATCTGTGTCATTGATTTGAAGGTCTTTGTCTTTGAGTTGAAGGTCTTTGTCTTTGAGTTGAAGGTCTTCAGTATGGCATTGAAGATCTTCAACCCTGCATTGAAATTCTTCAGGCTGGTGGAATCAATAAGCGATCCGTAGATCTTGAGGCATTGGGCATGCATCTTTGGAAGATGAGGTTCCAAGATCTATGCCAATGGCAGATTTATCTTGACTTGGTTCAATCATGGGAGCCATCAGCAAGCAGATGGCTAGATGTTGGCACATGGAAAGAAGTTTTGGTCATTAAAGGATGTCGTGGGTGATCCTCTTCCACGGAGTAGCCATTTCTTGAAACTCGAACATAACCTGCAAAAAAAGTTGTGCACTCCCTAAGGGGTGTGTTTGTCTCGCTGTGTAGTGTGTGGTGCCTGTGGCAGTGGAACTGGGAGATGGGTCTTAACCTTGGGCAAGCCCTCGGTAACGTCCCACGCTTGAGGACCCAGTTCATGCCTCATTGGAGGTGCGGTGCAAGTCTTAGGGTGATAGGTTTGAAAGTCCTGTCCTTGATGTGCCCTAAGTGTGAAGTGGGGAGGGGGCTAGGGAAAACCCTAGGTGCAGTGACTGTGGTGCATTTCTCTCTTCTTTTTTTTTTGGAAATGATAAATAGGCCTAATTGTCTTCATCGGAATGAGGAGGAGAAGGGGGTCATATAGATTTGCTAAAAAACTGGTGACTTTACATGTAAGCTTTCAGATTCATGCGGACATGAAGAGAAGTGGTGGAGAGGAAAGGGTGATTGCACCTAGTGAATTGGCTATCGCTCATATCTTCTAGGAGGGCTAGGCACAAAGAGGGAAGGAGACTACCCCTCATCATGAGACGAGCCATGGTGCAGTTGTCTATAGCGTTAGGATCAAAGAATAGGGGAGGTAGGCCGCGCTCTTGTGGAGTTGGGTCCTGCTTAAGAAGTAGCCTAAGTAACCTAAGATAATTACAAGTTGTTACAAAAGCGGGGTCAGGACATGAGGAGAAATCCGCAAGAAAGCGCATCATAGACTCATCTAGGCTTTCGACGGTAAAAAGAAGGGCATCCTCGAAGGATACTACAGTGGGGTTATAAATAATGGGAAAGTTGTATCGCCCGTGGGGGTGGCATCAAAATCTACCCCTACCCTTTGAGGGTACACCATGTAGGTAGGGTTGTTCCGCTCGAATGGCAGGGTGTTACAAAACGCCATCCAGGCGAGCATGCTGATGTCGCATACTCGCCTCCTCCACAGGGGTTGGCTTTTGTAGCCCTGTACAGTGTGTGGGACTTCAAAAACTTTATTTTGCCAGTAGTCGACCGCTTCTGTGCCCCAAGAGGTCGGGGTCTTTTCCCGCTCTTCCAGCCATCTTTGCCCCAACCGGCCATCGACCGCGATTACCCATCCATCACCTTGAGCGGCAGGACCCTCCACAGACTGTTGGGTAGGAGGAAACTAAAGGGGAATGGATCCTTCCCTAGTTCCTGTATCTCCCACAACACCAGTTCTATGTGGAATCCTGCGGGAAGATCATCAGGGCACGGTGGGAGAGGTGTGGATGGTAGCATGGCTGGCTTGGCTCTCAGTTTTTTTCTGGCTTCCTCCACCAGCTTTTTGCGTCTTTCCCTAGAGGTGGCTTTTCTTTCTGCAGATGGGTCCTCTTGTGGTGGCTCTTGAGACTGCGGCGAGGGGGGTTGTGGGACTACATCCTCCCTGAATTGATTCATGTCGATTTTCAGTTCTGCTTCTTCCCTCTGCCATTCTGCATGTGCTGCTTCTTCCTCGAATCCGAGGGCATCTCGATCTCCTGGGGGATTAGGCTGGCCAGCATTAGGTATTTCGTTGCTCATCCAAGCTCCGCCTAACCTCTGGAGGTAAGGGTGGCATCTGCAATCCAGCGTGTAGGGCTCTTCGTGCCATGCCGAGCTTTCTTTGCATCACCTCCAATGGCTCTCCTTGCGTTGCATGGGTGGCGTCCAGGATGGTGTCGAGGAAGGCCTTCTATTGAGTGGTGCTGAAGGCCACTTGGGGTGCTTCTGCCTTGCTCTCTACGATGATTTTCTCCTTTTCTACTAGAGCAAGGCACCACGCCAGTGTCTTCACCCTCTTTTCATTGTGCGCAACCCACTCCTCTGCTCTTTTGTTCATCACCTCCAAGCTCTCTCCCTGTTTTAGGGTTAGCATCATAAATTTCTGCTCATAGTCTTCCAATTCCCTGACTAGCCTCTCTTGCTCTTCTCTTTCAGAGGTTAGCTGGTCTGTCAGGCACTTGATTTCCTCCTGCTGTTCCTTCATGCCTTGTTTTCTTTCTTCGTCCTTGGCATTCAGCTCAGCCACAAGTGCATCAATCTGAGCAGATTTCGCAGCAAGCTCCTGGTATTGCACTATTAGGAGCTTATGCTCTCTTTGCATTTTTACTAGCTTCTGTGTCTCGTTTTCGAGCTGCTGCCTCCAGTGCTCCTACCTCTTATCCCTAGCCTTCATTTCTTGTCTGAGATCTGCGATCTCCCTCTGCTGCAAGGCTATCATTCTTGTTTTATCCAGCTGGAAGGCGGCCACCGATTCCTTCTCGGCTGCCAACTCAGCCACGACTATCTTGCGTTCCTCCTTAGCTTTCTCCAATTGGGAGAGCAGCTCGGCAACGCATTCGTCGTAATTAGCCGATGGCATCATCGTTGTGTGGATGGGTGAGGTTGAGGCTTCGACTTTTTGCTCGTAGCTGGCCTCTTCTGTCCTGTGGCCGTGGTTTCTATGCTCTGTCCCTGGCCCATCTCTTTGTTGATGAAATACTGCATCCACGCCACGAAGTTTCACATGTCTGCACTGGTCAGGATGCTGGGAGTGATGGTGGTGGGTTTAGCGGAAGGCACTAGGAGGGGAGGAATTGGATGGATCGGGGCCTTGCCCTTGCCCTCAGGGAGGACTGGAGGTGGCACAAACTCTGGCACCTGCGTGCTAGACCTTGGCCCCTCTTCTCTATGCGGGCTTAGGCTCCTTAGTTCATCTGCTTGGCTCTGTTGTTCGATGGACCAGTGGGGTGGCTTCCGCCAAGTCCTCTTCCTCCTTCCTTTGTAGCTCTTCCTCTTCCTCATCCGCTTTTCTTTGCTCTTTCTTCTTTTTCCCTTTTTGTTCTTTTTCCCTCCTTTTCTTCTCTTCTGCTTCTTGTTTCAATGCCTCCTTTGCTTTCTGTAATTCCTCTTTTTCTTTCTCCTCCTCCTGTCTCTTTGTCCTCTCTCTCTCCTTTGCTTCTTTTAGGGACTCTTTCTTCGCCCTTTCCAAGTCTTCTCTCTCATTCTTTCTACCTTCGTCATCCTTCTTCTTCCTCTACGTCGTCTTCTTCTTGGTTTTCATGATTGTCTTTTTGCTAGTCTATCCCTCCCCTTCTTCTTCTGTTTCAGTTCTGTCGGTGGACCTATCTTTGTCCTGGTGAGGAGGCGACCTCTCTAGAGTTTCTCCTTCTTCCTCTTTTGCCTCCTGTGCTTCCTTTACTGCCTTCTAGATGAGTGCAGTCAAGACTCCTCCATACCCAATGAAGGAGGCTTTGGAGGAGGCTTTCTTCCTTTCCGTAACTTTAGAAGCCGGAGATTCTCCTCCTGCTGGTACACTTCCTAGGGCCAGTGCTTTGGCCGCTTGATCAATCGTTTTCTGCACATACCCATTCCAATCTACTTCATCTAGGGTATTGGCTGCTACATTCTCCAGCACAGGTACGCTAATTCGATGCATCAAGGAATTGTAACGCTGGCTGGAGAAGAGCACATGTACCAACTTGGCCTGCAACCTGGCTTCTGTGTCAGGGATGTCCTGGATGCTTATGCCGTCATTTGTGAGCACCTCTTCCTTCTTCATTTTCAGCATGGCATAAACATCCCTTTTTTTTTTCCTTTCTGTCTTTGGTACCAATCCCAAAGCCTTCTCCACCAAGGCTGGATCCAACCGGACTTGTACCTGCTTTGCACCTTCTCCTCTGCCCACTGTTACAATACCACTTTCTTGGTCTGGGTTGTATGTTCTAAGGAACTCCACGCACTTTAGGTGGTCTGACTCCTGCGAGAATTTTTCAATATACTTTGTGAGGTTGCATTGTTCCACCACCCTCCTGGCTGCTTCCTCCTTGGCCACCACGACTTCTATGTTGTGGATGGTTCAGAACTTGAGCTGGCTAAAGGCGCGGTTCTCTAGATGGATGCGGTATTGCTCCCTTTCCTCGTCTGTAACGGGAGTCGATGGGCGCGGTCTTGCTGCGACATTTTATGCTCCTACCATAATTTGAAACTTTCATTAGTATTTTCCACATATCAATTCGCTGGTTGCATGAGAATAAAAACTCTTGAATAAATTTCTTAGGAAGCCATTTTTTCATACTATATGCTTATGCTTTTCACTACCTTTACTTTACTATGTCCCTTTTGATTCATTTCCCATCTGATTCCTTTCACCTTCACCATACCCCCTCCCTTCCATCTTGAAAAGAATCCTTCCTAGGATTGGGGATCAAAAGGTTAGGGGCTTTCGGCATGTTGGGGTAGGAGTTACTTGTGAAGGAGCCAAGTGTAGAAATTTGGATTGTATTCCAGTTGGACGGCGTGGTCCAGATCAAAGGGTCAAATTCCTACGTGTGTGACGTATGTGAGGACATCTATGAGAAAGTCACCAGAGTCGACCCGACTCGCGATGTGGAGCTCTTCCTCTGTTAAGAGGCGGTCAAGATAGGGATGCCCCTTGATATGCTTGTCCATGGGTCGGCCCCGAAGAGTGGTTAACACTCTATACGAGGTAGGCGCGATGTAAGTGGAATCATACTTTGCCATTTTGATGGCTCGGCGTTGCTCGGCGTTGGTCATTATGCGACATCCGTCAACCTCCCATTGCAACCTAAGAGCGTACCACTGTCTCAAGAAAGGTGATCCAGTGTCAACAAGGTGGGATAACCTTGCGATCTCTTGGTCAGTGATAGCAGAAGTGGTCCGTGGATCGTATGACGTGATGAGACGTTGTTTAATGGCTTACTCTTTGGAGACCTCGCTATCGAGCAACTCAGCAGCAGCAGAGCAGAGCGAGAAGCCTTTGCAAATGCGAATTCAAAAGTCTCCCAAGAGCAAGGCATATTGCGCACTTCCGTTGCAAAGGGTTCTTCTAATAGACCCAAGTCCAAGCGGTTGTAGCTGAGGGCTAGCGATACGAAGGTGGCATCGAGTCGTTTAATGCATTCCACTACGTCATCCCTGGTGTCCTCCATAAGGTCAGTGCGGCTAGCGCCAGAAAGGATTTTCGTTCGTAGGAGGGCATAAGGCCGACAGGTGGTTGAGGTTTGGCAGAACAAGCGTTTTTGACCACGAAGATGGGCGGTTCGAAGCTTCCTTGAGCTTGCGGTTGGACTGCTTGGAACATGGGTGGATTAGGGTCAGCCTTAACAGATGGACTGCTATATTCTGCTTTGCTTTAGGATGTCGGATTGACTTGGTCGGGTGATGCCTCCTGTGACAGTGGCTGTTGCTTGGGTCGATAGTTTTGTGCGACTCTCTTGGGCCGAAGCGTAGACGAGTCGGATGGTTGGGGCTCTGGAGAGTGCTACGGCCTATGGTTTTGAGGCATTGGGGGGCGTGGGCTGATTAAACTTGAGGGTGGCGTATGAATAGTGTTTCTTGGCCGTGGGGACCTTTGGGATCCACAGCCAGGTATTTCCCTCGTAGTAGCCTTGTGCATGCAAGATGGCTTTAGGGACCCATCTTTGCTTGATTACGCAGCGCTTTTTGTGACTGAATCTTGGCCTCCTAGGTTTAGAGTTCTGGGTCTTATGAGGATAGGCACGTCGACTCCTAGGCGGTTGTTGCGATTGTTTAGGCACCCATTGGAAGCGAGGCTGTTGGGTCTTCACTTTGATCACTGCAGGCTGCGGTTTATGGAAGTTGGGGAGTGGCAGCCGCGTACTACCCCCCTCCTTAGTCTTGCCTACGGATGTTTCGATCGGTGGCTTTGCGGACGGTGATAATGTCACGCAGCCCTTGCTGAAAGCTGTGACAATGTGCACGTTGCCTATTGCTAGGTGGATGCGCTGCGACTCATAATCAATATTGCAGTGAGTCTGCTTTTTGAAGGTTCGCCCCAGCAGTGACTCCGTACCTGCGTATGTAGTGCTTGACAACACGTAAAAAAGCATTGGAACAGTCTCAGACTCGATAGAAACGACGACTCTGCACTTGCCGAGAAGTGCATATGATTGAGCCCCATATGGGTTTAGCTTGGCAGTTGTGGGTTGAAGTAGTGGTTTGCCAAGTTGGATCCAATGATTGTGGGTTAAGACATTGAAGTCTGCTCCCTCGTTGATCAAGGCATTGAAAGTGCATGTTTGCTTGGCAGTGACCGTGACACGGAGGTAAGCGGGTTTTACGGTTTCCTCATCATCTTCGTTGATTTCAGTGATTGTAGCTGCTCGTATTTTGACCGACGGTTCTAACATTGGTGGCTCATGCAAGGGATGAGTGGGAAGGAAGTACTTCTTGACACGACTGCCATTGAAGAAGCCTATTCCTTCACCGTCTAGGGTCTCAAGCTCGACATTGCCGGTTCGGCTGATTGCACGAACCTTGAAGGGTCCGAGACCTCTGAATTTCATCTTTTGCTTATGCCCTTTAACTAAGTAAAGGAGCACTAAGTCACCTTGTTCGAATCCGCGTTGCTTGACATGCTTGTCGAACCAGCTTTTGCGTCGTGCTTTCTCACAAATCAGCGCGTGGGTGGCTAGAAGACGAGTTTTTGATAGGCATTCCAGCTCAACCAGGCGTTGCATCCATGCTTCCTTCCCTTCCCATCGTTCTTGAAGTGCTATTCTCAGGCTAGAAACGAAGAATTTTAACGGTAGAATTGCCTCAATCCCATAGGTCAGCCTAAAGGGGGTTTGGCCGTCGACAGCCGTTTTATAAGTTGTGGTAGGTCCACAAGGCTGCCATCAACTTGTTGTCCCAGCCGCTTCGTGAGGATGAGACTATTTTAGTCAGGACATTGATAAGAATCTTGTTAGTTGCTTCTGCCTGGCCATTAGCCTGAGGGTAGTATGGTGAGGATTTGCAATGGATGATGAGAAAGGTGGACAGGAGATGTGCTATCACTTCGTTGATGAAGTGTGCCTTGGTCGCTAACTAGTTCAATGGGGCAACCGAAGCGTGAGATCACTTGCTCCCATAAGAACTTTGCGGTTGTCCTAGCGTCGTTTTTTCGTGTGGCTCTGGCCTCTTCCCATTTCGTGAGGTAATCTGTGGCCACTATGATATACTTGGCTTGTGAGTACTGCGCCGCAGGACTGATGGGCCCTATGAAGTCAAATCCCCATTTTTGGAAGGATTGGCGAGCAATAATTGGGGTCAACTCCATTTGATCTTTATGAATCGGGACTTTTTTCCGTTGGCACTCGTCACAATGCTTGACGAATTGCTTGGCATCGCGGAAAAGTGTGGGCCACCATCTGCAGCACCTTTCGCGCTATCGTGTCTCCGCTAAAGTGTCCTCCCGTAATGCTGCTATGTGCCTCCAAGAGCACATCGTGCATCTCATGCTCACACATGCACCTACACAGCAATCCGTCTTGCCCCAGCCTATAGAGTTGGCCTGCAATTAGTTGGTAGGGCTGGATCTTTAGGATTAAGCGCCTAAGTCGAGCCTTTTCTATTGGTCGCTCAAGTAGTCCATGCTCGAGCACTTGGACTATGTCATCCGCCCAATACGGCGTTAGATCAACCTTAAATAAGTCTCTCTCGCTGGATAGGTGGAATAAGTAGGCGTCAGGTAACTCGTCAACGATGCCTTGTCCAACAGCTTCTCCTGTGGGGATGTATGACATGTGATCAGCCATGTAATGCTATTTTCCCTTTCGTACTACCATAAAGAAATCGAACTCTAGGAACAGAAGGAGCCATCGAGCTATGTGCCCTGTAGCACAAGGTTTGTTTACTAAATAGAGCAGGGCTTGATGGTCCACGAAAAAGATGAAGGGTGTGGCCAATAGATAATGCCGGAATTTCTTCACAGCGAACACCATGGCTAGTCCCTCCCTTTCTGTTGTAGAGTAATTCATTTCCGTCTCAGTGAGTTGTCTGCTAGCAAAGCTCATTGGATAATCTAAGTTGTGCTCACCAGGTTGGCACAACACTGCCCCCACGGCAAACTTAGAAGCATCGATGTGCACGTGGAAGGTAATGGTCCAATCTGGGGCTCGTAGAATTGGTGCTATTGTTAGAGCCTTTTTCAATTCTTCGTATGCCCGTTGGCATGCCTCGGTCCACTCAAAGACAATCAACAGCTTGTACAATGGTTGGGCGATCAGCGCGTAGTTTAGTACAAATCGCCGATAGTATCCTGTATGGCCTAAAAAGCATTGAACTCCCTTGTAATTAATTGGGGGTGGAAGATCAACAATAACCCTGACCTTCAAGAAGTCAGTGGCAATGCCGTTCTTCGACACCATGTGTCCTAAGATGCATCCGTGCTTTAGCCAAAACTTACACTTCAAGGGGTTCAAGGAGAGACGATATAAGCGGCACCGTTCAAAGACTGCGCGGAGTTTATCTAAGTGTTCGATCCAGGTCGAATGGACACACAAGTCGTCAACAAAGACCTCTAACTCCTTGCGAAGCATGTCCTTAAAGATGGTGCACATGAGGCATTGGAAAGTGGCGGGGGCATTGGTCAACCCGAAGGGCATAACTATGTATGCAAAGATGCCCCACTTAGTGGCAAAGGCGGTCTTGTGCCTGTCAGCAGGATGCACTTGCACCTGGTTGTACCCTGAGAAGCCATCCAGAAAACTGTAGGCTTCCTTGCCTACCACCCTCTCAAGCATGTGCTTGGTGTACGGCAATGGATAGTTGTCTCTCTTCATAGCAGCGTTCACCTTCTCGTAATTGACGCACACTCGGATTTTTTCGTTCTTCTTCATCACAATGACTATGGGTGATACCCAGTCTGTGTGCTCAATTTCGTAAATGAATCCAGCTCTCATCAGCTTGTCAATTTCCTCTTTGACAGCATGAGCGTGTTTTGGATTCATAGGGTACGGTCGCTGCTTGACCGGCGTTGCGTCCGTCGTCATGGGTATGTTGTGAGTCACAACACTCGGATCTACCCCCTGTAGCTCTTCTAAGGACCATGCAAACACGTCTATGTACTCTCGCAAGAGAGCGATAAGACTCAATTCTTCTTTACCAGTCAAGTCATCGGCAATGAACACTGGTCGGGGTGTTTTCCCTTCCAGGGCTAGGTCTACCTCTTTGACCTTGGCTAGTCCTTCAATTGGTTCGCTCGTCTACCCTTGACGTTTGGCACCTAACAGAACTACCACCCTATCCCCTTTTTTGAATTTCGTGAAGCGTCTAGGGAGGTCCTGCAGCTTTCGCTGTTCTTCTGATTGTGTATCCCTAGGATGTTTTGCCTTTTCCTGCATTAACCGTCTGCCCTCAGGTGGACAGGTAGGTCCCCCTTGGTGCATCTGGTCATGGGCGGCCTAGGGATCTCTGGATCACTGTCCGAAGTAACTTTCGATTCAAAGTCAAACCCTCCATCTTCACTAGAAGAGGCAGTCTCCCCTGGTGGCCGCAATTCAGATGGTGATTCAGTCGTAAGTATTGGCGTCATTCCTGGCTGGGCTAGGCCTGCTTGCTCAAGGTCTATGGCTCCTATTCATTCCAACCAAGCGTGATCACATTCCATGCGCATGACTCCTCGCTCGATTCTAAGGGCCTGCCTTTTTTACGGCTTGGCGTCTGCTCGTATCTGCTCAATTTCTCGTCCTTCAGTGTCGTATTCTATGGTATCTACTTCACCCTCTCTCTCATCACTGAAGGATTGGCAGTCTTTGTATTTGTCGTTGGAATCTTTGTCATCCGACTGCCCGTCGTCTCCTAGGGCTTGGTATGCCTCATGTCATTAGTCAAGAACTAGGGCCCAGTTATACATGAGGTTTAAATCGTGCGCCCGGGTCCATTGCCACTTGGAATCCTCTAAGAGATCCTGGAGTGGTTTGAAATTTGCAGCTGGGTTGCTGGCTAGCTGGTCCGCTAGGTATTCTAGTATCCCCTGGAGTTCCCTTTTGTTGGATGGTACTTGGAAGGTGATAGACTCAGGCTTTCCCCAGCGGCTTCCTGCCATCATGCAGACTGGTGCAGAGAGTGCTACGTTAGACTTGCCGATCATTTTGATGGCCTGCTCATATGCCTCATGATCCAAGAATGGCAGGTCGATTGTAGCGAGAACGTGCATCCAATCCCGCTCATCCTCTGGGCATGGGATATACTTGGTCAAGGACCCATAGGGCTTCTTGACCTGAGTGTTCCCTTTGAGCATGGCAGAGATGGTGTCTAGGTCGACTGGTGAGGTCTTCCAAGTGTCAATCTCTATTCTTACAGCGTCCGTTCTATTGCCAAGGAAGATCAAGCCGTTACCCCAATCTTCAATGACTCTAGCATTGCGCATCCAGGGTCGGCCTAATAGGATATCGTAGTCCACTCCCTTCATAACTATAAAGTCGACAGAGAACTGGACACCTGCGATCTTCACTGGCCAATTCTTCAGCGCCCTGAATGGCTTCACTCTCGTGCCGTTTGCTAGCGTGACATTAAACCTAGCAACTTCGACAGGCAGGTTTCCCCCAAGTCTAAAGCACTGCGTGGCTAAGCACACTAACCCCAGCTCCCATGTCTACGATTCCCTTTCTTATTGTGTCACCCAGGGCTAGGACCGGTAGGACCACATGCATCTCAGAGCCTTCCCAAAAGGCGTTGACGTGCAAGGATTTAGGCACGGAATGTAGCGTCAAACTTGGCAATTGTGTTTCTGTGTCCTGGTCTCGAGGGTCTATAGTGACCTGCTCTTGTGATCCTTCGACCCACTGCTTAACGTCTTGCCATAGGGTAGGATGCTGCTTAAGCAGATCTCCCAGGATAAGTGTTACAGGGGTGGTCACTAGCGTGGTCAGGAGATCGTTAGATACTCGTCCTTCCCCCAGCCTAGACTGTCTAGGCCAATGGCCGCGGCTGATCTGCGGCTTTGTCACGTCTAGGCTTGGTCTTAGCGGCACTGCTTGTGGCACAGTTACTTCTGCCGACTTAGGTTGAGGCAGTGATATTGGCATGCTTATGCTGGAGAGATCATCGATCTCGTCCTCTATGATGGGCTCAGCGTCTTTGAGATGCTGTTGAGCCTCCCTTACCCATTCCTTCACCTTTTCTATGGCCTCTAATTGTCGCTTCGGATGCGGGTATTCCCCTACCTTAGCGCTTCCTATTTCGGCTGTCTTAGGGGCTGAAGTCTCTGCCTCTGCGTCTGAAACCTTCTTACCCACAGGTAGAGACGTAGCACTCTCGGTCTTTAGTGCGACCTTAGCTTCCGATCTCTTCTTTTTTCACCTGCGACTTTTCTTTCCTATCGAGGTTGCGTCAAGATTGCTAGGTCATGGCAGAGAGATGCTGGCCTGCTTCGTTTGGGCTTGGGTCATAACCGGCAATAGAATAGGTGTGGCCTCCCCATCAGGGTTTTTGACACCAAACAGTCCCAATGGGACAGATGGCAAGTTGGTTGAACTAGAGGATGGCTTTCGCTTTGGGCAATCTATGAAAAGATGGGTGATTCCGCACTCTTCGCACCTTTGGTCAGCCTTGTCTCTGCTTTGCTGCTCTCTTTCAGGGCAGCGTGATGAGACATGACCGGGGTGACCACAAGTCCAACAAGTGGCCGGATCCTTCGGCTGCCCTCCTAGGCCTCTACCTCGCCCTCATCCTAGCACCATCATCGGCACGGGTCGATAATCCATGAGAATCACATTGCCCTCATCGCCATGCGAGACGTAAGGGTATATGTAAGTCTCTTCATCGTTCGGCTCCTCCACGTAGTGTACTGGAGCATCGCTCAGTGGGTGGGTCACGTAAGGACCAGGCGGTCTAGGAATGCCTGTAGGATTTATGTCCATTCTAGGGACGGTTGGTTTCATATCGTTAGGCGTGGGAAGAGCCAATGGGGCTCCCCTTCCAAAGAATGGCTGCGGCCTATTTGCTAGGTAAGGCTGGCCATAAGGTTGCGAGTATGGAAGCTTCTTGGTAATCTACAATGTGCGACATCATGGCCGATTCTACCGCAGTTAGTGCAAGGTCTTGACCTAGAGTCTTGAAACTCGGCCGGAAAGTGGTTTCCGCCATAGTATATGCATTGGACGTGCGAGCGCGTTGGTCGTCTCAACATGTCTTGTAACTTGGCTAATTCCATCTTGACCTCAGCCAAGCCTTGGTCTGTCTCGGTGGCCTTCCCCTTATCTTGGGATGATGGGATGGACTGCTCACTAGAGGCTGACGTTCTCTCTGAGCTTCACGAGTTGGGTTCTTCTAGATTTGAGCTCCTAGAGCTCCGCTCTTTCAGTTGGTCATCGACTCTGATGGCTTCCTCAAACACTCTAGCCACCATGTCCCGCTGCAAGCTTAAATTGCTTGCCAAAGCCTTATATAACTCCTCGTCCCAAATTCCGCTGATGAATACAGTCGAAACTGCTCTGTCAGTCGGTCGCTCGCCTAGAGGGATTCTCTTAAAGAGACTCCTCTCATGGGTCACGTAGTCGTGGATGTCCTCCTTCTCTTTCTGCTTGACGTTCATCAAGCGTACTAGCAGGTTATCAGAGTATCCGGGCTCGGCGAATCTCTTGACGAAGGGATCCTTGAGATTATTGAAGTTGGCTCGTTCTACGGCATCCAGGCTTGTATATCACGTCCTACCCTTGTCACCTAGGCAAAGCCCGAATGCTTGCAAACATTGAGTCTAGTCATTAAGGCCGTTGGCTTCGCACACTTGCTCAAACTGCTCAACAAAGCTGTATGGATCGTCATGCGGTTGGTACTTATCGAGTCACTTGGCAACAATCGGTATTTTTGCCTGGCTTTTTGGGCCTTGGTTCGCCCCTAATCCTGCAAGCAGAGACGTCACTAGTGCGGTGGCACTCTGCTCTAGTGCGGTGTTATCGAGCAGTCGTTTCATGAGGAGCTCGCTCAATGTCAAGTCTCCCTCTAGTGCTCTCTCATGGTCCGTTCGGTTTCGACCAGCCAAGTTCAGCACTCGCTGCAGCTCATGCAGCTCCATGCTTTGCCTTTGGCTCCTAGCATTGCGGGCTAGCCTTCTCTCCTCCTCTAGGTTTGTAATGATTGCATATGTTGTCCTGCCGCAGTGCTCGTACCGGGCGTGCGCGTCATAACTGCTCACTAGCTGCTGCTGGATAGCGTCTGGAAATACACTCAAATAGAGCTCCTCATTAGACCGATGGTCTGAGCTTTCTTCCGTCATGGTCAAATTCTTGCGCTCCATTGCGCTGTCGATCAGGTTGAATAGACTTGACAGATCCTCGTCGTTGGCGTTCCTTGCTTGGTCCTACTCTGTGCTTTGTTGGTTTGTCTATATCTTGAGTCCTCTCCTATTTGTGGGTTCCTTGAGTGTTTTATCTGAGTGGGTTCCTTTGGTTATTGAATGCAGACCTCAATTTATGGTCACTCAGTGAGTGCGTCGTTTCTCGTGCACTTGTGCCCAATCAGGCTTTCAGCTTTCTTAAGTGTACTTCAAGTGCGAAAATTCCATGTGAGTGCAGTGACCAATTCCTCAGTGTCCTACACACTATCGCTTGTTTCGGGCCTGATAGGCTTGTAGGTCCATTTTCTGGCCGTTTAGTCAGGGTTTAGGGTTACCTTGTATGTTGCCTTGTTCGCTTTCGGTTGATCAAGTTTTACGGTTCAACGGCTCGTGTCCAAGTCCTTGGGTCCCACAACTGTCCACTTCTAGCTACTAAGCGGATGCGCACTACAATTTCTCTTGTCACGTGTGCCAGAATCAAGTTCTGAGCGCCCGAAGGGTTTCGATAGTTTGCGCTAATGCGTATTTGTCGGGTCAGGTCAAATTTCTAATAGATTTCACAAAAAATTGCACTCGGACTAACTGGTCCGAATTGCAGGGTTCGAGTAGGTCACTCGGACGGGCCCAGGCATGGGGTGGAGGGCCGAATTTCTGGATTTGACTCGGACGATTTTGATTCAGACGCGCCGAATGGCGGATTCGGACAGGGTAATTTGGACGGGCCGAATGACGCTTGGATGAGGGCCGAATCCCGGGTGTGGCTGAGGGCCGAATTTGAGACTCGGACGGGCCGAAGCCGGATGTGCCACGTGGCAAAGAGCTTTGACTCGGACGGCCGAGTGGGTTGACTCGAACAGTTGCCTCGGACGGGCCGAGGATCGGGCAAAGGGCCACTAGGGTTTGGCCGAGTGGGCCGAGTGACAAGGGCCGAGGGTCGATTCTGGGACTCGGCCCAGGAGAGGCCACTCGGACGGGCTGAATGCGGTGCACGTAACCCGCACGAACACGATTTCGATTGTTTTACCAAATGTTGGCCGGCGCCATGGTCATGCACTTCTAGATCCTATCTAGGGAAGTAGAGGGAGAGGTTTGTATACCTGAACGGGCCGGTAAGTGCGTCGGTGATGCGATCGAATCAACACGGGCTGGAGCTCTCTCTCTCTCTCTCTCACTGAAATGGCACAAATGAGCTCTCTTTTGGCCTCTTGGCTCCTCTATGCCTTCCCAAATGTGGCGTTCACGCCCCCAATCACTCACTTGCCGATCTTAGGCATAATTAGCGAGCATTTTACACATTTTGCACGATTTTTTTTCCCTGTTTTGCCCAATTTTGAAATAGTAAACCCTACACTTTTCCGGTTCGATTTCCTAATGCTAACCTATGCTAAATGCAACAAAGATTGAAGGCAAAAAACTGAAATAGATTCTCCATGCTTTCCAATCATCAAACAACCAAAATATCCCAAAATACTTACTTGTTTTGAAGATTAAAAACCCCCAAACTTCCTAGCTATCTCAAGCTCCGTTTCGGGGATGAGTATCCTACTTCGATGCTCGATATGAGGCACGCAAGTGCTCAAGCTTGAATCCATTGGTCCCGGTACGGAACCAAAATGTGGGAGCTCTTGCTCAATTGCCAAGACCCACAGACCGCTTATTGTTTCAAGCGTTCCAAGCAAGCTCTAATGGCTATCTCTCACCTAGCCGACGCGCCGTCGATCCTACGAGTGTAGTGAGCTTACCTTGATACTTGATCGAGTACCCTCCTCTCTCTTGCACTCCGGTAGCTCCACGATTCTTGATGCTAGCTCAAGCATCCTCAAGCCTCCTCCATCTCCGAGCTCCATCCTCCATAGCCGTGCACGCAAGAGAAGAGAAGAGAAGAGAAGAGAAGAGAAGAGAAGAGAAGAAGAGAAGAGGAGATGGTGAAGAGCTTCACCCTCTTGATCCCTCACTCCCACACACACTCACTCCCTCACACTCTCACACTCCCTCTCTCAAGAGCACACACAAGCAAGAAGGAGAGAAGAAGAGAGGAAGAAGAAGACTCTTTTTGCCAGACACCAAAGAATGAGCTTCTCATTCACTTTTCAAATATACAAAGCCCTAAATCCTTTTTGGGCGGTCATCCCCTTTTCCCTTTTTTTACATGGCCGGCCATAGCCTAGGCTCTTTTTCCCATTTCCCACCATTCTAATTTATCATGTTCCCAACTAATGCGTACACTTTGCACAGGAGCGAGCCTGGCACTCTTTTACAAGGATTTGGGAGCGCTTCTATATTTAATGGTGCGCCTTTTACTCTTTTGTCACCTCGGGCGACACTAAGAATTTCTGAGGGTTGTGCCCGAACCTTTAAATTTTTCAGGGTCTGGTTACCAGTCAAGGCGCCCTTTTTCGCTATTTCCATTTTTTTTGTTTTTCGCTCCTCTGTGCTGCGGGAAACATGGTAATACTATTCATCATTTCCATGGCTCCTATTTGTAGGACTTTTCTTATCCACAATGAGGGCTGATTTGTACAAGAGATTTAGTTCATGCACCTTGGTTCATTGCCACTCTGGATTCTCTATGAGATCTTTAAGAGGCTTAAAGTTTGCAGCTAGGTTACTAGCCAGGTCTCTTGTCAGGTAATCAAGAATTCTATGGAGGTCAAGTTTATTAGCTGGTACATGGTAGGTGATAGGCATTGGTTGGCTAATGGAAATCCTGGCCATCATGCAAAGAGATATTGATGATGTATCATAATTCTTGGGCAACTTAGAAGCTGTGACTTTGTTGGGTTTACTTTCTACAGCTTGCCTATAGTCATCCACATCATTTGAGAATTGTAAGTTGATGGTTGCCAATACATGCATCCAATCAGGCCCATCCTTAGAACAAGGAATATAATTAGTTAAGGGTCCATGTTCAGCTTTCCTTGTGAGTCACCCTTTAGTATTGTAGAGATAGCATTAAAGTCAACTGGTGAGGTTTTCCAAGTTTTTATCTCTACTCAAACAACTTCTATTCTATTGTCCAAGAATATCATGGCACTACCCCAATCCTGTATCACTCGAGCATTTCTCTTCCATGGCCTACCTAATAGATGTTGAGATATCGAGCTCCACTCGTGATACGCCAGGGTGACCGTTGTGTATTTATGTCACCGACTTGTCAGTTCCAGACGCGGTTGGTACACCGCCCATGAATAATAGCTACATGATAGCTATCCTTATCTACTCTAGTTCGTGGCTCAGTTAGTATGCCACCTTAGTTAGTTGAGTTTGGTTTGAGACCCATATATAGGGTTCTTCTATTTCTTTGTACTTGAGTTCTTTTTGGCTTACACAACTAAGAAGAGGAAAACTGTTTTTCAGCCTCCACCCTTGTGTGTATTCCCCCATTGTGCAAGCAAGAAAGCTACAAGTGAGACTCCTTCCTTCTCTCCCACAATCTTGACATGGTATCAGAGCCTTGTTCGTGGTAAGGAGCTCAAGAAAGCAAGCCAAGCTCGCGGTGTTCTGGTAAGAGGAGCAGTGTTGCTTTCATTTTCTGTTTTGGGAGCAGATCTCTGCAGGTAGCACAGCTGGAAGTTGCAAGAGTGTATTGTTTCAGGTTGAGACGCCCTTCGCGGTGAAGCAAGAGGGCAGTATATGCTGCGGGCTAGAGCTTTAGCTCTTGGCGACCCTGTTTTTTTGATTTGGGGCCATTTCGGGGCCTGTTTTGAAGGCAGAAGTTTTCTGCACGCACTCAGGAAAAGGCCCTGTTTTATGCTGTGCAGCCACTGTTCTACAGGTCGGTGAAAAGTTACTGTAGAAATTGCATCGTATGCTTATGTGTAGAGACATTGGGAGTTACAGAATCATCCTTGGTTCCTGTTTATGCAAAATCGTCACTAGGAAGTGACTGTGTGGTCAAATACCACTTTCGCCACTTTTGCAGATTTGCCCTTGTGAGGCTGAAGCTGTGTTCTTTGCAGTGACAGAACTTTTTGCAATATTCTGTAATGGCGTCTGATTCTCTCTCACAGATTATCACTGAAAAGCTTGACAAGAACAACTTCCAAGCATGGAAGTTTAGAATGACGAATTTCCTTATGGGAAAAGGATATTGGGAGTTTGTTGCAAGAAATGAAGAAGAACCAGTTCTTCCTGATGTTCCCAATCAACAGCAAATGCAGGCATTCAAAGCATGGCATGAGAGAGCCAGGAAAGTTATGTACTGGCTGTCTATCAGTATTTCAAACTCTATGATTGTGCATATTCAGGATGCAAGTACGCCAAAGGAGGCATGGGATACTTTGTCAAAAATGTATAGCACAAATACGCAAGCCAAGAAAATGCAGCTCAAGCAAGAGTTGCATAATGTGCAAAGAGAAAATATGAGCATCAATGACTACCACATGAAGGTGAAGAAGATTGCAGATGCACTTGCTTCCATTGGGTCGCCAGTGGAAGATGATGATTTAGTTTCCGTGACCTTGAATGGTCTAGGAAAGGATTATGCACAGTTTCGAACATCCATTTCCGTTCGTGAAAGATTTCCTGACTTTGAGGAGTTGATTGCTCTTCTAATTTCTGAGGAGCAGAGAAATGGTGGTGCATCTTCTTCAGGAGGAACTTCAAAGGAAGCTGTCTTCTACTCAAATGCTGGAAGAGGTAGAGGCAGAGGTAGAGGAGGCCGATTTGGAGGCCGTGGTAGAAATCAGAATATGCAGCAAACTCAAGAAAACCAGTCCTATGGAGGAGGACGTGGTAACTCTAGAGGCAGGGGGAGCCAAAGAGGTCGTGGTGGATGGCAAAGAGGCCAAAATGCAAACAGTAATGTTGAATGCTACTATTATGGTAAAATGGGACATATGGCTAAAGACTGCTACAAAAAGCAGAATGACATCATGAATGGAAAACTGCAACAAGGAAATTATGCATCTTCTAGTAGACAGGGTGATGACAGAAATGAGCATTTGTTCATGGTGCAGCACATGAACAATTCTGTGACAAGTGCAGAAGAAAGCAACGATGTATGGTATGTTGACTCAGGTGCGTCAAACCACATGACAGGTCATGCAGAATGGATGGAGGATGCAAGGAAAATGGAAAAACCAAGATTTGTGGAGACTGATGATGATACTGCACATCCTATTGTGTAGATTGGAAAAATTTCTTTGTCTATGCAGGATGGGAAAAAGAAATACCTGTCCGATGTATTTCATGTCTCGAATATCACCAAGAATCTGGTCTCTGTTGGTCAAATGGTTGAGCAGGGCTTGCAGGTCAGATTTAATCCTCATGGATGCTTTGTTGAGGATATGAAAAATAAAGGTCGCTTGATAGCAAAAGGAAAGAAGAAGGACAGAATGTTTACATTGGATGCAGACATGTCTGAATTGAGTGCAACAATGTTTGCACATGGGACCGGTGTAGTTGCAGATATTGATATCTGGCATAAACGCATTGGTCATGTTAATGTACAGCGACTTAAATCAATGCAGGCCCAAAATATTGTTGCAGGATTGCCTAAATTCAAGGTTGCAGAAATGCATAAGGTATGTGAAGCCTGTCAGTTTGGAAAACAGGCAAGGAAACCATTTCCTAGACATGTTCAAGAGAGTAAGAAGCCATTGGAATTAATCCACTCTGATGTGTGGACTACTAAAGCTGCATCTCTTGGAGGCTGTCATTATTTTATCAGTTTTATTGATGACTATAGCAGAAAAGTTTGGGTGTATTTTATGAAAAAGAAAAGTGAAGTTTTTGGGCATTTCAAAACTCTTAAAGCTATGGTTGAAAAAGAAACAGGCCTGCAAGTAAAATGCCTAAGGTCAGATGGAGGGGGAGAGTACCTCTCAAATGAGTTTGCAAGGTTCTTGCAGGAGCATGGCATAAAGCAGCAATATTCATGCAGTCATACCCCACAGCAAAATGGAATTGCAGAAAGAAAAAACAGACATATTGGAGAGGTGTCTCGTGCCATGCTCAATGAAAAAGACCTGCCAGATTTTTATTGGGCTGAAGCAGTTGCTACAGCAGTCTACATAATGAACAGGACTCCCACTGCAGCAATACATGGAATGACTCCAGAGGAGAGGTATACTGGTAGGAAACCAGATATTTCTCATTTGAAAATTTTTGGTTGCATTGCCTATGTACATGTGCCAAATGAGTCGAGATCCAAGTTGGATCCAAAAGCTGAGAAGTGCATCTTTATTGGTTACTCTCTGCAGCAAAAAGGGTATAGATGCTATAACCCTTCTACTCGTAAGTTTACAGTGAGCAGAGATGTTGTTTTTGATGAGATGAGTAGCTGGTATAAACCAGTAAATGTGATTGATGATGTAGATGCACAAAATGGTAACGCTGCACAGAATTCACAGCAGCAGTCACAAAATATTAGTGGACCTAGAGCGTCCTCTAGCAGTGGTTCACATTCTTCGCCATGGACAGGTAGATTGAGATCAGGAGAATCTTCTCAAAGTAATGCAGATAGTGGTATGCAGGTATCACGAAAAGGAAAAGAGAAGGTTGATCAGCCCATGTTTGATGTGAATGCACGTCACTCTTATGTGGATGGTGAATCCAGTGGCTCAGAACAGAGCATTGATGATGAGTTGGGTATTCCTTCTATTGTTACACCTGGAGTAAGGAAGACCAGGGATGTTTTGAGAGCACCTGGGAGTGAACCCACTTTGCGCAGGTCTACCAGAGTTAGGTATCCTGTGGATAGGTTGAAATATGATGGATTTACAGCCATTCACTATGTATATATGGTCAAGGTGATACAAGAACCAGAACCCACTTCTTTTGAGCAAGCCATGGGAAAAGAAAAATGGGAGAAAGCCATGGATGAAGAAATGGATGCCTTGGAAGCAAATGCTACATGGGAATTGGTACCTTTACCTAAAGGTAAAAATGCAATTGGCTGTAAGTGGGTTTATAAGGTGAAGCACAATGCAGATGGTTCTGTGAAAAGATACAAGGCAAGATTAGTAGTCAAGGGGTATGCACAAACATATGGCATTGACTATGAAGAAACATTCAGTCCGGTTGCAAGGATGGCAACTGTAAGAGCAGTCATTGCTATGGCTGCATCAAAGGGATGGTCTTTACATCAGATGGATGTAAAGAATGCCTTCTTGCATGGTGATTTGCAAGAAGAGGTCTATATGGAGCAGCCACCAGGTTATGTGCATGCTGTTCATCCTGAGTTTGTTTGCAGGTTGAAGAAAGCCTTGTATGGCTTGAAGTCTTCCTTGTATGGCTTGAAGCAAGCACCTAGAGCATGGTCTGACAAGATAGGACAGTATCTTGTCACTATTGGCTTTCAGATTTCCAAGGCAGATTTCTCACTTTATGTGAGAAAAACAGAGAAAGGTATTATGCTACTTGTCATTTATGTTGATTTGATTATGACAGGTGACAGTGATGAAGATATCCTTCATGTGAAAATGCTATTGAAGCAGAAGTTTGAGATGAAGGATTTGGGAGAGCTGCGTTATTTCTTGGGCATTGAGGTGATTAGATCACCAAGTGGGATACAGCTCTTGCAGAGGCAGTATGGATTGGACATGATGTCCAAATATGGGATGACAGGTTGTAAGCCTATTTCAGTTCCTTTGGAGCAGAATGTGAAGTTGAGCACAGATGCAGGTGAGCTTCTAGAAGACCCTAGTATGTACAGACGCATAGTAGGAAGTTTGATTTATATGACTATTACCAGGCCAGATTTGAGCTATGCTGTTGGATTGGTAAGTCAGTTTATGCAGGCTCCAAGGAAACCACATTTGGATGCGGCTAGACGCATACTCAGGTATGTGAAGTCCACATTGCAGTATGGACTATTTTATGAGACTGGGGTTCAGATACATTTGCATGGATACACTGATGGTGATTGGGCTGGTAGTATTTCTGATAGACGATCTACCAGTGGATATGTGTTCTCTTTTGGGAGTGCTGCAGTCACTTGGAGCAGCAAGAAACAGCCTACAGTTGCCTTGTCGAGTACAGAGGCTGAGTACAGGGGTGCAGCAATGGCTGCATGTGAGGTAGCTTGGTTGCATAAGCTACTTTATGATATGCATCAGTCTACAGATGGACCAGTTGTCATTTATTGTGACAACATGAGTAGTATACACTTGGCAAATAACCCAGTCTATCATGCTAGAACAAAGCACATTGAGGTGCATTATCACTATGTGCGAGAGAGGGTTTTACTAGGTCTTATTGATCTAGTTTATGTCAGCACAGAGGATCAGGTAGCTGACATATTCACGAAGGCATTGGGCGCAGAGAAACTGCGCAAGTTCAGAGACCTGCTTGGTGTGTAGGAATTGGGATTGAGCTCGAGGGGGAGTGTTGAGATATCGAGCTCCACTCGTGATACGCCAGGGTGACCGTTGTGTATTTATGTCACCGACTTGTCAGTTCCAGACGCGGTTGGTACACCGCCCATGAATAATAGCTACATGATAGCTATCCTTATCTACTCTAGTTCGTGGCTCAGTTAGTATGCCACCTTAGTTAGTTGAGTTTGGTTTGAGACCCATATATAGGGTTCTTCTATTTCTTTGTACTTGAGTTCTTTTTTGGCTTACACAACTAAGAAGAGGAAAACTGTTTTTCAGCCTCCACCCTTGTGTGTATTCCCCCATTGTGCAAGCAAGAAAGCTACAAGTGAGACTCCTTCCTTCTCTCCCACAATCTTGACAATAGAATATCGTAGTCCACTCCCTTCATGACTATGAAGTTAATCAAGAATTGGATTCCTGCTATCTTTAGAGGCCTATTTTTTAGCACTTTGAATGTGACTTTCATTCCATTTGCTAGTGTAACATTAAACTATAGTTTCAACTAGTTGGTTTCCCCAGGCTTGCAGAACTTTGTGGCTAAGTACACTAACACCTGCTCATGTGTCCATAATTAATTTCCATGTGGCATCACCTAACGCAACAATAGGTAAGACTGTATGCATTTTTGTTCCCTCCCAAAAGGCATTTGCTTGTAGGGATCTAGATAATGGATTCAAGGTTAAGCTTGGTATATAGATCTCTATGTCATGGTCCAAAAAATTGGTCACTGCATGTTTGTCAAGCCTTTCTACCCACTACTTTAATACTTGATATAGCATGGGGATTTGCGTAAGAAATTCTCCAAATGGCAAGGCCATAGGAGTTGATATCAATGTCGTTTCCTCTAACTCAAGGCTTTTTTGCTAATGCTCTTGGATAGATCGTCTATCGTGGCATCTAGGTTCTGTTTGTGTGGTGCTACATGGGGTTTTGATGTGCCTCTTGATCTTAAGTGCCTAGGGAAGACTGGTGGACTCATGCTAGAAAGGTCATTAATCTCATCCTCCATGATAGGCTCTGCATCTTGCAGGTGCACTTGAGCTTCTCTCACCCACTCTTTGACTTTTTTCACCACTTCTAATTGATATTTTGGGTCAAGATATTCTCTAACATTGGCACTTCTCTTTTTCAATATATTGTGAGTAGATGTTTCTACCTTCATATCCATATCATGTTTCCCTTTGGTAAGTGTGGTGGCACTATTAGTTTTGAGTGTTATCTTGGTGTCCGCCCTCTTCCTTCTCCTTCTTTGACTCTTCTTTCCATTAGATGTTACATCTAAGTTGCTAGGTCCAAGTAACGAGATACATGCCGGCTTCATTTGATCTGGGGTCATGACGTTGAGTGGGATTGGTGTGGCTTCATAATCAAATGTTTTGACACTAAAAAGTCCAAGAGAAACTGATGGCACAATTGTTGTACTAGTGGAGGGTTTTCGTCTAGGGAGATCAACATACAAATGTATAACTCCACACTTTATACATCTCAAGTCAGCTTTGTCCTTATTTGCTTGGTCCTTTTTAAGGAAACGATATCAAATGTGTCCTGGATGTCCACAAGTCCAATATGCTAGTGGCTCTTGGTTCAGGTCCCCCTCCTAGACCTCTATCTCTTCCCCTACCTAAAGCTATAACTGGCACTGGTCTAAAGTCCATCAATATAGGACTACCCTCCTCGTCATAGGAGACATAGGGATTCACATATGTTTTGTCGTTCAATGGCTCCTCTACAAAGGGTAACGGTGCATTGCTTGATGTGTTAGTCACTATGGGTCTTGGTGGCCTTGGGATTCTTGTGGGTTGATGTCAATCCTAGGAGTAGTTGGCTTAAATTCATTGGGTGTTGGTAGAGCTAATGGGGCTCCTCTTCCAAATTTTGTTTGTCATGGATCGTAGGGTTGAGTATAGGGTTGTGGGTATGGGAGCTTTCTTGGCAATTGGCAATGCAATGCATCATGTCCAAACCTATCATAGTAGCACAAGGTCATGATCTAGGGTTGAGACATTTAGTTGGAAGATGGTTTCCACCACAATGCACATACTACATGTGGAGTCACACTGGCCTTCTCAACATCTCTTGTGGCTTGGCCAATTCTAACTTCAAGCAGCTATTTCTTAGTTTTAGTCAATGTTTTTTCCCTTATCTTGTGTACCATGACTTGATCGATCACCAATGATTGTGGTTCTCTTGGTGTTCCCAGAGGTGATGTTATCTTGTGGTATGACACTTGAGCTTCTCTCTCTCAAGAAGTCATCCATGCGCATTGCTGCTTCAAAGACCCTGGCTAATATGTCTCTTTGCAGATTCAAGTTACTATCTAAGGCCTTATAGAGCTCTTCATTTCAGATTTCATTGATAAACATGGTGGAGACTACTCTCTCATTGGGTCGCTCCATTCACTGGAATCTTCTTGTAGTAGAGACTTCTCACATGAGTGACATAGTCTTGAATTTCCTCCTTGTCTTTTTGGCTAACATTCATCAACCTAACAATGAGGTTATTTTAGGATTCAGCTTCGGAACATCTCTTAATGAAAATATCCTTTAGGTTATTAAAGTTGTTGTGCTCAATATAATCTAGGCTAGTAAACCAAGTTCTCATCCCTTGTTCCCTAGGCAGAGTCCAAAGGCTTGAGCACCCTGAGTAGGGTCCATGAGGCTGTTTGCCTCAAATACCAGCTCAAACTTCTCAACAAAGCTATAAGGATCATTACCTATCTAATATAGCTAGCAATGAAGCTACTAGCGCTGCTCTGCCTTGCTCTATTATAATGTCCCCATTACTTAATTTATTTTAGTAAACAATGTGCATATACATTCCAAAGAAAATTGATTTCTATTGCACATTTTTTTAAAAATTATAAAACTGGCTCTACTTATGAAGATAATTGTTATTATTAATAAGGTATTATATGTCAGTTCATGGAAGAAAGACTTGGAAAACCCTCCCAAGACTAGCTTATTAAAACTATGTTTGTAGTATAGAACAACAAGAAGAACTAGCCTAGTGGATAGTCACTTGGCAGTTAAGTGCACTTGGGTGATGACATTGCTTGGATGGGTGACCTCCCGAGAAGATTTTCCTACAAGCTAGTGGGAGCTTCTCATGCACAACCAACAGTGCCAACGAAGCCTTTGTAGCCCATTGCCAAGTATGCCAAGGAAAAGATGCCAAGGTCTATGCCTTGGTCATTCGCCTTGGAGCGATGCCCGCCCGGCCACACGGCGCATAGTGCAGTGCTCACCCATATATTTGCGTTGCTAAAAAAATAGAGCCCTTCCTTGACATCATCGATGATGTTGTCAAAAGAGCTAAAAGAAAGTGTCCCCTCTTTATCATCAATGATGTCATCAAGAACACTAAAAAGCAAATGTCCTCTTTTTACCCCCCTCCCTAGTTACTATAGAAATAGGGGTAGAGCATCACGTCAGGAACACACATAGACACACAACCATCCATGCAGAAGTCTCTTTGCTACTATTGACGCGACGAAGCTCTACTGCAATCAACCGAGCCTCTCTTTCTCTCTCTCTCTCCACCCCTATGCGGAAGCGTTGCCCAAACCCATCAAGCTTCTTCCATGGCTCCCAAGAGACGTTGAGGTACTGAGCAAGGTCATGCTGAGAGAGCTTCCCAACGTGAGGAAATGGCCGTTGTTGCTGAGGAAATTCAACATGATGTTGAAGCACAAGCGGAAGTTAACCCCGAACCCATTTAAACCGAAGAACCAACCATCCCACAACAAGTCAAGGTTGCGGCCATAAATCGTAATCACGATGGATGGTCGAACAGAGATCATTATGTTTAGTACAGAGATCATTATGTTTAGTACAGAAAGGGATTAATTTTTAAGCTATTAATTCTACAATTTCCTAATAAGGGATAAGCTAGTCCGTTACATAGATTACAATCAGTTAGAACGTACTTAAACTTACAAAAAAACATGTAAGTATTATCAATGGATTTTAGGAAGGAACACAGGAATTGATGGAGGGGATAGATTCCATGCGTCACATACATTAACAAGTGTGTTAAAAAAGTCTTATGGGTATGACTGCTTTTAGATTTGTGAATGATGAATAATGTCCAAACAGTGTGGTAGTATGCCTTGCTAATTGGAAAACTAAGAAAACCCCATCAAGGAAAGTGGGAGGTTTCGATCCTGACGATTAGATGCCGATGATTGGATGGACCTGATAAGTCAGGTAACTTTCCAACACTAGATAGAGCTGATTAAATCGTGACCCTCCCGATACCGATAGGATTAGTTACCAGGTTTAGCACCATTTTAGGTGATCGGAGCTGAGATTTTACCTTATGGATAGGGGGATCGAGTTACACTCTCCCTCGTCTCTCACTCTCTTTGAACCAAGTGCGGTGTTAACCTCACTCCTGCCTTTGATTGATTACAAAGTGGTCTTTCATAGGTGGGCGTTAGATTGCTGTTAGGGGTGACTTGTCCATGCTTCCCTTGTGAAGTAGAACTAAGATTCCCATGTTCAACTAAGTCCAAGGTTTCCCATGGGGAGACAGGATGGTGATGTGCATGGATATGAATTTCAATCGACTATTAAGAGGACTCCTCCGGGTCTGTTGGAGGAGGCACCTCACATCTGTAGAATATAAGATTAGGCTCTAACGCTCTCTCTCTATCGGCATTTCCCCTGGCTCAATTCTTGCCTGCAATGGCTAGAACTCCTTGGATCTCGTTAAGCTCTATTTCCTGGCATAGTCTCTATGATATCCCAACTTTAATTTAAAATCTTTCCAACTTCTCGCAAAATGGACTTCAAGAAATCTAAAATCATTAAATAGAGAAGATCTTGAGCAAAAAGACTCGAGGATCGTAACCTGACATTTTTCAGATTGACAAGGACTGTAGCCACTTGTTAGAGAAGTTGTCGTGTGAATGACAGGTATGAGTCATATTAGTCATTACTGGTCCAAAAATACTAGATTTTTGAACAAAACTAGCATATTTTAAATATTTCTATATTATTGATTATAAATATCCTAAAAAGCTATGAAAACTTCTAGAATAGGGTGTTATGTTTAAAAAAAAGTGGTTTTTTCAGTCTGTTTTGGAGATTTAATGCAAAAAGAAGGACTAATGAAATCACACGCGTCGTGATTACAGTTTACAGGTAGCAAACAACACTTCAAAGAGGAAGAAGAAGAATGAGTGATTTGGAAGAATTCTAACTAGGTATCCTAGAGTTTTACCCCCCTTTCGGAGCCAACAAAACCATGAGATTTGTGGTTTGAGTATCATATTGCTGATTTTGCCAAGATCCCCTCCATAAAGAACTCTTCTTCTTAGCCGCAACCCTTCTTCTCTAATTTACCCATAAATAAGAGGCATGGGGAGCCATTGAGAGAAGTTCGAGCAAGATGGGAGAGGCCCTTCTTAGGAGTATAGAACAAGAGGGAGTGAAGCAAGAGAAGCGCAAGCACGGGAGTTCCTCATTAGGAGGAAAAGGAGGATACTCCATGAGCTCACAAATTCAATTCCTCCATCCCTTATATCATTTTCCCCCTGTGGAATCAAGACTCTTCTCGACTTCTCAAAATTCTTGGTGATCGCTCCTCCCCCCCCCCCCCCCCCCCAAATCAAACAAAATTATGTCAATCTAATTACCCCCAAGCTCCTTCGCCAAATTTTCCTTTTTTGCATTCTCGCGATTAAAGACCATGGCCCTGAAGAAGAAAGCTACGAAGGTCGCGAAGGTAGGAGCTACCAATAATACTGCGGACATAATTACTACAAATGAAATGGCGAGTATGGGGATTACAAACGAAGCTGTGAATACCATCAATCAAGCACCTATCATGGATCTTTAAGTACTAATTTTCTTAAATAAAAGTAGCTAGCATGCCTTTATCCCATGAATTTGCAACAAAATCTGCATGTGAAGAACAAGATTTTATTCGATTCTTGCATATAATTTCTTTGAGGAATTCTTAACCGCGAATTCCAAGGGTTAACTTGGGTCTGTGTACAAGATGAACCTAAGTGAGTACAAGGTACTGTGTCCCTAAAATATTTAATATTTTTTATTTTTGTATTGATCAAACAAAATCTCTGAATCACAAACACTAATCCTCAGTGTGTACGAGACCTTGAGATGCAACTGCTAAATGATACTGTTCCTAATTAAACTAATCAAAATTTTCTTTTATTGCAGGTAAAGACCCACGAAACTCCAAGGGAGTTATCCTCAAGTATGAAATTCTTGCTTAAATTCAATCCAAACTAATCCCTAAGGAAGAGGGAGTCCAAGAAGACTATTGGAAGGTATTGCCACATGTTAAGTCATTTTGCCACTTAGGCTAACTTGTCTGGAATTTATGTTGCCACTTATGCTAATTTGCCTCGATGTTATTATTTTTGGAAAGAAATTTTTTTTCTTGGAAATAAACTTGTTAAAAGTTTATGTATAATGCATTTGAAATAAGATGTTTGTGATTGTAAGCTAGGTACTGATCTTTTCTAAAATCATCAGGCTAAAAGATGGATGACTGAGTACAGATAAGCTGAGGTAGTATTCTACTGAACACAAAACACGACTGAGGCAATGTTCTTGACGGTGCTAGATCTCCCCAAGACCAACGTGAATAAAACCTACTCCAAGGGGTTTTTCTTGTTTTGTTTCACGTTAGTGAGTTTAGACCAATTATGACGTGAAAGGTCTTGTCGTAGGAAACTCTAGCAAGAGGAGGCAAGGATACCAAGGGGCTTTGGTCATAAACTCTTAAGGCTCTTACAAACTGCGAGCTATCCTTTGATTTCCAAACTGTGTTCTAGAAGTTCCTACTAGTTGGGAAACGGAACTTGGAGACAATAATACTTCGAATAGAAAACATTGTAAAAGCAATTTTTTTGAAAAGTAACTATTAAGAAGGAATTACTTTACTCTATTTTTGTATCGTAAATTAAAGGCGTGTAACAAATTTGTATCAAGAGATAATTCAAGAAAGTTGATTTTATATGTTGAATCTAAAGTGGTAGGTAATTAAATAACTAAAACTACTCTCTCAAGGGAAGCGGGAGGACGGATCCAAACCTATAGTTGGGTGGTCTTGATAAGTCGAGAGCTTTCCTAAGAAGGAATAAAAATCACACTTGATGGACCATTAGAAACCAGAAAGACTAACTCACATCACTTTAGAATCCGCTAATATTAATTAGCCACTAGTAATAGATTTGACCAAAAAAACTCAAGTCGATCCTCGTGGGAGCGGCCTGAACTTCCACTTCGAGGTAGACTCAAGTGAGCCTAGCTAGCAAACTCCAAGGGTTTTATCAAAATCCCAAATGGCACTTCCTAGGACATCTCTTGATGGGCTACTAAGAACATACCACCAAGGAATAGCTTGGGTTGCACGTTATAGTTGGTATCCGAGCGCACGTTGATGTAGAACACGACACAAGTAAGTAAAACTAGTTTGGGCTGATCGAGTCATGGTTGTAGGACGCTCTAATTGCCACAACTACAAGAGAGATGGATTACATGATCTTCCTCTTAAATATAGATTTTTGGATATCTATTCTCAGAATCCTAATTACTATGCGATGGATGTATCGCAATGCCATGCCTAGATTGTGGTAGGAAAATCTTTTCCAAGAATAATATGAGCTCCCGAACTACTTAAATAATGTATTCCCTTCCTATTGACCTAAAGAATTATTTTTTTCTATCCGTTTGTCTCCTTGATAAATAAAAAATAGTAGATAGACTTTTTTTCCTAATTAAAAATTAAAACTCTCTTTTCAAGTATAAACCTTGATCATTGTTCAAAAGGACAAGTAGTACATAATTTCCCTCCTAAATTAATGAGGTAGAGTAAGCAAGTGAACTTTTTTTTCTAAATATGGTTGAAAAGAAAATTGATCATAAAAATGCATAATCCTCATAATGTCACCCCAAATCTCAATACTATGGAAGCCCAAGAGAAGAAATTTCTTCTCAAGTAGTACAAGCCAATAGAGTTTGATGGTAAAGGAAGGGGCATTCCAATTGAAGCAGAAATATGGATAGAATCTATGGAAGACTAATTCACTACTGCAGGGACTACACCATCAAATCAAGCCACGATTGCCAAACTAAAGCTCATAGGAGATGCTCGTCTTTGGTGGAAACAGTGGTGCAAGGACCAAATGATGCCTAAAGGCACTATCACTTGGGACAAAATTAAGGACACGGTACGTGGGAGATATCTTCCACCCACATATCAAGCCCAGAATATGAACGTGTTCTTTAATCTAAAGTAGCTAAGCCCAAGCCTAGAAGCCTACTACTCCAAATTCGTAACACTTCTAAAATATGCACCGACAATGGATGTTTCATAGCAAGTATCCAAATTTTGCAATGGTCTAAATCCACCCTTGAATGCATGTCTTGAATCAATGAGACCATCGGATTTACAAGATGCATTGATTCGAGCAGCTCCAATAGTTCAAGAGATTAAACAAAGGCCAAGAAATGCAAAAATTTGAAATAGAAACAGTCAGAATAAGGGCAACTTCCAAGGTTATGCAAAAAGAGCCCAAGGACAATACCAACCAAACAAGATGAAGAAGGCCAAATCAAATGCAATGGGAAGCTTTATACCCACAAGAAGGAGCAATGAGACTCCAAGGTATTTCTATTGCAACGAACCAGGACATTTCAAGAGGCAGTGCCCGAAGCTTGTTTCATGGGCAAAGCCAAGATGCCAGGGGAAAGGTTGTTGGAATAAACCTAAAGGAGGATAGTAATGATAAAGATTCCGCAATGGAATCCGATATGGAAAGAGCCAGAGTACATACCACTCTCAATAATAAGGGTCCAAATCGCCAATTCTCAGTAATTCAAACACTAGCTGATTATCAAGGTAAACCCTTTCAAATTTTAATCGTCTATGGAAGTTGTTAACCCCAACACGAAGAAAGCAAAAGGAAGTGGAAAAGACGCAGGGCAAAGGCGGAAAAAAAGGTAGCCCAACTGAAGAAAGAAAAGGAGAAAAGGCCAAAAGCACAAGGGCAACCTTAAAAGTCCAAGGCAAAGGCAAAAGGGGAAAGGCGCATTTTAAAATAAAAAGGCGCACCTTGAAATCTTGTAAAAGAGCGTCGGGCTCTTACCCGTGCAATTTGTAAATGTAGACGGGCGGTGGACAGGAAGCTAGGAAGATAGAAGGACAATGGGAAAAATGGCCTAGGCTACGACCGGCCATGTAAAAAAGGAGAAAAGGGGATGACCGCCCAAAAGGGATTTAGGGTTTTGTATATAAAGTTGAAAAGTGAATGAGAAGCTCATTCTTGTGTGTGGCCAAAAGTAGCTCTCCTCTTCTTCTTCTTCTTCTTGTTCTTGCTTGCTTGAGCTTGTGCTTGAGAGAGGGAGTGTGAGAGTGTGAGGGAGTGAGTGTGTGAGGGTGAGGGACCGAGGAGGAGAAGCTCTCCATCGTCTCCTCTCTTCTTCTCTTCTCTTCTCTTCTCTTGTCTTGCTCGCGGCAATGGAGCTTGGAGCGTGGAGCTTGAGGATGGAGCTTGCTTGAAGCTTGCACTTGGATCATGGAGCTACCAGAGTGTGCGGGAGAGGAGGTAACTCGAACGGCACGGAGGTAAGCTCACTACACCCGTAGATATGGATGGCGCGTCGGCTATGTGAGAGGTAGCCATTAGTGCTCGGCTTGGAACGCTTGAAACAATAAGCAGTCCGAGGGTCTTGGTGGTTGAGTGAAAGCTCCCACATTTTGATTCCGTTGCCGGGACCAACGGATTCAAGCCTTGAGCGCTTACGCACTTCGAATCGAGCATCAAAGTAAGGGGTTTCCCTCGAACCGGTGCTTGAGGTAGATAGGTAGGAAGCGAGGGGGTTGAAGATGGTATTCGATCTCCTTGGCAAGTAGGTTTTTTGCTTTCTGAGATTTATGATGTGGAATGGAGTAGTGTAGGTATTTACTTTATGTTTTGGATGCATTTAGGATAGGAAAAAACAAAGAAAAAGAAACAAACAGTGGGGTTCTCTGTTGCTGTATAACAGGCTAAAAAGGAAAATAGGGGCACAGATTCTTGGAGTGCCGTTCGATTCAAGCACCACAGTGGTTCCAGGCATGTCTGGCATTCCCTTGTAGTGTCATGCACCTATTTGGAAGGCGCTGGACGATTCAGTGTAGTAGACGTCAGCCTAGAGGCATCGCGTGCAACTCGCGAGCTGTCGTTCGCGTCGTCGGACCAGGCCGTCCGAGTCCCAGAATCGGACGTTCGAACAATCATCGGATCGGACCAACCCGTCCGATTTTGAGAATCGGACCAGTCAGAATCGGACCAGTCAGAATCGGACTAGCCAGGATCGGACCAGCTAGGATCGGACCAGCCAGAATCGGACCACCCTGTCCGATCCGATTCCCAGAATCGGACCACTTTTTCGATCCGACTCCCAGAATCGGACGTGACCAAAATCGGACCATTGGGCCGATCGGACACCCAAAATCGGACGTCCGATTCTAATAATCGGACTCCTGAAAATCAGACATCTGAGAATCGGACGGAAAACTGTCAAAATCGGACAGGTACCTAGAACACAAATTTTGATACATCTAAACCCCGAGATTGACCCCCAAGGCTATGTAGAGCTGAAGGCACATCACAGATCCATAACCAGGCTAAAATTGAGAGCACGTAGTTCAAAATTTGGCTATAACCGGTCCTCCAAATTGCATATGGCGTCTACCGTAATGGCCCTACCCCCCGGACCCCCGCAGAGCTTTGCCCCCTCCGCACCTCCCCCGAGTAGGTTGGAGAGAAAATGCGCGCCGTGACAGGTCTTCCAAATTGGACCCTAGTGAAGTAATGCCTCTACATGAGCATGGATTCTCACGTGCAAAAGAGCAGCCAAAAGCCCATACCCGAACAGAGACAAACAGAGACCCTAGAACCTCAACGGGCCAATCTAGCCATCAAGGGCAAAAAGGCCACACCACGAGAACACAAAGACATTGTGTTCACACCGTGTCTAGTCGGAGCAAAATGCAACATCAGCAAACTACAAAGGCCAAGATGACTAGACAGGACACTCTTGACGAGATATGTACCTTGAATAGCACTGCATTGACGATCCAAGACAACAGTGGAGAATCCACATCGAACCTCAGGGGAAAGGCAAGGAAGGTGATGACATAACAGTCAAGCCTACAAACGAGGGCAAGGACTTGTTGGAAGAGTTAATACAAGCACAGGTCGAACAACAAGAGCCAGTGTTGAGTGAGGCCAAGCCTGAAAAAAGAAGGTTAAGACACAATGCCAAGGACGGGCTTTGGACTTACAAATATCGTAGAAGACCCCAAAAGAAGCCCAAGCCTTATAGGCGCAGGCATCGATGGAGGATCAGCACAACACTGCGATGGATACTCAAAGCGTTGCTTCGTGCTCAAGGGTATTATGCAGGCAAACATTGGATTTGGGTGCCCAAACTTCCTGCTAGGCCACCTCTATCAGAAGCCCAAACTATGTCCAAAGCTAAGAGGCATAGGAGGAAAACTAAACGAAAGGCCAAGTTTCAAACCAAAAATATTGGAGTGATTGAGCCCATCACTACTGAAATCAAGAAACCACACATGGCCTAACTATCAAAAAGTAGATCCTCAGCCTAGTGTGCTTGACAAGCGGACATCAGATGCAGCCATTGAGCATGCACAAAAATCATTAGTGCCCAAGAAGCCTTTGATTTCCCAAGGGGAGAACAAACATCATAGGCACAACATTGCTCATGGCAAGGCTACTCACTCAACAAAGCAAATGGCACAATCATCTAATAGCCTTGAGAAAATCATTCAGCTAGTGCCACATCCACCTAGGACCCCTAGATCTCCTACGCCCCCTTCTCCCAACCAGACACAGGAAGCACCACAGCAGTTGTCAAGGGCGATTGCTCAATTCCAATCTCTACCTCCATCTAAGCTTCCAACCGTCAAAGAGGCGGGACATGATGCCATCTGTACCTCTCGACCCAAGGATATGCCTGAGCCACCTAATGCGACTAGATCAGCTCATGTTCGATCTACACAAATGAGTGCTCAAAGGCCAACGAAAGACACAGCCACTTCTGATTGCCCTAGGGACTTGACATCACAATCCACCAAGGGTAGCCAGCCCACTGAACTAGTTGCTACTACTTCCAATCAGGGATCACATCAGTCACAGCCCTTGGCCATGACAATGCCCCTTGTGGAACGTGTCCTTAGTAGTTTACCTGTGGAGGAGGTGTCGCAACCAAATCCCTCGACAACTCCAACACCTGCAAAGTGCCTAAAGCCTAGGACGGAGGAGTTAAATGCAAGGGAGTTGGTTGAAAAGCTAGACTCTTCGAAAAGGGTGACAGTTGTGCCCTCACAACCGGGCAAGGCTATTCAGCAAACCACGGCTATGTCCCATAAGGACACACTAGAGAAGGGAAATGCTGAAGCCCGACCAAGCACATCAACGGTCGATATAGCCCAGGGTCCTGAGTTGCTGAAAGAGGCACCTTCATCAACCAAGAAAAAGAGGAGAAAGCAAAGAAAACAACAATAGATGCAGTGGTTGTGGACCCCAAGAACATTGAGACGAAGGGCACTGGAGAGCTGATGAATGAAGCATCGAGTCCACCCACCAATGAACCCACTGATGCCTCTCCTAATAGCGGTGAAATCTCAGACACATCTGTGTATTCTGAGAAACCAAAGCAACCGTTGCCATCAACAGTTGCTTGCAACACTCTATCCACTGACAATAAAACTCGCATTGATCAATCAAGAGTGGATACAACGCTGTCACAACAGGGTGACAAATCTATACCAGTCACATCCGAGAAGAACCAGGACGAAATAACAGCAAAACCTCAGGAGAAACGTGAGAACCCCAAGAGCATAAGAAAACCTAGTGTGGACCAATCTTGCTCATCTAGGCCTGAGCCCCCAGCCACGCTAAAGCCTAAGGAAACTCTTAGAACTTTGCATGAGATAGCAACCGAGCAAGCCCTCGTTGAACATAGAAGTGTCGCAGAATGCTTAACTGAGTTGGAGGCTAAGCTCAAAGTGGTCGCGCATGTCTACGACCTTGCGGACGTGGGCACGATCCCCAAGGAACAGCTTGGAGATTACTTGACCTTTCCTCTATCATGGGAAGAACAAGAACATCTTAACGGGCACTACGATAGGCTCCTGCATAAACAGATGCGACTCATCCCTGACGAGGAGGCTAACGAACTACGCTTAACCGTCACGTTCAATGAAGTGCTCTGTCGACCGAATCTCGTAGACATAGAGCTACTAGAGCGACTGTCAGCAGGCCAGAGTCAATTTGAGCGGCGTTGGTGCGAAAGCCACATCGTAATGGCCGAACTAGGGGCTCAGATCATGACGGTCTCAGAAGAGCGATTGGCCAAATGGCGGTCTCAAAGAGACCCAACCTACGTGGCACCAACTTCCCTTCGAGTGCTCACTGACATTCGGGGTGCGGACTTGGCTGGGACTAGGCTACAGGGCCCTTTGATTGATAAGGTTCTCACAGAAGAGGAGTTACATATTGCTAGTAGACTCGGTCAAGGTTCCATGCTACTCGACGTGGAAAAATATCTATCAGTATTAAGTCAGCTGCCACGAATACTAGATGCGTGTGCCATGCTCCGGTACAACCCCGAGTTCTACACTTGGTTCTTATCCTCGTGATGTGACATGGATTCATAGATGTGTATATAAATAAACACTGAATTGTGTGTCACCATGTATAAACAATATCAACACACACAAGCAATAATAGTCAAGCGCAGGGAGAAGAGTCGGGTTTGACAGGCTAAGCTCCTCAGGTCCTCCTCACATCACACTTTTAAAAGTCGGGTGACCAGCCCCACCTCCAAGTGAAGGGCATGCAACCCATATTGCCGCCATAGGAGGCCTTGACCAACAACTCTGATGGTGTAGACAGGGTGTAGTCCCTTCCTATACACCTTCTTCCCTTTTGGTCTATCCTCCCGAGGATGTACCCTGTCCCACTCCACGACAACCAGTCCACGCGACTTAGCATAAACTAATATCCGCTAATGACTGGAGGCAACGCGAACATCAGCATGGGGACCATTCCCCTACAGCAAACACCGCATGCCTCACCCCTCCCCTTCTTGTCATATGCGCTTCATAAACCACACTAAAATCCCTTCCATGCAAACAGTTGTCTCCTGTATCAAGGTCTAACCCTTGGGTCGCACCTTGCAGGTTTCCTTTTTTGGCGGAACGCATGGAGAATCATGAAGAGTTGGCTTGCAAAGACGCTCTTCGCAGAAGGCGGGAGCATGTGGCACATGCCCCTCCACCAAGAGCGCTATGTGCCCACCATCAAGAGGTATGCCAAGAAGCGGGGCCTTAAGCGACATTGCCCAGGGCGAAGGCCGAAAAACCCTCGAGTCAAAAAAGTCGAGACTCGAAACCTGCAACAGGCCACAGCACTAGTGGTACGCACTCCCAGCTCCCGCTCGGGCCCCAGATACTCAAAGGCAGAAAGGGCAGCTCGAGAAAGACAAGAATTTAATGAGTTATTTAAAGATATTCTGGAGACGGTAGCGGGCCGGGATTACACCATTCATGTCCCGGCCGACATGTTCCCTGCTCACCCCCACGGGAGCCCCACACCGGCAGAGCCCCAATCACCCAGCCATCCAGACTCGCCCCGCCTCGTACAAATCGAGTAGCCCATAATGCATGAAGGGCTTATCAAATACTACCGCGCCATGACTTTTTGTCTTTAAGTGTTGCGGCGTATACCATGCATGTACTCTCATGAAGCAGCAAGTTGATGCAGAATGACACAATTCAATGTCTAGAAGCGTTTCACATCCAAGTCACCACAAGACCACCAACCCCACAAAGAACCATTATGGAGGAAGTGACAAGAATACCAAGAAACAAAATCCATGACGGAAACGCCACTAGATGAGAACCCAAGGACACCTCTGCAAAAGCACATATTGCGACTGAGCATGGCCAAAGCATAATCATCGATTACCTCCTCCTTCTCAGCCAAACTCTATGTTCGGGCAGGAGCCACGCTCTCAACAAGGGTGAGCGTCTCTTCATCATCCAAGATTCAACTCGCAAGATGCTCTGCCCTTGTCCATGCACAGCTCACTCCAAGTGCTACCTCAATTGTTCGATGTCTCACATGTTACAAAGAGGTTTGCAAAATCTCAAGTGTATCTCTTCATCTCAACAACAGTTCCTCTAGCATCAAGGCTGGTGACACAATCATCTTTGTAATATCCATCCTTCATAGCCTTTGGATCCTAACATTTCTCAATCCAAATGAAAGGCTAACAGCCTCAATGTATGGCATTGATTGTATTCATTTTTCCCACCAAAAAAAAGGGAAAAAAAAGAAAAAAGAAAAAAAAACAAAGAGAGAGAAAGAAGAAGAAAGAAAGAAAGAAAGAAAGAAAAAGAAAAAAAAAGAAAAAGAAAAAAAAAGAAAAAGAAAAAAGCACACACAATCACAGCACGGCACCTAGGGGTCCTCAAAATAGGTACGTCCAGTGACCTTGGTCGGCTGGCTCCATCCCTAATCCCCTAGCCCTTTGTACATCCCCCACAATTGTTCAGGGCACATCAAGGGCAGGACATACCTCGGGAGCTCGCCTCGCCTATGGTTAGACTTGTCACCCTGAACCACTTGCACAATTCTCTCGCACTCATCTCAATGCCATTACAATCAATAGTGGTAAGCAAGGCATGAAAGACACTGGACAAGTACAACATACTTTTCTACGAGTAGCCACTAGCTACCAAAAGCTAAGACATCAAGGAGCTCAAGCAATATTCAAGTGTACTTTTTCCATCTTCATCAACAAATTTTTCCATCAACTTAGCCCCCTGCTACACTAACCCATTGCTATACAAGGAACCAGGTCGACAGTCTTCTAACTAAGTATAACCTAAATACTCACGAGCACTCACATACTATTTGCACCAAAGCATATACATGGTTTGGGTCCTCAAGTGCAGGACAATACTCCAAGATTACTTAGAGTTCGACCTGTCTCCCAAAGTAATCAAAATATGTGTTGTGCACGATAAGAAGACTAGCACTACCCCTTAGGAAGAGACCACATGAGAGGTTTTCAATTGCAGGTGTTGAAGACTCCAACGCAAGTGTCGTTCGCTCTTCATCAACACCCAACTCTGAATGCTTATCCCTTACCATCCGACAAGCCCGCAAAGAATCGTCATGTGCAGACTCCCCAACCAACCAACACTTGTGCTGGCCATCAATGCAATCCCCAACACAGCATAGCCCTACCACCAACTCTAACAACCTTCCACCAGCCACCTTGGCCACCAACAGGCCCCCAGGACCTTCTCCCACACCACCACCAACACTCCTCCACGGAAACCACCGGCGTCCTTGTCACCCACGTCTTCGGTGCATGCTACAGCCTGCTACCTACAACGGTGAGTGCCATGGGACTGGCACTCGTCTAGGAGGTGGGTAATGTTAACCCCAACACGAAGAAAGCAAAAGGAAGTGGAAAAGACGCAGGGCAAAGGCGGAAAAAAAGGTCACCCAACTGAAGAAAGAAAAGGAGAAAAGGCCAAAAGCGCAAGGGCAATCTTAAAAGTCCAAGGCAAAGGCAAAGGGGAAAGGCGCATTTTAAAATAAAAAGGCGCACCTTGAAATCTTATAAAAGAGCGCCGGGCTCTCACCCCCGTGCAATTTGTAAATGTAGACGGGCGGTGGACAGGAAGCTAGGAAGATAGAAGGACAATGGGAAAAAGGGCCTAGGCTACGACCGGCCATGTAAAAAAGGAGAAAAGGGGATGACCACCCAAAAGGGATTTAGGGTTTTGTATATAAAGTTGAAAAGTGAATGAGAAGCTCATTCTTGTGTGTGGCCAAAAGTAGCTCTCATTTTCTTCTTCTTCTTCTTGTTCTTGCTTGCTTGAGCTTGTGCTTGAGAGAGGGAGTGTGAGAGTGTGAGGGAGTGTGTGTGTGAGGGTGAGGGACCGAGGAGGAGAAGCTCTCCATCGTCTCCTCTCTTCTTCTCTTCTCTTCTCTTCTCTTGTCTTGCTCGCGGCAATGGAGCTTGGAGCGTGGAGCTTGAGGATGGAGCTTGCTTGAAGCTTGCACTTGGATCGTGGAGCTACCGGAGTGTGCGGGAGAGGAGGTAACTCGAACGGCATGGAGGTAAGCTCACTACACCCGTAGATATGGATGGCGCGTCGGCTATGTGAGAGGTAGCCATTAGTGCTCGGCTTGGAACGCTTGAAACAATAAGCGGTCCGAGGGTCTTGGCGGTTGAGTGAAAGCTCCCACAGAAGTACCCACTCTTTCGTATCACCAAAATGTGCAAAAAGGCTAGGCATAAGCACTATTCTTGCACCTAGAATGCTTGTATGGAATTAGCAAATGGCAAAGAAGTTCTATTAACACAACAAACTAGCAGGGTAGAATTTAGCTTGGGTGGTAATTCTTCCAAAATGAACTTCTGAATTATGAACCTCGGGGCTTGTGAGTGTTTGCTGAGAATAGATTGGTTAATTCCAAATAATGCCCATATCCATTGCAAAAAGGGCCAAATCACATTCTAGAACTCAAAGGGAGAACAAGTAACCACTCAAGGAGAAGTAGGAAACCCTAACGCTAAAGCCTCCCGAATAGTAAAGGGACTGAATAAAGGATTACTTGTCTATCTCATTAAACTCAACAAGGCTAAGTAGGATAGTGAAGCCACAGATCCAACATCTTGGCTAAAAGAATATGCAGATGCTTTTCTAGAAGACTTGATAGAGCTCCCACCATCAAGGGAAGTAGATCATGAAATTCAACTCATTCCAGGCACTGTCCCTGTCGCCAAACAACCTTACCGAATGTCAATTTCTGAAGCCATTGAGTTGAAAGAGCAACTCAAGTAGCTATTAGACCAGGGATACATCCGGCCAAGTAATTCACCATGGAGAGCCTTGGTTTTATTTCAGAAAAAGAAAGACAGAACACTCCGCCTTTGTATTGATTACCATGGATTAAACCAGGTGTGAAAAACAAATATCCAATTCCCAGGATAGATGAGTTGCTTGATCGACTCCAGGGAGCAAAGGTCTTTTCAAAGATTGATATTAAATTAGGATATTATCAAATAATAATTAGGGAGGAAGATATCCCTAAAACTGCTTTTAACACAAGGTGTGGTCATTATTATGAGTTTATTCTGATATCATTAGGGTTAACAAATGCTCCTGCCACCTTCAACATGTTGATGCAAGACATTTTTCGACCCTACCTTGATGACTTTGTTCTCATTTTCTTTGATGATATCTTAACATATTCCAAGTTTGAAGAAGACCATGAACCACAATTATGAACAATTCTTGAAAAGATGAGCCCACAAACTGTATGCTAAAAAGAAGAAATGTGCTTTCTTCAATTGCTTGGCTGATTTGGTCAATTCTAGTCTTGTCAGTGTAAATTGCGATGTTGGTCAACTCTATGGTCATATTGCAGGTATGGATCTAGCTAGGGTCACTCGATAATTAGCTCACAGCCTTTGGTATATTTAGGGGGTTTGGATTGTCCCTAAGGATGTTGTAAAGAAGCTAATTTCCACAGGAAGCCATTAAACTGAAAATACAAGAAATATACATAAAATGCCAAGAAACCATAGCCAAGGTGTCTAGGCATGGAATGATATTACCAATGTTGGTTGAGAATCAAATGATGAGTGGCTGCAGCATGGTATGCACCCCAATCTATGGTGGTCAAGAGTATTCACCCTCTTAGATGGTGGGAGGTTGAGACCTCAATCATGTAATGTTGTAAAATGGCAAAAAGATCATTCACATGTTACATCTCTACCTTTTATACTTCACCCTAGCCTACCCTCGACTAAGGCATTTATGCTTTATTTACAAGCCATCTCGGCCTAAAAGAGCTTTTTCCTCAAAGCTGGAATTGGGACAATTCACAAGGAAATATTAGAAGGATAGCTTTGTAAGTAATGAATCCATGCTGAAATAAAACTCCAAGTTGAAGAAGATCTCATATGATAATGAAGTATAAGTATAATATCTAAGTATACAGCTGAAAACTGTCCAAAATAGACTGTTGCACAAGAATGGCCATAACTTGAAGAAGAAATGCCCAATCACCATGTATGAGTTATACAAATGTAGAGAACTCCCTAGTATCCAGCCATGCCATAAAAATCCAATTTTGATGACCGTAGAGCAATTATTTTTATGACAGAATTTTAATACAACAAGCTATCATGTTCAGATTTTACTCTATTTCTTGCAAAAGCCATGGAAAAGAATCAAGGTGATGATGGTTTCTAAGTAGACTCCTCCATGGGCAAACCTTGCTATTTAATAAGGTAGTCCAATAGTGAACTGTTCCTTAAAACCTTTTCTCTTTTTTCAATAATCTTTTTAGGCTAATAAATGATGAGACCATCTTCATCTATGGGAGGTAACTCCTCTAAAACCTTTATGGTGGCTAGACCCACATATTTCTTAAGTTGGGAAACATGAAAGTTAGAATGAATCCTTGTTCAAGAAGGCAAATCAAATTTGTATGCAAGATCGCCAATGCATTTGAGAATTTGATAAGGCCCATAGTAATGATGAGCCAACTTATTATGATCCCCTTTTAGAGAAGCATACCTAGATTTAGGCACTTTGAGAAATACCTAATCTCCTTCTTCAAACTCCCAAGGTATCCTCTTTTCATTAGCATAAGCCTTCATAACATCTTGTGCCTTTCTAATGTTTTCTTTGCATTGATGTAAAAGAGCTTCCATTTTCTCAACTTCAACCTTGGCTTGTGGATTCACATATTTATGAAAGAGAGCTGAAGGTATTTGTACTTTTTATTCATAAAGCACTTTAAATGGTGACATGACAATGCTCATATGATGAGCATTATTATAACAAAATTCAGCAAGATGTAGCCAATGATCCCATGAAGCTTGAGTGTCATGGAAATAATGTCGCAGATAGACTTCCAACCATTTATTGACACGCTCCTTTTGGCCATCGGTTTGGGGATGATATGCCGTGCTAGGAGTCAAAATTGTTCCCATAGAAGTGAACAAACTCCTCCAAAAAATTCCCATGAACTTAGTATATTGATTGGATACAATCTTCAATGGCATACCATGAAGCTTAAAAATACATTCCATAAATTATTTAGTCACTTGCTTTGCGGTAAATTGAGCCTTGGTAGGGATGAAATGAGTTGATTTAGTCAACCAGTCTACTGCCACATAAATGCTATTCCACCCATGCTTTGTTGTAGGTAATCCCACAATAAAATCCATTATAATATCAATCCACTTGCCTTGAGGAATAAGAAGTGGCTGAAGTAAGCCGCCAGGTAGAAGAGAGGAGTCCTTATTTTGTTGAAACGCAAGACATTGCATAACATAATCCTTGACATCCCTCCAAATACCCTTCCAATATAAACTCTTATGGATATTGTCAAATTTTTTGAATAACCCATGGTGTCCCGCTAAAGGTGAAGAGTGCATCTCATACAAGATACGGTCTTTGAAAGAAGATTGTGGTGTCAATTAGACTCTACCATGATACCATAAAAGACCATTGTGCCATTTGAAATTGGGATACTCTTCTTCTTTGCCTTGTTGAAATTCCTTCATTATCTTTGATGCTTGCTCATCAAGCAAATACTCTTCTTCGATAGCATGGATCCAATCCTTAGGCACAGTTGAAATGGTAGAGATAGAACATGCCCACATTCTTGATAAGACATCTGCCACCACATTGTCTTTTCCAGCCATATAAGATATCTCAAAGTCATATCCTTGAAGAGTAACTAACCATCTTTGTTGCTTGGGAGACAAATTTGGTTGTGAAAGGAAGTATTTTAGAACACAATGATCGCTTTTGACCTTGAAATGGCTACCATAGATGTAATGATGTCACTTTTTGATAGCATGTAATATTGCTAACATCTCTTGCTCATAAATATGTAATTGACACTCCTTGTCATCAAGCTTTCGGCTCTCATAAGCTATGATTCCATGGTCTTGATATAAAATAGTCCCAATTCCTCTTCCACTAGCATTCACACATATGATAAACTCCTTAGAGAAATCCGGGCATACAAGGATAGGTGCTGAAATTAAGAGAGATTTCAGCTCATTGAAACTTTGATCACGATGGAGTCCCAAAAGAAAGCCTCCTTTTTGAGTCTATCTATCAATGGAGCCACCATATGTGCATAATTCTTGATGAACTTCCTATAGAAGGATGATAACCCAACGAATCCTCTCAAGGAAGTTGCATTCATAGGAGTAGGCCATTCTTTAACATATTTTACCTTACTAGGATCCACTCTAATGCCTTGCTCTCTCACAACATGACCTAAGTATTCAACTTCATCTTCCATAAAAGAACATTTCGTCATCTTGGCAAAGAGTGTCTGTCTTCGTAATGTGTTAAAGGCCCCTTGTATATGCTTTAAATGCTCATCCTTGGATTTGCTATAGATAAGTATATCATCACAAAAAACAAGGACTATTTTGAATAAGAAGGACTGCAATATTTTATTCATGAGGACTTGAAAAGTAGCATGTACATTGGAAAGTCCAAATGGCATAAGCAAGAAGTGGTATAACCTCTTTCAATCTTAAAAGTTGTTTTAAACTCATCTCCTTCCTTCATTCGAATTTGATGATAACCGGATCGAAGATCTATTTTGGTGAAGACCTTTGCATCTTTAAGCTCATCCAAAAGATCATTAATTCAGGGAATAGGATATGTATTCTTGACCGTTGACTTGTTCAAATCCCAATAATCAATACACATGCAAAATGATCCATCCTTCATCTTCACTAAGAGCACTGGAGAGGCAAACAGTGATTGACTTTGCTGAATTAAACCCATTTGCACAAATTCTTTGACTTACTGCTCCACTTCTTCCCTTTCAAACTTGGACAAGCGATAGGGAGGTTTATTGATGGGCTTTGTGTTAAAGAAACAAATCAATAGGATGGTAAACCTCTCGCTTTGGAGATAAAGATGATGGTGGCTGAAATAAATCATTATATTCCTCCAATAGCTCTTCCAATCTTGGATCCCTTTTCTTTGAAAAAGAAGATGGTTGATTTGATGATTTCTCTTCATCTACTTTTGCAAGAAAAAAAGTGAAGATGCATGACTTGGCATTGATTTCTTTTCATGATTTTTTCATGGAGATGAGTTTTATTTGTTTGTGGTCTATGCCTTTCAATTCTATGTGTTGTCCTTGCCAATTAAATCACATTTGCATTTGCTCCAAGTCTAAAGTGAATTTTCCAAGTGTCTTTAGCCGTGTCTTCAACCAATTACATCCAATAACAATGTCAATAGGCCCAATATCCAAAGTGATCAAGTCTACTTGTATTGTGCAAGAGGGCGATAGATTAATTAAAGTACATGGAAACACTTCTTTACTAAACTCATATGCACCATTGGCAATTCGAATCCTCAAGGAAGAATCCACATCAATGGGTAGAAACTTCAATCTGTTCAAAGATTTGGTGTTGTCAAAGCTATGAGTGATGCCCGTATCCACTAAAATATGTGCACTCTTGCCATTAATGAAACCTTTGAGTCTAAGTGTATTTTTCCCTGTGCAACTGGTCCATGCTTCATGTGAGATAGTACACAAGCAAGCATGAGAATCATGAGTGCCACCTGGATCAAATGGAATCCATCCATGGCATGCTCTTCTTCATGAATCTTTTCAACCATTGGGTATGCATCAACATGCAGTAAATTTCCCTCTTGATCTTCTTCTTCTTCAACTTCCACATATTGAGTGATCACCATATTGATTTTTGAGTTCTTAGCTTTACACTTCAGCTTATGATCTTGTGACCACTTCTCCACACATTTGAAGTATAATCCTTTTACATGCATTTCTCTAAGCTTCTCATGATGAGGAAGGAAGTTGATGTTAGAACTCTTTTGGGACAATTTAGGAGCATTTTCAGCTCTTGAAAAAGTGCCTCTTGTCTCAGCCACATTTTTGAATGTTTGCCCTTGTATCTACAAAATTTCCACCATGTTTAGAGGCATAAAGAGTGGGAAAAGTTGGCACTTTGCTATTATAACTATTTTGATTGTTATAACCCGTGTTTTCTTGCTTAGAAGAGTCTCTTGATTGGCTGAAAACTTGCCTATATTTCATAGATTGATTGGAAATATTATTGCCCATACTCCTTTGCTAGAAATTTGATGCATCTCTCTTGTACTTCAAAGAGTATCTTTCAGCCAATTGTATGGCCTCATGTAATGTTTTTGGTTGGTGAGCTTCTACCTCCGATGATAGGGTAGGGTCAAGACCAAAAATATATTCCTTCAACTTAGCAAAATCTAAAATGCCTTCAACATACATGGAGAGATTCAAGTAGGTGTTGGAATAGTCTCTAACGAACATTCCTATTTGAGCACATGTATACCATCTTCTTTTGAGCCTTTCTTTTTCCAAAGGAGAAATAAAGACATCAATCATTGCTTGCTTAAACTCCTCCCACGTGACAAAGTTTGCCCAATCTTGTGCATGTAATGCCACCAAGTATGGGTGTAACCTTCAAGATGAAGAGAGGCAAAATAAATCTTGGCTTCTTCACTTCCAAGATAAAGAGTGAAGTACGATTCGAGTTTATTAGTCCACTCCTCCCATTCCGAAGGTGAAGCATTATCCCCTTTGAAATTAGTGATATTGATCTTTTCTTTATATTCTTTTTCATTGTAAGATAGCTGCCCCATAAGAATGTTGCTTCCACGAATCTTTGTTCCATGAGTTTTTCCTAAAAGTAGGTAGCCCAAAACCATGAGATGAAGGTTGACCATTTGAAACATGCTCTTGGTTTGGGATATCATAGGCTCAAGAAAGTTACTATGTAATATTTCCACGCAATAAAAGTTAGTTGGTCAAATAATAAGTTAGTAAGATTACTAACTAAAGACTAACTAAGGTAAAAACTAACTAACATTAATAACTAATATTTTTTATTTAATTAAAATTATTTTATTTAAAAAATAAAGAGTCATAAATCTGATATTTTTCCCAGATTGACAAGGACCGTAGCCACCCTTCACATAAGTTACAACGTGAACGAGACTTATGAGCTATATTAATCACTATTATTAATGTGTATAGTTTGGATAGTCCAAAAATATTAGATTTTGGGCAAAACTAGTATATTTTAGATATTATCTTAAAAAGATATGGAGATTTTTAGAACTGGATGTTATTTAAAAGAAAATACAAGTGATGTTTTAGTTAGTTTTGGAGATTTTATCAAAAGAAAAAATAAAGAGAGAGATTTGCGAAATCACGTGCACCACGATCGCAGTCTACAGACAGAAAACAACACTTCGAACAGAGAAAAGAAGGAGTGAAATAAGAGCTTTCTAATCAAGTGTCTTGGGGTTTTACCCCCCCTTTCGAAGCCAATGGAACCATCAAATTTATGATCTGAGTATCAGATCACTGATCTTTCCAAGATCCCCTCCACAAAGAGCTCCACTTCTCAGCCACAAGCCCTCTTCTCTAATTCACTATAAATATGAGGCATGGGGAGGCACGAGAGAGCATAAGGAGACCCGAGAGGTTGTGAGAGAGAGGTAGAGAGAAGGATGCCCTCCAAGAGATTGTGAGAGAGCTCTTGAAGAGAGAGAGAGAGAGAGAGAGAGAGAGAGAGAGAGAGAGAGAGAGAGAGAGAGAGAGAGAGAGAGAGAGAGAGAGAGAGAGAGAGAGAGAGAGAGAGAAGAGAGAGAGAGAGAGAGAGAGAGAGAGAGAGAGAGAGAGAAACCCCGAAAGGCTGCACAATTCCCTCTATCTCGATCCTCGACTTAACCATCTTCTCTTACGCTCTCCCATCTTGAATCTATTCCACTCCAATAACCAACAAGGAAGCTTTGGGCGAAGGTATCACTGTCAATCCAACTGCGGTACTAGTCGTAAGTAATGTATTTCCAAATTGATAGATGCATGTTTTGATTCTCGTATGAGATACGTTAGGCCCCATACTATGATGCATGAGTATATGTCATCGGAAGGGATAAATTTTATCTTACGTATTCAAAAGATTGAGCTTGCAAAGTGCATGTATTAAGGAAAGTTATATGCACCTAGTTGCATATGGCTTGTTCGTCGATAGAGCAATTACAAGGAGGAATCGCTCAAGGGTTATGAATGGCATAATCATGACATTAAAAATTATACATAGAATCGCTCCTTGATCCCAAGGGAAAGAGCATATATGCGATGGAAATATTATCGCAACTATTCTTGCATTGTTTGGAAAGAATACAACTAGTTTTTTTTGTTGGTTGATCGAACAATATCCTAAATGCTTTTACATTCAACTGGTTGTTAATTGTTGTTTGGATGATTATTCCAAGTGCTTGTGATTTATGGTAAATGCATGGCAAGGGTCTATGATGACAAGTCGCCATGGGAACAAAGGAATGTTTTCTTTGGAAAATGATATTAGGGATGAATGCCTTGTTTGTGCTTGATTCTTAAAGGATTTAATCAAGAAAGGATATTTTGCACGGGTGGATCACCTCCACGATCGCATCGCGGATTAACCCAACAAGGGCACTGCTCGATTCGAAGGTCGAGTGGTGAAAAGGCCAACCACCACAGGAAAGATGTTTCGCTCTTAGATAGCTTACGGGTCAATTGGAGCTCTGGACACCCCTTGCTAGGTCTAGAATGGAGTTGAAGACCTCCATGGCCCCCAACAACTGGGCATGTTGGAAGATCCTATTCTAGATAAAGGATTGAATTTGTGGTGCCATGTAATTTGGACCAGTTACTTCTATAGGGTAGAAGAGGTACTTCTGTTGGATAGAAGGATACATAATTTCTCATGTATGGGCAAGAGACAAATATTAATTTGAAGATAAGTTAAGGAATTTGTTTGAACTTATTTGACAATAGATTGCTTTACTCTGTTTTCGTGTCTGTGCCATAAGTTATGTGAATGAACCCTGCTTCCTTAAAGGCTCAATTAATTAAGCTGATTTTAAATGTCACACATAAATGTGGTAGGACCTAATTAGAAAACTAAAGCTATCAAGGGAAGAGGGTGGGAAAACCCCCGACGAGTCTATCCTATGGCAGGGTGGTCCCAGAGAACTGGGAGGCTTCTCACAAGATTTTACCGTCGTTCAACCTTTAGGTATTGTTAGGTTAGAACCTGATTCATGCCGTTTTAGGGGACCGGAATGGGACTATGCCCTACGGGCAAAGAGGTTAAACAGCGCATCCGTCTCGTTTCCGATTCTCTTTAAACCAAGTGCGGCATGGGTCTGATTCGGCTTAGATATCTCTGTGTAAAGTAGGATGTCTAGGATCTGACACTAGAATGCTGATAGGAAACCTTGGCCATTAGGAGCCCAAATTTCACGTCGATCCTAGTGGGTTCGGCCGTGAACGTTTCGTTGCGAGGCGGATTCGGGAAACCCTAAGCGACAAAACTCGAAACATTCCATGGAAGTGCCGGGCATCAATGCTTAGATTTGTTTCTCGATAGACCACTAAAAGCGTGCCTGGACAGCCAATGGGACGGGTATCTTATATTTTATATGTATATTTTCTACATCACGTGTGTTTAAGGCCTATTTATAAATATCCTTATCTGTAAAATTTTCTTGAATAAAACATAACCCTTTTCTATTCAATCTGTAAATAGCACATTTATATTATATCCTTATCTATGTAAAGAATGCATAAAAATTATATTTTAAAATACCTTTATTTGAATCCACATGATGCATACATATATTCATGAGTAAGTTACCTGAGGTCATAGGCTGATCTTCGCTCATCATACCTTCTACCTTCATGAACTTGATTGTTGATTGCATTTTCTTTTTGTACATTTGAGGGCTCATGATAAAAAGTGTTATAGAAGGGGTCACATCCATGATAATCATTATCCCATCGAGTGTTTTCTTGTTCCCCTTCATGTCTATGATTATCTTTTGGGCTGCTAAACTGAGGTCTTAGGGTATGAATGCCATGGATTTGTGAGGGATGATGGTTGCCCCTCACTCTAGATGATTCTCCCCTTTCGAAAGTATGCATAACTGGCTAAGAATTCTCTTTGTTTGGGTGGAAAGGATTACCAACAAAGGGAATTGCATGGGAGTCTTCAATAGTTTCAGGTTCCCTTTGTGGCTTGCTCCCAATTTCCTTTTGGCTAAGATGAGTTCTTGGAATAAAGATTTGTTGCTTTGCTGCAAATCAGAGATTCCCTTGTTTACTTGTGCCATCCCTTGCAACAAACCTTGATTCATACGTGTTAAGCCTTCATTCAAATTCTTGAAATCCTTAGAGAGGCCTTCATTAACATGTCCCAATTCTTTTGACAATAAAAGGTAATCATTTCCTGCATGCACTTTATGTATGTCATGCTGTCCTTGATGAGTGCTATAAGCAATCCCAATGCTTAAATATTCATCTATTTGTTCAAAATTATGGGCTTAATTTGTGTAATTTTGATCCTCTTGAAATTATCTAACACCATTTTTCAATGCTTTAGTAATAGGATCTTTCTTCTTATTCCTGGCCATTAGGAGACAATTATATTATAGTAGACTGTTTGTCAATTAATCCCCTGTTTCTCTCAAAATATAGCACCAATCCCAATTCTTAATGAATCTATGGGAAGCTTATTATATGGGGATATACGAAATTTCAAAAGATATGGAGTTGGGTTGGATACTTTGGGTGGAACAATGTCAAACAGTGTCCCCTTGTATGTTGTCTAGGTGTTATCTCAAAATACCTGGTGTCAAAAAATTAGAAATAACTTGAGCTCTCGATATTGGATCGCCAATTTTTTTAATTCAAATCGAAGATTAGGATCCCCTCTTCAAATAGAGCTATTAATTTCTCAATTTGGACCAGGAAAAAATTTTCTGTAAGTGAATCTTCAGGTCTAAACATGAATTTCCTGCACCATATCCACCACCTGTAAGTACCTTGTTTAACCTTGTAGGAATACCTTGAGTGGAAGAAACCCTTGTAAACCACTGTAGCAACCAAAAGAGGGTTATGGGGCACCTATAGGGCTCAAGGAAAACCTATAGATTGGTATATACCTATTGTTTGACCAGTAAAAACTCTGTCCAACACCTGTAGGTACCTTGAAAATAGGAGATGCCCTGCACCACTTCCAATCTTGTTTCAATGGAACCTTCAACCACATGTGGTACCCTGAATAGGGCTGATCACTACTGTACTACGGCCAAACTCTGATAATGGGAAATGTACCTGCACTTAAATTTGAAAACTGCATGGCCTCTGACACAAGAGGGGTGTGCAAAGTTCCACCTCAAGCCAAGTTGTGCACCCCTTCAAGGTCTTAATCAAGGAGGGTCACCTCTCTTCTGTCTTCCTGAATTTCCTGGCATCTGCTTTTCCTCACGAGAACCAACATGGCAAGTACATTCTAATGGCTAATCAAACAAGGATGCTATGCATTGACTGAAAAAGCCTTTAAATTCTTTAATGAAACGCAAGTGGGTATTGAAAAATGACAGAATTGAAAGGGCTATGGATAGGGCATTACCCTTTTGCAGTGACTCACTGCTTTTACAATATTTTCACTTACCATTTTCATCATTATTTCAGTCTTATAGCATCAATATTCAATCATCCAACAAAAATCCAAGTTAAGTAGAGAGTGAGTAGCATTTATGCAATCAATTCAACATCAGCATTTGAATGGGCAGGAAATAAATTCATCAAGCAATCATAATCAGTCCTAGGCTAAATTCTACATGCCCTTCAATGGGAATTAAGAGGTTCTATTACACTCAATCTCTCTTATGAACAATAGGGTTGGTTCAACAATTGGATGAAAAGAGAGATTAAGCTGAAAGCAATAAAATCACCTCTTTAATGTTAATGAAGAGTAGTAGATGAATTCAACCAATCAAGATTTAGCATAAACCACCATCAATGGACCAAGATTGAAGATTATAAGACCAACTTCAAGAAAGCTTTTTCCAATATGATTGCTCCCATGTAATCTTCATCTCCCGATCAATAAGATTGCTGCAATGCAATCAACAGAAGCCAATGATTTGATAGAAGTCTACAATATCTTGTTGGAGAAGATCCTTTGAGCTTTGAAGAGTGTAAATTCTTGTTAGAATCAAGGATTCCATGAACTTTCAGACATTGTCATGTTCAAGAGGCTGAAAATGCCTTCAATCTTGAAGAAATTCTTCAATGTAAGCCCAATATTTATGAAATACCTTCAATTAAAACTTCCTAGGGTTGTAGACAACAAAAGCCCCATGAATCGAAGCATCAATGAAGCAAAATTTGATGAAGATTGATGGATGCCCTGTCTTTTCCCAATCTAAGATTAGGAAAATGCTTCAATCTTGCTTCGAAGCTCCAATGTTTGCCCAATGTCAGTTGTAGATGCTTGCTTTCCACTTCTTGAAGCTAAAAGAGACCATGATTGACTCAAAACTTCAAGAAAATGCTAAGATCTTCATGCTATCCACTTTCAGCCATAGCTAGGGTTGTGAAGGAAGTTTCAAGGCTGAAAGAAAGTGAAATATCAAGTAATAGATGATTAATCATTCAGGTTAGGGCTACATTTGATCATGAAAGAGAGGTCATAGCTTCAAGATGAGGGAGTGAGCTGATTCAAGAGGTCAACAACATGCTAAAACTAGTGCCAACTTGTCCAAGAGCTTCTCCTTCATCACATGATCATAATCTTGATGAAGATCCATCAAGTAGGTAGTACATATGTTGCCCAGGGTATTCAGGAATCATCTCTAATAGGTGGCTTGAAGAGAAATGAGCAAATATCTTCATGGCAGTTTTCATCAAGAAGCTTGTAAAGAGGAAAGAGAAGCTTGCTCCAAAAAGTAACCACGTTTTGACCTCTTTAAACCTTGTTCCATGATCCTTTAAAATGGCCCAAAATTGACCATGAACCACCAAAATGACCATAAATCTGCCATTATTTCTTTAGACATTCTTCAAGACCATCAAATTTAGTCACTACTTTTTGTAGAGATCTTAACTAGTCACAATTTTAATTGAATCAAATCCTGTGACGAATTCTTGTCCTCTAGTTACTCTATGCGTAAACTGTAACCAGATTCACCATGAAAATGACCTTCCCATTGAAAATGACCAATGTAAAGAAGGTAATTCCCACAAGAAGTCATTAAACTGAAAATACAAGAAATAGACATAAAATGCCAAGAAACCATAGTCAAGGTGGCTAGGCAAGGAATAATATTATCAATGTTGGCTGAGAATTAAATGATGAGTGGCTGCAGCATGGTATGCACCCCAAGCTATGGTGGCCAAGAGTATTCACCCTCTTAGATGGTGGGAGGTTGAGACCTCAAACATGTAATGTTGTAAAATGGCAAAAAGATCATTCACATGTTACATCTCTACATTTTATACTTCACCCTAGCCTACCCTAGACTAAGGCATTTATGCTTTATTACAAATGTATTCTAGTTAAGGTAGTCTTCCAATTCAAACATCCAAGTTGCAATGGTTTTTTCCATTTGAGTCCCAAATTTCGCCATCCAAGTGGTAAGTTTGGCTTATTCGAATGATCAAGTTCGACTCAAATAGGGATGCCCATACGAGTCTAAGAAGATGTGTCCAAGTGAGCAATTTGGCCATCCGAGGCCATCCAAGAATGGTTTGTTTGAGTGGACTTTTAGATGTCCAAGTGGATCAACTCGATTAACTCATCCGGTCCAAGTCCAAGGAGGGTTGTCTGAGTGGACAAAAGGGACTCGACCGTCCAAGGAGCTAGTTACGATTTGACTGTATGAGGCATAGGGTGCCATCTAAGTGGCAAAAAAACACCTTGAATGGAAAAAAAAATGATGAGACGAAAAATTCTCTAAATCACATATGTACCTAGCTATGATCATGTCCTTATTCCTCAATCAGCAAAATGAACATTCTAAGCATACCTGGAATCACCGAGAATGGTGATAAAATGGATTTCAACACATGTTGCTCTCTTGATGTGCTACTCTCTCTTGACCTATTGCTCTCTCTCTCAGTATCTCACAAGCTCAAATTTTTTCTCTTCTTTTAATGCCCTCTCTTTCTTCCCTTACTCTTTATTTCTCTTCTAAGTCTAAGGTATTCAAAATCTCTTTTCTTTTCTTTCACTACTTTCATGCTTCCTAGTTATTACAGAAAATTATCTTTTCTTTCTTGACCTATTGCTCTCTCTCTCAATCTCTCACAAGCTCAACTGAGCTCTTCCCCCCTTTTTCTCTTCTTTTAATGCCCTCTCTTTCTTCCCTTACTCTCTATTTCTCTTCTAAGGTATTCAAAATCTCTTTTCTTTTCTTTCACTACTTCCATGCTTCCTAGTTATTACAGAAACTTATCTTTTCTTTCTTTTCCTTATTTCCTCAAAGTGAATGCATCCTGCTAATGAAAAACATCCTACCACTAATGTAATTAACATTCCTAAATCTTCAAAACCTAAACTATATAGCAAAGGAGATCAACCACCTTCCAACTCGCTTACTTTCTACCTAAACCAAACACCATTTCGAAGGCAAACTCCTACTTTGCCACTTGATTCAGAGTGTGCAAGTACTCAAGCTTGAATTTGTTTGTCCCAACAACAGAACCAAATATATCATTGCTATCACTAGAAACCACTGAGACCCTATGGACCACTTATCAAGTAAAGTGTTTCAAGTGAGTGGCAATGACTAGCTCTCATATAGCCATGCACGCTCTCGCACAATGATGTAGTGAGCTTACCATTGAATCCAATCATTGTAGTCCTCTTTCTTGAATCCTTAGATGGCTCCATGATTCAAGGCACTAGCTCAAGCAAGCTCCATCTCCATGCTCCAAGATCTAACCTCCATAGCTATGTGCCAGAGACAAGAGAAGAGACGAAGGAGAAGAAAAAAGAAGAAGATGAGCTTCTCCACGGCCCCTCACTCTCACACACTCACACCCTCTTTCACACTCCCTCTCTCCCTCTCTCATGCATAAGAAGAAAGCAAGAGAAAAAACAAGAAGAGAGCTAGTTTGTACACACACCAAGAATATCCATTCACTTTTTGGCTTTTATACATGCCCTTCTCCCCTTGGACACCCAATCCATTTCCATGACTAATCGTCCACAGCCTTGGTCCTCTTTTCCACTCTTTTTCCTATTCTTATGGCTCCTTTACATGCACCTTTTCATTTACAACTTGCACATGAGGGAGCCTAGTGCTCTTTTACAAAGGGCTAAAATGTGTTTTATCTCTTATGCACTCAATTCTTGATTTTAAAAATTTTCATGTGCTTATTAGTCTTCTTTTTCCATCAGGATGTCTTCTTATGCTCCTTCTTAAGCCTCCTTTGTGTCTTATATTGTTTTGAGGGTTAACCATTTGCTCATGCTACTTATGCATCTTCTCCTCATGGCAAACAATATCGTGGCTATGGATGACCTTCCTAGCCTGTTGATACCATAGGGGCAATAACCCATCTCACCTGCATCCCCATAGGAAAGAAAGATGCATTTCACTAATTTAGGATCTAACTTATTACATTTGTCCTTGGAAATGTAGCAAAAATCTCACATCTAAAGATACACAAATGAGCATATGATGGAGGTTTTCCAAACCATATCTCCTTTACAACTTGACAACCAATAGCAATGCATGGGGATCTATTTGTCAAGTGTATAATAGTAAAGTAACTACCTCAACCTAAAAATATTGTGGTAAGCCTGCTTGGCTAAGCATACTATGAACTCTCTCTTGAATCATCCTATTCATATACTCTATAACACTATTCTAGTGTGGGGTGTAAGGGACTGTCAACAACTAATGCTTAATACCCCACTCATTGCAAAACTGCTCAAACACTTTAGAGACATATTTACCCCCATTATTTGACCTTAGGTATTTTAGCCTATACCTAGGCTGCTTCTTAATAAGAGAAAGCCAATACTAAGAGATATCCAATACATCTAATTTTTGCTTTATGGGATATGTCTAGACCTTATGCAAATAATCATCAATAAAAGTGATAAAGCACTTCACACCACCTAGTGATTGACACAGCATGGGGCCACATACATCAAGATAAACACGAGCCAAACGCTCACCCATGTGCATAATGCCTAACTTCTTTTGAGAATTGCATGTTTACCTACCATAAAGACAACAATCACATGAATCAAAACATTTGTAGTCAAGGGATAGAAGATATTGCAAACTAAAGAGTACTTTTATTCATTTTAAGGACATGTGCCCAATGTGAGATGCAACAGAGATGCATGTGGTATATTAGCTAGAGCCAAAACATAGTCAATAGAGACCTAGATACAAGCAAGAGATAGAGGATACCAGCCTTGGCACCTCGAGCAAAGACAAGATTCCCATTGGTAATCTTTTACACAAAATCACTAAAAGATACATGATACCTTGGATCATCCAGTTGTCTAGCAAAGAGTAGGTTTTTGGGCAAAGCAAGAATACGGCGTACATCATAAAAAACAAAAGTGCTACCTGAAGCAAACTATAGTCTAATATCACCAATGCCAATAATATTCAACAACAAGTCATTTTCTAGTATCACAAAGCCTCATTTCATGACGAGCCCTATGGAGAACACTTTGCAGGAGAAGTGACAGCTAGAAAGGCTTTGGTTGCAAGATATTGGTGGCCGACCCTCCACAAGGATGCCTATGACCACTGCAAATGTTGTGATACTTGTCAACGAATGGGAAAGCCTACTAAAACTGTCGAAGTTACCAATCACACCTCTACTCGATCTTGACAAGGACAATTGTTGCACATTGCAATGATTGGGACAATCGACTTACAAAGGCTCTCTAGGCATACAGAACCTGCTATAAGGCTACTACAAGATAAACCCCTTTCCAACTGGTGTTGAATCATTCGTCGATCTTCCAAAAATAGTTTCAAAGCCACCTCCCTTGGTGTGTTGTGTCATGTAACTCCATCAGTGCTTCTAACTCCTATAACAAACGATATTTCTAATCTGCAATCCAAGTACCAGACTTGTTGGCTACCTTGCTGGGTACGCATCTTCATCAACCAATATAAGTTGACATCATTAACTAGACAAAGCTTATCTTCATCGACAAACCTTGAGTGATGTGAGCTTTCATCCTAACCGGAAGGGGATGTGAGTATGGACTGTCATCTATACTTATCAATAGAATGTGAGATAGAGGATGGGGTGAGTGACCAATCTTTGCCCTTTAAATCCAACAAAGAGATGAGATGTGTGAATAGAGGTTTCACGCACGGGATGGGCCTTTCAATGCACAAAGCACAAATTGTTCCTATGCACGGAACTATAAGGCTTCCTGGCCTTCCTTCTCACACTGTATACTGGCACAAGAAGGCAAGATGAAGTATTGCATCATCAATTGTGCACAAGGCATACAACCTTCGCACAAGTGATAATGAGGCTTACACCAATGGGTGCGAGGAACAAGTTACCCTCATGTATTTATCAACAGAGCATGAAATAGAGGGGGAGATGAGCATGAATGATTTTCCTTTCATCAACTGAGAGATGAGGATTGAGGGATGTTACAACAGTTGGAGTCAAGTACGTTCTCGTTTCCCTATGCTTACATGGGACGGTGGGCCTCCACCACACACACACACCTTACTCTGTTCCGTGCACTGGATGATAAGGCTTATTGGCCTTCCTTCTTGCACCTATGTTGCTACCATATGGGTTGGGACGCACTGATACGCCATCAAAATGTGCATGTTGTCATACTCCCTCTGAACCATCCCTCTTGTCGATTTCTAAATCGAGTGTGAGATATGGATTTCCATTATTATCCATTGTGTGATATGAGTCATGGGGCAAGTGACTGATCTATCATTCCAACATGCGTGAATGTCGAGATTGAGTGATGAATACTCCACCATCGACAACTTAACTAGCTCTTCCTCGAAAATCCTATCTCCCTAGGTGCTACTGCATGGCCCTTGCCATGTTGGATGAGTGTGATGTGGCGAGCCGTGGTACCTTCTATCGATGAGACTATAGCCATTCAAGTGTCAGCGATGGTTCACCTCAACCATTTGCAAATTGGACCAAGTTTTTCTAACTCTATTCATTTTGTTTACAAAAGTGTTTTAAGTGTGGGAACATATGGGTCTGGGTCATGGTCAAGTGTTAGGGCCATGTTGATTTGTCAACCCGATCTGTTAAGATATTAAGTATGGAGACTTATCCCTGCACATTTGTTTTGCATACCCTCCTAGAAACATCTCTATCCATGTCCTAATTTTTTTAAGCTGGGGTCCCTTCCCTACCCAACCGTCCTTTTTTCACCCTGTCCCCCCTAGGGCCGTTCCTTGTCCATTTGTCTTTATATTTTATTTTATCACTTTTCTATGTGCACATATCCTACGTTCATCAAAATTGAAATATGATCTTATAGCCCTATTTGTCCCTTTGCATTGGCCACTTTTCCTTTTCATGGCCCTTTGTTTTGAGCCACGGTTCATGAGTTATTAATTTTTAAACAATTATCTATCAATTTGATGTGTTTCCATGTAAACATGCATTTTTTAATTCAAAAAAATGATTTGATGTGACAACCCCAACCTACACCTTTCCCTTTACATTTTTCCTTTTTATTGCTCATCATTCTGATGCACAATTCGTCCGTTCTTGATTTTTTCGTGTTTTTGAGATTTCTCGTGGTATTTTTGGTTCTTTTGTCATGTGAACCGGCCTTATTTACCTCAAAGTTCAATTCTGATTAGATAGCATTGTCTGACGTGCTCCCTTGCACATTTTTTCTTTTTCCTCCATCATGTTCTAGCCCAACGATTTTATGTTATAAACTTTTTTGTGTATTTTCATCCTCATTTTTTTTATGTGAGCGTGCCCTTCTTACATTGCAATTGTGTTTTGATTGGATCGTCCCATTGACCACTATCTCTCTGGTATTTTTTGCTTTTTGTTTCCCTGTATTTCGACTTACAGATTGTTGAAAATTAATTCTTGTTCGAATTTTTGGGTGTATTTTTACTCCTTCGAAAGCCGTCTGCCACACAATAGGAGTTGTTCGCCGGTGTGATAGATGCCAGAGGAGCCGCCCACCACACTACAAGAGCCACCACCGGACGGAGCTGCCATCGCCTGAAGGAGTCGTCGAGCGTCCATCCCACCGCAATATATCGCCGACATCATGCCCCGTTATTGTCCCACGTGGCCCCTACCCCCCGGCCTCCCCTTTCCCCTTCTACCCACCCATCCCCACCCTTTATTCGCCCATTTCCCCTTTCCCCAAGCGATCGCCCTTTTTTTTAAACAATTTTTTTTAAAAAAAAATGATCCCACTATATTCAAAGGTAAATCCCCTTAATTTAAACACAACGCAGTAAATACAATATAGAACAAACAGTAATAAACAAATAAGGAATCTACTACAAGAAAATCTATCTTGTATCATCAACAAGCATATTCTTCATATTTTATGTGACCACAACAAAGAAAATAACACCAATCTTCTCAAATCTTCACATAGCTTCATTTAACAATTCTCCCACAGCTTTAACTTGAACAAAATCAATTATGCTCTTCATATTCTTCATAGAATTCATCAAGAGACTACCAAAACAAAAAAGAATACACCACTTTCAATAAAAATCATCACATAGCATTCTTCTTCAAAGTTTTCATAGCTTCCACTCACAATCTCTCACTCATAGGTACATTGTTTTGCATAGATTTAGCTATCTCTCACACTCTCTCCCCCTCATGCATACTCTATCTCAATAGTACATTGGAATAATCATCCATAACTCCTCTTTGGTCGTGGATACCCCTCCCAAGAGGTGTGCCTACTATGAAAGGTCCAATGTCCTTTCGCCGCTCAACAATGTCATTGTCACTTCAGTCTTCACTTGAGTCTTTAACAACTACTTCTTCCACTTCTTTGAGCTATTTTGAACTTGTATTCATTTCTTCCCGAGGTTAGAAAACTTTCCCAAGATACACATTCATTCAACATTACAGAGGCATACAAAACATGAACATAACAAAAACAAAGGCTCTACAGACAATCAACAGAGGGTTAACAGAAAGTCTCATGCAAATCTTCCATCTACCAGAAACCAAAGGATTCATTGCTTTTTCTTTTTTGTTGAACTTGAAAAGTAAAACTAAGAGAAAGGGACTTTTCATCAGAAAGGTTTTAGCTTGACTAAAACCATTCAAAACCATCAAGAATCATTCAATAATCCAAACACTCTCAAACTTCATCAATCATCCTTCCATCTTCTCATACAGAAAGAAAACATAAGCTCAACAGAACCAATTAGACACTAACATGACATCAATAGAACATATCAAAACATCATATCTCCGCTATAAAACATCATGAGCTTCTCAAACCTAATTAATTTTATCCAAAATACTTCCAAACACTTTCAAATTAACTAATAATCATACAAAATCAATCAAAAATCAACCATTCAGTCCTCAAAAATAATAAAAATCAGGAAAAAAATCAAGTCGTTTCAACCCTCAACATCTTCTCTTTCTTTGACATCTGCAAGGTAGGCCTTTTGTAATCTCTTCCTAGCATGACTGAGCTTTTCAATGTGTCCAAATCTTTTGCAGAAGTCATAATGAGGTGGTCTCTTTCCTTTGTACTTGTTGTTGACATACAACACTTGTTCTTTCTTTGAAGTACTTGGTTCTTCTTTGCTTTTGATCTTCTTTTCTTCTTTCAACAAGGAGGCTTTAATGTCGATCAACTTAGGATTCGGCATGTTGATTAGTGTAGTGGAGACATTACAAAATACAAGAGGAAGAATTTTCAACAAAGCACTAATGCATATATCTTCATCCATTTTATGTTAATCCCTACAAGTTGAGTTCAAAGACTTTTCATACAGTAGAGGTGGGTTGCAAGGAATGTATTAGCCTTCATGGACAATCTGAAAAAATCAATTAATAATCCATATTTATAAGACTTTGACTGGGTGCCAAATAATGTGTCTAATATTTTCCACAAGTAGCATGGGATGTATCACATGTATCTATATGGTGGATATAACTATCATCCAACTCAAGCTTTATGATGGCTTGGGCTTTATCATCGCTCTTTTTTGCCAAGCTACTATAAGAGCAACATCTCGGGGCTTCTTCTCTTGACCATTGGTGATTGTCCATAAGTCCTTCTTCATCAGAATCAACTTGATCCTTGTTTGCCAAGTGTAAAATCCAACTCCCTTAAAGTAGCATGATGGTGAATCTTTGCCCATTCTATGGATTCCACGAGCAGTAGCAAATCACTACCAAAAATCTTGGATCAAACCAGCAAGATTTGAATGGGAGATAGCTTAAATAGCAAGCTTTCAAAACCTCATGACCAAAGTGAACATCGTGAAGCGTGGAGTGAGAATGAGCCATATGACTTGCATTGCGCTTGTTTGAGCCGCCAAGGAAGATGAATTTTGGCAATGTTGGGCTCTGCATCATGTAATTTTGAGATGTGAAGGATGGTGTGCCTTGAGTCTAGAGAGAAGTCTCCATAAGAATGCTTGTTGAGATATGCTATGATTGAGGAGATCTAAGCACTCCAAGGTGGGTAGGTGTTGCTGGCTATGGCAGATATGAAGCATAGAGTGGAGATGAAGTGAAGAGATGAAGTCAACTGCTTGATTTGAGCTAGATTGAGGTTATGGAAAGTTGAAGAAAGGATTTGCAAAGCTAGGTCATACTCACCATGGCTATGATACTATGTTGAGAAACACAGATCTTGAGCATGGTTGGCTATGGAGGTTGGAAATCATGGACTAGAAACATGATGACATAGACAAGAGACAATGTCTATTACTCAAGTGAATTAGGCTCCAAGATTAAGTGCTTGGACTCATAAACACAATCTTGAGTAGGACATGACAATGGTTGAAAGGACAAAGTACAATAGCATTCATTCATTGAAAGTGATGTCAAGTACATTGTTAACCCTAGTGCAAAGAAAACAAAAAGAAAATTAAAAAGATATAGAGGCAAAGCGAAAAAAGGCAGCTTGACTTAAGAAATAGGAGGAAAAAAGACCAAAGGTGCAAGGGCAAGAGTAAAAGAGAAAAGGCACATTTTGAATGTAAAAGCACGCTCTAAATCTTTGTAAAAGAGCACAACTTGTAAATTTATATGGGCATGGGTGAAGGAACAATATAAATAGGAAGGGATTAGGAAAGAGGACCTAGGCTAAAATGGCCAGTCATATAAATAAGGGATGGTTGCCCAAAAGGGATTAAGGCTTGTATAAAAGGTAAAAAGTGAATGAAGAAGTTGATTCTTGTGTATGGCCAAAAGTAGCTCTCCTCTTCTTCTCCTTCTTGTTCTTGCTTGCTTGAGCTTGTGCTTGAGAGAGAGCATGTGAGGGAGTAAGTATGTGAGGGTAAGGGACCGTGGTGGAGAAGCTCACCATCTTCTCCTCTCTTCTTCTTCTCCTCTTCTCTTCTCTTGTCTCATGCATGGCTATGGAGCTTGAAGCTTGAGGATTGAGCTTACTTAAGGTTCACCTTGGATCGTGGAGCTACCGAAGAGCTTGTGGGAGAAGGCAACTCTATCGAGCATGAAAGTATGCTCACTATTCTTGTGGGTGTGAGAGTGTGCATGGCTATGTAAAAGGTGGCCATTGAACTTGCCTTGAAATGCTTGAAGCAATAAGCGGTCCATAAGTCTTGGCGGTTGAGCGAGAGCTCTCACATTTTGGTTCAGTTTATCGAGACAAACAAATTCAATTTTTGAGTGCTTGTATGCTCCGAATCAAGCATTGAAGTAGGGTTTATCCCGAACCAGTGCTTGAGATAGGAAGGAAGCAAGGGAGTTCAAAAGATATTCGATCTCCTTTGCAAGTGAGTTTTTTTGGTGTTTTGGATTTAGGGAAGTAGGTTGGAGTAGTCTAAGTGGTTGCTTGTGATTTGGATACATTTAGGTAAGGAAAAAAACAAGGAAAACATAGAAACACACAGTAGGGTTCTTGCTATAATAGTAGCCCAAAACAAGAAAAAAAAGGGTAAAGAGAGCTTCAAGGCATTAGGACAACAAAGAGAGAGAAGGGAAATGTAAAGGACTAAGCAAAGAGTGGTTTAAGAAGCCAAGAAGGCAAAAAGAGAGCTCATTTGTGTGCAGTTAGTTGAGAGCTTGAGAGAGAGAGAGAGAGAGAGAGAGAGAGAAAGCTACAAGACTAGAAACTTTTTCGTGCTTGGTGATCTTCACCACTGTGCCTTCTAGCCCCGCAAGCACTCGGATAGACTATAAAAAATCTAGATTCTGGAAAATTTGACCCACCCTAGGACGACACCCCCGTAGGTCTCTGAATGCGTAGAATGGCTCATAGGGCCACCAAACTCACAAATCGGTCTAGAAACAATTGCAGTCATCGACCATTAGTCACTTATCTCGATGGAGACATGGACCAACTGATTGAACCTGCTACCCCTCAAACCACACATCTAGAAAGTCGTAGAGACCAGAATGAATCCATTAAAGTGACCATTAAATGCATGAAAGGATTAGGAAAATTGTATGATGCATTGTATTGTTTCCATTGGATTCGCACACTACATCAATTAAACACTTGACGTGCACTAGAAAATATGATAGCTTGATTTCACACAGCACGCATTGAGGAGCACACTACTAGCATCTGAGTGCCCATAACATTGAGGATTGTTTTAAATAACAAGAAAGTCACGCAAGATAAGATAAGTTGAATGAAACCACTAGTAGAAGGAGACCCCAAACATCAAAACAGTGGGTAAGGACCCCAATCGCTGAGTACTGAGAGACTTAAATCGTCAAACCACTTAGGGAGCAACAACAATAGGTGTGATTAGGAACGCAACCCTACCTAACTTGATCAATCTGATCGATGCTAATTGCTCAAGAAAATGACAATATGTAAAGAGCTAGTGCCAACTCGAAAAATGCTTGACTTGGGAGAATTCCCAGTCGATATCCAGCAAATGATAACCTGATATGACCTGCAAAATAAAATGGAGCATTACTGTAGACCAATCCAGGACATCATGGTCGATCTCGAGAAAGAGCAAAGGTTGGCAAGGAAAGCACTACAAGGTATAGCTGCCTACAACCAAGAGTAGCGAGCTCAAAAGTTTAGGCAAGACATAAAAATGCGCAAGGTCCAATGAGTCTTAGCACTCGCTAACTGAAATAGGACAGGATAAAATGCTAAGAAGGAGAGAGCATTAGAAGCCGATCTTACACTAAGCGAGCTTCTCATGAAGCGACTCTTAGACAACATGGCTATAAAGCAAAAAGTGGAGCAGTCGTCACAACTTTATTGTTGCTAGCAGGACTAGGAATCACCCCGAATTCTGGGAGCTAGACCAAGATACTTATGGTTGCTAAGCAACTTGACAAGTATCAACCTAATAACAACCCGTATAGCTTTGTGGAGCAGTTGGAGCAAGTATGTGAGGGTAACAACCTCACAGACCTTGCTCAATGCAGATAAGCTTTCAAACTTTACCTAGGAGACAAAGAATGGACATGGAACACTAGTCTAGATAATGTTAAATGCAATAACTTCAATAACCTCAAGAGTCTCTTCATTAAGAGATTCTCGGAGGTGGGATACTGTGACAACCTCATCCTTAGGTTGATGAACCTCAATCAAAAGGACAAGAAGGATATTCGAGGCTGCGTTATCTAAGTGTGGAGTCTCTTTAGGAGAATCCCAGCCATAGAGCAACCTAGCAAACAAGTGGTCTCCACTATGTTCATAAGCGGAATCCAAAGCAAAGGTCTTTACAAAGCCTTGGTGAGCAACTCAACCCTACAAAGGGATGTGCTAGCTAGGGTCTTCGAAGAAGCTATACAAGTATGAAACGTGGGTATTATAGAGTAGTTGTTACAAGGATAGCAATCACATGGCATGCAAATGTTAATAGGCACATTTGATTGACACTTGACATATTCTATGACTCAACACATTGTGCGTTATATGGATGATATAATACAAGAGTTTCATGGATCATTGCCAATGGGCATGGAGATCTGAATGGACACACATGACCAATAAAGCAGAGGATTTTTTAACCATCGACTTCCAGCACATCCATATTATCAAGCACAAAGGAATCACTCACCACATCAAAACAGTCGATCAAGAATTATGTACTTCACCTTAACCTTGTACAATACCTGCATGTACAAAAAAATACCTACATGAATCCCTTTTAACAACTTATACATATTGAGCTTTTGGATCTTTGAGACCGGGATCTCCTCGTGGATGGTGTATGGTTTATATACCTTGGTTTGTGTAGATGTACTTGGGCTAATTCGGCTTTGTATTCACTAAGCAAACACCGTCAAGTCTTGGCAGTGGTATGTATATTTTGCCCTATTGATTGGGGGGTGTATTGACTTTACTGACGGACTTTGTCTGACGTACTTGGGTGTTAGCTCATGTCAGTTTGACTGTTACATACTTGTTTATGCTCACTTGATGTTTATTTTGCATTGACAATCAGTGATTGACTTTGAATCTATTCATTTATTTATTTATTCACAAAAGAGAAAAAACCAAACACCAAAATCAAAAAATAAAAGAAAAAAATAAAACAAACCCCAACTTGAAATACATAGACAGAAATATATGAAATAAAAAATAATAAATATTAAAAAATAAAACAAAACAAAATCCCAACACATAATCACCCAAGTGCCAAACCCTTCTTTGTCCTTATTCTTTTTATATTTGTATTAGTATTTGGTTTTTCATACCTTACACATAGGAGGCCGATTGCCACTTAGGCGCCCTGTTTTTTTCGTACGCGGATTTTTCTATTCTTTGGCTTGTTTGGAAGTGAGATTTTATGCATCAAACCTTGCAAGTGTCCACACACCGCTAGGTTTTTTCCTTTTTCCTCCTTCACATGCACTGTAATACACATGTAATTTTAATTAAAAATCAATCGACGATTGCACCCACAAAATAAATAGAATGTTCATCCTAACTTTCTAACTAAAAAGAACCCCATCGTTACATGAGCACATAGCATCATAGCCCACTTAATTTGGTAATTTAAAGTCCATTAATTGTGCATGCACACACGTGCTGTACACACATTTAATTTGTATTCCGATCCCTGAGGTGTTTGATAGCTCCCTTTCCTCATTCTTGTCTTATACCAACCTCTTTACAACACAACGGAAAGCCCAATTGGATCCGCAAATTTCTCCTTCCTTGCAAACAGTACTTTATGGATCTATGCATTCACGTCTAGTTTCTAGTATTCAGTCTACTTTGGAAACTTCCATGACTTCCTATCTTCAAGTGCCCTATACAGGAGTATATACCTCATTGCAAGTCAAGGTGGATTCTTTGACCAGTTAGCTTAGCAAAGATTTAGAGGATTTAGCTTCTGAAAATATTGCTTTGAGTAATATCCATACACAAATGACCGCAGCTACAACTTTCATGGATTCACAGAAGGCCATAATTAAGGAGTTAAAAGCTAAGGTTGCCACTTTAGAGGAAGAGAATGTGTCTTTAAACATGGAGAAAAATCCCGCTCTTGAGGAAATGCTAGAGTGAGCTCATAAGCATGGTATATGTGACGGCTAGTTGCAGCATTATCAAGAAATTGTACAGTCACAAAAGAAGTTTATTGAAGAACTTAATCAAAAAGTTGCTACTCTTTTTGTTCTTCCTCCAACCCCAATGATGTATTCTTTGTTGTCTAAGAAAGAGCTAGATCATTTGCAATAGAAAGCTAAACAGTGTGATGGGTTTTTTTGCCAAGATAAAGCATCTTCAGTAGCATATGAATTGTGTTGAGGAAGATTTTGTCCACTATGGTAAATTGGTGTCACCTCCATCATCCTTTTAGTTTCAGTATCAATAATAGTGCTTTGCGTTGTACATCTCCTTGAGTAATGTGGACTTAGAACCTCTAGAGGAGGATGGCTGGTAGAACATGTGGTCAACAGATTTACTCAAAGCAATGTTTGATAGATTTGTTGATGAGTTAATCTCTCATGAAGGCTCAATTATTATCTTTTATGTATATTTGAGGAGATCTGCATATCCCTGATGAGGAGGACATGAATCTGTATGTAAAAGATGTGATTTTTCAGGTAGTCATGTATGTCCATTCTACTGAAACGACTTTGGTTGATGGCTTAAAGAATTATCATCAGGCATTGTGGTGTAAAGGCTATGCTTGGCATCCCTCTTTGAAGGATGATGTTCTAGATCCTCACCATCTTGATAGAGTGTATTTCATAAATTAGATATTCAGCCATTGAGATTCCAAGTGTTGAGCCATATTGCTAACAATCCCTTATTCCTCTAGGATTTCTTTTCAACTTTTGATTTTCAATGTTCCATCTATCCATCTGATCCTCATGATATCATATCTTATTCCATAATTTCTTATCAATTACTGTTGTATATTGCCATCATCACATCTAATCCAGATGGTATTTCTCTCTTATCTTTTACCCCCCTACAGTTTCCCCTCAAATTTCAAATTTTACTACATACCCATTTATTGTTGATCTTATATCCTCACCTACTCTTATTGAACCTACTCCTATTGTCCATCTATTCCTTTTTTTAAAAGCAGAATCCCTTCAAATATTTCTAGTTTCTTTTCCTTCTTTCCCATCATCATTATCCCTTTAAATATCTTCATTTTATGATTTATCCTACCCACCTCTTCATTGTTCCCCTATTATTTCATATCTTTATCTAGTTATATTAACCTTTCTCCACAATCAGTGATGGATACTCATAGGTATAATAGTGATATCCTTCATCGACGACGGCAATGAACATTGAATGATTCTTTGACAAGATGGTCTATCGTTCTTGGTTTCCTGGGACACTTCTACGCAATGTTCTACTTTTTATCTTTAATTTGCTAGAGTGCATGCTTCTTTTGAGGATACTTTGGTATGCTTGGTGTCTCATTTTTGTTGGTATCTTCCTTTTATGCATCATCAGTCTCACCTGAATACTAGAAAGAGTATTCCAAACTTGATGATTAATCTAAATGAGGATGTGATTGTTGCTTGGATGGATGTCCTATATTATTTTGCACAAGCTTTTCCTACGAGGTTTATTATATTGTTGGAAAGGATGTGTTGTTTACAATTTCTCTAGAATGTGCCTCTACATTTTATGGATGAGAACAAGAGTCTGGAGAGTCTCAAGTTGAGTATGAAGTTCAAGAAAAAATATATTCATCCTACATAGCATGTGGACACTCTCTTGGATGTATTGATCCCTTTTAATATAAATATTTCTCCTTGCTCTTCATTTTTTGGGAGCATGTGCCATTTAGACTACATTCTCTTGTATCTATTGAGTTTTGTATATATTCTATGATAAATATGTGGTGTTTTATCCTTCTTGCGTGGAGTTGAAGATGAAGATGAAGCTGATTGAGAAGTTGACTGATGGTGCTTCATGATTCTATCTTATGGATGCATGCTTATGGCGAAAACAAACATGTTATATCCTTTAAACGTTTGTCATGGTTTTCTATTTCAAAGTTGTGATACTAGATAAAGGTGTTTTCCTTCCATTGCAATTCTTTATTAGATATAAGTTGGGATCGTGTTTGGGTAGTGTTTCTTGAACTTGTATTCTCTTTTTCCTAGGTCATGAGGACGCTCCCTAATTAAGTGTGGGGATATTTTGAGGGTTGAAATGACCTGATTTTTTGGTTAATTTTTGTTATTTTTTTAAGGACTGAATGGTTGATTTTTTATTGCTTTTGTCTAATGATTAGTTGGTTTGGGAATATTTGGGAGTGTTTTGGATAAGGTTAATTAGGTTTGAGAAGCTTGTGATGTTTTATAGTGGAGATATGATGTTCTGACATGTTCTGTTGATGTCATGTTAGTGTCTGATTGGTTCTATTGAGCTTCTGTTTTGCTCTATTTTCTTTCTATATGAGAGGATGAAATGATGATTGATGAAGTTTGAGAGTGTTTGGAAGCTTATCGAATGATTCTTGATGGTTTTGAATGGTTTTAGTTGAGCTAAAGGCTTTTTGATGACTTTATGTTAACCCTTTGTTGACCGTCTATAAAGCCTTTGTTTTTGTTATGTTCCTATTTTGTATGCCTCTGTAAGTATTATGTTGGATGAATGTGTATCTTGGGAAAGTTTTCTAACCTTGGAAAGAGATTAATACAAGTTCAAAATAGCTCAAAGAAGTGGAAGAAGTAGCTGCTAAAGACTTAAGTAAAGACTGAAGTGACAGTGACATTTATTGAGCTGCGAAAGGACACTATAGTGGCTCTGGTGACCTTTCATAGTAGACATACCTCTTAGGAGGCATATCCACAACTAAAGAGGGATTACGGATGATTGTTCCAATGTACTATTGAGATAGAGTATGTATAAGAGAAGGGTGTAGCTAAATCTATGCAAAATAATATATCTATGAGTGAGAGATTATGAGAGGAAGCTATGGAACCTTTGAAAAAGAATGCTATGTGATGATTTTTATTCAAAGTGGTATATTATTTTTTGTTTTTGTGGTCTCTTGATGAATTCTATGAAGAATACGAAGACCATAATCAATTTTGTTTAAGTTAAAGCCCTAGGAGAATTGTTATATGAAGCTGCGTGAAGATTTGAGAAGATTGGTGTTATTTTCTTTGTTGTGTCATATTAAATATGAAGAATATGCTTGATGATACAAGATAGATTTTCTTGCAATAGATTCCATGTTTTCTTAGTGTTCCTCTTGGGGCCCCAGAAGGCCATGAAGAAGAAGAAGACATTCATGAGCAGAAGGACAAACCTCACCAGTCCTTCTATTCCCGCTATTTTGATTGACTCTTTTAAGCCTTGTATGTACTTGGCTTAATAATCTTATCATAAGCCTTGTAATCCTCATGTGACCTTTTCCACTATGGCCTCTACACACACTTAGTGAGGCCTTGTAATAGCCCTTGGATATCTTGGCCATATTTTGTGATATGCCCATACTTAGCAAGGTTCTACTCATGACACCAACCTCCATGCACTCATTGCTTTTCATAGTTGTGATTGAGGAGGGGTGTTGAGATCTATACAATTACATCCATGTATGTCTCTTTGTATGGAGCAGCTAGGCAAGCAACATGCAGGTGAATCTAGGAAGAGATACTCAATCCCATAGGCACAGTGGAGAAAAGTGGTACAATCCTACTCTATAAAAGAATGTACTTGACATCACTTTCAATGAATGAATACTATTGTGCTTTGTCCTTTGAGTCATTGTCATGTCCTCCTCAAGATTGTGTTTATGAGTCCAAGCACTTAATCTTAGAATTTAATTCACTTAACAGTCATTGTCTCTTGTCTATCTCATCATGTTTCTAGTCCATGCTTTCTGACCTCCATAGCTAACCATGCTCAAGATCCATGTTTCTCAACATGTTTCAACCCATACAATGCCTTCTTTAGCTTACAAACTTTGTTCTCACAATGGGGGCCTCAAACCTTGGTAGTTGAGCCATGTAGACCTTCTTATTGAGGTCATCATTCAAAAATGTTGATTTTGATATCCTTTTGGTAATTTGGCCACTTCTTATGAGAAACCACTATCACTTGGAGTAAATGATTCTTGAAAATCAAACCTTCAACCTGTGAAAATCCCCGTGCAACAAATGAAGCACATTGAGGTACATTACTACTTTATTTAAGAGGTCATTGAGGACAAGTCCATTTACCTTCCACACCCACTTGGTACCAATAATCTTCCTCTTTTTTGGTTGATCCACTAGCTTCCAAGTATCATTCTTCAATATGATGTCATACTTGGCTTACATAGCTACTCTCCATGCTAGATCTATAAGTGGTTCTTCCAAGTCTGTTGGCTCCTTTACCTCTCTCATAATCTCAACCATCATAGCCACATTGACCATGTGAGCAAAAGCCTTTCTTTGCTTCTCTATTCTCTGTGACCTCTTTAGTCCATTTGCATTTTTCTCAGTTATGGTAGGACTATATAGGATTGTTGTATCATAGAGCTACTTTACCCATCACAACAATGGCTTTTTCGATTGTGTGATTGCAAGTTGGTGAACTTTTTCCTCATCATTCAAAGATGATGCTTCCTTTTCCTTGAGAGTAGGGATAGCGCTTGGGATGGATTCATAGTGGACTACTTCTTTGCTAGATGATAAAGTGGAAAAACTTATATTCTCCTCCTATTGTATGTGGTTGCTCCTTGAACACCACATCATAGCTCTCTATGATCTTCTTTTCCTCTTGGTCATACAATCTATAAGCCTTTTTCTCATCATTATAATGCAAGAAGATACATTTGGTGCTTTTTAGATTTAACATATTTCTTTTATCCTTTGGAACATGTGCATAACATTCACATCCAAAGGTTCTAAAATGTGAGACAAATGGTTGCTTTACTAGAATAGCCCTCATGAGGAGTTTTACCCTTAAGAGACTTTGTGTAACTCCGATTGGGAATGTAGATAGTAGTATTAAAATATTCTACCCAATTCCCTTGCCCTTAAACATGCACCTTTCCATTTCCACAATTATGCAGTTTTAGTGTTCAACAATGCCTTTCTACTGAGGTGTATAAGATGTCATCGCTTGACACTTAATTGTAAAAATTATATGGTATAGCGGACAGTTTCTGAGCAAGGAGTAGAGAACACACAGTAACTATGAGAAGAACATTGACTGATTTAATTTCAAATAAGCTAATATAAAGATGGATTTCTCCATCCATGCACTTCCACTATGAAGCTTAGATGGTGATCTAGAGAGATGATAGGCCAAGAGCTTAGGTTAGCTAAAATAACTCTGATTGGGTGAAAGATTGTTGTTGGCTTTAGAGGGGACTTCCTTTTATAGCCCGGGAAGTTAGTGCAGTTGGCATTTTTCAATACCACATCACAGCTCGCTATGATTTTCTTTTCCTCTTGGTCATACAATTTGTAGGTCTTTTTCATCACTATAACCTAAGAAGATAAATTTTGTGCTTTTTGGATATAACTTATTTCTCTTATCCTTTGGAACATGTGCATAGCATTCACATCCAAATGTTCTAAAATGTGAGATAGATGGTTTCTTACCAAAATAGACCTCATAACGAGTTTTGCTCCTAAGAGCCTTTGTGTAACTCTAATTGAAAATATAGACTAAATATTAATAGCTTCTATCCAAAATTAGTTGGGCAATCCCTTGCCCTTAAGCATGCACTTTGTCATTTCCACAATGGTGGGATTTCATCATTTAACAATGCCATTCTACTAAGGTGTATGAGGCATCATCAGTTGATGTTTAATCCCTTTGCTCTTGCAAAAGTTTTCAAACTTCTTTGAGTTAAACTCACCAACCACCATCTTTTCTAAACGTCTTCACAGTTTTCCATATTACATTCTCAACAAGTTTTAGTCATTGTTTAAACTTACCAATTGAGCCTTATTACGAAGAAATTATACCCACATCTTTCTATTGTAGTCGTCAATGATCAACATAAAATAAGATCCTTCCAAGGCTTTTCTAGATATTTTACCACACAAGTTAGTATGCACAACCTCTAGAGGAGCCTTCACTCTATTCCTACTTTCTTGTGGAAATGTCTTTCTCTATTTCTTGCCCATCATACAACCTTCAAATGATTCCTTCATTTTAGTTATTATAGATAGCTGAGCAACCATACCTTACTTATGCATCTCCTTCAACACTACAAAACCAATGTGACCAAATCTTTCATGCCAATATTTACATGTGCCCACACTAGTGGTGGTTGTAAGAGCAATTATTTCATCCAAGTTGTTCCCCCTTTCTCCTTTGTAGACAACTTTGCCAGCACTCTCGATAATTTTTGTACTTGTTTTAGTGAACCTCACCTCATGGCCAATATCACTTATAGAAGAAATTGATAGTAGATTTCTCTTAATCTCTAGAACATACAACACATTTGAAAGATTCTCGAGTTCACCATTTGCAGTAACAAAGAAAATAGTACTGTGCTCTCAATAGGGCATTTTGCATCATTTCCAACCCTCATAGTAATAGATTCTTGTAGAGGATTTATAGAACTATATAGACCTTTCTTGTTGGGAAAGGTGCCCCTATCCAATACCCATGACTCAGTATTAGATATTTCTTACATCGAGGAATACACTTCCTCAATGCTCACCATGAATAACTTGATTAGTTATTTCTTGCATCGAGAAATACACTTCCTCAATAGTCTCCATGAATAACTCCAACTCTCCTTCAGTTGTATTGGCTACCTCCTTCCCTTTAGTCTTCACAATGCCATTCTTTTCATTTGCATTCTTGATACAACAATTTGCAATTGCATATCATTTCTTCTTGCAGTAGGAGCACTCTCCTTGAAACTTTTTCTTACCACCCTTTTTCTTTTTGTCATTGTTGGTAGAGAAACTGCCTTTGTCTTTCGCATGGGGCAGAGAATGCAACATCTCCAACCACTGCTACTACCTTCTCGAGCTTTAAGCCTCAACTCCTCCTCCATTAGAAGTATTTAAGAAAAAGGCATGCCAAGTAAATTTTGAAAACACAAGAAGTGCAAAAAAGTCCTAAATCAAAGAGAGAGGTGCACAAGAAAAAGTGCAAGTCAATACTTTTGTAAAAGAGCACAAGGCACACCATGATTTATTTTGTAAAAGAGCGCCGGGGCTCTCATCCGTGCAAATTGTAAATTGTTAGAGGCACGGGTTGAGGCCATGCCAATAGGAAAGAGAAGGAGAAGGATTGGAGGAATGGGCCAAGCCCGGACCAAAAAGGGGATGACCGCCCAAAGGGAATTAGGGTTAGGGTTTTGTATAAAAGGCAAAAAGTGAATGAAGAAGCTTATTCTTGTGTGTGGTCAAAAGTAGGTATCTTCTTCTTCTTCTTCTTCTTCTTCTTCTTCTTCTTGCTTGCTTGCTTGCCTCAGCTTGTGCTTGAGAGAGGGAGTGTGAGAGTGTGAGGGAATGAGTGTGTGAGGGTGAGGGACCGTGTTGAAGAAGCTCTCAATCTTCTCCTCTCTTCTTCTCTTCTCTTCTCTTTTCTTGTCTTGCTCGCGGCAATGGAGCTTGGAGCGTGGAACTTGAGGATTGAGCTCGCTTGAAGCTTGCACTTGGATCGTGGAGCTACTGGAGTACTCGAGAGAGGATGTAACTTGATCGAGCATGGAGGTAAGCTCACTACACTCATAGAGAGAGATAGTGCGTCGGCTATGCTTGAATTTGATAGGTCGGGGGTGGGTTGTGGTTTTGGGTTAAGTCCCCAACACCATCTCTAGAAGCTTATAAGAATTAAGGATACAAAGTATAGTTTGTACCATCAAACTTGCCTTTGCTCAAGGTTGGTGGATGAATCCTTGTGTATCTATCAAAAAGGAACTCATTGCCTCTAACACAAGTAGAAATAATGAGCTAATAAACATCCCTTTTTCATTGAATCTTATGTTGAACCTCTCCCTCTAACCCCACTATAGAGACCCCGCTATGGTTTGAAGAATAGTTGGATGCGACTCCTTGGACCCACTCCTATAGATACCCATCATCTACATGGTGCCCTCCAAGAACCCCCACTCTACATAGCTATATGCCTTCTTAAAATCGAGAAGAAGTAACAAGAAGTCTTGGTTCTTGAAGTAGGAAATAATGGTGGAATCCCAAAAGATGAAGATGTCATCTAAGATGGAAGTACCAAGAGGTCTTGGTTCTTGAAGTAGGAAATAGTGGTGGAATCCAAAAAAATGAATATGTAATCTAAAATGTTGAGCTCTAGTCTGTGTGGGGCGGATAATATTTGGTATCAAGGGGGGTCAATCTAAGACTTATCACCTTTGTAAGAATCTTGTAAGCAATTCCAAAGCAAAGTGATTGGTCTCCACTATTTAATCTCTCCTCTGATATGTCGTTGCTACCCTTGGGAATGAGATGACTCAATTCCTTGAATGGTACCTCTAAAATCCCTTCTAATGTTATGATCTCCCAAAAAGCTCCAGTAAGGCATGTGCTGATAAGATCCCAATAGCTAAAACAAACAAGTTGCCCCTATTTGGACAATGTCCTAATGCCATGGCATACATGCCTACAATGAGGCTTCTTCAGGAAAGACTAGAGCCTCATAAGATAGGCTTGAAGCCTCATCAGAGGACAAGATCCTTGGTTAACAATGGAATTTGGTGGATTCGTAGGCATACTCTAGTTCTCTAAGGGAGAGGTAACTAGAAGCTAATGTCTTATCCTATATCAATATGTTTTATATGGATGACTGACAAAGATATCTAGTTAATATCATTCTTAGCACCATTCTCTCTAACCATTCATTGATTTAACTAATTATTTTTTAGAGAGTCAAAGGACCACACTCTACTATCATGATTTCATGTCACATATACCATCATGAGTATAATAGAGAGTTAATCACGTAGATTTGTACTCCTTTCATGAAACTTGCTCTCCTCCTTTAATAATATTTGTGCATCTAGCCCACCTATCCTCGAAAGCCTCCATGAGATTGGCATCCCCACCTACACCAAATGGTTGACCTAGGGCAGTGACTAACTAGGTCGAAAACTCTCTCTTGAAACAAAGGTAATTTGGATCATAGATGGAAAAAATTTTGAGGGGTGTATCACTCTCTCACCATGATCCATAAGGCTCTCCTTAGAATTGGAATGCCCCTAACCTGAAATGTCTAGGTCCTATACTAATGGATCTTTATCTTCCATTGCTAGTGTCTTATAAATTTAACTCTATCCTAGCAAAGGCTTCTTGTAGTATCAGGATATCCTCTTGGGTGGGAGGTGGTGCCCCCATACCATTAGAAGCTCCATTGATCTTATCACTTATAATGTATTTGCTTCTAGCTAGACTAGAGAAGGCAATTCTTAGTAGTCGCTTGGATACCTTTCCATGAGCAATGCTAGTAATGTACTTGCTTCTAGCTAGACTAGAGAAGGAAATGTATACTACTCACTTGGACATCTTTCCATGAGAAATCACTTGTAATGTACTTGCTTCTAGCTAAACTAGAGAAGGCAATGTTTAGTAATTGCTCGGACACCTTTCCATGAGTAGTGCTATCCAAATCCCTTGGATGTGCAGACTTACCTAATCAAGTTGTCTCCAAAACTAGCTCATAGAAAAGAGTCAAGGCCTTGGCCCACAAGGATTGACTTGAGGGTCACTATACTCCTAGATCATGGTAACAGCAATCTAATGCTCATCTAAGAAGTGTCACTTCACAACCAGTCAAATATAAGAGTAGCTAATACAACACTTGGTTCAAAAGAGAGTGTGAAATGAGGGGGAGCTAAGTGTCAAACCCTCTATCATAGCACAACCACATCTCCCCCCTAAAATAATGTGCTCAAGTTCTAACCTACCATTTACATAGTTACAATCAATCAAATCTACTCCTAAATAATCATATAAAAATCCAACAAGCTAATTGGGTCCACGCCTCCTTAGGATAAGGTCATCCACACCACCATCCACCCACTTTCCACCCAATATACCAAACATCTTTAGTTTTCTAATTAAGAATTCTCCCATGCTATGAGCAAATATAGAAATAGCTTCCTTAAATTAGTCCCTTACACAAGGTTCATTGAATGTCTTTTATGTAGGTACAAAAAAGTTATTCTTTCAATGAAATAGTTATTTGAAAACAACATTATGCAACTTGTTTAGCTTATCCCCCTAGCACAAATATCGAACCACTGAATACCCCAACCCTTTTTCGAGCTTCACTCTATCCTTGTCTAGAATTGGAAATTATAATACCCAACTCTAAGTTCATTGAGGGTTTCTTCTCTATCTTAACACTAGTCATGGGGATTACACATACAACCAAAGTCCCACTAGTTCCCATGCTGCCATAGAAGGGAACCTTCCTCCTATGGATAACCTCATCTTAAGTATTGCTATCAATGCTCAAAATAGTTATACTTCTCAATCAAGGCCACGGAGCCTCAACAAGCACCTTGGGGAGGTGTGATGCCAAATAAGTATTATCCATCTAGAGTAACACAAACTTCATAACTTGTCAATCATTGCAAGCAACCAAGAATAACCACACCAAAAACGGTCCTTTTGAGACATTCAATTCATTTCAAAATAATATAGCTACATAATTTACATTATTTCATATCAATGCAACACATAAGCATTAAGTGTTATTTAACCGAGGTATATCCACATCATACACATTTTTTAATATTAATTTCTACTTTTAGTAGATTTGGAAACAATGATATTTAAGATACCCTTGAATAATGCCTTATGATTGGTTCTTAAAGACTTTCCTCAATGTTAAGTAGTAGATAAATCCCAGATATCTCATTTCAATTCCTAATATTTTCCTTGTGTCTAACCACTATTTTCCTAGTCCTTTCATGGCTATGAGAATTTTCATTAATTGTTTACAACCCTAAATTATTGAAGCTATAATTACAAATAACTACAATAAAATCTATTGGCCACTAGAAGACTACATGGTTACTAGAGGGTGTAGTCCTTACCAACTCGGGACCTATCACATAATCTAGTGTTTGAGCTTGTTGCCAGCTAAGAAAGGTCATATGGCAACCAAAGCACCGTCATGGTGCCATTGCTATAAGAATTTATTCTCTACTACCTCATGTAAGCATCAGAAATCCTCAAATCTAATGAATCATCTAAGTCAAACTCATAATCTTGGAATGCATCCTCTTCCTCTTGAAGAGGAATCTATTGGGGGTAAAGGCGCCTCCGCCTAGCCGCCCGTGTATTACTACACTGATAGTACCCACCACTGCACACTACAGGTGGCGGGTGCCCATCACAATCACTTATTCTTTATTCTTTTAGTGACAGTTTGAATAAAGGAAGGCCCGGCAACACATTGTGGTTGTTTGGAGTTCCCACTTTTGAGTCTTGCTCTCTCTTGCTCTTGCTCCCCATCCGCCATAGCTCTCGCCGCCAAGCTTCTTCCTCCTGGGTTCTCCCTCCCTTTCAACTGGTATCAGAGCAAAGGCATTGGAGCTTGCCCGACATTCTCTTCAAACCGGATTTGAAGAGCTTCAACCCGAGCTTCAATGGCATCCATGGCACCTTCATTTGCAGGTATGTTTTGATCTCCCACCTCCTCCCTGAGCTTTTGGACCTGGAGATTTTCAAATGCTTCCTTTTGGTTCTAAAATGCTTTTGAGCTTGGATTAGGCTCTAACTTGGTCGTCCTTCACTGGCATTTGTCTTCAGTTGGCATGCTTTAGACCGGTTTATGCCTATTGTCACTGCTTGACCTTTAGGCTTCTTGCATATATGCTTTGGTCAGATATGGATGCCACTTGGTTTGCCCATGCTTGACAGTTACTTGAAGCTTCGTCTTCAAATGTATTTGAGCATTTTGGACCTACTAGGCATTACATTTGGTTGTCAGTTACGTGCTCTTTGAATGCTTTCAGGCTTATGCTTTACGGGTCTGAGATAGCTTGGGGTTTATGCTTCGAATGTACCCTACTGGGATTTGGCATGTCTGATGCTATGTATTTGATGTATTAGAGTGTTGCTTGCTCTCTTTGCATCTGAATTTACTTCTAGTGGGAGCCTCTTGGTATATTCCGATGTACACAGAGTTTTATTTATACTTGAGCTTGAGCTTGTGGGACAGTTACATGCATTTGCTCTCTTGAGAGCTTTATGTCTATAGTTAGTCTGTAGTGGGCTGATTTGATATGCCTATTGGGGCAGCTACCTATCTCTGTCACAGGTTTGTCAGTTTTGTATGCATCTTGGATGGTTATGTATTGAGCTTATTGCTCTATCAGTTGTGCTTGTGCTTGGTCTCTTCTCTTACCCCGAGACCCATTACATGCATGACTTCTAGACCTATGAGATGACTCTTGCCTGACAGGTGATTGGTTTGACAGTTCTTGGTAACTTCTTGCCCCTTGACACTCACTATTGGATGTATCTTGCTACCTGGCAGTTGTAGTGACATATGTATCAGTGATTGCTTCATTTTTTGGAACAGTTTTACATAATGTTGTTATTTATTACAGTAAGCTGAAATCTGCAGATTTCGAGCACTTCTATGAGGGTAATGCTTACTATTTGATGTTATCTTGGTCATATTTAGTGGACAGGTGCTTCTCTTGGTGATATCCACTCTTTCTGCCAATTTTACCAATGGTTTTAGTGCATTTTTTGCTAATTACAGCAACCTGCAATTTTGCCTTTTTGCTTTGATTTGGGACAATATGGCTAGTCATCTGAAAGACACACTTCTCCTTAACATTGCCAAGTTGGATGGTACCAACTATGGATATTGGAAGTCCTAGATATCATAGGTTTTGGTGTAGAAATTGCAGATTAAACCCTTGCATTTCAAGGGTGTTAAACCTGAGGATATGGATGATGATGTTTGGAAGGAAGTTGATGAGCTATGCAAGTCTACCATTATCTTGTCACTCTCAAAAGAGGTCCATCATAATGTTGTTGAAGATGAGAATCAGAGTGCATGGGATTTATGGGAGAAGATTCAGGAGCTCTATGCGCAGCAAAGTCCCGCGTTACAAATCTATTGGTTGAAGCACTTAATGGGCCTTCGCATGAAGGACGGGATCTCCCTATCATCTCATTTCAATCAGTTTCATACTATCATGAAGAGTCTGTTGTCACAGGGTATTGAGTTCAAAGACAACTTGCACCTGTTGTTTCTGCTTGGCACCTTGCCTTAATCATGGGATGTCTTCCGTACTGCCATATGCACGAACAAACTTGATGGGCTGAAAATCAAAGATGTTGACAGTGCTCTATTAACTGAGGAAATCAACAAGAGAAACAATGATGCTTCCCACGCTTCACATGCATTGACCGTTAGAGGTGGCAGACATGGCAGGCATGATAATGATCATAACGGCAAGGACTCTCAAAAGTCCAGGCCCAAGTCATGTGGTTGCGGTAAGTCCAGTGGACAGAATTCTGATCTTACCTATCATTATTGTAGGAAAGCATGACAATTAGGCCGCAGTGCCATAAGATGCGCGATGATAAGAGCAAGGAAAAGGGAAAAGAGAAAGTGCAGGAAAAGTCTTCTGAGTGTAGTATTGTACTTGCAAAGTCCAGTGTGAATATAGAAGAGATTAATGTCATGCAGGCCACTGCTTCAAATGACGATTACATACTTGTAGCTTCTTCATGCAATGCCTTACAGGCTTCTGAGATACACTCTATGTATGCGCAGTGCTGCCTCTTGGATTCAGATGTGTCATTTCATGTGACACCATGTAGAGATTGGTTTCATACCTATCGTACCATCATTGGTTCTATGCGTCTTGGTGATGACATGCCTCTTGACATTGTGGGCATTGGAGATGTTAGGCTGCAGTTTCCTTCTGGCAGTTCTTTTGTTTTGCATGATGTACGCATTGTACCTGCGTTGACTCACAGCCTTATGTCAGGTGGACAGCTTGATGATGCAAGGTATTTTGTGTCATTTGGAGACTTTGCATGGAAGATTACTCATGGCAGGCTTCTGCTTGCAAGAGGTGCCAAGTCTGGCAGCCTCTATCCCTTACTTGTATTTGGAGCTACCTTGGATCATGTTTTGTCTGTGGGTTCTATTCCCCACGTATCCCTTTGGCATACTTGTTTGGGACATATGTCCCTTAAAGAAATGAAAATGCTCCGTGCTTTGTAATATCTTCTACCTTTTGACTCTTGGCATTTTGATTCTTGTGATCATTGTTTGTATGGCAGGCAGACTAGAAATATGCATAAAAAGTCTGGTAAGAAATGCATGGGTGAGCCCTTGGCTCTTGTGTGCTCAGATGTATGTGGGCCCATGCCCTGTCAGTCACTCGGTGGGGCAAAGTACTTTATTACTTTCGTAGATGATTACTCACATAAGGTTTGGGCTTATCCCATAAAGAGAAAATCCGATGTCTTAGACACATTTCAGCGTTGGCATGCATTGGCAGAGAACCAGTCTGAGAAAAGGCTAAAATGCCTAAGGTCAAATAATGGGGGTGAGTATGTATCACGTGCTTTTGAGCAGTTTTGTGATGATCGGGGTATTAAGCGTCAGTTGACCGCCCCTTACACCCCTCCCCAGAATGGTATGGCTGAATCCATGAATAGGACCATGCAGGAAAGGGTCCATAGCATGCTTAGCTAGGCTAGCTTACCGCAACACTTTTGGGCTGAGGCAGTTACTACTGCAGTGCATCTCATTAGCAGGTCGCCTAGCAGTGGCATTGACTTTCAGGTTGCAGAGGAGGTATGGGCAAGCAAGCCCCCCTCTTATGATCATTGTGTCTTTGAATGTGAGGCATTCTGCCATGTGCCCAAGGACAAACACAATAAGCTAGATCCTAAAAGTGTCAAATGCATTTTCATTGGCTATGGAGATGTAGGAGAGATGGGTTACCATCTATGGGATCCGCAGGCACGAAAAGTGATCTGCATCCATGATGTCATCTTTCATGAGAACAAAATGCATATGCAGTTTGAGAAAGTGGTTGAGGTATGCAGAGTTATCTTTCAAGAGGAGCCACCTGCTCCTGTTCAGCCCGCTCCATGACCAGCTAGACAGTGTGCAGCATCACCGGATGCTCATGGCCCATATGTTAGACATGCTGATGTTAGCTAAGATGTCGCTCAGGCAGTAGAGCCTGGGTTGAGGCATTCTACTAGAGATAGACGACCTCCTAACCGTTTTGCGCCCTCTATGGATTATGTACTGGTTACAGATGTAGGAGAGCTTCTCACTTATGATGAGGCTATGCCCAGGGGTGATTGTCACTCTTGGGAGAGGGCTATGCAGCCTGAGCCTGACTCATTGCATAAGAATCAGACTTGGGATTTTTTTTCCTTGCCTCAAGGAAAGAAGGCTTTGCCATGCAAGTGGGTGTACAAGCTAAAAAGTACCCTTGGACACCCCAAGCCGGCATACAAGCCTCGATTGGTTGCTAAGGGTTTTAAGCAGGAGCATGGTGTTGACTTTGATGAAGTCTCTTCTCATGTGGTCAAGATGACCACCCTACGCTTATCTTGGCCTTGGTTGCATAGCTTGACTTGGACTTGTACCAAATGGATGTCAAGACGGCTTTTTTACATGGGGACTTGCATGATGAGATTTACATGGAGTAGCCTAAGGGCTTTGTAGACCTTGGGAGGGAACACCTAGTGTGCAAGCTAAAGAAGAGTCTGTATGACTTGAATCAGGCACCTAGGGAATGGTACCATAAGTTTGATGCATTCATGTAGTCACAGGGCTACAGCCGCAATGCTATGGATCCATGCTTGTACATGAAGAAAGCCCGTGACGGTTCTTTACTGATTTCGATACTCTATGTGGATGGCATGCTTTTAGCAAGGACAACTCATGAGGAGCTAGATGTTCTTAAGGCTCAGCTCAAGAAGAGCTTTGAGATGAAAGATCTAGGACAGGCCTCTCATATACTTGGTATGTGCATTACGCACGATAGATCTCAGGGACTACTCTATCTGTCATAGAGGAAGTACATTCATAAAGTCCTTGAGTGCTTCCACATGCAGGATGTTAAGTCTATTAGATGCCCATTACCTTCTCATGTGAAGGTTTTACATGTCGATTGTCCACAGACAGATGAGCAGAGGGCCGAGATGGCCAAGATTCCCTATGCATCAGCTATGGCCAATCTTATGTATGCCATGATAGCCACCCGTCTAGATATAGCTTTTACAGTTGGGGTTGTGGCATGTTATATGGCTTCACGTAGCAAGAAACATTGGGATGCCGTGAAGGGTATCATGAGGTACATAAAGGGCACATCAAATATGTGGCTTTGCTATGGCAGCCAGGATACAAGAGTTCTGGGGTACACTGACTCTGATTATGCAGGACATGCAAATAGTAGGAAGTCCACTTCTGGCTATGTGTTCACTTATGATGGAGGGGCTATCTCTTGGATGTCTAGGGTATAAAAGTGTATGGCTCTTTCTACTACTACAAAGGCCAAGTATATTGCAACCACAGTGGCCTGCAAGGAGGCTATCTAGTTATGTCGTTTGATTGCAGACCTTGGTATGACAGATGCTATGCCTACACTGCATTCGGATTCTATGAGTGCCATTCAGTTGGCCAAGAATCTGGTCTTCCATGCAAAGATGAAACATATTGAGGTGAGGTATCACTTCATTTGTGAGGTCGTTTTGAGGACAGGTCTGTTGACCTTGTCAAGATTCCAACTGAGAAGAATCCTGTAGACTTGCTCACGAAGCGCCTCACTACGAGCGCTTTGCCTTCCTCGAGAGATTGATGGACATTGGATGAGATGACGTTTTTTTTCCTCATCCTATTGTACATGTGTACATGTTATACTGTCTTTTCTTTTTTCTCTCTCATTGGGGCAGATTTGCCTTTAAGTGGGAGGTTGTTGGGGGTAAAGGCACCTCCGCCTAGCCGCTCGTGTATTACTACACTGACAATACCTGCCACTGCACACTACAGGTGGCGAGCGCCCATCACTGTCACTTATTCTTTATTCTTTTAGTAACAGTTTGAATAAAGGAAGACCCGGCCACACATTGTGGTTGTTTGGAGTTTCCAATTTTGAGTCTTTCTCTCTCTTGCTCTTGCTCTCTCCATCCGCCATAGCTCTCACCGCCAAGCTTCTTCCTCCTGGGTTCTACTTCCCTTTCAGAATCATCTCCCTCAATTATTGAGTAGCAAGCATCTCTAAAAGTAGCAACTCAATTAATCCCTCTCTTGTGTGTGCACTACTTGTAAAGTTGGGGCTATCAATGAAGGGTGTTCTTGTAGAAGTTGGGATTCTCTCTCTTGTGAAGCATCAAGCCATAAGTGTATCATTAATATGTTGGGGATCATGCTCCTCTAAGCAATGGGGCTATGATATCATAAGATCCTACAATACCATTGGTAGGGATGAGTGATTAAGGCATCATATTACAACCTGCGCCGCTTGTGGTGACAAGTCTAAGTTCTCTCACCACTCTCCACTAGCACTATGTCTATCTCTGCCTCTACCAGGTCTCCTATTCATCTATATATCATCATAGCTGTACTCTGTCTGCCTCTAGTACTACCTCCTTTGTCTAGCATTATATTGTTTATCAATCTCTATGGCTCCTCTGTGGTTCAAGTTTGCTATCTCCCTCATCCTAGTATGAAGTCTATAATTGTTGTGTTTTAGGGAAATCGTTTGCAAGATGCCTAATCAATGTATACATAAATCATACTCATGAAGGCTATAAGAGATTGATTGTAGCAAGAATCTTCATGGATAGGTAGACTCATAATCATCCAAGAATGGGCTTGGATAGAAGGATGCCATTGGAAAACTAGGTTTGAAGTTGACTAAGGCAAGGAAGGTGAAATGGTAGCATTATCCCAAGTGATGGAGCTAGGTTGGTTAATCAACCAAGTGTTAAGAATTTAATAGTAAGACTCAATCAACACATGGGCAACAAGAGCCATTAGCTCTAGTAAGAAAGTTGACATGATTGCAAGCTTTTTCTATGTTGAGTTGGAACATCACCACTTCTTGTCCAAATGGTTGTGCTGTTAGATATGCTTAATGCCCCACCCTTGTGAGGTGCGATTAACGATCCATGGTGCTCTAAGTTGTAAGCCCCCCATTATGAGAAGAAGCCATGTGTGAACACAAACATTGGGTAGGTCTTAACTTGTATGTCAGATGAGGTCTATGTGACCATATGGCAAAAAGGTGACCTTTGTGGATCTAGTCTTAGGGTTAGATTGAGTAGTTATGCTAGTAGCAACTTGAGGCACAATGCATCAAGTTGCAGAGTGTGGGAGTTATCAGGGGCCCCTATTGTGGCATCTAGAGGTCGCAAAAGTAGCCCTTGGTCGGGGGTCCTCAGGGGCGCCAGCGGCCCCCAATTACAGGTGTTCAATGGCCTAACATTAAAGGGAATGGAATATTCCCTGGCCAACTAGGGAAGCTTCATAATATGGTTAGACTTGTCGACCAAACTACCTTCTTAGGCTATAAAAGGAAGACCCCTCTAAAGCCATCATCAATCTATATTTCACCCAATTAGAGTTCTTTTAGCTACCCTGAGCTCTTCGCCTATCATCTATCTCTGGATCACCATCTAAGCTTCGTAATGGAAGCACACGGGTGGACAAAGCCATCTTTGTATCAGTTCATTTAAAATTAAAGCAAACTCTATTCTTCTCATATTTGGTGTGTGTTCTCTACTCCTTGCTCAGATTCTATTCATTATGCTGTGTAATCTCTACATGGTATCAGATCCCAGGGGGGTTTAAGGAGTGAAGAGTATATGAGAGGCAAGGGCTTCAACATCAAAGAGAAGAAATGTCATCTTCTACATTAAGTGGCAGTGCTAGTGCATTAGATGGTACTACTGTTGTACTGGCAATTCAAACACTGAGGATTCGTCCACCAACCTTCTACATAAGGCAAGTTAGATGTTACAAACTATACTTTAAGAAAGTTTAAAATCACAACTATCCTTGATTCTTATGAGCTTTTGGAGATGGTGTTGGAGACTAACCCAGAACCACAGCCCACCCCCGACCCATCAAATTCGAGTGTCATGATTTCTCCAAATCTAGATCTTCTATGAGCTTGGAAACGAAGGAATGCAAATACATTGTGTGCCTTAGTTGCAAGTTGTTCTGATAGTATTTTGACATTGATTCAGCATACAACCAAGGCATCAGAGGCTTGGAATATATTGAGAAGTCATAACAAAATGTGAAATCAAACAAGGATTCACAACTTGGAGAATTAACTAGCAACAAAGAAGTTTGCTAAAGGAGAGATAGGTGAAGCATTCATCACTTGGGTCCAAAATCTGTGCGACCAAATGGCCAATGCTAGAATACAAAAGACTAGTGTGGAGCTAGCCCAGAGGTGTCATTAGATTTTTCCACCAAAGTTTGATGGATTGGTAATTGCCCAAAACACTTAGTTGAGACCCCAAGCTTTGACATTTGAGAAATTTTGTGCACTACTAAATAATGGAGGAGGAATTGAGGTGGCTTAAAGTCTTAAACACTCATGTGAGACCCCAAGCTTTGATATTTGAGAAATTTTGTGCACTACTAATGGAGGACAAGTTGAGGCTTAAAGCCCTAAACACTCATGTGAGACCCCAAGCTTTGACATTTGAGAAATTTTGTGCATTATTAATGGAGAAGGAGTTGAGGCTTAAAGCGTGAAAAAGGTAGCAGTGTGGAGATGCTACATAAAGGGCAAAGGTGGTTTCTCTACCAACGGTGACAAAAAAAAAAGAGTGGTAAGAAAAAGTTTCAAGGAGAGTGCTTCTACTGCAAGAAGAAATGATATGCAATTGCAGATTGCCGTGTCAAGACAGCAAATGAAAAGAATGATATTGTGAAGACTAAAGGGAAGGAGATAGCCAATACGACTGAAGCAAAGTTGGAGTTATTCATGGCGACCATTGAGGAAGTGTATTTCTTGGCACAAGGAATATATAATACTACGTCATGGGTATTGGATAATGGTGCCTCTTGTCACATGACCGACAAGAAAGGTCTATATAGTTCTATGAAGCCTCTGCAAGAATCCATCACCATGATGGTTGGGAATGATGCAAAATTCCGTGCTAAGGGCACAGGTACTATTTCCTTTGTTACAGCAAATGGTGAACTCAAGAATCTTGCAAATGTATTATATGATCCAGAGATTAAGAGAAATCTACTACTATCAGTTGCTTCTATAATTGAACTTGGCTAGGAGGTGAGTTTTACTAAGATAAGTACAGAAATTATCAACGGTGTTGAAAAGGTTGTTAGCAAAGTAGAAAGGAGGAGCAACCTATATGAGCTAAGTACTCTTACAGCCATCAAGTAAACTTTGGCATGAAATATTTGGTCACATTGGTTTTCCAGAGTTAAGGGAGATGCATAAGCAAAGCATGGTTGCTCACCTACGTGTTAGTAACTGAAATGAAGGAACCATGTGAAGCTTGTATGATTGGCAAGCAACAAAGAAAGGCATTTTCACAAGAAAGCAAAAATAGAGCGAAGGCTCCTCTAGAGTTAGTACTTGCATACTGACTTGTGTGGTAAAATGCCTACAAAAGCCTTGGAAGGATCTTCTTGTTTTATGTTGATCATCGACAACTACAGTAGGAAGATGTGGGTGTACTTACCTCGTGATAAGGCTCAAGCTTTTGGTTAGTTTAAAGAATGGCTAAAACTTGTTGAGAATGTAACAGGGCAAAGTGTGAAGAAGTTTAGAACAGATGGTTGTGTGAGCATGGACATTGGGTGGGTCCTGACTTATATGTTAAATGAGGCCTATGTGACCGGATGGCAAAAAGGTGACCTTTGTGAATCTAGCCTTTGGGTTAGATAGAGTAGTTATGCTCGTAGCAACTCAAGGCACATGCATCGAGTTGCAAGTAAGAGTTATCAAGGGCCCCTATTGTGGGGTCGAGGGGCCAGTTTCGCAGCCCCTAGCTCGGGGGGTCTTGTGGGGGCCAGCGACCCCCCTAATGATGTCCCTGGCCTAACAATAAAGAAAATATTCCCTAGAATATTTCCTAGCCAACTAGAAAAGGTTCATAATATGATTGAACTTACCGACCAGACTACCTTCATAGGCTATAAAAGAAAACCCCTCTAAGCCATCCCATCATCAATCTATCTTTCACCCAATCAAAGTTCTTCCAACTACCCTAAGCTGTTCGCCTATCATCTGTTTGGATCACCATCTAAGCCTCACAATAGAAGTACACGGGTGGATGGATCCATCTTTGTATCATTTTGTTTAAAATTAAAGCAATCTCTATTCTTCTCATGTGTTTGCTTTGTATTCTCTACTCCTTGTTTAGGTTTTGTCAGTATTGTGTCCTGTAGTTTTTATATGTGCATGATATGTTCTTGGTTGAACAATAAAGAGTTGAACAATAAGGATATTATGCAAAATATTATGACCCTAAATAAAGCCATATTGTTGGGGATGAATGGATGAAATAAGTACTTTCCAAAACTTATTTGCCCAAACCCTCCTAGATATGTAATACAATGACTATTGATGAGGTGGAAAATTACACAAACAACAAGCTAGGAGGCTCTCCTATGCGAGCCTTGTTAAGTTTCTTATATCTATCCTATTGCATGTAAATGACATGGTACTTATCTTAGACTCCCCTAGGGGCTTACAATAACATTTAGCCCTTACATACCTTTTATGTAGACAAAGATCTCCTAAAGAACCTTAGGAAGACAAAGGTCATGGTGTTCAACACCATTCGCTTGGATAACTAGATTAAAGCACCAATTCAATTTCAATAGAAACACCATTGACATTGATGCCAGGAGGCATATCTCACGATGGATTCCGTGAGGTTTTACGGTGGATTCCGTAAACTTTGATGACCGGGGCTCATACACAAAGTGGATTCTTTGTGCGAGAAGTTGATGGGGACGCCTGTCCTTTTCGGGCGTTCCATTAATTTAGTGTGTACATGGGTGATTCCATAGCGGGTGATTCTGCAAAATGCATATTAAATTAATAAACGTTTATGAGTTTAGAGTGCGCACTCGTAATAAATTAAGGTTAGGATTTATTTCTAACCATTCGATTTATTTATGTAGCTGAAAACTGCTAGGTATTCACGTTTGTCGGTTTAATTGTATTATTTTACTAACGATTGTGAATGCTTCAGTTGATGTGTAGAGATAGCAGTAGTGGCGAAGGAAAGCATTGGAGGATAGCGAGTATTCGATTTATGGATTATATTTTGATGGGCGCATACCTTAGACATGGCGCCTATATTTTGTCACGCCTATTTATTAAGGCGTTGGATATTTATTATTATTTTGTATGCGCATGGGTGCACAATTATGTTATTTCTATTTGGACATTGTATTGGGCATGCCAGACTCTTTAGACACCGCCCATTAGCTTTATTCCTATTTTGTGTTAAAGCAAACTCAAAAGCTAAAAGCTTGCTATTTTGTAATTTGGGCTATTATTTGAGCTTGAAGATGAATAATACATAAAAATACATGCTTTGTGGAGCGCTCACACAAGGCATGGGGGGAGATTGCACCCAATTGGTCTCTTGCTCTTATCGTTCATGCTTTTTACCTTGTAATTTGTGCAAAAAGTAGAGTTCTATTGTTCTTGGGGACCTTCCGACATTCACTACGCGAGCGTACAGCATCCAATCTACGCACCAGTGGTATCAGAGCGAAGCTGAGATCAAGAGCTTCCAATCGCTACCCATCTTGTGCGAAGGCGGAGCTCCTGGAACGATCGGGCTCTACAGTCAATCTCGTCGTAAACGGTCGATACAGGCAGATTTCTGGCGATCAAGAACCCTTGTTTTCACCATCGGATCACGAAGGACCGGTCTGTAGAGGCGAAGGACCACTTCCATCTTTCTTACATCAAGTCGTCTTCATACACAGAGATAAGTCAAAAACCTCCATATCTTCAAGCTTTAAAAACTAAAGCTTAAGAAGCTTAGCTTAAGCTTTAAGAAGCTTAAAGCTTCCTCAAAATTTTTGTGGTCTCAGAAGACGTCGCGAAAAATCCGCCGCTGGCTGAAAAACGCCCCCCCCCCCCAACGATTTTACGTTTTGCTCAGTAAGCTAAAGCTTACTTACCAAAGCAGCAAGTTACTTAAGCTTCAATCAGTCAGGTCACACAATCAGATTCAGCAAGTCTATCAAGTTGAAGTTCTGCAAGTTCCGTAAAGCAAGCAAGTTCTGCAAGTCACATTAGTCTGGTACTCTGCAAGTTAGACAAGTCAACTGGAGTCAAAACTGACTTCTGTCCAAAACTCGTAGAAGGGCTGTTCCTGCGTAGAAACTCCGAACTGCAAAGTTGTTCATTGGAAGGTACTCTACCCATACGCAGGTTTACTGAAGCATTTTCAGCACACGTAGAGCAGATTTTTCAAATATTACAAATCCCGCAATAGTCGAAGACAAAGATTATGAAAGCCACACCCAAAAATACATAAGCCTTGTATTCCCGAACTTGAGCAATGCTCATCCCGCTAACTTGATTTTGAGTGAGAAAGGTCTTTTGAGTTTTGCAGGATGACGGAACCACGTATGGATGATTTAATGGCTGAAGGCGATCTACCTGAACCTACGATGGAGCAAAAGCTGGACTTAATCATGATGCAATTGGATGAAGAACGAAGGGCAAGGCAAGCATTGCAAGTTCAATTGGTAAATTTACAAAGATCATCTACCGACAAAGAAGAACCTCAATCTGAAGATCTTATCCGACGTACCATCGACGCGACTCTCAAAGCTCAAACTATCTGCAAGGAATCAAAGATAAGTAAAAGAAATTTCAAATTCCGTACTTTCAATGGCACTCGAGAGGGAAAAACTGTTCTTGCATTCATTAGTCAGTTTGACGACTACTTTCATGAGGAAACCTATGCAGAAAAAGATAAAATCAAGTGTGTCACTAATCATTTAGTGGATAGAGCATCTCTTTGGTGGACTGTGGTACGCAAGAGTATAGATTGTCCCGCTACCTGGGAGAATTTCAAGAAGAAGTTTATGCAAAATTTCCTTCCTCCACAATTTCATGAGAAAGCTATAAAGCAATGGGATCTTCTTCAGCAACGGGATCATGAGCCTATTCCTCAGTATACAGAGCGTTTTTGGAACCACTACTCCAGCTACGCATGCTTGAAGATGTACCTGAAGCGACACACAAGCGCAAATATATGTCTGGACTCCTTGGGCATTACTACGCTGAAGTTAACATGTTCAAGCCTGCTACTCTTGAAGACGCCATTTCACTAGCTCACGACACTGAAGACAAGCTGCGAGGTAGAGACAGACGTCCACAGCAATTCCAAGCCAATGGTAACTATGGATCTAAGCAATTCAACTCCAATTTTAGAAGATTTAATCCAGGTCGTTTCTCTTCATCATCTTTCCGTAAGAATTGGGCATAACTTAGAGATTCAAATTGGTCAATACACTGAAAGAAGAAATTTCCTAGTTATTCCATTACAGTCGAGTGACATTATTTTAGGTATGTATTGGCGTCACCAACATAACCCGGATATAGATTATTCCACACATTCAATGAATATTAATTTTCAAGGAAAACCTATTACATTATATGGTATGCATGCATCTAATGTTTTTTCACTGCTTTCGCATACTCAAGCTAAACGTGCATTACGCAAGAGTAGTAAATATTATCTCATTTGGGTGAATGAACTGCAAGTAAAAGAAAATCATATGCATCCTAGGCATAAAGAATTTCTTGCATATTTTAAAGACTATTTTGCCGAAGACCTACCACCTGGTTTACCTCCTTTACGTCCAGAAGACCATAAAATAGATTTGATTCCTGGCACACAACCACCTTGCAAAGCACCATATATGCATAACCAGATAGAGCAAAAAGAAATTCAGAGTCAAGTTGAGGAATTACTAAATAGAGGATTGATTAGACCTAGTAGTTCTCCATTCGGTGCACCTGTTCTGTTAGTCAAGAAAAAGAATAATACCTATCGTATGTGCATTGACTATCGAGCTTTAAATAAGATCACTGTAAAGAATAGGTATCCCATTCCTAGAGTTGATGACCTTATGGACAAACTACAAGGATCTGCTATATTTAGTAAAATAGACCTTAAGTCTGGTTATCATCAGGTCAGACTAGGTAAGTCAGACATATTCAAAACTGCATTTAAGACACAGTTTGGTCATTATGAATTTTTAGTGATGCCATTTGGATTGACTAATGCACCTGCAACATTTAGTAGAATGATGAACCGTATATTTTTAAAATATCAGTATTGTGTAATTGTCTTCTTTGATGATATTTTGGTGTTTAGTCAAAATGAGAAAGAACATTATGAGCATTTGTCATTGATTTTCCAGTTACTAAAAGATAATCAACTGTATGCAAATCCTGAAAAGAGTGAATTCTTTAAAACAGAAATTGAGTATTTAGGTCATATTGTATCATCTGATGGTATTAAAGTTGACCCTAAGAAAATAGATGCAATATTGAATTGGCATGTACCTAAAAATGTGCATGAGTTACGCCCATTCATTGGTCTTGCTAGTTTTTATAGGAAGTTTGTACGTAATTTTTCATTACTTGCTCTACCACTGACTAAACTTCTAAAGAAAGGATTTGTCTATCATTGGTCCGATAATCAACAGAAATTGAAACATGCATTAACCCATGCCCCTGTCTTACAGTTGTTTGATTTTAATAGACCATTCTTTCTAGTAGTGACTGATGCTAGTGGATCAGGAATAGGAGCCGTACTTATGCAGGACAATCATCCTATAGCCTATTCTAGTTGTAAGCTGAAACCCTCTGAACTGAAATATTCCACATATGGCAAAGAACTATTAGCTGTTGTACAAGCATTAAGACAGTGGAAACACTACTTAATGGGTTCAGAATTTATGATTAAGACCGTCAGCAAAGTATAAGACATTTACTTAGCCAACCCCAAATATCTGACCGACATATCAAATGGGCATCTTTTATCCAGAGTTTTCATCCTATCATTCAATACCAACCCGGAAAAGAAAATGTAATGGCTGATGCATTAAGTAGAAGACTTGCCATTCATAATATTTCTGCTATATCTTTTGATTCTTTGATTGCTATGAAAGATACTTATCATCAGGATATTACTTTTCATGCTGATTGGAATAAATTAGTTCAAAATAACCTGATTCCTATTGATTCATTATCTTATAATGATGGATTTATGTTTTATGAAAAGAGATTATGTGTTACAGTTCCATTCAGATCTTTTGTTTTGAATGAGATTCATTGTCCTCCATATCAAGGTCATAGAGGTATCATATCTACTTTACGTACATTAACTGAAGATTTTTATTGGCCGCATATAGACACTGATGTATCTAACTTTGTTTCTGAATGTTTGATTTGTCAAAGAGTTAAGAGACATCATGGTAAACAGTATGATTACTTATGTCTTTGTCTATTCCATCTAAACCATGGGAACAAATTTCTATGGATTTTATTACTGGTTTACCTAATACTAAATCTAACCATGATATGATTTGGACAGTAGTAGATAGATTTAGTAAACAAGCATATTTCATTCCATGTAAGAAAACTTTAACAACATCACAAGCAGCACAATTATTTTTGAAAACTGTTTTCACTAACCATGGATTGCCAAAAGTTATTATTTCAGATCGTAATTCTAGATTTTGTTTGCTAACCTAGGCACAAAGATTGATTTCTCATCTGTATTTCATCCTGAAACTAATGGACAAACAGAAGCCACTAATAGCACTATTCTAGATCTTTTACGTGCATATATTATTTCTAAACCTCAGACATGGAATACACATTTACATTTATTAAAATTTGCATATAACAATACACCACACACATCTACAAAGAAAGCACCGTTTGAAGTGATTTATGGTTATAGATTATCTACACATGTTGCATCTTTGTCAAATAAAATTCAGAGTGCTGATGATATTGCTAGTATGCATAACACTATTTTTGATGAGGTTAAAGACATGATTGTCAAAGCCTAGCAATCATATACCAAACAAGCAAATAAGAAAAGACAAGCAATGAATTTTAAAGTTGATGACTATGTTTGGTTAAGAATAGAAAAACATAGACTACAAAGTGTAGATAGACACCCAGTTGTCAAATTAGCCCCTAGATTCTATGGACCATTTAGGATCATTCATAGAATTAATGACAATGCATTCAAGTTAGAATTACCACCTCACTGGAAAATTCACAACACATTTCACATTAGTTTATTAAGGCCATTTAGAGGCCAATTACCTGTACACCCTGTTTATGAAAACCCACCTTTGTTAGAGGAAGAGACTGAAATACTTGAACCAGAAGCTATCATAGATACTGACTTTATGACCACTAGAACTGGCCGAATATATTCTAGATATCTAGTTAAATTTAAGAACCATCCTGTAGAATAAGCCCAATGGATGCACGCTAGAGACTTAAATGCTAACCCCACTCTGTTAGCTCCACATTGAGCTAATAGCAATTGAGGTCAATTGCTATCCCACCCCGGGGGTATGATGCCAGGAGGCATATTTCACGGTGGATTCCATGAGGTTTTACTGTGGATTCCGTAAACTTTGATGATCGGGGCTCATACACAAAGTGGATTCTTTGTGCGAGAAGTTGATGGGGACGCCTGTCCTTTTCGAGCGTTTCATTAATTTAGTGTGTACATGGGTGATTCCATAGCGGGTAATTCCGCAAAATACATATTAAATTAATAAACGTTTATGAGTTTAGAGTACGCACTCGTAATAAATTAAAGTTAAGATTTATTTCTAACCATTTGATTTATTTATGTAGCTGAAAACTGCTAAGTATTCACTTTTGTCGGTTTAATTGTATTATTTTACTAACGATTGTGAATGCTTCAGTTGATATGTAGAGATAGCAATAGTGGCAGAGGAAAGCATTGAAGGATAGCGAGTATTCGATTTATGGATTATATTTTGATGGGCACATACCTTAGACATGGCGCCTATATTTTGTCACACCTATTTATTGAGGCGTTGGATATTTATTATTATTTTGTATATGCATGAACGCACGATTATGTTATTTCTATTTGGACATTGTATTGGATATGCCTGACTCTTTGGACACCGCCCATTAGCTTTATTCCTATTTTGTATTAAAGCAAACTCAAAAGCTAAAAGCTTGCTATTTTGTAATTTGGGCTATTATTTGAGCTTGAAGATGAATAATACATAAAAATACATGCTTTGTGGAGCGCTCACACAAGGCATGGGGGGAGATTGCACCCAATTGGTCTCTTGCTCTTATCGTTCATGCTTTTTACCTTATAATTTGTACAAAAAGTAGAGTTCTATTGTTCTTGGGGACCTTCCGGCATTCACTACGCGAGCGTACAGCATCCCATCTGCGCACCAGACATTGTGAACCTTCAAAGGGCCCTAGTTCTCCATGTAGAAAGCAATTCGAACTAGACTAGCATGAGTTTTTACAATGCTAGGGATACTTAAGAGAGTGCATACATGTAAACATTCAAAAACTACACACCAAACTTTAGGTCCTTTGATAGACTGATCACACTGACACTTTTATATGGAGCCAAGATAATAGGGACCTAATCTTTACCACACCAAAAGAGAGCCACTTGTAAGACTAGATGAAATGAATAGAGTTTTACCAAGGATGGCAAACCATGAAGAGACCATTAGCCATGATGATACCATGCATGACTTGAAGCAAATCATTAGTATCCCACGATATTAGAGTTCGATACCACACCTATGGTTGTAGAGGCTCACTTCTAGATAGTGACATTCATTCAAAGACTATGGGAGCCCTAGCAACAATGATACCCTCATTTTGCATCCACATTCTCTAGACAATTAGCTACAAACAGAGATACCCATTGCTAGTATTCTTAGATATACAAAAGGCTAAACACACATGGGATGAGGATACACACATTGCCGCCATTTGATTATAGACTTCAATGTCCTTATCTTAGACTTAATTACCCAAAAGTGAATCACATGATCCAAACGAATATTGTGAGACTAGGTATAGAGAGGACTTGGGTGAGTTTAGTACAAAAGTTGGGCATAATATTGGACACATTTCTCGCCTCTTTGAGGATGGATTCATCATGCACTCAATATACATGGATACACATCTCTTACAATCTAAGATGTGCCATTGGTTAGATTTGCACTTCCTCACACCAACTATGGACTAAGATTTGGAGATATGAAGGTATTGCACTAAAAGATTGCATCTACCAACTGTGGACTCCAGGCAATTTTGAAAGAGTATGACATATATCATTATATTATATATTATGAGATCAAAGGTTGACCCCTCTCTCTTTTGAGAGAGCTTTAGACCATTACATGAGCCCATGGAGTGTGAAGACCAAAGATGTCTAGGATTGTTTTTACTTAAACTCTAACAACACAAAGAGACTCTTGAGGCAGAGGAGATTAGCACTTCCAAACCTATGAGATGGACACTCAAACTTTCTCACCATAGTCAGCACCAAAATGTCACCCCCTTCAAGATAGACTCTCCCACTTCTAAGTAGGTCACCTTCCCAAGCAGTCACCTTAGAGCAAGCCACAACCCTATGCCAAGCAAGGCGTCCTCAACCCCCATGACAACCCCACCACCCCTACTATCGCAAATTCAAGACATCACATGTCTAGACATTTCACCATCCCTATGTTGGAGTATATATTGCAACACCCTATGAGACAGATCTTGGGATGAACTTTGCAATTAGGTCTCATACACCGTGCTGACCTTTTTTGCGGACATTAATCTCTCTCTCTCCATCCATAATGAATAATACTATTAATTACATATGATGCATAAATCGCATGGCTACCAAGTATTACACAATGAGTGAAGAGACGATAGCATGCTAAGGAGCAAGTTCATCCATGGTAAGAAGACCTACATACTCCATGATGTGAAACTGCCAATAGAGGCTCTCTCTCTCTCTCTCTCTCTCTCTCTCTCTACATTTTTTTAAATGCATATACATATATACATATACATACATACATGCATAATGTACATGAGTGTATGTGCGGAGAGAGAGAGAGAGAGAGAGAGCCACACACACACAAGTCAAACACATGTAGCTTAGTTGGGTTGAATGCGTGGTGACCACAAGGTCTTTGATTCATTATTTAGAATAGATATTCAAAAAGGGAGATTTGCACTTGGATCAATAAGTTCATAAAATAAGTGGCTTACCACTAGGATAGCCACTAGATTACCACAGAAAAAAAAAAGATACACCCCCGTGCGCGCGCGCGCGTGTGTGTGTGTGTGTGGCGCACGCATGTTTCCAAAGGTAAGAAATCAATACAATAGGCATACACATTATAAAAGTGACATCAATATTGATGTGTTTTAGATGAATTACGAGAAGCCTCATGAGCTTAAGGATCCAACTATTTTCAATAGAATAATATCGACACAATATACACAAATTCACAAGGGAGGGACACCTTTCTTCTTATGCTGTTTCAGGAAATCCAAGACCGCGATAAAGTAAACAATAGATTCAAAAAAAACATGACTATTACCTGCAAAACTGAATAGGAAGAATATTGGTAAGTACTAAAGATTCAATCATGTGTTGTAAGCGTCATAGATAGTGCCCAGTTGCTATTAAATGAACACAAATACCTTGCTTGAGTCCATGATACTATCCAGTAAAATTGTACCAAAGTATTGAGCGCACACAAGGAGAGGTAAGCAGAGCATACAACAAAAGTGGGCTCAGCTCTAGGGCCACAAAATGTCTTAAATAGGCCACTAGAGAGTTATGGAGCCAACATGGCCATAAGGGTTAACCATTTTACGAGCTGGTCAAGTTGCTTAGAGCTGGTAAGGAAGGAAGAAAGTTACAAATAGCCATCAATAATTTATGTGTGTATTAAGACCTGCCATAAAGTGGGGGGGTGTTTCTTATTATTGGAGGGGTTAGATAACCAAAGAGAAGCAAGACAGAAGGAGCTCTAGTTCCTAGCTTAGGGTTAGATCATGTTTCCCCTAGGAACCATCATTGCCATGGGGAAGGAAAAACTAAGGAGTTTACAATAACTATTAAAAGAAGTACAAATGATCCATGGTACACATAGTGGGTTAGGTAATTCCACAGGGGTAGAATCCCTTCCATTGCAATCCCAAGGGTATTAGCTAGTAAGTGTAGCTCGTAATTCAGTAGTTTAGAGAGACTGCTCATGTAATTCCAGAAGGAAGGAACACCGCTCATCGCAGTAAAATTGAGTACCAATTGGGTGAACAATATCTTATGAACTGATAATTTTGCAGCATTAAAAAAGCATAAATCAAGCCATAAGGACTTCATATCATACAACTTCTGCCCACAGGGATTATATCCTATAACATCTGTCCTTCAAATCATACAGCATCCATATGCCAGTGCACTTTTAGAACTAATACAAAAGAAGGAGCTCTAGTTCCTAACTTATAGTTAGCTTCGGTTTCCCATAGCAACCATCATTGCCATGGGGAAAGAAAATTAAGAGTGTTTACAACAGATCATAAAAGAAGTTCCAATCATCAGCTGTACGCTGTGGGTTACTGCTCAAGTAATTCCAAACAGGTGGAACCCCGTTCATTGCAGTCCCAAGGGTATTAGCTAGTGTGTGTGTGTGTGTGTGTGTGTGTGTGTGTGTGTGTGCAATTCTAATATTACCCTTTATTGTATATCTTTGTAGTTTCTTTTGGCACTATATATCACCATCACAGACCACATATTACCATCATATGACATCTCACTATGTTACACTTCAATACTCAGCAGCAATTTTCATTGTACATGGTTGTCTCATAGGCTGATTTGGGCCTCAGAAGACCCCTCTCTCTCTCTCTCTCTCTCTCTCTCTCTCTCTCTCTCTCTCTCCATCCATAATGGGTAATTGTATTAATTACTATGAACATAAAATACAAGAGTCACAAAAGAACCATATGTACGGCAAAGCAACTCAAGAGACCACAGCATGCCAAGAAGCTCTCTTTTTTTCGTAATGGAGCCAAGAAACTCTCTCTCTCTCTCTCTCTCTCTCTCTCTCTCTCTCTCTCTCTCTCTCTCAAATCCGTGTGTGCGGGTGTGTGTGTGGAGCAACACAGGGTATGTTGATTGCTGCAGTACAATCGGGGCTGTTTTAGGTGGAAGGTGGATTGTCAGCTGGCTGCAGCTGTATCCCTCTACAAACAAAATAGCTGCACTGAACTTAAGACTCTCCAAATAATTTCCAGTGGAGGCAATCATTCATGCTGAGGGACAAGAACATTGTGAACCAACAGCAAAACAAAGTTATTTGTTTGTCGAAATCCATTGGTGCCACCATGGAAGATGGTGAAATGCCAACTCTTTTGACTAACATTGTGACGGTCCGAGAATGCTTGTTGATGGTCAGAAAACGAGAACCTGTTTGGGGGCAGAACCATGCTTGCCGAGTGCCTTTTCTAATGCAAAATTGAAATCCTGAAAATGTACTTTTTCCATTCTGTCACAGAAAGGCAAGATGGAAAGCAAAAGTAAGCCTTGGTAGATAGTTGTAAGAGAGATCTACAAGCTAGCTAAAAAACAGTTTTCTTCTTTGTCTGAGATAGCACATTGTTCAGAAGACATACGAGTAGACAAGTTTGCCTTCATGCACCAATCCAAGCAAGTAATCAACCATAGCTGCAACATCTTTGTGAGAATGTTTACTGACCCATTTCTGGAGCCAAAAACCTTTCAGTTGAATTCCCTGCACATAAACAGACAAAAATATGTGAAGGAAATTCATTAGCTACCACATCAACACATTTGTATCAAGAAATTGAGCACATGTCCTTTATGACTAATACACTTGTCAAAATTGTAATAAAGTAATCCTGAAGGTGATGGCCTAGCTGTTGACAATAGGGCTGATAATCATGAGCTTGTCAATTCAACCCTAAGTGTGTTACTTGGTTGGACACTCATGTTCATATGGCTCTTGTCCAATTGAATACTTGGTTCACCACCTCCTAGGTCAGTTTACCAAGGAGGGTCTGAGTGCAATCAAGCTCCACTATGCAGTTGGCTTGTGAGTTATCATATTTGCACATTCACCTTGCAGGCTCATTCTGCCTACACTCTTGGCTAATATTTAGGGGGGAGGCAACCCCCTTGCAAGTGTTTATGTGTATGTGTCTTACCTTAGGAAGAAAAAAATAAGAAACTATAAGAAAATTTTATATGTACCTTGACAAGCTCAATGCTTTTGCTGTCAAGTACATCCCTAATAACGTGATACTTCACCTGTATGTGCTTCATCTTTGCATGAAAGATGGGGTTCTGTACTAGCATGATAGCACTCTTACTACCACAATGGAGGACAGGAGTCTCACTAATGCCAAGCTCTTCCACCAAACGTGAAATCCATAAAGCCTCCTTGCATGCCTCAGTGGTAGCCACATACTCTGCCTTTGTAGTAGACAATGCAACATGCTTTTGTAGCCTGGAGATCCAAGAAATTGCTCTCCCTATAAAGGCGATTACATACCCTAAAGTAGACATCCTGTAGTCAGCATGACCAACATAGTCTGCATCCATAAAGCCAAAGACACATGCCTCCTGCTTTCCAAAGTAGATGCACAAATCCTTTGTGCCCTTAAGATATCTTATGACACCTTTCATTGCTTCCCAATGCCTTCTAACAAGATGTGCCATGTACCTGCTAACCACTCCCATCGCAAATGCTATGTCAAGACGTGTAGCAACCGTAGCACACATCAAGCTACCCACACCTAAAGCATACGGAAGCTTGGCCATTTAATCCTTTTCTCCATCAAGTGTAGGGCTGTCCTTTGCACTGAGTTTCACATATGGAGGCAATGGTGAACCAATTGCTTTCCCCCCCTCCATATTGAAACGCTACAAAATCTTGGATACATACTCCTACTGTGACAAATAAAGAAGACCTTTGGATCTGTCCCTAAGTATACGCATGCCAAGAATGTGATTTATCTCACCAAGATCCTTCATGTCAAAATTGTTGTGTAGGTTCTACTTCAATGTATCCAAAGCATGAACATCCCTACCACCAATCAACATGTCATCCACATACAAAACCAACATAATAATACTGCCATCTGCTGCCTTCTTGGTATATAAGCATTGATCCACTTAACTCCTTTTGAATCCTTGACATTGCATGAATGTATCAAACTTATGATACCATTCACATGATGTCTATTTCAAGCTATACAAGCTTTTATTGAGTTTCCATACCATCTTTTCTTGCCCTTTGGCCACAAAGCCTTCTTGTTGTTGCATATATATGTCCTTATGCAAATCACCATATAAGAGAGCAGTTTTTACATCCATCTATATGAGTTTCATATCCACACCTACAACCAAGCCCAATATGGTTCGCAAAGTAGTCATCTTGACTCGAGGACAAAAAATCTTGTCAAAATCAATCCCATGTTCCTACTTGCAATCTTTTGCAACAAGTTATGCTTTGTACCTTGACGAGGAACCAGAAGTCACCTTCATCTTGTAAACCCATTCGCATGGTAGGACTTTCTAGCCCTTGGGCAAATGCACCAAATCCCAAGTACCATTCTTCTTTAGAGATTCCATCTCTGACAACATAGTTTTATCCCATTTCTTGTTGTCCTCTCACTCCATTGCTTCCTTAAAGTATGACGGTTCACCACAATCTATCAACATGACATAATCAGCAACATAATTTGCACCAAGAATAAACCTATATGGCTATTTGGTAATTCTGATCAACCTACGAACCCAATGATCAGTGTTTGCTGGCTGTTCAGTCTACAAATCTGCATTAACATCTTACTCTTCAAATGATTCAGTATGTTCTCCTGCATGTTCTGGCTGTTCTAATGGCACATTTTCCTGATGAAACTGCGGTATACCATGAGCAACTTCTTGCTAATCAATTTCAGCACCTTTTCCTTGCATTAATAGGGTCATTTACAACAAGTATTTGTTGTTGTACTTCGGACACTCTTTGTTGTCCTATAGATATCTCTTCTCGAAACACAACCCTTTAGACTTCCTCAAACTTTTCAAGTTGTTTACGCATGCAATCTTCCCGGACGATAACATCATTGTTGGGTACAATTTTCATTTTCTTAGGATCCCATAATCTATACCCCATTTCACTCTCATCACCATATCCTAAGAAAATACATTTACAAGACTTTGGCTCTAATGTGCTATGTTTTCTTTGCATATATGCACAAAAGCCTCGCAACTAAACACTTTCAAGTGTGCATACAAAGGTGGCTTGCCTGATTACACTTCTTGAGGGACTCTCCCCCCTCCAAAGTCCTCTTCGATGACGGAGTGTACGACTGTCAAAATAGCCTCTGTCCAAAATCCATGAGGTAATGCAGCATAGTATAGACCTCCTGAATACTCCTATTCATACACTCTACAACACTGTTTTGGGGCAAATTATAAGGGGTAATAAGCTCCCTCTATCCCTTTTCTGTCACAAAAGGCTTGAAAGGCTTTTAACTCATATTCCCCACCATTGTCAGAGTAAAGACATGTCTTGCTAGTCATATTTTCAGCAAGTGCCATGAGTTTTTTAAACTTATCTAATGCCTCATCTTTACGATGGATCGGATAAACCCATACTTTGTGTGTGGCATCATCAACAAATGTGATAAAAAAATTCTTTTTCCCTATAGGCAACCGTGGCATCTCACATACATCTGAATGTACCAACTCTAAGGGTGAAGATTTTAATGAAAGAGACTTTTTATGTGATGTTTGAGCATGCTTACCGAATATTCTTTGATCAAAATCAGCATATCTCAAGCACGGCAAATAACCCAAACGAGAAAGCGCTTTCATTCCAGTTCGACCCATGTGCCCCAACCAGCTATGCCACAAATACACACAAATACTCGGTTGTTATGCCAATAACATGACCAAGCACACTAGATACATGTAATGAATACAGAGTATCACTTTTAGAGCCTTTAGCAACAATCCTAGAGCCCTTACATAACTTCCAATTGCTAACCCCAAAAGTAGTATGATAGCCTTGTCAGACATAGATCTCCTCCTTCAAATCACCATTGAGGAAGGCCGACTTCACATCCAACTGGTAAACAGGCCATCTCCTATGGCCAGCCAAGGCAAGAACAGCTCTAATGGTCGCCATACGAGCAGTGGGGGCAAAAGTATCATGACAATCAATCCCTGGGCGCTGTGCAAAACCTTTAGCAACAAGGCGAGCCTTGTGCTTATCCAAAGAACCATCGCTAAGGTATTTGGTCTTGAAGACCCATTTGACGCCAATCACCTTCTTATTTGGGGGGCGGGGCACGAGTGACCAAGTGCCATTCCTCTCAATAGCCTCCAACTCAGCTTCCATAGCTTTTTTCCATGGTGCGGACTGTAAAGCCTCCTTCACGGAGATGGGCTCGCGATCCTGCATAACACGGGTCATCAAACAATAGTTAGAGCAAACAAGCTCCGTAGAATGTGTCTGGTGCCGCCGTGACCGCCGCGGACCATCCTGCGGTCCCCACTCCTTAGGAACCCCCTCGATCCCTGAATCACGGAGTGTGTCACGGGCCCATTGAGGAGGAGGCCGAAACCTCCCCTCGTCTCTCTCCATCAGCTGAAGACTCTGGAATATCCACCGGTGGTAACTCCTCAGGGGTGACTGGTGGAACAGTAGACTCTATGTCAGAAACAGAATCATAATCAAAAGGCACGGGCTCCAATGGAACTGTAGCAGGAGCCCAACTCTCCCCGGGATCTCCAAGAACGGGATGCTCCTCACCCGTTGATATAGCCGGAACCTCCACAAACCGCACATCTCGACTAGTGTACACATCCCGCTTGACAAGATCATACAATCAATAGCCTTGGGACTGGGAGCTGTAGCCAACAAATACCTGTCTTCGGGAAGCTGCTTCAAATTTATCACGGTGAGCCTTGGGAATGTGATCATAGGCATCACACCCAAAGACCCTAAAGTAAGAAACATCGGGCTTAGTCCCAAAGTAAGCCTCAAAAGGGATCATCCCTTCAACGGCCGAAGTGGGGGATCGATTAAGGATATGGACTGCAGTAGCCACAGCCTCAGTCCACAGAACCTGAGGGGTCTGTCGGTGCTCCATCATGGTGCGCGCCATCTCGATCACACTGCGGTATTTCCGTTCAAGAATGCCATTTTCTTGAGGAATGTTGGTATTGGCAAACTCCTAGTGACTACCTTTATCTGCACAAAACCAAGCAAACTCATTAGAAACAAATTCACCACCCTTGTTGCCATCCTGCTATAGTCATCTACGATCAACATGAAGTACGAGCTCCCACGCAAGGACTCGTTCCTCATAGGGCCACATAGATCCGTAGATACAAGCTCCATCGATGAAGTAGACCGCCGCGAAAATCTGTGGGGAATGGCATCCCTATGCTACTTCCCACGAATGCAGGAGGCACACGGCTACTGGCTTACCACTATATCCGGCAATCCTCGAACAAGCTGTCCACGTGATGCCCTCCGAAGATAATCATAGTTGAGGTGACCAAACCGAGCATGCCATAACTCTGACTGTGTCTGAGAGGTAAGAAGAAGAGTAGAGAGGGCGGTGGAAGACTTCAATTTATAGATGCCATTCTCCTCATATCCGGATGATAGAACCTTCCTTGACCCACGATCAAGGACTCGCACCGAATTACTGTCAAACTTCACCAAAAGTCCAAGGGAGCAAATCTTATGAACGGATAGGAGATGATACCCTAATCCTGGTACATGCAAGACCTCTGAGGTATGGGTACCACCACGTCCATCTGGAATAAGCTGCATCTTACCCCGTCCTGCAATAGATACTAAAGAGCTATCTCCAATGAGAATCTACCCACGCGAGGGTCGCAACTGGGCAACACCATCTGATGAAGGCGTCATGTGCCGAGAGGCACCAGTATCAACGATCCACTCTCGAGCCTGGGAAGCCGTCATCGCAGCATCAGAAGCATTCGGTGAAGAGTCCTCAATGACAGCTAGATGAAGAAATGCAGCTGATGAGGGTGCAGCCACCGCTCCAGAATCCTTTGTGTCCTTCTTGTTGGTGTCCTTGTTGTCTTTGTCAGGGCAATCCTTCTTCCAATGTCCAGTCTTTCCACAAATATGGCATGTGGATTCTTTGTACTTCTCCTTGTCCTTGTCCTTCTTTGACTTGCTATCCCCCTTCTTCTTCTTTTGGTCCTTCCCCTTCTTCTGAGAGGCTTGACCTGTCAGCGCCTCCGACTTGGAAGCATTCTGTCCCTTTAGCTGTTCCTCTTGGTCCAAGATCATAGGAACCAACTCTTCCCAACGAAGAGTAGACTCTCGCCCCGAAGCAATAAGGGCAGAGTAGAATGTACCGAATCGTGGCGGCAACAACTGGGACAAGAGTGTGATCGCCATGTCTTCGGAGGAAATCGGCTTCTCCGCATTCTGAACCTGCATCTGAAGCTGCCTTAGCTTGTTGATGTGCTCCCGTAACGAAGAATACTTGTTTACGGACAAGGTCCGCATCTGGACCTCCAAAGAAACCCGCTTCATAAGGGTCATCCGATTGTACATCTGATCAAGCTCCATCCATATCTCCCGAGCCACCGTCAAGTGCTCGATGTGAGCTATCACGGCTGTAGTACAAGATAGAAAAAGAAAGGAACGAATCCTGGCATTCAGTTTGTCCCAGTGAGACTGAGCCTTGGCCAACTCCGCACGAGCATCGGAAGAGAGTTTGGACTCATCTCTTACCGAGGGCCGGTCGATCTCCTCCTGTACAAGCTCCGCCAAATCATAGGACTCAAGGATGGTCAACATCATGACGCGCCAGATGCGGTAGTCGTTGCCGTCGAGCTTCTGAAATGCGAGAAGAGCCGGTAAGACAGGCACCTTCCGGCACCTTCCAGTCCATAATCGTCTGGAACTCCAAGTCAATCTCTGTAGACATCTTCACCTGTAATGCCTTCACAAATGCAAAAGCAGCCTCCTCTGACTGTGAAAACTCAGCCTGCTAAGGCTCTTCCGCGTCCTGAAACTTCTTCACCCGCCGGAAGCGATGAAAAAGCAAAACCTGCACTTGAAAGCTGAAAACTCAAACTTCCTCCGCGTCAAACAGCAGTAAACAGCAGCAAATCCACCACCTGGACTCCTTTCCTGCGCGCCCACGCTCGCTTCAGCCTTGTTCCGAGGCGCAGCCCTCCTGTCTGCCCCCAAACGCTGAAAACGCAAATTTGTGTCACGATAGAAACTCCTCTTCAGGTTGGTTCTGCGCTCAGCCAGCCCTCTAACACTGCTCTGATACCATGTCAGAGTGCAGCGGTGCGGAAGCGTAGGACTGAGAGAGAGAGAACGCAGAGAGAGAAGAGAGAGAAAGAGACAATGGAAGATGAAGATCTGTTGTATAAAGTGTGCTGAATACAAAGATATGCAGATATATACACGGGCGCAGTGCGCTGGACTGCGTGTCTCCACCTCGACGATGCAACCTGCTGTTCACCTCGAAGTCCGCTGCAGTCTGCACTGTCTCCTATCTGAAATCTGCAAACAGAGATGGAATCTGCGCGTGCCACCGGTCTGTAATCTGCGAGCAGAGAAGTGTGGGAGACTGCTGGAATCCTCGGCTATTTATATGCAGCCGACTGGATTGCAGGCAGTCGGACTGCCACATGGCAGTCCGACTGCACTGTGCAGTCCCGTACCCGTACAGGCACTGATCTCTAACAAGCCTTCATCATCTAGTTGCCCTATGCTTATTAAGCTCTTATTGAGTTGGGATACATGTCTCACATTATACAAAGTGAACAATGAACCATACTGAAATGCCAACTGCACACTGTCAATCCCTACAATGTCACATGAATAATTGTTCCCCAAGTGGACAACACCATGTCTACTACCAGTGTAGTCAGAGAGCCACTCACAGTGTGGTGTTACATGAAATGAAGCACCTGAATCAAGAATCCAGGTGTACATGTCATCATCAAAATCTGCGATCAATGACTGTGTACTATAAGAAGAAGCAAAGAGTATGTCATTGCCACTGTCACTCTCGTGACTGACTACATTGACTTCCTGTATCTTCACACTGCTCTTTGTTGCATATTGGTTTTCCTTTTTCTTATCTTTGTTATCATCAGTGTTTTTGCCTTTGTCTTTTTCTTTCTTCCACTTAAAGCAATCCTGCTTGAAGTGCCCTTTCTTGCTGCAATGGCACTAAGCACTCCACACATTGTGTGTTTTGTTGTCAGAGTTGCCCTTCTATTGGGATCTGCCTCTAGTTTACAATGCATTGGAAGACTTATTTGCTGAAATATTTTGTCTATTGAGCTCCACGAGTAAAGAGCTGTCCACATTTGAATATAGCAGCATACCATTAGAATTACTCATTGTTGTCCTTAAAGTGTCCCAACTTTCAAACAAAGTGCATAGCAAAAAGGTTGCCTTGAACTCCTCATCAATGTGAAATTCCAAAGAAATCTGTTGGCTAAAAATAGAGTTAAAACTCATTAAATGTACAGACATAGTTGTACCTTTATACAAAGATCCATTAGCTTTTTCAACCAAGAAAACCCTATTGGCTACACTTTTCTGAGCATATAACTCCTCAAGTCATTGCCACATATCATAAGCAGATTTTAATTTCTCTATGTTGAAGAGCAAAGTATTGACACTAAAAGCTCTATGGTAGAGCCTACAAGCTCACCTAAATCATCCCACTCATCTTAATCCATGGTTGTTGGTTTTATCCCTTCTGTCTTTATGGGCTTCACTTGTTTCTTCTACACCAAGACATTATAGCACTGCTTCTACCACATAGCAAAGTTGTGTGCATCCTCAAGCTTCTTAATGTGCAAAAGATTGCTGCTATCACTACTATCAACCATGATTTATAGCCCAAAAGTATCTTTGCTCCAAGGCTAAAGCAAGAGGCTCAATTGGCTAACCATAGGTTCTTTTACCAATATAACCTTGCATTCAACATTGCTGGAGTGCCAAATTATATCAAGTTCTATAATTAATTGGTTGTTGTAGTTGCAATAGGAGTTACTAGCTTACATCCAATTAGCTCAAAGTCACTAAGGACCGTTTACTTGAATGCTTAAGTGACTTACATTCAAAATGTGTTTACTCAATTAAAGTCATGTTGGCATCGATATGGCTACAACATTGTGTCAGATGAATAGAGTGATAGGATAAGTGGTAAAGTGTAGTTAATGTTTTCTTCTAATAATTTACATGTTGCTTAATCTATTCTTAACTCTAAAAAATTAATAAATAGTAGTTACTCATGGTAATTTTTATACTTGATACTTGCAGAGACGCCAATACATGATTAATATATTGGTATCATATTGTGCTAATATCACATTTTGCATCTGGTAGATGCTTCAACCTTGCTTAAACATTATTGCAAAGTGGATTTACATCAACATCAAGAAGGCCATAGATGAGATTGGGACACAACATGTGGTGCAAGTAATAACTAACAATGGTTGAAATTGTGTGAAGATAGGTGAGTATGTTGAGAGAGACCATCCCACAATTGTGTAGAGAATCTCTCCTTCGCAGTCACTTGATCTCATGATGGAGAATGTGGCACCACTTCCTTGGGTGGAGCCAACCTTGAAGAAAACCTTACGCATAAGCAAGTTCATCACTCACAAGTCGTTTGCTTTGGCTCTATTTAGACCTTGTCAAGATGACAAAGACTTTAGCTATTTATTCATTGTGCTTCATTACGGTAAGTGATTATTTTTTTTTACTTATCTTATCCATATAAAAATATACTCCAACTTGCAAGTATTTTGAGTCTTGACTTTTGTGTCTTGACTCATATGCCTAGAACACTGCAAACAAAAGAATCTCTTCGTTGGCTCATATGTAATAAGGAGTGGAATGCATGGAGTGTGAGTCATACAATCAAAGCACGGGAGAGAACAACTTACAAATTAATCAATGGCTTTTGGGATGAGACGAAGGCTATCAAAGAAACCATCACACCTCTCTACTTTATCTTGTGGTTTTGTGATTATAAGGGGCATACCATGAGTTTACTGTACATTCACTTTGTGAAATTTATGATGGTAAAGAAATAATGAGAGATACTATGCAACTTAGAGTCGGTGGTCTCACTCACATATGGAATGAGAAATGGGATTGGTTTCATAAACCAATCCACATTGTTTCATACATCCTTCATTCTTTATATAAAGATACTAAGCATTGGAGTGATAGAAAGCTTATGTCGGGCTAGACCTAGTAGTCTTTGAGTCAAAGAAAAGAGATTGGTTAACTCCCTCTAGTTTGGATAATGCATTATGGATAGGATTGAGGATGAGGTGATTCTTGAGGCAAGAGAGAAGACCATTGTCATCTCTTGGTGGGAAATAAATGGCTGGCTTACTTCCAGTGTGCAATCCTTGGCTCTTCGTGTGCTCTCCCAGGAGTGCACAAGTGGTGTAGCAAAGTGCATTTGGAGTATATGCGGAACTATTCATACCAAGAAAAGAAATAAATAATATTTTTGTTTTGCAATCTCTTATATGTGCATCTAAATGTATTATGCTCATAGATACTAATTTCTCACAAACCCTCCCTCTTACAGGCTGAGCACAAGTCAACTGAAGAAGTTAGTCTATATGAATGCAAATCTGTACCTATTGGAGAAGCTACGAGGCCAAGATATTGAGAGAGAACTGCATGGCTGCCATGACCGAGAAGTTACATGAGATTGGACAGAGCTTCTCTCCTCATGTGACAGATGCTACGCTAGCCTCTCCTACCATTGCTTATAGAGACAAGGAGATTCCTCGACATGGTCGTAATCATGGTGGTTGTGGCCGCACTTCATATATAGAGCAAGAGATGCTACCATCACCAAAGTCTACAAATGAGATAGATCATTCTACTTCATCTATAAGTAGCAGTAAGGAAAAACCGGAGGTGGTAAGACCTCACAAGGTGGTACTCGGTGTCAGATTTGGGCCTAGACCAATTTATTGGCCACTAATGTCAATGGGTGACATTAGAGACTAAGCATTAATTAATTAATTAATGTTGGTCTAGGAATCAATAACTGCTTAGGGATACTTGAAAGACAAATTGGCCTAGCCAATTTAATCTTTGGCTAGTGAAATTATTTTTTTAAGTACTAGAATAATTATTAAATTAATTTTTAAATTTAATATTTTAACAATTAATTTAATATGCTGAATAATGGGATTAGAAGGCTGCCACTTGGTAAAACTTGCCCATGCAAGTGGAAAAAACGTTTTTAAGAGTTAATGAAAGTCTATTCCAGCCGTTGTGAGAGAGAAGGAGATTGTTAGAGAGCAAGGAGAGGCGTGTGATTTGCAACCACCAACGATTAGTCCTACAGCAAAGTGACAGCAGTTTGGAGCCCTCCAAGAGCAAAAGACAGCAGCCCAAGATTCTTCTGATGCAAATGATAGCATACAGGACAAGGCAGCAGACTTTCTGGTAATCCAAAGCTGTAGTTGACAACTTCAGTGGTGGCTGTTTGAGCAGGGCAGCAACAGTTTGAGCAGGGCAGCAACAGTTTTTCGGTGTTTCTCGTGATGAAACTCTCTCTACAGCATTCTCTCTCATCCCCCAACTATCTCAGCATTTTCCAGCAGTTTGAGCCATCAGAGGCAGAGATTCCTGTCAATCTCTGCTACAATCCCCAATTTACAACAGAAACTAGGGTTTTAACAATCACCTAGGGATGTGTGCTCAAAATTGAGGGCCTAGGACTTGAATTCAATAGTTAAAATTGAGGAATTTCAGGGAGATTCAAGAGGCCGACCAGCCAATATCAAATTTGTGACTGAATTTGTCTTTCAAGGAGCAGAGTGAAGGCCAATCCCCAAGCAAAACGAGAGGCAAATTGGTTTGGAGGCTTGCTAGTCAATTTTGACAGCAAGAGACACATGGATTAGCAGAGGAGATCAAAGAATTTCATTTGTAAACTCCTTCCATTTGCAATATAAGATTAAAAAATACCACAAGGGGCGCCAATTTTGGGGGCAATAGGATATCCTATGTTCAAGATTAAAGTGGTAAAGTGTACATTTTTAGTTTACATGAATTCTATACTTGTTGTAATTAGTGCTCAATCAGGTTATTTACCACCCTATCCTAGAAGGAAGGCTGGTTTCAGTCTTCCTCCTACAAAACCTCAACAAATTGCTCTAATCTTTTTGCTACAGACTTGGCAAACCTTCAGTGCAGTGTTTCCTTATGTCTACTCTTTCAGGTGAAAGTTGAAAGATTTTAGTATGAAATGGAACTTTTATGGACTATTTTTTAGCGACTCTTTTTAAGCATTGTGGAGTATATCCCCCCTAATCATTCCTTTTGGATTCATTATCAATAACCAAAGTTAGCCTTTTACATGAAATTGTCAACAATGGATCTATATCCTCATGAGGATGGATGGTTTGCCACATGGACATCTGATTTTTTGGTTGAAGTGGCCAGGTTTGATTTTTAGTCTTCCACTATATTCACTCCTACATACACTCATTGCATTGTTTTTTTTTTCATTTAGCTCTCATTTTGTGTTTTGTTTTGCTTTGGAGCATCTCACTAATAACCTCTATTTTACAGATTATGATCTCTCTTGCAAGGTTTTGTATTACAGTGTAGAGCTAACATGAAAATTTGCATCAATCCTTCCTAGGATCGGACATGGGATGCGCACTGTTCCTTTTGTGTTTTCATCTGCCTAAGAGATTTGCTCTTCTACAAGCATGAAGGCTTCCCCTCCCGAGGTGGATAGTGCAACATCTCTCTTTGTGCTATCATGCCAATGACTTCTACCTTGCTTTTCTAGTCCTTATCATCATCCTTATCTTCATGGTTCTCGACACCACATGAAGACCAACATTAGGTTTCTCTTCCTCCTTCAGCCTTAACATCCAGGGTTAAGAGAGGGCTCCTACCCTTTCTTGGTATTCTAGAAGATTTGGCACTTGTCTTTGACATCTCATTTCCCCCATCGACATTGATATCTTGGAAAGAGAGTGAGTGCTTACTTCTCCTTTCACCATCCAACGGTGGGAGGAAGCAATCTTCTACTCTTGGTATCTATAGGATTTTGATTACTCCAAGAACATTCTTATTTGTACTTGTATCATTATCCATATCATTAGGATGATTATGATTGTAAAAGGACACTTATGACAAGTGAAGCATTCCCCTACAAGGGCACTATCCAAGCGGCACCATTGAATAGCATTTTACACGACCATGACGTTTTGCATTGCTGCATATATTACCCCATGCATTGGCATTTTGTTATTGTAAACACGCATCTATGCATATTTATCCCTATTCATCAAAGAGTGGTGAGCTCTAGATCCACTATATTTGTGGTCGCTCACGTAGCAATCCCCTAGGGCAGTCTCCTTCCTTTTCCTTACCACATACCCCCATAGCTTCCTTCATCATCGACACCCACAAGTGTTCATAATAGTTTATCTATTTTGTGGTGTGTTCGATCTAACCATTCCTTTTCTTCTCCCCTCGCAGCATAGATTACTCAATAAAACAAAAACTATCATTCAAAACACTCCCCATCCCCCCCCCCCCCCCAAAAAAAAAAGGATTCAAAGTGAGTCCATCCGCCTTTGCAGGTCCTAGTAGGCCACTGGGCAACCAACGAGTACCCTTTGTCCAATGCCTTGGCCTCTTTGGTGTGATCCCTTGGGCTCCCTTGGTAAGATAACCATCCGCCTTTGCAGTTCCTAGTAGGTCAATGGGCAGCCAACACGTACCCTTTGCCCAATGCCTTGGCTGCTTTGGGAAGGAACACCTTGGGGTAAAAGAAAATTTGGGCCTGTGCTATCTTGACCATCCCTTCCTGGCTCTGGTTTTAGGCCGAACAAGGGGTGTTGAGCTGAACAATGCATTATAACTTATTTAGCTCTTAATAACAGCCCCTAAACTCAAAATATGCAAGCTGCCCCCCACTTGGCCTATCTCTATTTTGCAGATTGTTGGAGACCTGTCTCTACTGTCCACACCCCAACTTCTAAATGACATCTCAGTTCGAGTTGCTGCCTACAACTAGGCACTTGCTTCCAGCTCCATCATCGGCCATCAAGCTTCAGTTTGCTGCTGTCCAGGCTTGTGTTTACAGCTGGTGCTTGCTGTTCAGCCTTCATGGCAGATCCCAGCCATCTCCTACTGCCTAGCGACTGTGAACAGCTGTGTTTTGCTGCCACGTCACAATCCAGCTTGCGTTTGATGTTCTGCTCCAGCCATCTAACTGCCACGTCATCTGCAACATCTGCGTTAGCTGATCTACCTGCTATATCAGCCTGCCACATCATCCAGACTACTAGATTTTCTTGCTGCAGCAATCGACTGCATCATCAGCAATCAGGCTTCAATTTGCTGCTGTCCAGGCTTGTGTTTACAGCTGGTGCTTGCTGTTCAGTCTTCATGGCAGATCCCAGCCCTCTCCTACTGCCTGCCAACTGCAAACAGCTGTGTTTTGCTGCCACGTCACAATCCAACCTGTGTTTGATGTTCTGCTCCAGCCATCTAACTGCCACGTCATCTACAACATCTGCATTAGCTAATCTGCCTGCTACATCAGAATGCCACATCATCTAGACTAATGCAATTTGCTGCTGCAGCAATCAACTGCATCATCAGGACAGATTTCAGCCTGCTAACCCTGTGTTTGGAGGCTGTCTGCTACGTTTCAAGATCCATCTAAGAACAACACACTCTCCAACTCACACTCTCTACCCCAATCCTTGAGACATGGGAGTTCAAGGTTCAATATTTCACCTTTGCATAGTGTGTATGTTGCATTGACCATCATATATAATTAGCATTTATTATCTTCTTCAGTGTTCATTGTCTTTGAGTTACCCTAACCCTAATTGTGTTCTTTATCAATTTGTGCTTTGTCATACAATTATGTTTCTAATCTGTAGACAAGTATTTCTTTACAGCATCTACCAATCCGGGACATCTAAGCAAAGAAACTTAGTGGCTTCTGGAACGTAAGAGAGATTCCTCCAATAATTTCTTCATACCTCCTTTGCCGAAATTTGTTTTAAGTGGTTACTTTGTATCTCCGAAACATATCATCCTGTCCTTCCAAACCACCAACTTCAGTCTTTTCGCCTCTTCAAAGTCTTGGCAGTCCTTACACTCATGATCTAGACTATCGCACCATATGCAACGGCAAACACAATCATTTCTGGAAGAATTCATAGAAATTGAAGAGGATGGGACAGAAGTTGGAGTTGCGTTAAGTGGCTGTTGATCTCTTCTAGCCATCTTTATTTGAAGATCTTTCAAGTTCTTTGAAATTTCTTCCACCATGTCTTTGATAGTTGGTTCGGTAGATGGTTTGACAACTGCTGTAGGAATAGGCACAGGTATAGGCATAGAAGTAGGCATAGACATGATCCTAAGACCAGCTAAAGCCATTCTCCTAGATCCCAATCCAACTCCTCAAAAGACTAGCTGTCCCATATCCAAAGGTGCCACTCTTAGATGTCTAGCTAGGGTACATGTGGATCCGACCGCCATACCTTCTATTGGAGGCCTATGACTCTAATCCTCCTCCAAGGGATGTTGGAAAAGTCCACGCCCTACTATCCTCTATCTAGAGCTAGTCAACCAACCTTCTATACAAAAAAGAAAGTGCCTAGGGGGCATCATTGACTCTGCCTACCACTTCCAATGGGATGCTTGTTGGTGAAAACTATGTTGCCCGCTCCTCTTTTGGATGGATTGGCTCTCTATGGAGAAGGCTAGCCAATCCTGGCAAATCACTGCATCAATCTTCTACCCCCTCGCATCTGCCCCTCTCTAGCATCCTCTTAATACTTACTATAGAATCTCCATATCCATACCCCTATAGGTGTCATTCCATACCTTGACAAATCGGGCATGGCCAACCTCCAAGCCAACCCACTAATTCTGAGTGCACTTCGCAAGTTGCACCTTATCATGATCTCCAATCCACGGATTCCACATAATTGGTTGCCTATCAACCTCCTCTTGGCACACTAGGGCCAGCCACTCTAAAGTCTTATGCAAGTTCTGCCAAACCCATAGCAAGCTTGTAGGAAAGATGATCTAGGTAAGGTGATCAGTCCCATAGTGAAAATCCATGTCATAGATAGTCCCCATCCCCCCCTAAGCAGGGTTTGCATTCATGAAGGTCCTCATAGAGGACTTTCTAGGTTTGGCCACCTAGAGTGAGCTCGAATGACTAGCTTGCCTAGCAAGGCCAACTCTGGCACTCTAGATCAATGATCCCCAAACCTCTCCTTTGAGTGATGTCCAATGATAGTTTGCCAAGCCACCTTAGCATAGGAGTTCATGGACCCATCCAATCTAGACCACACGAAATTTTGAACTAAGCGGCATATCCGAGCAATACATGACGGTGAGAAACACCCCGAGGAAGCAATATACCAAGTTATTGCTAAGAGAACTTGGTGGACAACTAGAGCCCTCCCCCCTAGGTAAAGGGGAACTATGTTCTAGTAGATCAGCTTCCATCGTATGGAATCAAGCACACATACGAACTGTTGGGCTGTTGTGATGTCAAGCCACACTTGGTACCTTGCAACCTATCCCCTGCTCACCCACCTAAATCCCAAGTGGATGCCCCAATCCATGCACCTCTGCACAAGATGGCATCCTCCATCAGCATGTCAAACTATGGCATCGCTATCAAGAAGTTCTCCAGCATTGGCTTCTCAATCTTTAAGACACAAAATCCAGCTCATCCCTTAATGAGAGAAGGTGCATGGAAGATTGTATCTACATAAGAAACCCGAAGACATTTGAGGGAATGCCAAATCTCATCAAGACTGGCTAGAGAAGAATGGGAATGCATTGGGCATAATCGAGTATGGCCTCTTGGACAACCTGCTCCATCATCTTGATCACCAAAATAGCCAAAGAGGTATATTACAATGTTGCTAGAACTTTCGGAGGTGATATAAATAATTCTTGTTCATGAAAATGCAACTTTATAGCCTTCAATGTGTTGCTATACAATGCAAAGGACTGCTGCACACTGACACAGCAGAGACTGTGCTGCTAGAGGAGGCAGGGTATCGAGGGCAGAGAAGCAAGCAGAAGAGCTGGCAGGCGGGGGCCAGTGGCAAGAGGCAGCAGGACAGGGAGCAGCACAGATGGCAACAATACTGGAGAGCAAGGGGCAGGCTTATGGCTGATGTGACCCAGCAGTCTACAGACGTGGTGCAGGCTAGGAGCTGGGAGGCGAGAGAAGAAGGCAGCAAGGGGGTGATGACTTCAGCTGGGTGGCAATGGCAGCAGCTCACAAGGGGCACCCACATTAGGATCTAAGTGAGAACATACTCTTTTCTCTTTTCTCAATCCCCTTTCTGTCCTCCTGTAGGTCTTCTTCTGATGCTTCTCCGCATTCTTTCTTCTCAATCCCCTTTCCATCCTCCTCCTCTAGGTCTTCTTCTGCTGCTTCTCCACATTCTTTCTTCTTCAGGAATAATTCTCATCCTGCTATGAGCTGAGCACTAAGTTTTCCCAGTCAACTGAAAGAAGGGATTCAGTGGTTGTCAGTGAGACCCTGCTTCAATCATGAGAAGAAAACCTGCCGCATTGTGCTTGTGCTTCTCAGCAAAAACAGTTGTGTCATTGGGTTCACCTGGCTAAATGCTTCTCATCAGCTTCTTGCAGTTCAGTGTGTTCTTAGAGAGTCGTGTAGTTTCAGTGCAGCCAGTGGTTGGAGATTTTTGCAGGTGACTGATCTTAATTGCATCTGAACGGACAACAGACACATAACAGACTTCAAAATTCTATGTTAAGACTATGTGCCGTGTAAATGTGGCACTGAACAGTCATGTTAATCCATATGACTCTGATCTCACCTTGATAGCCTCTCTTATTTCCAGCTTTTCACATGCACCTGATATATATTTTCCAGCTCCTTACATTAAACAGATATTCAAGGATTGTTATGAGGTAATTTCCTTGCTTGCCCTCACAGATGATTATCCATGACACACATGCCACCCCCACAATACCAGCCACACTAACATTAGGGAGGACATAAATAACATCAAAAAGGTCAATGGCTCCTTGCTGCCAGTATGCCTATGCCTTTACTAACCTTAAAAATCATCGAAGATGTCGATACAGTGATAGGCTTCTTCGACATCCCACCATAAGTTACCATGGTTGCATCATCCCTGAAATATTGATAATTTTAGAGTCCTTTGATCACTAGGCCATGTCTACAGCATTTTGTAGCAATGCAAACTTACTCAAGCAATTTCATTACTGCAGTTGCTGCAGCTCCACCAACACAGTTAAAACCAAGCTTAGCCTTCTTCATCTCACGCTGGAAGAATCCAAGCAGCTAATCAGTCCATAAACTTCAATTTCCTCATTAAAGCAACGCAGCCATAAATTGGATTAAGTTTCTATTTGGTTGAGAAAATGCTGAAAAAAGACACGAAACTTACCACTAAGTCCTTGTTGTTGGTAATCTCATTTTCAGTGAAAACTGATGTTGCACCTAAAGTTTCCAAGCGCCTCTTTGTATCTTCAAAGTCTGACCTGGAGGAGGAGGTCAAGTCTTTTAACAGTCACATTCATATCGATTTATGTGCTGGATGTAAGATGGCACTCATACGTGTTCCTAGCAGTGTATATTTCTAGAGAATAACATGAACGCCACACGCTCAGTTTACCAAATCATACCTATAACTTAGATCAAACAGCAATACAGAGAGTCTGGAATTCATGTGATAATAAGAATAGAGACTGTGACAACACAAGAAGACTAGGATAAAATGTGGGAGACACCACTGTCACACAACACAGGATAAGTAGGGAAAAATGTGAAAATGTAGAAGTTAAACGGGTGTGCTGAAGAACTTCATCAGACAGTAAAATGGATAATACAATGGAGGAACCTCACATTTTGTCTCTCTAGGATGGTCCTAAGCTAAGCCAAGTCAAGTTAATGACAAGCTCAAAGATGACTGCACTGTCCTAGCTGATCAAGCAGCAGCACCTATGATGGAGAATGCTCTGTGGAGGGAGCAAAACCCAATCCTCCAGGCAGGGTTTGTTGGGGAAGACACTGGATGATGATTGACAGCAGTAGAGGGAGTGAAATGCAGTGCTAAGGAGCTATCGATGATGATGAAGTGATGGCTGCTCAGAATGAAGACAACTGCAATCTGATGATAAAGGCAGCTGCAGATGATAGGTGTCAACTCCAGGAGGCAGATTGCTGATGGAGATGAGCTGACGATCATGCCTGTTGTAGATAATCAAAACGCAAAGATACTTAAGGAACTCTCCAATGGAGCGGCTGCAATCAGTGACTGCTGGGCAGCCCATCTGGAGGATAAAATGCATTTGAAATCCTGGCGGCCTCTGTACACAGCAAAATGGAGAGTGGATCTGCTGGTGAGGCACACAAATCAGGTGAGCAGGAAGATAACTGATGAAATGCAGTTGTGTATGGTGCAGAGACAAGTCACACACTGCTGCCATGATGTCACCAACATGATAGAGTGGTCACCAGGCTGATGGAGAGTGGTTGCCAGGCTGATGGAAGGTCACCAGGCTGGATAGGCTCGTGAGCAGCTGAAGACGAGGAGGTAACCTGATTTGAAAGAGTGAGTGTAAGTGGAGTGACCAGAATACCCACACCATTCCTTATTTAGAGGGGATTTTGGTGCATTTGTGTGGCCTACCATGTGCAAAGAGTGCCAAAAAATACAAATAAAGCCTTTTTGGGGCAGTTAGTGAAGACCAAAATTAAGTGTTAATGCACCACAATTAATTGTTAATGCATGTGAGGACTTTTGTTGCTCAACTCCCCCTCTCAAGGCCAGAAAGGTGCCCTAAGAGGAATGAGACATTTTCCACATGGCACTGCTAGGTGAACTTGCTGATATGGCATTGCATGTGGTATAGATCAACTTGTTACCAAACTTCCAACTGGAGGTGTGAGAACTTAAGGGACCTTTGTCGTACATGCAAATTATGACACTTGGCACTACACGAGGTGCATGGGGACAATTTTCGTCCACTTTACATGCATGAAAGGGACAAACAGCATTTTGCCTTCTTTTTCCTAGAAAAGGGCAGATTAAGAGCCTCTCTACACATTTGTTTAGAGCTCTACTTGACCAAGACACTTCTTACAACGAAAGGAAAGCTGTTGCTGCTGTGCTAAAGCCATTTCTGCAGATTTACAGCTGGTTATTAACCTTTAAATACCCTTAAATTGATATTTAAATAGCCTATGTTGTGTGGATTTGTCTCAATCTTGATTTCAGTTGTAATCTGAGTCTAGTATCAATTTAGTCAACCTTGTGTGTGAGTAATCTGAATTTTGATTATTGTTCTAAACATCTTCTATTATCAGTGTAAATACTAGGAAGAACATGAAACTGACAATATTTCGAGCTGTTCAACTTGATCAATTATCACCATGAAAATAAAAGATTGTGTGTGAGCGCGCGCGCGCGTGTGTGTGTGTGAGAGAGAGAGAGAGAACACGATGATGAGAGGGAAACCAGCTTTCCCCCCCTTTACAAAATTTTATTGAAACAGACCACGAGCACAAAGTGCCTAAACCAAATACAATGGAGCTGATTTGCTCCAAATCTGAAAATTAGGGTTTTTTGAAACCTTGATTTCTGCATGCCCTTGGCAGTGTATGTGTGTGTGTGTGTGTGTGTGTGTGTGTGTGTGTGTGTGTGTGTGTGTGTGTGTGTGAGAGAGAGAGAGAGAGAGTTATACTCATGTCTACAAATGGCGGAAAATGTTACATCTGAAAAGTCAAGGAATTTTTCCACATCCCGAGAGAGAGAGATGAAATGAAATGATATATTAACATTTGCAAAAGGCCAAAGTGATTTATGAGACCATGAGTTACAATCATTTGCATGACTATACAACTATCTGAAGAGAATAGTAAAAATGCAATGAGTAATAAAAAAAAAGCTATAAGCTAAAAGAAAATAAAGAGCTCTAGCTGATAGGTGTAGAGGGCCTAGCTCTAGCCCGAGCAATGATCTCCTGTATCTACCTATAGAAGTGTTGCCGACACCTGTGCCTACGTTTGGATTGGACAGCTCGATCGGTATGTGTGGATGGTTGGGGCTGTGACTTGCCTTTGAGTAGGGGCTCGATGTCCTGTAACTACTATACTCCTACGAAGGGTGTCTTGGAGTCACCATATCTCGAGGAAGAGACCAAGGCACCACTGATTAGGAAAATCCATGACTCTAGTTAAGGGGCCAAAGCCACCTCTAAACAAGCAATGGAATCGACCTCGAATCTCATAGTATGCTGGGCAGTGGCATATATAGTGCTCCTCTTATCTCTAGCTCAAGCTGACATAGCTAGCATTGGTGCTCCTCGGCTAGTATGAATCTATATCTCCCAGTCTTAATCTCTACCTGGTATGAGGACGTACACAGCTCGCCAATAGCACATCTCATCCCATGTGAGAGATGGGTGTCCACATATCTTGGGTGGACAATAAATCAATCATTTGTGGTGTGTAAAAGATGCTCTTTCAGAGAAAAAGAGGGTGTGAGAGGCTTGAGAGAGGCTTGGGGGGGGGGGGGGGGAGAGAGAGAGAGAGAAGAAAGAAAGAAGAGAGAAAAAGAAAGGAGAAAGAAAGAAAGAAAGGTATAGCCTTGGGGAAGAGTGGCCAAAAAGTGCCAGTTTTTTCATACTAAATCGTACACACACGTAAGGTGCAGTATTGTACAGATCATACCGTACAAATCAATCCGTACTAAGTACGAAGACAATCCTATTCGTGTCAGTCAGTGGGCATTTTCAGCAAGCATAGTGTACAGCCAGTTCCATTAGGCAAGCGATGATGCCACGTAGCAACTGGAGGATCAATTGCTGATTATTTTATTCATTTTTTATGTAGTTGGCAGCTTTTTGATCAAGTCGGCCAGTTTTGCTAGCCACCTACATTATTTTATTGTGCTATTTTCTCCAATTTGCCTAGTTGGCAGCCTGCCCTCCACACTTGCTTTTCAGGTGTTGGCGGGAGAGATATGGCTCAAGGAGATACATCAACAGCCCTTGTATGTCTACCCTCTTTATTTTAGCATTCATTGACTACGGATTTCTGCGTTCTACTCTCTTTTCTCTCTCTCTTTCGCTCCTGTTCATTGTCTTTCAGTCTTTTCCATACACTTCCACATTCGCCGCACTTTGACATGGTATGAGAGCAACATAGAGGGGCTGACTGATTGTGGTTAGACCTGATCGGGAGGATTCTTTGCTACAAAAGTTTGAGTTTTCAGCCTTTGGAGGCTGTGGTGAACAGGTTGTATGCAAAGGAGCGAAGTTGCTGTTTTTTGCAGGTCCTTGCTGTTCATGGAGGAGGAAAGGCTGCGTTTTCAGCCTTTTGTTGCAGATTTTGAGTTTTCATCACGTCCAACAAGAGAAACTCTTTGAGAATGAGCAAAAGAAGCCCTAGCAGGCACCGGTACCATGCACGAAGTCAGAGGGGATTGTCCTTGTTTTTGTGCAAGTCATTCTATTTACAATGTCGGCTGAAGTTGACATGGAGTTTAAAGCTATTATGTACCATAAGGTCCCTGTTTTGCCAACTCTTCCTTCGGATCAAAAGCTTGATGGAGAAAATTACCACATTTGGCGCGTAATGATACTTGCCATCTTGGAGTCTTATGACTTGGCGGAGCTCATGACCGAGGCTATAGACCATCCTACAGCTCGTGATGCCTCCAAGCTTTCTTCAAATGAGAAATCCTAGTTGACAAAGGTACATGCACATTGTGACAAATTGAATGCTCGCATCCATTCTTTCCTCTTTCTCTCTTGCACTCCAGCAGTCATTGCTTACATTGAGTGTTTGACTGTGGCTCGACACATATGGTTGAAGGATGATCAAATGTAAAATCGGATGACTGTGATGAAGCGAGTGTCTCTACACATTCACATGAGGACTTTGAGTCCTAACAAGTCTTCTTCTATGCGGAAGCATATCAATAAGCTTCAACAATTGTAGATGCAAGTCCAATTCAATGCCTTTTACTCTGCCTTGATTGCTTCAAGGGGGTCAGAGACTCTTCATTGAGAAGAGTTGGTTCCTATGGTTTTGGACTAGGAGGAGCAATTGAAAGGACAAAATGCTTCCAAATCCAAGGCATTGACAAGTCAATCCTTTCAGAAGAAGGGGAAGGACCAAAAGAAGGAGGAGGACAAATCGAAAAAGGACAAAGAAAAGTATTCCACTTGTCACATCTGTGGCAAGACAAGTCGCTAGAATAAGGATTGCCTCGACAAGGAGAAGAAGAAGAAGTCTTCAAAGGATTCGGGATCAGTGGTGGCTACTCCCTCATCAGCTACCTTCCCCCACTTGGAGGTGATTGAGACATCAACCCCTAGGACTTTTGATATTGCATTGACGGCCCCACATCCTCATGAGTGAATTGTTGACACCAATGCCTCTTGGCCCATGACTCCTACACCAAGTGTTGCACATTTGTTGCCTTCGCATGAACAAACTCTCATCGGCAATAGCTCTTCTATCCCTATTCAAGGGAGGGGTAATACACAGCTAATTCTTGCTGGGCAGGGTGGTATCCATACTTCAAAAGTGCTTTATGTGCCATGCTTGGGTAACCATTTTTAGTACACAAGATTTGTGTCCTCAGCCTCTTGGTTGAGTTTGACAAGGATTCCTTTCGAATTCCTGATCATGGATCAAGACAAGTGCTTACTTCTAGTTAGGAGGAGAATGGAGTCTACAAGCTAAGGTCTCCTTCTGCCTTGACCTCCCTTCTTCTTATCTCTCAGACACAGTCCGAGCTTTGGCATGCTCAATTTGGCCACCTAAATTACGATTACCTTCAAAAGGCTTCTAGGGGCACATTGTTTGAGGTATGTCAGACATTGTGGTGAGCCAGTAGCCATGTGTATCTTGCATTTGTGGGAAACAACATCGTGATGCCATTCCCAACAAGGCTTTGAGGCACTCTTCAACACCCTTGAAGCTTGTTTTCACAGATTTGTGTGGACCTATAAGGACAGAGTCCCTAAAGAGAAGCTTGTATTTCATATTGATTGTGGATGATTTTAGCAAAATGACATGGGTTTATGTTTTGCAACTAAAGTCGAAGGCTTTCTCCCACTTCAAGGATTGGTTACTCTTTGAGGAGAACCAATCAAAGCCGAAAACTGAAGACATTACAATCTGATAAGGGAGGAGAATTTGTTTATGATGAGCTTGCTAGATTTTGTGCACATCGCGGTATCCAACAAGAGTTTGCAAACAAAACATGCCTCAAGAAAATGGCATATTGGAGTGAAAAAACTAAAGTGTGATTAAGATGACTCGCACCATGATAGAGCATAGACAGACACCTTAGTGTCTTTGGGCTGAGGTTGTGGCTACTGCAATCCACATTCTGGTTTCGATCCCCCACTTCAACCATTGTTGGTATAATACCCTATGAGGTGTATTTTGAGTCTAAGCCTGATGTTTCTTATTTCAGGGCTTCTCGGTGTGACGTCTATGTCCACAGACCACATCCCAAAGAAACAGCATGATAAATTTGAAGCGGCTTCCCGAAGACAAGAGTTTATGGGCTACAACTGGCAATCCCAAGGTTACTGATTGTAAGATCCCGTCAAGTGGATATGTCCACACAAGTCAAGATGTCCAGTTTATGGAGTTTCCAACATCAGAGGGGGGTGAGGAGCACCCAATGCTTGGAGATCCAAGGTATAGTTGGGCACCAACGACTGTACCTTTGGAGCCCATGCCTTATGGAGATGCTTCCTCTTCAAATCAGGATACTACTTCCACACCGATTTCCCCAATTGAACCAACGCCGGTGTTCCAGAGACTTCAATAGATGGTGTATGCCGAGGAGAGATCCGGCCTCCTCCTCATTGAGTTGCTCAAGACACACTCCATGATTTAGGGATTGAGGGAGTTCTTGAGGAGTGGCAGCCATAGAATTGGTTTGCAGCGGTCTTAAAGAAACCAAGCACATGCTACCGAGCTTGTTTGTACTAACTATTGTTTAATGACCTGTGTCACACAGGATAGGGAACCCCCCTCTAAACAAGGTTTTGTAGTCACAACATTGAAAGAAGACTATATAACATGGAACTAGAGTTGATGCTATTGAGCGGAATGGTACTTGGGATCTTCTGCCTTGGCCCATTCATAGGAAGGTGATTGATGTCAAATGAGTCTTGAAGGCCAAATATCATAGTGATGGTACTCTCAATAAGCACAAGGCACAGTTCGTTTGCAAGATGGAGGATAAACTTGAAGATTTGTTTTGGAAGGCGCTTCCTCAGCTTATTCTCCAATAACACTCCAGATCCTTGAGCATTATGCTGTGTCCAAGATTTGAGAAGGGATACTAGAGATTTGTTATCCCCTGGACTAGCATTTCTCAGGTTACCATTGGTGTAGTCAATTCTCCTAGAGATACTCTCAGAGGGCATTATTCATTGTTCGTGTCAGTTAGTGGACATTTTCAGCAACCACAATGTACGGCCAAGTTCCATCAGGCAAGCGATGATGCCATGTGGCAACTGGGGGATCAATTGCTGATTATTTTATTCATTTTTTATGTAGTCAACAACTCAAGTCAGCTAGTTTTGCTGACCACCTGTATTATTTTATTGAATTAGTTCCTCCTATTTAGGCCTAGATGGCAGCCTGCCCTCCTCACTTGCTTTTCAAGTGCCAGTGGGTATGCCTTGAGGAGATACAATGACAGCCCTTGTATATCTGCCCTCTTCATTTCAGCATTCATTGACTGCAAATTTCTACGTTCTTCTGTTTCTTTTCTCTCTCCCTTTCTCATCATCTCTCATCAGAGAGAAGAAGAGATAGAGATAAATGGTCTACATAGTGGATTGGGATGAAAGGTATGAGAAGTATGGAAAACTAAAAAATCTGAAAAAGCTAAAAAAACTAGGTTTAAAAAGATTAAAAGATTGTAGAGTATCTCCTCCTCGGTCTATGGAATCCACCAAGACTCTGCAAGCTACCTCCAACTGAGTCAATGCACCAATATGCATCTGTAACGAGCAATCGTGATGCGAATGTGACGCATATGGGCATGCCTATGTCGCCGAGTAGGTACTCTAGGGCGGCGTGCTCTACGTAATGTTGTAGCTCTATCAATTGTGATGCCGCCTGATGATGTCCCTCGATGGCGCCTATCAGTATGAGATGTAGTGTTTGGGGTGGCAACGACTGGGGGTTCAACTACATTGAAAAAGTCAGTAACTGCTCTCTCGAGGGGTGGATGAGGCTGGGGTCGCCTCCTATCCCGCAGCAATACTACTCTGCATCGCTGGAGCTCCAATAAGAAAATACCCAAACATCTTTGGTCCTCATAGTCTATCACCCGTCTTAGTGGTCCAAAGCCCTCCTTAAAGAGGCAATGATAGCGGCCTCGGATATCATAGTATACAGTACATTTGCAGATGTAGTGCTCCTCCGTTGCAGATGTATCACACAGAGAGAGAGAGAGAGAGAGAGAGAGAGAGAGAACATCACAAGCCAAGGGAAACCAGCTCCTCTTGTACAAGATTTTATTGAAACAAACCGCAAGCACAAAGTGCCTGAACCAAATACAATGGAGTTGATTTGCTGCAAATCTGAAAATTAGGGTTTTTGAAACCTTAATTTCTGCATACTCTCAGCAACAGACTGATTTCCTTCTTTCATGCTTTGATTTGATCAAGCTGAGTAAAGAGTGCTTCTTCGATGAGTATTAGATACATGTGTACATAGCACATAGAAACATCCAATATATGGGTGCCTGCTGAAATTTCAACAATAAAGCTTAGGTCATCAAAAATGAAAAGAGGAGGCTACAAAAGGCAAATGTCCCACTGAAAATGACAAGTACTAATCAAAATGACAACTATAGGCACACTTGTTGCTTCTAAATGACACATATCCTATTCTAAATGTTATTTTTCCAAAGAAAGAAGCTTCTAAATCTTGTATTCTAAAAATATCTCAATTGGTTGAGAGTTTGAGATAGCTACTTAAGACAGTTATTTCTCAAGAAATTTTGAAGCTTTTGACACGAACATAATTTCCATCAAAGTAATTTCCAAAAATAGTAGCCTCTTAAAATTTAGGATTTGCCCACTTTGGATCCACGAGAGCTTCATTGTATAGATTCACTAGTTTATAGTTTATTTATTTAATCATGAGCATCTGGTTTTGCCTTTTGAAACCAATCATTATGTGGACTTCTAGCCAATTTGACCACTCTCAGTCATCTAGGCTTTTTTATCAATTCTGACCACCCAAGTAAACTTTTAGTTTCTCTTAGGCATCTCAACCACAACAATCCGATTCTAACTACATCTTGTTTTGGCCATTGGCCACCGTTGAATGAAAAAATGAGGATCTAATCATATTTTTACCATATGTTAAGTAGTCAAAGAATTTAAAAATCACATTTCAAGCTCTATGAGAATCAAATCAATGTGAATCATTGGGTATATATATATTCAAAATAGTTAATATAAACAAGATTGGTTACGTTCCCTCCCTCTTGAAATTTGTCTTGTCCTCAAGACATTGCTTAAAGTACTTTTGGTACTATGACTTTTTCATAAGCTACAAGTATTTCTAGATAGCCTTTCAAATACTCTTCTGGCATCCAATTAGAATCTAAATGAGAGTAGTTTTCAAATTTTAAAATAAACTTTTTGTAAGTGTTCCTTCCTTGTTTCCTAAACATGTGAAAAACCTTTTGTAAGTGTTCCTTCATTGCTTCCTAGCCCTAATTTTCAGAATTGCAGCAAATCGCCCCATTATGATTCTATATGGTTCAGGCACTTGGTGGCGGTGGTTTGCTTCAATAAAATTCTATAAAGGGGGAGGGATCATGTCCCCTCTCGACATGGTGTTCTCTCTCTCTCTCTCTCTCTCTCTCTCTCTCTCTCTCTCTCTCTCTCTCTCTCTCTCTCTCTCTCACATTTTCATGCTAATAATTGATCAAGTTGGTTAAGTACATTGTCATTCTTGTATCCTTCCCCGCACTTACATTCATGTCAAAGCTTCAAAAACTTCCTTCTCCAATTTGATCCACCGAAAGGCTATTGCTTTCTTGGTCAAATCATGCAATAATCCAGCAATCACGATAAACCATTTATTGTATCTCCTACAATAAGAGCATAATCCCAAAAAAACTCAAACTTCATGAAGACTAGTCAATTCTGGCCATTCTACAATAGTCTTGACCTTTTCTAGATCCATTCTGATCCCATCTTTAGATATACTATAAACCAAGTACTTCTAGGGAATTCACTCTTTTTACCATTCAAATAAAGTTTGTATTTTCGGAGTTCTAGAAACTATCTTTAAGTGTTACTTATGCTCTTCTTTATCTTTTGAATGAACTAAAATATCAGCAAAGAGAGTACCTGTAAACTTTCAATGTGCTCTAAATATTTTTCCATCATTCTATTAAAGGTTATAGAAGCATTAGAGAGACCAAATGGTAACACAGGAAAATCATACAAGCCAAAGGTTGTCCTAAATGTTGTTAAATATCTTCAAGACCAATCCTTATTTGCTAATAACCACTCTTCAAGTCAATTCAACTAAATATCTTGGATCCATCCAACCTTTCTAAGATATTAGCAATTCTTGGTATGGGAAACCTATTCCAAATAGTAATTTTCTTGAGGGCCTTGTAGTCCACACACGTGCCAAGACCCATCTTTTTTGGCATTAAGAGAACTGGAGAGCAAAAAGGTGAGGAATTGGGTCTTATTAGACCTTTCTCCAAGAGCTCATTCACCTGCTTCATAATCCCCTCTTGTTGTGTTGGGTTCACATAATAAGGTGGCCTACTTGGAGGTGAGCTCCTAGGAATGAGGTCAATGTGATGATTTTCTTGCCTCTCTAGTAGTAGTACGTTAGAGAGGCAAAACAATCTTCATACTCCTTTAAGAAATTCATTCTCTCCTTGTTGATATCTAAGATGGACATTTCAGTTTTAGACTCTTTGTTAGAATCTTTAATAAAATTTAAGTATGAGGAAATAGACTTTTTCATTGCTTTACAAATTTTGTCCATGGTATAAAAAGAAAATAGAGTTTCCTTCAACTCCCACATCAAAAGATACATTTTTACCATTGATAGCAAATCTAAATTTAATTCATCAATGGCTGAGTCTACTCTTCTATGCCAAGGCATTCCTAATACGACATCACAATGGCCAAGATCTCCCACGACAAAACTCTCATGATCTACATAGTCTCTTATCTCAATCCATGGCTTCTCAAAGATTGGAGTAACTTGAGATTCCATTTTGAAAAACAGCAACTAACACTTTTGATGTTCCAAACCTCTCCTTTGGTAGATGTAGAGCTTCGACAATTTCAGAATGGATATAATGATGACCCCCTCTAAAATTAGAGGAAGAAGATTCCCCTCTAATGTCCGTTTAAGGAAGATAGAAAATCCAAAGACTCATGAATCACAAGATCCAATGTATCTCATAAAGAAGGAATGACTGTCAATAGAGCCAAAGATCTGAGGCTCTAATGGAACAAAGGCTTGACAACTCCCAAATGTGCCATCCCGAAAGTAAGTAGAGGGAAGGAAGGGATAGCACAAATCAAATCAAAAAGGGAGGGAGGGGTGTCACACATGATCTCCTCAATGCCCTCATCAGAGACAATGTCTATGGAGACATACGAAGGAGTGGGAATGTGCAACTCTTGTAAGCCATGAGTAACTAATAGCCTCTCTCTCAAATAAGTGGATTGTGGAGCCAAAGGTGGTAGTGAGTAGCCATTGTCTCTCAATCAAGCGGAATGCAAACCCACCAGCAGACTACAAAACCCAGCTAGGGTCATGGAAACCACTAAATCAAAAAGTACGTGGAAGAATCCTTTGTACCTCACGGGGGGATCTCTAGGAGGGCTTATCGCCTCATGAGGGTATAAGAAGCCTCCTTTTACTTGCAAGGGCTTGGCGAACGTTGTATGTGTCTTATTGTCTTGAGCATAGAAATCTAATACCCGATATAAAATAAACTTTGTTGCCTAGAATAGCAAAAGTGGCACAAGTAGTGCCTAAGGGTAGACCCATACACTCCAATGGGATAGAAAGCAAAGGTCAATGATGATAGTCTTAAATGGAGTGAACATTTCTGCTCTAGTAGGTGCACCTAATGATCCGTGCTCCATCTTGTGGATCCATGGCACCGAGTATATCAAGCCTTCGATGGGAGAGTGGGAGGAAAAAGAAGATTATCGTATTGTAGGGAAATAAAGAAGAATCTAGAATCTGAGACAATGTTGTCACTCCTACCAACCTTTATTCACCTTCACGAAGAGTGACGACCTTTAGCTCTTGATGGTAGCTTTGCTATGATACCCTTTCTTAAAAATGAAGGGTTTGCACAGAGGAACACAGAATGTATGGCAAACATTGAGATACAAAGCTCAAAAACATAAAAAACGAATGAAACAATAAATCATGCACAATGATCATACAATGGAGAAGGCTCGAGATTTCATGTCTCTATGACAGGTACAAAGGTGAGCAAACTCAACTTGATGACAACGATCAATGTTCTGAGATAATTGCATTGTCCTAGTTGATTAGGAGACAACACTTATGATGGAGAATGCTCTATGGAGGGAGCAAAACACGGTCCTCTAGGCAAGGAGATGTCGAAGAAGAGACCGAACAATGATGAACCACAATTCTCAAGAATTGTCAACGATGACAAAGTGATGGCTACTCTGGATGAAGAGAATTGCAATCTGACAATGAACAGCAACTACAAATGATGGGTATCAACTCTAGGAGGCAAATTGTTGATGAAGATGATCCCTAGTATGCATGGGAGGATAGCTAATGATAGATGATAAAATGCAAACTTGTTAAAGGAACTCCGATGAAGAGGTTCTATTATATGCTCTCATTGATGATTGCCCCAAACATGCATTTTGGCTTGACGCTGCATAAGCATGCCCTCTAGTATGCACATGAGGACAGCTAATGATCACAACTACAGTAGCTGATAAAAACACAAGGTTATTGAAGGAACCTCTCTGATGAAGTGGTTTGATTCTATGTTTTCACTGATGATTGCTCCAAACATGTATTTTGGCTTGAGGTTGCAAAAGCATGCCCTCTAGGTTCCCTAATGAGGAACCATATGAACATGTCACATATAACTCGTCCCATCATGAACTTGGAGCTAGACGCATTAATCCAAGTTTTCTACTCTAGAATAACCATACATTCAAGCTTTTTTTTTCAATGGCTTCTCTCTACGATGAAGGTCTATAGACTATAACCTCTACCAAAACATCCAAACAAACATCCACATAAAAAAGCATCAACATGCCATCTCTCCACTCTCTCATTTGTCCATCTCGAGCTACATTTTTGTGTGGCAAAATACCAATATATAATGCCATACATAGCCCAATAAAATGGTGTAGCTAAGATGAATAATAGGTATCTCATGGAGATGGTACAATGCATGGTTGAGAGTCAAGCCTCAATGCACGCATTTTGGCTAGAGTCTACATAAAAATGTTCTCTACTTGTGGAGATACGCTAGGGTTTGCAAAAGAAAACACAGAGTATACAACCACAACTAAAACACAATGAACTCAAAAACTAAGACAAAATACAAAAGTCAAGAAGAAAGATAAGTCAATGAATGGAAAATACTAAATAATGAATGAATAGGTGTGTATAGGATAATCAAGAGCAAAGCTCTCCAACATCCAATGGCTCTTATGGGAGCGAGTTAAGGGGGGGTGTCAGAGTGTAATGTCCACCGCAGATGAGTCTCGAGTCTATAAACCACTAATTGGAGCTGAATGTGATCACGGAGTGGGCAAGCAGCAAAAACACAACTTATGGGAGTGTAGTCAGAGCATGAGCTGAACCAAAACGTAAATGTCCTCCAAGTGGATATTGACAAGATGGCAGCTCGAGAGGGTAGAACAAGTGCTAAAGATGTCGAGGAGACTGTCGGACAACGTTAAAAGGTAGCCAGCAATCAAGTGTCAACTATAATAGTAGAAATGCACGCTGATGGTAGTGATGATGTTGGAACTAATGACCACAACACTTGGAACAATACGCAGCAAATAGACACCCCTAGAATGGCATGCGACAACTAAGGATGGCCACTGTAAGAGCTAGAAATTGGTGACAACTGACTAGGTACAAACCCAATTTACCGGAGATGGAAGGGCAACTAAAGGATGACAACTGGCTGGGTTTTTTTTTTTGGGGGGGGGGGGGGGGTTTGGGCGGGGAAGAATGTGTGGGTTTTGAAATTGTGCCCCTTGGGGGAAAGGAATGGTCAGCTCACAAATCACCAAAAAAAGCATGTAGAAAGTCACCTGTGAGGGTGTCGATGATGAAGTAATGGTGAAGAGGTATATTGAGATATGGAGGTGACAACCGTACATGGACTGCTTGGGATCCGTGTGAGCAAGGTGCTCATGGGTGTTCTACTCAATGAGATGCATAGAGTAATACTACACAATGTGAATAAAAATCCTCATATGGCAAGATGCAACTTGGACAATGTCCATCGTGGGAAAATTGTTCACCTGTCCAAATGCCCATTCTCCATGCTAAACAAGGATAAGGAGGCAGTACTCGCCAAGGCAAGAACTGAAAAACCATATCTTCCGCCAAGTTAAGACCGGTAAATACTTGCAATGTTAGTTTAGAACTAAATACAAAACCCAGCATGCAAGCCAATTGTTCATGTTCAGATGTTTTTGGTATTTTGCTAATGTGAAAGATGAATCTGAGTGTGGATGCAATGAAATGAATGAAAGGTAGGTGAATGAAATGTGCAACGGAAGACTAATTAAAAAATATGTGAAAGTACAGCTAAGCCTAGAGTGGCCTAAAGAAGCCTAAAGATCTAGCGAGACTGCCTAAGTAAAGACTAGCCTAACATAGCCTAAAGGATATGTAGCCTGACAAGCCTAAGGATCCTAAGGAACTTAGAAACCTAAGAATCTATCCTAACGGTGGATACTAACCAAACCAATCATATAGGCCATAAGGCACTGACTAAGAGGGAGATCCACATTCCACCACACCAATGGCAAGCAACTCATGAACATAGTTACCAGGGGGTGGAGAAACTACACTACCTCCCTAGGGAAGACCCCCCTTTCAACCTCCGTGGAGTGACACTACCATTGCTAAAAGGGACTAAGATTCATTTTGAGACGTGTAATGGATTTGTCTTGGATGTAGCTAGAATAAACTTAGTTATGAATGGTGTAATTTTAGGTGTGGGTCTAATACCCTTGGCCTTTGAGTAACAATTGTCATCTACATGGCTAGATTTCTAGCAAAATGTACAATATATTTTCTTTTTAGGTAACCAATGTTAGAAGGGTCTTTGTGATCTTTTGACTTTACCACTACCTTTTTACTGATCATCGTGGTCCATGTTTGTGATCAACTGAGAAGGGTGGATGAGGTCTAAGTGTCTAGGTGATTCCTTTCCACTCCCTGTTTCCTTCAATGAAGGAGATGACTCATCAACACAAGAGAGGGGTCTGGCTTTAGCCTTTTGAGCAACTGAGCAAGGTGATACAATGTGTTGGAGGGGGGGTTCCCACACAACCAAACCAAAGGACAAAGTGCAACTCAGTTGTAGCTATATGGAAGGTATATAGCGCACAAGTGGCATTCTTGGTATGCACCAAAGCACCAAGGGGCAAAGTGGTACACATCTAAGAATATAATGAGGGCCTAAAGCCTAAATCTGGATCAAAGGTGATGTGTGCTAAGACTAGATAACCTATAGTACATCTAAAGTAGGGTCCTACATTTAATATAGATGAATCTAAAAATTGACTTAATGCGGGAGGAAAGGGTGGAAAAATGCGAGTATGAACCACCAAACTTATACTCGAATGAAACACAAGATATGAGGTTATCTTTTGGAGCACCTCTGATCATAGAGTTTTCTTCATACCCATACCGGCACCATTCTAGATCTCCACAGTGATTGACAGTCGGCTCCTATGTAGTAACTATAGGAGCAATATAGACATGAACAAGATCACACAATTGGTATGTACAAACCTACCACCAAGCTTGTTTGTGATGAAGAATTTGGACTTTCAATTGTATCCCAAGTGGATTTTCCTCCCTCAATTGAGAGTCAACGTAATCAATCTCAACTCTCGTCAACTGAGTATCCCAACTAAGATAAACCTTATGAATTAATATGAAAAGAAGAAGAGTTGTCCATGAATGACTCTGAGAAGAAGTAAATGATGATGATGTAGTGTTGTTCTCCACATCAAGCCCATAATGCCTTGCCCCTTAACAAAGCCTCCATTGAAGGAGTGACCTGAGAAAACATCATAGGATCCCGAGATGAAGTGTTCTGAGCCGTTGTGAGTCAGGATGTGATGTATAGTGTATTCAAGAACAAAATAAGCACTCCACAATAGCCTCAACGTACACTTTAGAAGATCACCAACTCTAATACCATATGGAGACACACTATGGTTTGCAAAAGAAAATACAGTATACAACCATGATCGACACACTCTGAACTCAAACACAATTAAGGACCATGACTAAAACACAATGACCTCAAACACTAATGCAAAAACACAAAATTCAAGAATGAAGATAACTAAATGTATAAAAGTATTGAATAATGAATGAATAAATGGATGTATGTGTACAAAATGCTCAAGGGAAAAAGCTATCGAACAGCCAATGGCTCTTGTGGGAGCAGGCTGAGGGATGTGTTGTAATGTCCACTGGAGACAGATGCCAAGTCAAAAACACACCAGACACAGCTGAATCTGATCAAGGAGTGGGCAGGCAGTAAAAACACACCCTGTAGGACTGCAGACAGTAGAATGGTGACTAGGAGCAAGGGGACAGCTGTGTGGAAACAAAAAGCAGCTGTCCAAGGGCAAAACAGCTGTTAAAGATGTGGAGGCAGTTGTCTGGCAAATGCAAACGATAATCAACAGTCAGGCATCAACTGTAACAGCAGAAATGCAAGCTGAAAGTAGCAGAGATGATGTTGGAACTGATGACAACAGCAGCTGGGGAAAAGAACAGCCAGCAGATACTAAGGATGGCCACTGCAGGAACTAGAAACTGGCAACAGCTGGCTGGAAACAAACACAGTCCACCAGTGATGAAAGGGCAGCTGAAGAATGTCCACGACAGCATCTAGAGGTGATGCAGAATGAGTGGGCAGCACCAGGGGATGCAACTGGCAGCCACATGATGACAAGAGATGAAGTTGGATAGACTGGGATGACCAAGGATACAAGTGAGCTAGCACACACTATTTATGGAGATGGAACCAACCAAAAGTGGGGGAGTTTGCCTATGGGACATTGAAACACACAAAGTGCATTTGGGTTTTGGGGCTGTTTAACAAGCTATGAAGATTCAAATGTTACAGCATAACATCTTTTCACCTTCACCTGCACAACTACCGTTCTCCCAAAAATGCAAACTCCCTAAAAGCCGAAGCAATCCAACATCCTCTCTTTAGAGCACCAGTATGCCATAGCTTCCAACCAAGCCCCCACAAAAAAAAACCAAAAAAGAAACAAAAAAAAACAAGGGCACTGACAAGTTCATAATTGAGTGAAATGAATATGAAAGGACTAATGTATTCCTAGGTAGAATGAGTCGCAAAATGAGTGGAGATAGCAAGTACAACTACAAGTATTCACACACACACAATGAGTACTGACATAGAAAAAGCAAATGCAAGCAATCCCAAATCTATGCAAAATACAAATGAATATGCAAAAAGACTACGAGAACACAAGTAGCTTTTTCAGATCGAACACAAGCATAAGCAATCACCATAAGCAGCCAATCAAATACAATGCAAGCCCAGGCCTAACTTGCCTTCAACCAATGGTGATTGACAAATAATGCAGTGCCAACACAATCCAGCTGCAAGTCATATACAACTATGCCAGCAAGCTCGAGGTAAGCACACATGTACCAACAGCGCACACAAGTCAACTACTAGGTCAAAAGTACATAGCTTTTTCCAGAAGTGTTTGAAATCTGAATCAGACATTTGCAAACATTGGTAAACCTAGAGTACAATATGGGGCTTTCATACTTGGCAGGATTTTGGGGCAATTTTTTGGAGAAAAAGTGCAAAAACATGCCATGAAGTGCTCAAAGTTAGATGTTTATTATTTGACACACGTTATTTATTGTTTGACAGTTTTGGAGATCCTTATTACATTAGTCCTCAAATTTTATTGTTATTGTGTTTTCTCAAAATTTGTTAAAATATGTTTAAAGAATTACCATCACATATGATTCAGCTATAGGGTTTGAATCATACTTTCATACACGTTTGCATTTGACATTTGATTGATGTATGGAAAAGCCGAGTATGGAAGTAAGCAAGAAGCCACACAAGCCTAGAACCAATGCAAATCATCAAGCTCTCCAGCACCCTTGCATCAATCAGCACTACTCACAACCCACCTCATCAAGCTGCCACACACAATCAATCTGCTAGGTCAATGGATGGGACCATCCATCAATCAGAAGGAGCCAAAGTCAACCAATTTTGAAGTTGAATACATGCACGCTAAGGAGAGAATGCTCCCAGTCCACAATCTCACCTGCCATACCTACAGCAGGGTAAAACATAGTAAAAAGAGCATCAGCATGATGCATGAAACCTTTCATGGAAACCAAGATATCCGATACATGTTCAAAGTGCAACATGTAGGAAAATAATGGAAGAGATGATGCAAATAAACTGTAAATCCAAAACACGAGTAAACTGGTAGGCGAATCAATCTATGGTAGAGCACCAACTCACACACTCCACAAGCTCCCTTTCTCAACACAGGAATCTGCAAAAGCAAAGCTTATAAATGTGGCCACCCCTGCAAAAGGTGGGACCACATACAAAGAAATAGCTAGGCCAACAATCAAATCGCGAATACAGATGCTGTGGATAAAGTAGGCTTTGTGGGGCTACAAACCTGTGAATTGACAACTTCCAACGAAACTTACCTAGGAATATTATTGAATCATGCACTGGTGTAAGATAGCTAGATTTATATCCAAAAGATGCTCCAATTACTGCCAACACACAATCACAAGCAATACTTGAGAGTCTGCAGATGGGATCACCTTTCTCTAATGATATTTACTGTCTGCACATCTTTCAAATGAGCGAGCTGAATAATGCATTGTCCCACTATGCTGGTTGCACCATTCTGCACCAGCATGTGTCCTGGATGCATTTTCAATAAAGTCTCAGTTGGCGTGCTGCACAATTTAAATAGCCCTTGTATTATTTGAATTATTACTGCATAAGTTTCTCAGGTTTACTGCAATGTCCCCTGAAGCCAACCTCCAGTTAATGTCACAAAATCCTCTAGCATTCGGAAAGCTGTACAAGGATTGATAAATGCAGTAGCCGCATATTCAATAGGAATATCCTTGCGGATTTTGCACCAGGCAGTCTCTTCTGTCACAATATAGTCACGCCAAGTTCCTGCAAACAAGCAACATTGACAAGTATGACAGAAAACAAGTAATGTTGACAAGTATGACAAAAACTTTGTGGTTCCTTGAATGGTTAAATAAAAACATTTTGAGTTGCCCACCTAAGCCTGCAGCAGCAGGGATAACCCAATCAGAGACAGCAACACTCTCTACACCAGGCCCCGTTCCTATCACTTCTCCCACTCCCTCATTACCACCCACAGCAGGAGGAGGAGGTCCCACTGGGTAAACACCTGGAAGAAGTAGAACCAAGATCTTAATTCAGTATCATATAGAACATAATATTATGTAACGTAAAGGCATATGCATCTGATTTTAATTCTAGCTGTATGGTAGCCCTTTGAAGTATAAAATTTTGTTGTACCTTCAATTTTATTGATGTCTGATGGGTTTATTGGAGCTGCAAGCATCCGTACAGAAACCTCCTTTTCTTTTAAAACTGTCCCTGGGCAGTTCTCAATTCTGTGATCACAATAAATGCAGTAGTCCTTTTTTTCCTTTCTTTCTTTCTTTCTTTCTTGGTAGTTTTGTGTGTGTGTGTGTGTGTGTGTGTGTGTTTTTGGGGGGAGGGGGAGGGGGATGGCGAGCTCCTCAGCACTAAAGAGTGATACCACATGTGAACCATTGTTGCAGACAGCGAAGGGAATTGTGTTTCTGAAAAGATTACAGAGCTTGCAAAACTGAAAAATTAAAAAATTTGCAGACATTGCTCTGATTTGACTTGTACCAAATGAGTGCTTGAGTGACTTTGCACACATTGCTGCAAAAGTGAAAATTTGAAGACATTGCTCTGATTTGACTTATCCGAAGTGAATGGTGAGTGACTTTGCGCACAATGTATGATTGCAATTAATCAGGGGGATGGATGATACAGATAACGTTAAACATCAAACCATGGAGCACAAATATTTGGGAGAAAAATCTGACCAAGAGTTGATACAGTTATCAATGGAACCAGTGTACCACGCCCCTTCTAAGAATACGCAATATAAGACAATGGTCATAGGGTCAATGACTGGACCATTTCCACAAGATCTGACAGGTTTGGAAAGACTCCCCTCCCCGCATAGAATTGAGAGAAGAACTGAACATATTTGAGAAAACAGTGAATAAAACTGAGGTAATGAATGCCACTCTGGAAGAAAAGGCCAAAAGACAAGCTACAGGGCATTACATGTATGGATCATAAGATGGGAGAAGGACAGTCCACAGGAAGATGATAAGACCGTTGCAGACAAAATTGAGGATTCAGAGATACCTATAGCCCATGCTTGGATGGTGGAAAAAGAGGAGTCTAGGTCATTGGTCTTAATTCTTTGCTTTGGCGACATGGAGAAGAAAAAGGCATTGCTCTCTAAGATGCTACTTCCCTTCTGTAAACTCGGCCTATACCACACAAGATGGATCACCCTTTGATATACTCTATGAGGACATTCTAAAATATGATAGCATTGGGAACACATTGTTAGTGAGATTTTAGTGCATGTGTTGGAGATAGAGTGAGTGACTTTTACATGCATGATAATGCCATGTTCAAAGGGATTCACATAGATGAAGTCGTTCTACATAGGAAAGCCCAAGACAAAGAAGTAGCCATCTACTGGACACATCTATTGGCCTTCGGAAGTACGTATACACTAGCCCTTTTTAATGGTCTACCAAAATGGACAGGATCAAACATTGACATATTGGAATTACAAAGGAGGAACAAGTACTATGGACTACTTTAATTGGCTCACCAGTATTGATACCAAACATCAAAAAGACTTTAAAATATCTAAGAGACTGAATGGAATAGCACCAAATCATGCTACTCTTGACTTTGGGAATCTCTTGTGGACAAATGAGAGATGAAACATCATGCCTTTCCAAACATCCCAATACTTCTTCACAGAGGACAGCTCACAAGTCTATAGTTGTTGTTTGCAAACTAGTTTATAGACATTGGATTTGAGTAGACCATTGTAAAAATGTACAAATTACATGGCCGAGGCCTTGTACAGATCAACCATGTATGCATTCCCACAAATCTTGCCCCAATGTAGACCCACACACTCTGCTTCCCCAAAAACAGCCAGTTTGATGCTCGAGTTTACTTATAGAGAGAGATGGAGCTAGACAGTCAATCACATCATCAAGCAAGGATGCTCTTCAGACACCTTGCGCAAAAGAAGCCAGACTACTAAGGGAAAGCAAAGGTAAACATATACCAACTCCTTTTGGGACAAGATAGCAAGAGCGCATCAAAGATATTTCATGAGAGACAACCCCCCATACAAATTACATCACCAAATGCTTAGCTTGACTATGGGAGACAGCTATATGATGTGCAAGGACAGCCACCCATGCAATTCCCACAAGCCTCTAAGCCAATATAGTGGTCAATGGTTAGAGATATGATTTAATAGATTACAAAATGGGAGGGCTTAGGATGAGGATGGCCTAGTGACAAAACATTTTTCACATGCTTGTGATATACTAGCACCCATATTGGCACACATATTCAATAGAGTAGTATGTAAGGGGTTTCCTATTAGCTGGTCAGACAATGCTATAATTTCACTCTTTAAGAGAGGTGATACTCTGACCCCTAGCAATTACAGAACCACCATGATGGACCATACTTTGACCAATGTATAAGGATCTATATTGGAGCATAAACTCAGTAAGCGGGTTGAAATGCACGGAAGGAGAGCCAAAGGATAGGTAGGTTTCAAATGTAGGTATACTCAGTCAACCATATCCTCAAACCCAAAGCCATTATGGAGAAGGGTAGAACCCAAAACAAGAGAATCTGTTGTTGCTTTGTGAATTTCCGCAAAGCATTTTATACAATGCAAAGGCTATAGGATATCAAAATACGGAAGGTATATAGTGGGGCATTTATGCACTATATGAGACATTGACATGCCATGTACAGGCACGTAGGGGCTACTAAAGAGGATTAATAATACTAAAAGAGTGAAACAAAGGTGCCCACTTTCACCCATACTATTCGAAGTATATATACATGAGGTGTTTGATTACATTGATCAAGATTCAAGGAGGAGCTGAAGCTAGCCATGCAAGGGTGTTGATACTGATATGTATACAAGCAATATTGTTCTCATTTTGGATTTCCCAGAGGGACTGCAATGCCACCTCGATGCTTTCCTATAACAATATTTTGATAGTGATGTGTGTAAACACACTTAGGACTGCCTAGGCACTTTTTACCCCTCTTTAGGAAGTTTTTTATCCCGCTAACCTTTTATATATGCCTATTCACTTTTAGGGCATACTTAGTCTTACCTCTCGAGTTGTACTCTCTCAAGCTGCTTCTTCTCCAAGCTATATACTTGCTCTTTTACAATCCTAAATCCAATAATTGGTATCACAGTGGGCTTCAACCTCTTCAGTAAAGTCGTCCACATCCTCCACTTAATTTTCTCAAATTGGTATGAGATTTTAGGAGTGTTCCCAAATCAATAAATACTACGAGTTTATTTTGGCCTCCATTGACTACTATCAATACTGTCTATGCTATTTTATCCTTAAGTGCAAAATTTTCGACATGAGTAGATTTAGCAAATAAGGGCCCTTATAGTCTCCTTTAGGCTACGCTATATAGCCCAAGTTGGTTTTGTGCATATTCTCCTCTATACAAGCAACTTTTGCATCCGGTACAATCAATGTTAGTGGCTTCCAACATTGATGTATTCTGTACGTTGGCTATTGAGGAAAAGTGTCACGAGAATATGAAATTTTAATGCTTTGCTTAGCATTTGATTAAAAGGTAATCAAATATGCAAAGGTAGCTTGCACATGTGAGATGCAAGTTAATTATTTCACCATATGGAATCTAGGACTCCAAGATATTAATTGTTTCGAAGGCCAAAGTTGTAATAAGTTCTGCTTTATAGATACTAGGTGGTACCTAGTGTTAGATTTGGGCCTAAACCATTTTTTTGGCCACTAATGTCAATGGTAACTTTAAAGACTAGGCATTAACTAATTAATTAATATCGGTCTAAGGATCAACAACTACGCAAGGATACATGGGAGACAAATTGGCCTAGCCAATCTAATTATTGGCTGGTGAAATTATTTTTCTAGGAACTAAAATAATTATTAAATTAGCTTTCAAACTAATATTCTGAAAATTAAGTTAATAAGCTAGATAATGCTAGAAAATGGGATTAGAAGACTGCTACTTCGGAAAACTTGCCCATGTAAGTGGGAAAAACGTTTTTTAAGCTGGGAGGAAAGGGGGGGGGGGAGAGAGAGAGAGAGAGAGAGAGAGAGAGAGCATCATTCTAACCTTGAGCAAGCTGATAGACAGAGACAGAAGGCTTCCATTGCTACTACAACAGTTGACAAGCCATTTCCAACCAGGAGGAGACCCTCTAGGAGCTAATGACATACCCAAAAGAGAGTACAACAATAGGTAACAGTGGTTTGAGGGTTGTTTCAGCTAGCCAACATCATATTCGGGGTGTTTCATCACTCAAAACAAGTTTCATGGTATCTAGACAAAGAAGCAGTTGATTTCTTCCATTTTCTCGTGCAAATTCAATGGGATAGCAAAGATATAGGGGCTTAGCATTTGTGCATGAGCAGCTCAAAGGTTGGCATTTACATCGATTGGACATCAAAACTGCATTTTTGAATAGTGATTGATATGAGGAAGTATATGTTTTTTCAGCCTCATGGTTTTGTGCAAAAAGAGCAAGAAAACATAGTGTGCAAATTGAAAAAGGCTTTATATGGTCTGCAACTAGAAAATGGTTGGAGAAAGAGAGAGAATGTTATAGAGAGAGAATATTCAAAGATTTTGGCACGAGAATTTGGTGAAATTGAGCTGTTGACCTAGTTTTCTAGCCCTTTGGTACGAGAATTCAAAGATTTTGGTACGAGAATTTGGTGAAATTGAGCTGTTGACCTAGTTTTCTAGCCCCAAATGGATTCATCAACAATAAAGGGAGCATCAAAGGCAATTATCTTCAAGAGAAAGTGCCAACTTCCCGTGGTCAAGAATATGCAATCACCTTCACAAAATTATCTCCAACGGCTGGGAAATGGTGTCAGAAGTAAATGCAACAATTCAAGCATAAACAAGTGCTGAAATAAATTGTCGAACACAAGACAAAAAAGAAAGAGAGAACAATGAAGAGAACTTAGAAAAATGCTCAAAAAATGGAATCCATATATCAAACACAAGACAATCGTATACAACAACCAGTCACTGGTTGCATGAGCACTAGCACCAACTCCTCTCTCCACCAAGGTATACATTGGATCTACAAGTGATGAATGAATGGATGTGTAGGAGCCCAAATAAATAGGCCTAAAAGAATGCAAATAATGCATTAGGTCAACCAACATTTAATGTTGATTGGCCAGTAGTAAATGCCCAAATATGCATCATACAAGCCACAATAAAATGCCTAAAACAGCTAGTAATACTAGGCCTAGCCCAAACTCACTCATAAGCTAACAATACTGCTAACAAATGGCCCCAAAAGCAAGTAGCAACAATCCAACCCCTCTTCCCAACAACTGCAAAATGCAAAAGAGAGATTTCCTTCTCCCTTTAAAGTTTAGCCCCAATTCAGCTTTCCGAACTCGCATGGGAAAGTTTTGCCAAGTAACAACCTTCTAGACTAAATTTCCAGCATTATCCAATAAATTAAATTAGTTTTTAGAATATAAATTTTAAAAATTAATTTAATAGTTGTTTCTACACCCAAAAAAATCATCTAACCAACCAACAATAGCTAGGCCAATTTTTCCCCAAGTATCTCAAACCACTTATTAGCCTTAGATTAGCATTAATTAGTTGATTGATACCAAGTCTCTAGTGTCACCACGTACACTTATGGCTAATTAAAGTGTTCTAGGCCAATATCTGACACTAAAAACCAACTAGAACCTAACAAACATAGCTTGTTACAACTTTTCCTTTGGCACTAGCTTATATTTTGGGGTCCTTGGCCCGTTACCATGAAATAACTTTCTTGCACATTCCACATTCGCACATTTGACTATTAAATTAATCAAACACTAAACAAAGCATTTAAATTTCACATCCCCATGACAAACCTCTATGAAGATATGCTAGGGTTTACACTAAGGAAACATAGCATGTAGGACCAAGACTAAAACACAAAGACTCAAATAAAGACAAGCAAAACTCAAATCCTAAATGCAAAACCCAAAACTCAAAAACTCAAAACTCAAACACAAAGGTAAACACAGAGAGAAAAAACTGTGAAGTGAATGAATGCTATAAATGAATGTAAGAGTGTACAAAATGCCCAAGGGCAGAGCAATGCAGTGTCAGAGAGTGACCTCCACCGAAGACGGATCCCCAAGTGTAGTAACCACCAGTCGTAGATGAGAGAGTGTTGGATAATAAAGGACAATAAGTTGGTCACCAAAACACAGTAGTCGGAGGCTGAAATCTAGTAAACACAGCAATGTACCACCAGAGGAAGGCTGAAAATTGATCGCCCGAGGTAAAGAACTGTTAGGCGACAGAAATACAAAACCCTACAAAAGAGAGAAATAATCTGCAAGCATAAAGATCAATAGAGATGCTCCAAAAAACAAAACTGAATATAAAACAAAGCAAAGCTAAGTGCAACGCAATGAGTATGTAAGTATGCAATGGAAGTCTAAAAAGGAAAAGGTCGTGTGTGGCCACCATCGCATACGGCAAGGCAAGGAAGTGATCCTAGAAGGTGCAGTGACTACCCTAGGAATGGATGCGTAAAGTGCAACAAGTGAGCCACTAGCAAATCAATCAGCCACTCCTTGAGGAGTAGTGAAGGAGAGGCTATTGAAGTTGTCCACGTGCCACATGTCTAGTAGCCAAAGGAGCAGATGGTGCAACAATAGGAGGCGTAGCCCCACTGGACTAGCCAACCCGAGTGGAAGCAGTCGCAACAATTTGCAGTAGTTTTCTAGGAGGAAGACCTTGGGCCTTAGTACGACACTCCTTGTCCACATGGCTTGACCTCTAGCAATGTGTGCAAAACCTATTTTTCTTAGGAATTTGTTGCAAAAGGGATCGTGTTTCTTTGGTTCCGTCGAAGGAAGTGGTGTCACCCTTAATTTGGCTTGCCTTCGCATTTTGCGAGTTCTTACCACTGGTGGTTTTCCCTCCCAAAGAAGAGGCAACCAACCCTCGCCCCTCCAAATGGATGTGTGTGGAGGACTTCTTATGGACTTGATCATATAGCCTCCCATAACGCAAAAATTGACACTAACTCATAGAAGCTTGGCAATCCAAATAGTGAGATAATGTGCTGGATAAAATGAAAGTATTTGTTGAGCAACTTGTTCAAGAAAAATATGACCTGATCATTGTCTGACTTTGAGGACCTAGTGTTGAGAAACCCTTCACCCTTCACCCGTAGTTTGCATATTTGTGTTTCTGTGCTTTGCATTTAGGGTTTGCAGCCCAAAAGGGGCACCATCCTAGACTAATTGTGTCTATTTATAGGCCACTCTCTCATTCATTCCTCACGGCTGATTCATTCAGTCCGTCACCTCTTCTCTCCAGCCTCTCCACTACCCTCACACCCCTTCAGGTGGACATTGTGGTTCGTGGTTCGTAGGTGTCTTCATCATCTTCCTTGTGCTACGGCACCCTTGTTCCCTTGTATTACATTCACTCCATGATTCAGAACTTCATCATTCCATTCATCAGAGTTTCTTCTCTCTTCCCTTCTCTTCTCCATGTTTGCCGAGTTCCCTTCGTGTTCCTCCCTGCAAACCCTACTGTCTCGCTGGTGCATCATCTTGTGACATGGTATCAAAGCTAGATCTACTCAAACAGTGGCAAAGATCCTCCACTCCAGTGAAGGCAAAGACCGGTGGCGGGTTCGGCATCCACTTCTCTTCTTCTTCCGTTGCATCAAAATCTCATTTTTGCAGGTTTCAGGCGTTTTCAAACGGTAGAGGACATCACAATCTCAGCTGTCCCTTGCTGTCATCTACAGTCTGGCGCCTATTTTCAGCCTTCCACCCGCAGTTTGCAGCTGTTTACAGCAGAGCGATTGTTCCTGATCGCTCTCCATTCAGAAAACAATCTCCTTTTTGCAGATTTTAGATATTTCAGCTTGCTGCCCACACCCTGGATGTGGAGGACATCACGGTCCAAGTTGGCCATTGTTGTCTACAACAATCTGGCCCCTATTTCCAGCCTACCATACACTGTTCGGATCTGATTTCAGCATGCTGACTACTGTTGCTGGTTTCCTCCTCATCAGAAAAGGCAAATACCGGTGGGGGGTTTGGCATCAACATTTGATTTCTCTATCATTTCCACTGTGCATTGGGAGATATCCTTTTTCTCCCTCCCACCCTCCCTTCTCTAATTTGCCACACCGGTACCATGGTGTCTCCACTAACAGATTGCACTTCTACTAGGTGCCACTACTATGGTACGAACAGTCGTCCCACTGAAGGCTCTCGACATCGACCTTTGCTCCCCACCCCTCCGGAGTATATGCGTCTTTCACTAGGCACTCCTCGTGCCACCTCTCCTTTTTGGGCCACAGAGATCGTTCTACATCGGCTATCAGAGTATTATGCTCAAGGCAATAAGCTGCATCCAACGCACACTAAGTCCTTTCGAGCACACAAAGGCTCTAAGACCTTACGAGGCGATAAGCCCTCTTGAAGACCACCCCACAACGCGGAGGTTTCCCCCACCCACTTCCGGGTATGATGGCTTCCACGGCCCACATCTCCTCCACAGTCCACTCTCCTGAGAGCCTGCGACTATTGCCCATCCTTGGCTCATCCTGAGCCTCCTTCCCCACCCTCTTCCACTCTGGTTCGAAAGGCCACTTCTGGGTTCTTTCCGACTTCTTCCGAGCCCCAGATACCTTCTTTGGCACGACCGGCGGCACTTCCTTCGTAGGTGCTTCGCAGTCCATGAGCCATGAGTAGTTGGATTCTCTTTCTCTCTTAGACTGGGATTCAATGGGGGATTTTCTTACTTCACCCTAAAAGGGGACTTCCAGTTCTTCTTCGGCTTCAGAGGGGGCTTCTACTTCTACTCCTTCCGATTTAGAGAGGGACCCTATGTGCCATGAAGTTCTTCACACACCACCACCTTTCACTTTCGAGGAGTGGCTCTCCTTTGAGCAGTCATTTTCTCTACTCATACCCAGGATCTAAAGGACCTATTTAGATCGGGGCCCTTGGATCTTCAACGACGACTTGGTGACTAGGCCTTTGTATTCCTTCCAGCATGGAGTCAGGGAGCTAGTGGCTTCTCTCCCGAGGTTGAATTTCGGGTTCTACAACTCATCTTGTCTCCTGATTATCTTCAAAGGTTTCCTTTCAAGTGGTATTCTCAAATTACAAGGTGGATCTTCTTCATCCCTTGGTCCTTCCGAGATCGAGTACGGGCATATCCTTATGGTTCTCGGCACCACACAAAGGCCGACATTCCTCCTATGCATTGTATGTTTTCATCATCTTTGTACTAAGGGCGCTTGGGCAAGTGAACAATTTCCCCACGAGGGACACTATCGAAGTGACACCTGGTACATGAGCATTCTTCAACATGTAGCATTGCATCTCCACCTCACTCTTCTCTTGTTCCCCTTTTTGGGCCTGAGAGGGGGTGTTGAGAAACCCTTCACCCGCAGTTTGCGTTTTTGCGTTTCTGTGTTTTGCGTTTATGGTTTGCAGCCCCAAAAGGGGCGCCATCCTAGAATGACTGTGCCTATTTCGTGGTTCATGGCTGTCTTCATCATCTTCCTTGTGCTACAGCACCCTTGTTCCCTTGTATTACATTCACTCCATGATTCAGAACTTCATCATTCCATTCATCAGAGTTTCTTCTCTCTTTCCTTCTCTTCTCCATGTTTGCCGAGTTCACTTCGTGTTCCTCCCTACAAACCCTATTGTCTCGCTGATACATTATCTTGTGACACCTAGTAGTGACAAACTCAACAAATAATCACTGATACTTAGCCAACTTGACTATCAGATCATCCCCTTCCTTAATGGAGAACTCTTGAAGTATTAAGAGCCCAAAAATTATGGACTGGTTATTGCTCTAAAGAAGAGAGCGGATACTTGAAAAGATTAATGTCTTCATTGTTTTGAAAGGACTATTTTCGGTGCTTTTGTATTGTGCTTAATAAAGGCGTGAAATGAACACTATAAACAAGATAATTAAAAAAGCTTTTTTTAAATGTCAAAGAGCGTGTTAGGTAATAAATAATTAAAAATACATCTTGAGAGAAGCGAGAGGGAAGTGTCCCAACGGATCCAATCTACGACTAGATAGTCTCATTAAGTCAAGAGGTTTACTTCAAACTCATTGGAATTAGAAAAGAGTTGATCGATGACTTTTCCTAAGGTTCAGTCTTAGCACCCAATTACCCACTATTTTAGGGGAACGAAGATGAGATTTTTGCCATATGGGCAAAGGAGTAGAATTCAACTCCCCCCTCATCTCTCACTCACTATGAACTAAGCGCAGCAATTGACCTTCTTCCGGTCTTATAGAGTCACAATGTGATCGCCTAGACTAAGCGCTAAAATGTTGTAAGTGAAACCAGCCTTCCTTTTGAAATGCACACTTTATCTTTAAAATTCTTGAACAATGGACTCCCTGTTAGCCCCAAAACTTGTACTCCTTCGGTATTTCTTTATCCTCAATTGCTAATGGATTGATTGCAAACTAGGATTCCACAATCTCCTTAGTTGTTCCAAAAGCTCCTTGCTACTCCAACAAACAGCAAACAAATTAGGCAATTTACTTCTTGAATTTCACCCAAGCCTTGCTCTAATTGGATCCCAACTAGCCAAATGTTGCCCCAAATTTACAATGGATGGCCTAGCATCTAGAATCCCTGACAATACCACAAATTGCAGGTGCTGATTTCAGTGTGCAATGCCTTTCACTGATGGCACGACTCACGAGGTGGCTGCTAGATCCTAATTTCTACAAAAATTTAGGATTTATAACAGAATTTCCTGTGCTATCCACCAAATCTGGATGAGATCTGCTCCAAATGGCTGAGATAAGCTGAGATCTCCTGAGAATATATTGGAGAAGGTGAGAGAAAGCCAAGGTGAGAGGAATCTGATTTTCTTCGTGGGAAAACCCTAAAATCTTCATGTTGCTTCCTCTAGCCTCCATTTAATGTGGTCACCTACTGCAAAGCACCTTCAAAATGTTGTCACCTAATCAACAATGTTGTCACCAATCCCTAGAAGATGTCTCCCTGTTGTCGCCTACCCCTCGAAGGTCCCAAATGGTTGTCGCCTCTATCCAATGCTGATTTCTACACATGTAAATGCACATTGGATTAATAACTTAATTAAATGTTATCAGCAAGATTAAAGCATCTCAAAATTTCGTGTCCCCATGATAGACCTCCCCCTTGAAATCCCTACAATCGTCCTCGATTGCACATATTGTGCCAAAGGAAAAGCATACTACACTAGAATTTCCATAAGGCATCAGAATCACAACATTGGCTACTGTTGCCTAACCATGCCACACATCCGAAACCTTGCTGAAAATTTCCAGCCAGCATAAACAAGACATAAATCTGAAAAACTGTCCAAAACTGCTGCAAGAAACCCATTGGATGCATCCATAAGTCATGTTTCTCAACCAATCTGACTTCACAACCATAGTAAAGCATGTTCTTAGCATAAACCGTGGCTAAAACTGTCAATGGCATTCACTAGCATACTGCTGTCCATGAAACCATCTGTAAACCATTGAAAACTAAGCATAAACTAATCATAAGCTGATCACTTGCTCGATCACAAATTGCTACAAATGTGATCCCAAAAATGACCAAAAATGGTTCCAAAATCAAGGACCCAATCAACTGACGGTAGCAAGAAGCAACGGTCACAGGATAATCTGAGTGTAAAGTGGCCTTCCAGTTCGGATCCATAGAAGTAGAAATGATCCGACAAGTCTCCATCTCAAAAGTCACCAAGAGCTCCTGTATGTATCGCTGCTAAGGGATGAAAATCCCCCTCTGAGACTGATAAATCTCGTGACCCAAGAAGAAATGAAAAAGCCCCAAATTCGTCATCTCGAATGTCTGATGTAAAGCTGCCTTGGTCTCTCCGACCTTCTATGCATGATCCCCTATCAGAATCAAATCATCAACATACAACACAAACAACACACGACCAACCTCGGAAGTGTGGACATAAAGCTGCGAATCGGCCTTGGAGCGCCGATATCCCAACTTCGACTAAAGAAATGAGTTAATCTTCTCGTTCCATGCACGCAGAGCCTGCTTGAGGCCATACAAGGCCTTCTTCAACCTGTAAACTTTCCCATCCGATGATCCAAAGCCAAAAGGCTACTCAACACTCCTCCTACAAGTCACCATTGAGAAAGGCCGACTTCACATCCAACTGATAGACAGGCCAGCGAAGGCAAGAACAGCTTGAATAGTCGCCATACGAGCAGTGGGGGCAAAAGTATCATGGAATTCAATGCCTGGGCGCTGAGCAAAACCTTTAGCAACAAGGCGAGCCCTGTGCTTGTCCAAAGAACCATCGCTAAGGTACTTGGTCTTGAAGACCCACTTGACACCAATCACCTTCTTGTAAGAGGGATGAGACACAAGAGACCAAGTGCCATTCCTCTCAATAGCCTCCAACTCGGCTTCCATAGCCTTCCGCCAATGATCAGACTACAAAGCCTCCTTCACTAAAGTGGGCTCATGATCCTGCATAACACGGATCATCAAACAATAGTTAGAGCAAACAAGCCCCATAGAATGTGTCTGGTGCCTCCGTGACCTCCTTGGTCCATCCTGCGGTTCCCACTCCTCAGGGATCCCCTCAATCCCTGAATCTCGGAGGGTGTCACGGGCCCAACGAGGAGGAGGCTCGGACCTCTCTCTGTCGCTCTCCATCTGTTGAAGAATAGGGAGCATCCACTGGCGGAAGCTCCACTGGGGTGGCTGGTGGAAGAGAAGACTCTAAATCAGAAGAAGAATCTTCATCATGAGGCTCAGGCTCCAAAGAAATTGTCGCGAAAGCCCAACTCTCCCTTGGATCTCCAAGGACTAGGTGCTCCTCACTCCCTTCTGTGGCCGGAACTTCCACGAACCGCACATCTCGGCTCGTAAAGACATCCCACTTGACGGGATCACACAAACGACAACCTTGGGACTAGGAGCTGTAGCCAACAAAAACCTGTCGTCGCGAAGCCGCCTCGAACTTGTCAGGTTCCGTCTTCGAGATGTGCACATAGGTGTCACACCCAAAGATCCTGAAATAAGAGACATCAGGCTTCGTCCCAAAGTAAGCCTCAAAAGGGGTCATCCTGTCAACGGCCGAAGTGGGAGATCGATTGAGGAGGTGAACTGCGGTAGCCACTGCCTCGGCCCACAGAAACTGTGTCGGTCGGTGCTCCATCGTAGTTCGTGCCATCTCGATCACACTTTGGTTCTTCCGCTCCAAAATGCCATTCTCTTGAGGAGTGTTGGTATTAGCAAACTCCTAGTGAATGCCCCTATCTACACAAAAACGAGCAAACTCATTAGACACAAATTCACCGCCCTTGTCTGAGTGCAAGGTCTTCAGTCGCTCGCCCGATCAATTCTCCTCAAAGAGAAGCCAATCCTTGAAGTGAGAGAAAGCCTCCGACTTCAAAGTCAAGAAATAGGCCCATGTCATCCTGGTGTAGTCATCTACGATCAACATGAAGTACAAGCTCCCCTTCAGGGACTCGGTCCTCATTGGGCCACACAGATCTATAGATACAAGCTCCAAAGGTGAAGTAGACCGCCGCAAAGCTTGGTTGGAAATCGCATCCCGATGCAGTTTTCCACGAACGCAGGAGACACGTGGCTAATGGCTCACCACTATTTCCGACAATCCTCGGACAAAGGACCCTCGTGACGCCTTCCGAAGATACTCATAGTTTAGATGGCCAAACCGAGCATGCCATAGCTCGCAGTGTGTCTGAGTGATAAGAAGAAGTGAGGTAAGAGCTGTAGAACAAATCTTATGGACCGAAAGTAAATGATACCCCAAGCCTGGCAAATGCAACACCTCGGAAGTGTGGATACCACCACGTCCATCTAGAATAAGTTGCATCTCACCCCGCGCAACAATAGACACAGAAGAGTTGTCTCCAATGAGAATCTACCCACGCGAAGGGAGCAAATGGGCAACACCAACAGGAGGAGTCATGTGCCGAGAGGCACCACTATCCACGATCCACTCAAGAGCCTGGGGAGCTGCCATTGCAGCATCAGAAGTCTTTGGTATAGAGTCCTCAATGATTGCTAAATGTAAGAAAAGCAATTGATGAGGGTGCAGCCACCACTCCAGAATCCTTTGTGTCCTTCTTCTTGGTGTCCTTCTTCTTGGTGCCCTTCTTGTCTTTGTCAGGGCAATCCTTCTTCCAATGACCAGTCTTGCCACAAATATGGCAAGTCAATTCATTCTCCTTGCCCTTCTTGGTTTTGTTATCCTCCTTCTTCTTCTTTTGATCCTTCCTCTTCTTCTAAGAGGCTTGACCAACCAATGCCTCCGATTTGGAAGCATTATGTCCCTTCAATTGTCCCTCTTGGTCCAAGACCATAGGAACCAACTCTTCCCACCGAAAAGTAGACTCCCGCCCTGCTACAATAAGAGCGGAATAAAAAGTACCGAATCATGGCGGGAACTGGGACAATAAAGTGAGACTTATTCACGGACAAGGTCCGCATCTGCACCTCCAAAGAAACTCTCTTCATCAGGGTCATCCGGTTGTACATCTGATCGAGCTCCAGTCATATCTCTCAAGCCACCATCAAGTGCTCGATGTGAGCTATCACGGCTGTAGTGCAAGACAGAAACAGAAAAGATCAAATCCTGGCATTCAGTTTGTCCCAATGAGACTGGGCCTTGGTCAACTCTGCACGAGCATGGGAAGAGAGTTTGGACTCATCTCTTACCGAGGGCCTATCAATCTCCTCCATCACAAGCTCTGCCAAATCATAAGACTCCAGAATTGGCCAACATCATTACCCGCCAGATGCGGTAATTGTCACCATCAAGCTTCTAATCTGATGGAAGAGCCGGTAGGACAGGCACCTTCCTTTCCATGATCGCCTGGATCTCCAAATCAGTCTCTGTAGACATGTTCACCTGCAATGCTTGCACAAACGCAAAATCAGCCCCCTCTGACTGGGTAAAGATAGCCTGTTAGGGCTGGTTTCTCAACTACCCAAACCTTTTTCACCCGCCGGAGGCGATGAAAAGGTAAAATCTACAATGGAAGGCCTAAAACACAGCCTTTCTCCCCTTCGAACAACAATAACCTGCAGCAAATTCACCACTTAGACTCCTTTCCCGCACGCCCACACTCGCTTCAGCTTGATCCGATGCGCAGCCCTCCCGCTCACCCTTGAATCCTAGAAACGCAGCCTTGTGTCGCGCTGAAATCTCCTCTTTAGGTAGGTTCAACCTCAGTCAGTTCGTATTCACCGCTCTGATACCATGTCAAAGTGCAGCGATGCGGAAGCGTAGGACATAGACTGAGAGAGAGTGAACACACACACACACGGGAGACAGTGTAAACGCAGAAAATCTGCAATGTAGTATGCTGTATAAGAGTGCAGAAAAATACATGGGGATAGAGGAAATATGTGTGTGTGTCTCCAACTTGATAACCTCAATCTCCATCAGCCCGAGCACAGTCTGTCTCAGCCAACAGATCTCAAGACCAGAATCTGAAGTGAATGAAAAAAAATGTGCACCAAGGGCTGGCTATTTATAGCAAGTGGCTATTTATAGCCAGGAAAAGAGCAATCACCAACAACATGTCGGCTGCATTAAATGCAACCGACTGCACCTCAAAAAGTGCAAAATCTGTCCCACTGCCCATAAAAAGTGGCGCCTGTACCTGCTGTGCCACGTGGCACCTGTATGCTACTTGCGTAGACAGTAAATTGTCCATGTGGCACCTATACGCTGCCTGCGCAGACAGTAAACTGTCCAACTGCTGACGTGTCCTCTGCCGTACGACTGTCCAAGAAATGATTGTCTAACAAATGGAACCCCAATTGTTTTCCCCCCCTCCATATTGAAACGCTTCAAAACCTTGGAGACATACTCCTGCCGAGATAGATAAAGTAAGCCTTTCGATCTATCTCTGAGTATTCGCATGCCAAGAAGGTGATTTGCATCACCAAGATCCTGCATGTCAAACCTGCCATGAAGACTTTGCTTCAGTGAATCCAAGGCATGAGTATCCCTGCCAGCAATCAACATGTCATCAACATACAGAACCAAGATAATCAGGCTGCCATCTGCTGCCTTCTTGGTGTACAAGCAGTGATCCACTTGACTTCTATGAAAACCTTGAGACTGCATAAATGTATCAAACTTATGATACCATTCTCTTGGTGCTTGTTTTAGCCCATACAAACTCCTTTTGAGTTTACATACCATCTTTTCTTTCCCTTCTTCAACAAACCCTTCAGGCTGCTGCATATATATGTCTTCATGCAGATCACCGTGTAAGAATGCAGTCTTTACATCCATCTGTATGAGCTCCATATCTTCAGCTGCAACCAAGCCCAAAATGCTTCTCAATGTAGTCATCTTGACTACAAGAGAGAAAATCTCATCAAAGTTAATTCCATGCTCCTACTTGTACCCCTTTGCAACCAATCTTGCTTTGTACTTTGGTGAGGAACCAAAAGTGACCATCTTGTAAACCCATTTGCACAGAAGTGTTTTCTGCCCTTTAGGCAATTGCACCAAGTCCCAAGTGTCATTTTTCTCAAGAGATTCCATCTCTGACAACATTGCTTTATACCATTTCTTGCTATCCTGTCTGTCCATTGCTTCCTTGAAGCAAGATGATTCACCACAGTCTATCAACATGACATAATCAGCCACATTATTTGCACCAGGAACAAATCTACTAGGTTGTCTAGTAGCCCTCGATGATCTCCTAACCCAATGATCATTGTTTGCTGGCTGTTCTTGCAAATTTCCATTTTCAACATGCTGTCCTAGCATTTCAGCCCACAAATCAACATTAATAGCTTGTTGTCCTGGCTGTTCTTGCACATATAGTGGCTCATTATCATGGGCAATAGCTGGCTGATCATTTTCAGCATCATTTTCTGCATTTACAGATTCATTTACAGCAGGTATTTGCTGCTGTACAATGGGCACGTTTTGCTATCCAAAAGGTATTTCTTACCGAAATACAACCCTACAGACCTCCTCAGTCTTTTCAAGCTGTTTATGCATGCAATCTTCCCGGAAGATAACACCATTGCTGCGTACTACTTTCCTTTTCTCGGAATCCCACAGTCTATACCCCATTTCACCCTCATCACCATATCCTAGGAAAATGCATTTACAGGACTTTGGCTCAAGTTTGCTACGTTTTTCTTTACGAATGTGTAGAAAAGCCTTGCAGCCAAACACTTTCAGGTGAGCATATAAAGGTGGTTTGCCTAACCACGCTTCTTGGGGAACTCCCCCCCCCCCCCCAAAGACCTGTTTGGTGAGCAATTAATCAAGTGTACGGCTGTCATAACAACCTCTACCCAAAAACCATGGGGTAATGCAGCATGAGACACCATCATACGAACCTTATCCTATATGGTTCGATTCATACGCTCTGCAACTCCATTTTGGGGTGGATTATGAGGGGCAGTGAGCTCCCTCTTTATCCCTTTGCCGCCACAAAATGCCTGAAATGCCATAAAGAAACACTTGGCTGCTTGGTCACGCCAACAACATGGTCACACACACTAGATACATGAAGTGGATACAACGTATCACTCTTGCAACCTCTGGCAATCACTCTAGATCCCTTACAGATCTTCCATTTTCCATCACCAAAGGTGATATGAAAACCATCATCATCTAGCTACCCTATCCTAATCAAGCTCTTCTTGAGCTGAGATACATGCCGTACATGCTGAAGTGTGAAGACAGAGCCATACTAAAACTGCAATTATACGTTGTCAATACCTACAATGTCACATGCATAGTTGTCCCCAAGATGAACACCACCATGTCAACCCCCTGTATAGACAGAGAACCACTCACGATGAGGGGTGACATGAAAGGAAGCACCTGAATCGAGAATCCAGGTATGCATATCATCTATATCTGCAAGTAAAGCATGTGCACCAAAGTGTGAAGAGACAAAGAGTACGTCACTCCCACTATCACTGTCATGAGTGACTACATTCACCTCTTCCATTTTGACACTACTCTTCTTAGGCTGACTGTCTTTCTTCTCTTCCTTGCTATCATCTGTCTTCTTGCCCTTTCCTTTCTCTTTCTTCCATTTGTAACAGTCACGTTTAAAGTGACCCTTCTTACCACAATGGTGGCATTCAACATCTTTGCCACGTGATTTACTACGTCCCTTGCTATCAAATTTGCCTTTCTGTTGTGATCTGCCATGTGAAGCACTAGAAGACTTACTGAATGCATTGTTCTGCCAATTCATTTCTTCCATGAGTAGAGCACCCTCTACATCAACATACAAAAGGATAACATTAGAATTGCTCATAGCAATCCTGAATGTATCCCAACTCTCTGGTAGAGTGTAAAGCAAGAAAGTAGCCTTATATTCCTCGTCAATCATGAACTTCAAGGCAACCAGCTGGCTGAAAATGGAGTTAAACTCACTCAAGTGAGTAGACATTGCTGTACCCTCTTTCATACGCAAATCCATAAGCTTTTTCAGCCAATACACTTTGCTTGCAGCACTCTTCTGTGCATGCAGAATCCAAACGTTCAATGTTGAACAACAAGGCATCAGAAATTGATAGCTCGATGATTGAGCGTGAAAGCTCATTTAACTCATCCCAATCGTCTTGCTCTATATTTGCGGGCTTTGCCCCTTGTGTCTTAATCAGCTTTGTCTGCTTCTTTTGCAACAATATATTATAGCATTGTTTTTGCCAAACTGCAAAGTTATGTGCTCCTTCAAGCTTCTTTATGTGCATGAGATTACTACTATCACTACTGCCAGCCATGACTTTTGCCCAAATGTGACCAAAAAATCAGCAAATGCAGGCCCAAACTATCACCCAAGTAACCAAGGTACAAATAAGTACCAACCAGCAATAAATGACCACGTAGAAGCAGAGACTTCAGATCTGTAAATAAATTTTCAAAAGCACCAAAGCATGTGCTACAGCATTCCACAACACCACTTGTCCTGTCAAAGCACCCGTTGAGCCTAGTCGTGTCGCCCAGTTGTGTCGCGTTGAGGTTTCCAAGGGCATATACATCACATTACATGAGAAATCCCAAAATTTTAGCTGCAATTTCTGTTGTAATGTATCCACGGGCATAAAATTTGACACACACGGTCAAAAGCCCCAAAAGTTTTGTGCTCAAAGCATCAATCACACATCTGCATAGTCCCTGTCATGCATAGAACAGGCCAATTTTGCCAAAATAGAGAAATTTCAGCAAAACCCCCAAATTTTGCAAGTGTTGGATGTCCAAATTGCATGGAATTGAGCCTGCATGTACGTAAAATGACTAAATACTGCACAGATTTTGCCCAAATTGCAAAAGCCCCAAATTGCACGTGGTCCAATGTGCATCAATGTCGAGAAATTGGGCAAATTTCAGCCCAATTTGTGCATGTACATTAAAAACCCCAAATGTCGGAGGCATAATGTCGCAAATTCCTGCAATTTCTAAGACAGATATCACTGCAATTCTTTTAATTTCAGTGAAATTAAAAGAATTTCACTAAAATGTGAAAAAGCCCTAAAATTCCCGGGCAAATGTGCATCGACTTTGCAATTTCTTAGTCAAATTGTCCAGTTCTGCGTTAAGATCCCCAAATTCGAGAAAAGCCCAAATTTATGGGCTTGGATTGCACGAAAATTTGAAGGTGTGCCTCCACACGTGAACCCTCGGTAGGGGAACTTCAAGAAAAATGAATTTTGTAGGGGGGGAAAAAAATTTTGAACGACGGGTCAACGGACCTGCCGTGCAAGTCGCCGCCTCGTACCTGCTGTCGCATCGCATGTGGAAGCCCGTCAACGATTCCATCATGCAGCTCCCTCGTCGCCTCCAGTCGTCCTATGCAACTCCTGCCAGTAGCATCTCTGAGCCGTACAGCGTCTGTCGTCAGCACTGCCACACTGCCATGCTACAGCTCCCGACTCTCCACCCTAGGGCTAGACACACTCTCTCCACGCTGGAGCCTTCTGCAGCTCACGACCTGTCACTTGTGACAAAATGCCAGTTGATTCAAGCTACAACTCCCGTCAATCACCTCACGACCTACTCGCCTGTCATGCTCAAACTCCGAGCTACGAACGCCTCAACTGCAGCTCTGATACTAGTTTGTAGTGACCGGAAGGCACGAAGATCGAGACAGTCATTGTTCCTTGGGCGCGGAGAGACAGAGAGAATGAGAGAGAGCAGAGTAGAGAGTGTGCACGATTTGTGGATACAATGACGAGTGTATCTCTTTAGGTTTTTTAGATAGATATTAGTCCATAATTAGAGATACTCGTAACACATGAAGACAAGCAATCCAATGAGACATTCTAGGTGCATTAAAATATTGATTAAGCAAACTAATGGAGAATGCAAGATATGGCCTAGTATGAATCAACCAAAGTAATTTCCCTACAACAGAACAATTGGTATGAGCGTCAAAAGGCTAACCCAAGATATCCTTCTGTCAGATAGGCAGTGGGATCTAGAGGCATGGCTAATGGCCATGTCTAATCAATCTATTATAGGGCGTACTTCTATTGTGACAAAAAGATACTTCGCTCGGATCTAACAATCTCCATCTCCAAGAAATAAGACAACAAACCTAGTCTAACATGAGATCAACTTGAGGGGTAAGTGTTCATATCTTATCATCGGGAGTGTGCATATAAGTACGACCATCAAACACTCTGAAGTGAGAAACCACAAGCGGAGAACCAAAACATGCCTTGTAAAGAGTCTTTTTAGGGACCATCGCAGCCAGGCATCGATTGAGGATGTACACTGATGTGTTAACAGCCTCGACCCAAAGGCGCTAAGGAAGCTCTGCTCCAAACAACATAGTGTGCCATATTCACGACTATCCGGTTCATACACTCTACAACTACATTCTGGGCAGGGGAGTTGGTGGAGGTGAGCTGGCATGCTATGCCTTGCTCATGTGGAAAGTCAAAAAACTCGTGGGAGGTAAACTCACCACCAAAATCACTCCTCATAGTACCCACACGATGACTGGTCTAGTTATGAACCAGTAGTACCCAAGCACTAAAATAAGTGAAAGCATCGGACTTGTGCTTGAGAAAGTACACCCATATGTATTGAGAGAAATCATCCACGATCAAAAAGAAGTACAATGCACCATTTAAGGCGGCACTGGATGTGGGACCACAAAGATCTACATGAATGAGCCTAAGGAGCTCCGCAGTACAAGTGAGACACTATTGAGGAGAGAGTGTACGATGCTACTTACCCAGCTGACATGCTTTAAAGACCTCTCAAGAGAGTTGTAGGAAGGCCCTCAACCATCCCCTGACACGACAACTCATAAAGAGAGTCATAGCCAAGATGTCCTAAGCAAAAATGCCAAAGATACTTAGAGTATGTAGACTCCCATGTGGTGGCCAAAGCCTAGAAGTGATGGAACTCCGAATCATTAGCAATTGGATCGGTAAGAAAGTGTATCATGTAGTAAAGGGTATTAGGTTGTGCCTTGCCACGAGCAATCACTAAGCCAATTTGAGAGTCTAGGACCTCGATTGTGGTCGCTATGAAGAAAACTACTCTAACTCACAAAGCTACTAAACGGACAAGAAGTTCACCCCAAGTTGGGAGACATGATAGACATTATTCAACAAAAGCGAGATCAGGACCCAAGTCAATGGAAAAACTAACGCAACCATGGGCCCGAAACTTGACCGAGGAGTTGTTTCCTACACACACACTCCCAACTGCAGGGGCTTAGGGAATCAAAATTCCGCTCTAGTAGTCATGTGATGGGTAGCTCCCCTATCCACAAGCCAAACAAGTACTAACGTGCTCGGTTGTGATGACTAGACCTCTACATGCAACTCATCAAGAGACAACTCACAAATATGAACGAGACTCACACCCGATGTCTCTAAAGAGACAATGTGGACCTCTACAAACCGGTCAGACACCCCCTCTGGAGTTGAGTAGTTCACCGATTGTGATGACTAACCAATGGAAGTGTGGATCTAGCCTCGCCATTGCCCCTGCTGAGGATTGCCACCACCCTGCTTTCCTTGTTGGGGGTTACCCGACTAGGGTGCAGGGGTCTGATTCTTGGATTTTGACTGTGTGTCTCTTGCCTTAGATCAACACTCAATGTCATAATGGCCAACCTTTTGACAAAATTGATGATACCCTATTCTTTTTAGATACATTCTACCATCTAGGTTTAAGTATAGATTAATTGGTTTCTTGGGATTTACTAGCCTTAGCTCTGGGAAACCTAGACAATAAACCCTGTGCATTCTTGCGAGTGCTAAGCGAAGCCGTCTAGGATAGTTCCCCCATGGACCACATGACGTGCCTACCTAACAATTCCCTGGCAACACCTTTTAGTGGTCCATCGGGCAACTCTCCTAGACGGCTTCACCCGATACTCGCGAGAGTGCACGGGGTCTATCGTCTAGGTTTCCCAGAACCTACCCCGTAACGAAAGGTACCGGCTGTCCCCACGAGGATCAACCTGCAAGCTCAGGGTCCTAATTTGACAACTGAGGTCTCCATACATCAACTAGCTCCATCAGAGGTGTTCCACAAGGGCTTCTCGTCTCACTACAGCGATCGTAGTTACCCTTGGTTCATGGAATGCAACACTTTTTTTCCAATAACTGGTTAGGATTCAAGGAACCTTAACTGAGTTTTGGCACAGCCGCCGCACCTTTCCCTAAGATAATTTCTGATCAAGGTTTTAATACCTGACCCTAGGTAAGTCAACGCTCAGCTCTGTCAGAGTGCAGCGATGCGGAAGCGTGGGACCAAGACTGAGAAAGAGAGAACGCAGAGAGGAGAGAGAGATACAGTGGAAGATGAAGATCTGCTGTATAAGTATGCTGTATACAAAGATATGCAGATATGTACACGGGCGCAGTGCGCGGGACTGCGTGTCTCCACCTCGACGATGCAACCTGCTGTTCACCTCAAAGTCCGCTGCAGTCTACACGATCTCCAATCTGAAATCTGCAGACAGAGATGAAATCTGCACGAGCCTCCAACCTGAAACCTGCAATCAGTGATGGGAGAAGCAGTGCTGGACATCGGCTATAAATAGCCAATAAATAGGCGCCAGAAATAGGCAGGTCGGCTGCCGACTGGTGCAATACAGTCGGACAGTCCGACTGGCCAGACCAGAATCTGACATCACTAACACCCCCTCTCAGAGCTTGGGCAGGGCAGAAGCCTGAGGGATCTGGCAAGTCTCCGAAGTAGAGCCTGGGGAAGCGCCTTCGTAAACAAATCTGCAAGATTGTCCTTTGTCTTGCAGTACTCCACAGCGATGGTCTCATCCAGAAGCTCTTCTCTAATGAAGTGGTACTGGATTTCTATGTGCTTCGTCCGAGCATGGAAAATAGGTCCGTGCCAAGGCAATGCAGCTCTCATTGTCACATTGCAGCAAAGTAGGACGAGTCTAGGGGCAACCAAGCTCCTCCAACAATCTCTGAAGCCACACAGCCTCACATGTGGTGGAAGACACGGCCCGATACTCCACCTCACTAGACGAAAGGGCTACCATGGGCTGCTTCTTGCTACTCCATGAGATAACACCTGCACCCAAGGTAAAACAATAACCTCTTGTAGACCGCTTGTGGTCCACATCACCAGCCCAATCCAAGTCGCTCCAACCTGCAAGTACAAGATCTGAACCACTTGTGCCTGCTGGATAATGAATCCCTAAATCAGATATCCCCCTCAAATACCAAAGTATCCACTGGGCAACCTGCCAATGCACCATCTGAGGTTCACTCATGAACCCCGCCAAGAGCCCAACAGCAAAACAAAGATCAACACGAGTGTTGAGGAGCCAAATCAATGATCCAATCAACTGACGGTAGCGGGAAGCATCCGCCATGGGAGAAACTAAATGTGAAGTGGCCTTCCAGTTCAGATCCATAGGAGTAGAAATGGTCCGACAATCCTCCATCACAAAAGAAACCAAGAGCTCCTATACATATCTCTGCTGAGAGATGAAAATCCCCCTCTGAGACTGATAAATCTCATGGCCCAAGAAGAAATGGAGTAGACCCAAATCCGTCATCTCGAACGTCTGATGTAAAGCTGCCTTCGTCTCTTTGACCTTCTGTGCATGATCACCTGTGACAATCAAATCATCAACATACAACACAAAAAACACACAACCAGCCTCGGAAGTGTGGACATAAAGCTGCGGATCGGCCTTGGAACACTGATATCCCAACTGTGACTGAAGGAACGAATCAATCTTCTCGTTCCATGCACACGGAGCCTGCTTGAGGCCATACAAGGCCTTCTTCAACCTGTAGACTTTCCCATCTGAAGATCCAAAGCCAGAAGGCTGCTCGACATAGATCTCCTCCTTCAAATCACCATTGAGAAAGGCCGACTTCACATCCAACTGGTAGACAGGCCATCTCCTATGGCCAGCCAAGGCAAGAACAGCTCGAATAGTCGCCATACGAGCAGTGGGGGCAAAAGTATCATGACAATCAATCCTTGGGCGCTGTGCAAAACCTTTACCAACAAGGCGAGCCTTGAGCTTGTCCAAAGAACCATCGCTAAGGTACTTGATCTTGAAGACCCATTTGACGCCAATCACCTTCTTATTCAGGGGGCGAGGCACGAGTGACCAAGTGCCATTCCTCTCAATAGCCTCCAACTCGGCTTCCATAGCTTTCTTCCATGGTGCGGACTGTAAAGCCTCCTTCACGGAGGTGGACTCTCGATCCTGCACAACACGGGTCATCAAACAATAGTTAGAGCAAACAAGCTCCGTAGAATGTGCGTGGTGCCTTCGTGACCGCCGCGGACCATCTTGCGGTCCCCACTCCTCAGGGACCCCCTCAATCCCTGAATCACGGAGTGTGTCACGGGCCCAACGAGGAGGCCGAACCTCTCCTCATCTCTCTCCTTCAGCTGAAGACTCTGGGATATCCACCGGTGGTAACTCCTCGGGGGTGACCGATGGAACAGTAGACTCTGTATCGGAAACAGAATTGGAATCAAAAGGCGTGGGCTCCAAAGGAACTGTCTCGGGAGCCCAACTCTCCCCTGGATCTCCAAGAACGGGATGCTCCTCACCCGCTCCTATGGCCGGAACCTCCACGAACCGCACATCTCGACTAGAGTACACATCCCGCTTGACGGGATCATACAAACGATAGCCTTGGGACTGAGAGCTGTAGCCAACAAACACCTGTCTTCGGGAAGCTGCTTCAAATTTATCACGATGAGCCTTGGGAATGTGAACATAAGCATCACACCCAAAAACCCTAAAATAAGAAACATCAAGCTTAATCCCAAAGTAAGCCTCAAAGGGTGTCATCCCATCAACGGCCAAAGTGGGGGAACGGTTAAGGATGTGGATTGCAGTAGCCACAGCCTCGGCCCACAGAAACTGAGGTGTCTGTCGGTGCTCCATCATGGTGCGCGCCATCTCAATCACACTTCGATTCTTCCGTTCAAGAATACCATTTTCTTGAGGAGTGTTGGTATTAGCAAACTCCTGGTGAATACCTTTATCTGCACAAAAACGAGCAAACTCATTAGAAACAAATTCACCACCCTTGTCGGATCGCAAGGTCTTCAATCGCCGGCCCGATCCGTTCTCCTCAAAGAGAAGCCAATCCTTGAAGTGGGAGAAAGCCTCCGACTTCAACCCCAAGAAATAGGCCCAAGTCATCCTGCTGTAGTCATCTACGATCAACATGAAGCTCCATCGGTGAAGAAGACCGCCGCGAAGCTTTGTTGGGAATTGCATCCCTATGCTGCTTCCCACGACTGCAGGAGACGCATGGCTGCTAGCTCACCACTATGTCCCGCAACCCTCAAACAAGTTGTCCACGTGACGCCCTCCGAAGATAATCATAGTTGAGGTGACCAAACCGAGCATGCCATAGCTCTAACTGTGTCTGAGAGGTAAGAAGAAGAGTAGGGAGGGCGGTAGAAGACGTCAATTTGTAGATGCCGTTCTCCTCATAACCTGATGAGAGAACCTTTCTTGACCCACGATCAAGGACTCGCACCGAATCACTGTCAAACTCCACCAAAAGTCCAAGTGAACAAATCTTATGAACCGAAAGTAGATGATGCCCTAAACCTGGCACATGCAAGACCTCTGAGGTATGGGTACCACCACGTCCATCTGGAATAAGCTGCATCTCACCCCGTCCTGCAATAGACACCGAAGAGCTATCTCCAATGAGAATCTGCCCACGCGAAGGTCGCAACTGGGCAACACCAACTGGTGAAGGAGTCGTGCCGGGAAGCACCACTGTCAACGATCCACTCTCGAGCCTGGGGAGCTGTCATCGCAGCATCAGAAGCATTCGGTATAGAGTCCTCAATGACAGCTAGATGAAGAAACGCAGCTGATGAGGGTGCGGCCACCGCTCCAGAATCCTTCGTGTCCTTGTTGGTGTCCTTCTTGTCTTTGTCAAGGCAATCGTTCTTCCAATGGCCAGTCTTTCCACAAATATAGCATGTGGATTCTTTGTCCTTGTCCTTCTTTGACTTGTTCTCCTCCTTCTTCTTCTTTTGGTCCTTCCCCTTCTTTTGAGAGGCTTGACCTGTCAAGGCTTCCGACTTGGAACCATGCTATCCCTTCAATTGTTCCTCTTGGTCCAAGACCATAGGAACCAACTCTTCCCACCGAAGAGTAGACTCACGCCCCGAAGCAATAAGGGTGGAGTAGAAAGCACCGAATCATAGCGGCAACTAGGACAAAAGTGTGATCGCCATGTCTTCGGAGGAAATCGGCTTCCCTGCATTCTGAACCTGCATCTGAAGCTGTCTAAGCTTGTTGATGTGCTCCCGCAACGAAGAAGACTTGTTCACAGACAAGGTCCGCATCTACACCTCCAAAGAAACCCGCTTCATAAGGGTCATCCGGTTATACATCCGATCAAGCTCCAGCCATATCTCCCGAGCCACCGTCAAGTGCTCGATGTGGGCTATCACAGCTATAGTACAAGACAGAAAAAGAAAAGAACAAATCTGGGCATTCAGTTTGTCATAGTTAGACTGTGGCTTGGCCAACTCCGCACGAGCATCGGAACAGAGTTTGGACTCATCTCTCACCGAGGGCCGGTCGATCTCCTGTACAAGCTCCGCCAAATCGTAGGACTCAAGGATGGCCAACATTATCACGCGCCAGATGCGGTAATTGTCGCCATCGATCTTTTGATCTGCGGGAAGAGCCGGTAAGACAGGCACCTTCCGGTCCATGATCGTCTGGAACTCCAAGTCAATCTCTATAGACATCTTCACCTGTAATGCCTTCACAAACGCAAAAGCAGCCCCCGCTGACTGTGAAAACGCAGCCTGCTAGGGCTCTTTCTTCCGCGTCCCGTACCTTCTTCGCCCGCTGGAGGCGATGAAAAAGCAAAACCTGCACTTGAAAGCTGAAAACTCAGCCTTCCTCCTCTTCAAATAGCAGCAAATCCACCAACTGGACTCCTTTCCCGCGCGCCCACGCTCACTTCAGCCTTGTTCCGAGGCGCAGCCCTCCCGCTCGCCCTCAAATGTTGGAAATGCAGCCTTGTGTCGCGATGGAAACTCCTCTTTAGGTTGGTTCTTCACTCAGCCACCCCTTCTACACTGTTCTGATACCATGTCAGAGTGCAGCGATGTGGAAGCATGGGACCAAGACTGAGAGAGAGAGAACGCAGAGAGAAGAGAGAGAAAGAGACAGTGGAAGATGAAGATCTGCTGTATAAGTGTGCTGTATACAAAGATATGCAGATATGTACACGGGCGCAATGCGCGGGACAGCGTGTCTCCACCTCGACGATGCAACCTGCTATTCACCTCGAAGTCCGCTGCAGTCTATACGATCTCCAACCTGAAATCTGCAGACAGAGATGAAATCTGCACGAGCCTCCAGCCTGAAACCTGCGATCAGTGATGGGAGAAGCAGTGTTGGACATCGGCTATAAATAGCCAAAAAATAGGCGCCAGAAATAGGCAGGTCGGCTGCATTAAATGCAGCCGACTGGTGCAGTACAGTCGGACTGCCACGTGGCAGTCCGACTGTCCGACTGGCCAGACCAGAATCTGACATCGCTAACAAGCTCTACCTAATTTTTCCTAATTAATGTTTCGTTCAATCTCTTGAGAGAAGCTCCCAGCTTACCAAGACCACCCATCCGTAGGACGGATCCATTAGGGATCTCAGCCACCCGCTTCCCATAAATGGTTTTCCTTAGTTTTCTAATTACCTATCACATTAAGTTATGGCATATAAAAGCAGCTTCATTAATTAACCCGTTATCACAGCTTCCTTCGTGTAATTTTACGGCACAACACAAAGACAGAGAAAACAGTCTTTTGGCAAAACGTATTTATTTATTACTTCACAAAGTTATTTACAATGATTTTTCCCTTCTGCCTACGCAAAAGATAAATCTCCATTCACTAGAAAATCCCTTCTGTCTGCGCAGAAGAAAAGAAACCCTCCAAGATTTCCGTCCCTTCACTAGTAATACGAACTCCAGGATCCCATCTTGATTCGTGTGAGGGTCAAGCAATTCCTAAGAGCGACCGAGAGATTTACGGCCAGAGCAACCCTGGTACTCCCCCCCTCCTCCTGCCTAACGAATTCCTCACCAAGCAACCTGGGGCCAGTCCAAAGCTCCTCACGGTGGTACAAAACAATCCCCCTTGGAGCAGGGTTCCGCATCTAGCCATGGGAGAGGCATAGCGCGATCTTTTCTTTTATTATCTTGATTATATATTTACAATCAAATCTAATTGCTGCAAGCACAATCAATCTTTCTTGTGCAACCATTAATGCATGCACAAAACCTTATTCTTAGGGTTTCACTTCCTACTTGCAACTCTTTTGAGGCATTAGCTCCTAGGCATTTGAGAACCTTGTATGATCCACAATACCTTGGACTCAACTTTTTGAACTTTCCCAATGATAGATAACTCTTCTTTGGGCATACACAGATGAAAACCGTGTCTCTCTCTTGGAAGATACTCTCTTGCCGTCCTAGATCCGGAATCCCTAAGTTATTTCACGAATCTTCTATTTTATTCTTATGAAAAATTTGGTATTTCCACCCTAAAAGATAACATGGGCATTTATATCTATGGCAGGTAATTTATGCACTGTCTTGTCCTAACCCGCGCTTAGCAGGATTTCAAATGCTTTTCCAAGCCTATTTAGACTTTAGAATTTGTATCGACAAATTCTTATCAATGTCCAACAAGTCCTACAGACTTGTGATATTTATTTAATTTCATGATACTGATGTTTCCAGGGTTGTCGAGAATTTCATAGTTGTTTTTGCTTCAACATTCTTGATATTTTAGGTTAGGTTTTCTCGTTGATTCATACGTGGGCCAACTCATGATATTGACAATCTCGCTAATATAATCATTAAGATTAACATTGCGTGTGCTTTCAGTAAGAAAATGTTTTTGATTTTATTATACTCATATTCTATGGTTTAATCGACGATGTTCGACCATTTACCGAACTTTCAACGTTATCTAGAAAGATCAATTTTCGTTTAGCTATGTCCTAAGTGCAATGCTAATTGTTTTTCTAAAAACTTTATTCCAGGCAATGCAAAAATCATAAGTGTAATTTTTCTTTCATCTTTGAGACATCGAATTGTATTTTCACGCACCTAATTTATGCGCGTCTAGTATATATTTTTCTATGCAATTTTCTGTTGATTTAATGCATTGATTATTTCATGATATTATCTAAATTATTTTCTATAAATTATTATAAAACTCATGCGTCTGTTTATCATTAGCAAAATAAAATAGAGATAGTCACTTTCACATGAAAATTATAAAATATTCCATTCCCTAATACCGTCTACCTTTTATTCTGTATTATGATCACATGCGTCATTAATGAAATAACAATAAATATCACGAAATAAACCATAATTAAGATATTTTCTTCATGACAAGCATATAATCCTTTTCTAAGTGAAACAATCTTTTTACTAAATAGCTAATTATAGGTTATTTTCCTAAGCAACAGTTCATATGCATCTTCTTTGAAATATATTTATAATCGTTTAAAACCAAATATAGCGATAAGCTTATAAAACATTGTTTTTTTTCAAACCAACGAGATGTTACCTCTATCAGATTTGCAGTAACAGGGGTTTCGTCAATTCCTACAGCGTCATTTTCTCCATCAACCGTGTTCTTTACTTCCCTTACTTCAAATGGGCTTTTTAAATTTCTGCGAACTCGCAGAGCCATGGATGTCAGGCGAAATTAACATGGTAGTTCAGGGAGAGTTAATGGTTGTTCAAAAAAATTTCGCCAACGTTTTGCTTAGCAATATGGCTGTACGGAACGAAGGCGTAACAAGGGATAGAGAAAATGAAAATAAGATAGAAAGGAGGTAATTTCCTCTTTCAAGTTCAAAGCTTCAATGGATAAGAGAAGTAGAGAAATTTTTCCATCACCACGAGGCCTTCCTTCTTGCTTTCTTTATGAAAGAGAGGGGATGTATTTGTAAGCATGAGAGGGAGCATGCAATAGACTCATTCTTTTGGCTACTTGTCAAGAGCTAAGTGAGCTTTATTAAAAATACATTTTAATTGCCTACCTGTTGGATGGTGGCATAGGGATTATTTTAAAATGCTTTCTCTCCCTCCAAGTGTCAAAAAAGTCGTGAATTTTGGTCTATTTTTTCAAAAACGTCTTTTTTCTTCAAAACGACATGTGGTGGTTTTTAGCCAAGTTACCTCATGACTTATCTAGTTTATAAAGTCATGCCATACTCTTTGATACTTAACTTACTCAATATCATGCTCGTTCTTGCGCGTTCTTCGTCTACTGATTAAGGCTTTTAACGATTTGTCTTGCAGTTATAAAATCAATGCAATCTTTGACGCATTAAATGGAATCGGGAATGCTAAATCAAATATAATGTGAGAAAAATTATGATCAAACCGTCATAATATTATTTACGAGGTGTCTTTGCTTTATGTTGGCTGGGAACATTAAGGCGTCTTCTTATGTCGGATTGCGGAATTGATTTAATGCAAGACTCGATATTAGAAAAATTACGTACGGTCACTTATGTGATAGCTTGACGAGTAATTTTTTAAACGCCTTAAGCCCGAATTCTTTTTTTGATATGAAGTGCTGTGGCGGGAATATTACACCCTATTGGGATTTTGATTCAAGTTTTGTGTACCCTTGCCCTGTTGATTCCTTTAAGAAGATGAAACTAGAGCCCTCTCTATCAAGGACATATTATGAAATTGATCGAACAGCCGCGTATAACGCAACAGCTGTCAAACTCATAAAATGTGGCCATATGAGGCTATGAAATCACCTATTGCACAAAATGGAAACATTTTCATAGCAGCTTGTTAAGCAACAAGATAACCTGATCGTCAGCGAACTTAGGAGCCCCAATGGTTAAGAACTCACCTACTGCAAAAAATGGAAATATTTTCACAGCAACTTGTTAAGGAATAAGGAAACCTGATCGTCAGAGAACTTAGGAGACCCAATGGTTAAAAACTCAGCGAGAAGACGAAGATACTCAACCAACTGGACTTTCAAGTCATCCTTGTCTGTGATTTTGAAATTTTGGAGCTCATGATCCAAATTGATACAACGGGTCCTATCCCGAGCCGCATAGCGGTCAATCAAGTGTGCCCAGCACTTAGATGCTAAGTTGAAATGCTAAAGCTAAGAGTGAAACTCAAGCAATAAGCCCTACATAAGCTCAACAATAGCAGAGGCATTGCGAGCCTTCCATGAGCAGACAACCTCGTATGGAACAAGGGCAGGATCAGATTGGGGTTCCAACCGCTGCACTAAATCCCATAGGTTCTGAGAGTCTAAGACATACCTCATCAAATTTGACTGAGTAGTGTAGTTTGACCCGTTGAAACGAGTCTTGTTATTAAATGCATGCTTGGCGGATGAGGAGTTAGGACCATGAGGTGTTTCTAAAGATTGATAGATGAAATAAGGAGGAGAATAAGATAGTGGCGGTGGGGTTGAATAAGAAGGAGGAGGGGATAAAGATGGATAGGCAAAAATAGACTATTGATATCCAATGAGTGCTGATTACTGCGGCGGAGGTAACGAAATAGACATAGGCCCATATAATACCGTAGGTGTAGGTAGAGGCAGTGAGACATGATAGCCATTGTCTAAATGTCAGCTGAAGCACAACATTATGATTGGATGATCCACTAGGTAATGCCATAAAGGAAAACTGCGATACCAAACAATCCACACTCCAATATGTCTAGGATGCACTCCTAGAGGGATAACCCGAAAGAGTGTGTGTAAAAGGCCAAGCCTCCGTCACTGGTACACCACCTAAAAATGGGTATGTAGAGATCCTAAAGACTATGCCTAAATATGTAGAATCCCCTAGTGTGGTGTGTGGTGGATAATATGGTGCACTTAATGAAACCGGAAAGCAAGGTGCAGCGGAAGATGAGAGAGGAATGGATGAAAGCCCAAATGAATTTATAATGGATATTGTTGTGGAAAACATGGTTGGTTCCTTTTGTCCATTAAATGCATAAGATGAAGATGCACCTACTCCATATTGACCATGAGAAATAAAACCATCTGAAGGAAAAGGAAGGGATGGAATACTTACAAGGTCTTCTTTTAGCTTCTTACCTAGTGTAACCAGCTTTCCTTCTGTGGATGGGTGGTAATTCCCTAATTATAACTTAGCTACAACAGTAACATTTATTACAAAACTGAGAAATGCAAATAACTTACAATCTTGGACAATGGACACCATATTGGCCCCAAAACTGGCGCCCCTTTCGATATTTATTTAACTTAATTGAAAAAGAATTTGATGTACAATGGGATTCTCCCAATCCCTTTCGGTATTCCAACTCCCCTTGCTGTCCAAAATGACAGCAAGTCTTCAATCCAATTTGCCCCTTGATTCAGGCAATCAATTGGTCTTCACCCGTTTTAATGGAGATGAAAAATGCCCCAAATTCATTGATTTGCTGGTCCCTCCACTTGAATTTGACTAAACACAGCTTTAGCCCTGTTGAATCCAAGTCTTGGAGCTTCCAATTTCTGGCACGCTTCCCGAGGCTGCTGTTAAACCCTAATTTTTGCTGCAGATTAGGGTTTACAACAGAGAAATCTGAAATTTCTCAACCTCTGGTGATCTCAATGCTGCAATCTTTGAAGCAAGGCTATCCAAAGGCTAGGAGATGAGAGAGAATGCTGAGAAGAGAGAAAATTCTGACTTTCTTCACGAAGAACTGAAGAAAATCTATCATTTACTGCTGCTGCCCTGTCTCAACAGCTTGTAAATGCAAAGAACTAAAGAAAATCAATCATTTACTGTTGCCGCCCTATCTTAACAGCCTAGAGATGCTATCATCTACTGTTGAAGGTCTTCTCCTGCCCCTAGCTACCTCAGAAGATCCTCCAATGGCTGCAAATCAGACCAGCAACATCTCCTCTCTCTCTCTTGTAAGCTGAATACACTAAAATGCCTCTCTCTGGCCTCTAAAACGTTTTTCAGTCTTGCATGGGCATTTTTGATAAGTGGCAACCTTCCCAAATGGTTTTTCCAACATTATCCATATTTAAATATTAATTTTTAATCTTTAAATACTGAAATTTAATATAATAATTATTTCGTTGCCCTGAAAAATAATATGACTAGCCAATAATTAAATTAGCTAGCCAACTTCCATTCCCAAGTATCTCTGCGCCATCTTTGACTATCAAATTAGCGTTAGGTATCATTAAACGCCACTTCTCTAGTGTCACCAACTAACAGTTATGGCTAAATGAATGACCTAGACCAACAACTGCCACCAGATACCACCAAGTACCTGTGCGGCATTACTTATAGCAACTTGTGCCTTTGACATCTTGTGATTTCCTCGGGTCCTGAGCTCGTAAATTTACTGACCCTTGTTACATCTCACATGTGCAACATTTACTTAAACATGTGGTTAAAAATTAATCCATATGTTAAGTGAGGTTTCAAAAATACATGTCCTCATGACACCTAGTTTTGAGTTCATTAAGAAATACATGTCTTTCTCATTACTCACAAATCATAACATGTTTGGAAGAGTCCCTTCTTGATGAGCATCTCCCAATCCAACAAAAAATACAAAATCAATTGACATAGAATTTAAAATAGTACGGTCCATACCTGGCATTGGAGGAAAGAAGTATTATGAAAGTGATGTGTAATCCGAGCCAGGTTCCACTTGTGGATGGCCAATCCGTAGTGGAGATTCCGAAGGTTCTATACAAGATCATTAGTTTTGTGCACCAAATCTAAAGGAGAAAACTCAAGCTTACCTTCAACCTCTTGCTAAGCCCTATGCATAAGGATGAGATCATATTCAATAGCAAAAATTTAATTTGGTGAGTGGACTCCATGGTAGTTCGTTCTCTGTCCATGTTAGATTGGGCAGTAGCAAGCTGGGAGACCCACTCTTGATCATTTTTATCCATGTTTGCCTATAGAGACTGGAGTGGTGTTATAAATATGTTCAAAGTCATCTAATCCTTCTATTATTTCTGCTTTCGCAAATGTACAAAGCACAGACTGATAAACTCAGAATACAGTTAGGGTTAGGGTTAGTGTAACTTAGAGACAATAAACACAATCAATAACGAATACACAATGCTCATGCAACAAACACACTATACAATGAATATTGAACCTCGAACTCTCATATCTCTAGGATCAAGGCAAAAGTGATGAGATGTAAAGTGCGTCATACTCCGAACAGATCCCGAATCATAGCAAAGGCAGTAGGTGACAGCTCGAGGATACTAGGCAACGGCTACAGACAAGTAGTGAAGGCTAGAATCAAGTGCTAGATGATAACAAATGGCTGGGGGAAGCTCTGACTACTATGTTCTCCACGAACAGGGTGTGGGCAGCAAAGATACGACTCCCAAAACCAGCAAAAACGAGATTCAGGGATAGTGGTGGGCTACATCCCTATTTATAGAAAGTTGTTGGTCTAAGTCATTCATTTGGCTATAAGTGTCAGTTGGTGACACTAGAGATGTGGCGTTTAATGGTACCTAAGGCCGATCTAATGGTCAAAGATGGCACAGAGAGACTCAAGAGTGGAAGATGCCTAGCCAATTTAATTATTGGCTAGTCAAATTATTTTTTTGGGCATCGAAATAAGTATTAGATTAATTTTCAGTAATTAAAGACTGAAAATTAATATTTAATGATGAATAATGTGAAAACCATTTGGGAAGGCTACCACTTGGCAAATTTGCCCATACAAGCTAGTAAAAGGCTGAAAAATAGGAAAAATGAGATCATTCTAACTGTAGCAAATATGGGGAGAACTGTGAGCAACCATGACCAACCTATTTTCAGCCATTGCCGCCAGCCACGAGTGAGTTTTGAGGAGGCAATTGCAGATTCGGACCCTTCACAGCTGGGCAATTGCATCCAAGTACAAGGTGACAGCTGATTTGGATGTCTCAATTGTAGGCGACAGCATTTAATGTTGTTGTGGCACGGCAGCAGCTGCATTTGACTGATTTCCAATCATTCTTCGTCGCGACAAAACTCTGAATTTTCTCTCTCTACAGCTTTCTCTTTCATCTCCCAACCATTTCAAAGCCTTGCTTCGAAAATCTCAACATTTGGACCCTTGGAGGCTGAGAAATTGCAACTTTCTCTACTGTAAACCCTAATTTACAGCAAAAATTAGGATTTAGCAGCAGCCTTGGGAAGCGTGCCAGAAATTGGAAGCTCTAAGACTTGGATTTTTCGGGGCTGAAGGTGAATTTCAGCTACATTCAAGTGAAGGACTAGCCAGCCATTGAATTTGGGGCATTTCCATCGTCTATGAAGTGGGTGAAGGCCAATTAAGTGCTCGAATCAACGGGCAAATCAAATTGAAGACTTGCTGGTCACTTTGGACAGCAAGGGGAGTTTGGATTGCGAAGGGGATCGGGAGAATCCCATTGCAAATCAACTTCTTCTTCAATAAAGCTAAAGAAAGACCGAAAGGCACACCAATTTTGGGGCCAATCGGGTGTACATTGTCCAAGATCAATAGGTAAATTTGTATTTTCAAATTTGCATTTATTGTTTGCTGCTGTAATTAAGTTGTAATCAGGGATTTACCGCCCATCCACATAAGGAAGGCTAGTTTCAGAGGGACTAATAAATGCTCAAGTTTGCTTGGACGAAAAATTGGCCTAGCCAATTTAATTGTCGACTCATATAGTTAATCTTATGAGCAAGGACCAATAAATATTCTAATTTTTAGAATTAACATTTTGACAATTAATTTACTTGGGTTGAAATTTGCTGAAACATGTAATTAGAAGGCTTCCACTTGGCAAAACTTGTCCATGCGAGTAAGGGAAATGCTATTATAGGCTGTTGGAGCCTCATTCCACTATGGTGGTGGAGGTTAGCAGAGAAGGAGAGAGAGCTACTGTTGTTGCAATTTTCCAACCATTGGTGATCAACCCAACCATTGGAGGTTGTTAAAAAGCTGCCCCTAGCTAATCAAGAGGCCATTGGAGGCAAGTGACAACCCTTAAAGGCTGCCTACAAGCATATAACAGCAATTTTGGGGCCCACAAGGATAGGCAACATCATATGGGGCTTCTGTTGATGAAGGGTTGCAGTCAATCAGCCATCCATAGCAAGACAACATTAAATATCAGCAAACTTTAGCCAGCTAACATTAAGTTTGGGGCAGAATTTGTCTTCCAAGGAGCAAATTGAAGGCTAATCCCCAAGCAACCCAAGGAACAATTTGATCTGAAGACTTATTGATTGCTATGGATAGCAAGATGTATTGAAGATTGAAAGAGATCAAGTTGGATTTCAATGTACTTTAACCTTTAGCAATACAAGTTCAAGAAATACTACAAGGGGAACCAATTTTGGGATGAACGAGGTATCCATTGCCCAAGATTAAGTGGTAACATTTGCTTTTTAGTTTATTTTTATTGCTTGCTGCAATTAGTGGATAATCAGCTTATTACCACCCTTGCCAAGAAGGATGACTGGTTTCAAAGGAAGTCTACATGAAGCAGTCTCCCAAGTTTTCTCTTCTAGACCACAAAAATAAGTTCTTTCATTTGCAAAAAGCCCTTAAGGGGATTGAAGGAATACCACACTCCTAGTTCCATAGAATGGATGAGTTTCTCAAACCCCGTGGTTTCCATTCTACCCCTTATGACCCAAACTTATACATAAAATCACTTGAGAGGAGATCAACCACATTCTCCTATATGTCAATGATTTGTTAGCTACTCGTTTGAATTTTGCCACTTTAGTAGATATAAAGGCCAAACTCTGCTCTATTTTTGAAATGGCTGACCCTAGTAAGCTATCCTACTTCTTGGGCTAGAGGTTGTTTGTCATAGGTATGGGATCTTAGAACAATGCACTTGGAATCTCCTTGCATGATTGTAATACCTTGTGGTCATCATGGCCCCTACATGGTATCTCTGCTCATGTAGCATTAGTCTTGCAATTACGAGGCAGCCCCTTAATGAGATCTATCTCATCAAACGTCCTTTTGGCCATTAACCCCACAACAACCATCAGTCAATCAATCATGATTCCAAGGAGTAAGATGGGAGAGACGAGTAGAGAATAATGTTTCAGTTGTTTCTGGGCTGGCTGAAACTGGCCTTTGATGGATCAAAAGGCAATGAACCTTTAATTTACAAGTACCTAATCTTAACCAAAAAAAATTCAGTAATAGAAAAACAAGTCAAATAATGGAGCTAAAGTACTCCTACACCCAAAAACAAAGAAAGTAAGCCCCAAAGCTTGGTGCCCCTTCTTGCATATCAAAACTGCATTGCCTCGATTATTACTGCTCAAAAAGCCATATTCGTTGGCTTTTTAAACTCGGCCCTCCATAGGCAAATCTAATACAACTTCTCACATATCTACAATGTTTGTGTACATCTCTTCAACTGCTCTCAATAGCCAAGGCCAAGAACTCTCTCCGAGGTTTCAACAAAGATTGTTCGTACTCTCCTAAGGGGATGGGAGAGTTCATAAGCAATTCAGAGACTATGAGGAGAAAGAGGAGAGAGGTTTTTCTCTTAGCATGGGATTCTCGCACTTTTTTCCATTGTCAAGCCCACATGGTCTAGCATTATAGACCTCCTAATTAGTTACTCATTTAAGCCTTTTAATAGACTTTTCCCTTGTTACATATTTTTGGATACAGAAATCCCCTTACAAGGCTACTTTGTACCCTATATTTTGCCTTGGGATATCCTATTACGAGGGATCTTATTAATAGAATTTCTGCTACTTTGGAAAAAAAAAATACCAAGTAGCTCCAGAACAACATCACCCAACCTAGAACAATATCACTTGCACTTGATCAGCCATTGTTGTAGGCACAAGTGTGCAAGCAACAAAATGAGTGAGAAAGAGAAATGAAACACAAGAGAATGCTCAACACAATGATGATCAATAAATGTACTCAATTGAATCAAAGTGCAATCAATCAATAATATGTACTCTGCATAATGTCCCTCAATAGAAAACCCTGGTATCAATTGTACTAGGTGCACGAACTGCTCTAAAAAACCCTAGCCCTACTAAGTGTATTAACTATCCTAAATGACAGGTAAAAGTATCTAGGAAGCCCATCCCAAAGAACTAAGGGAATCAACAAGTAGCCCATGAAATTGCCAACAAGTCCCCCTCCATGGCATGGGTTGACAAATTTAGGAAAATATAGCAAAACCTAGAAAAATGTAAGCTCATGGCTGCATCCATCCAAATGGATTTAGCAACCTATGGCTGTACAAAGCATGACAAATCATGTTACAAAATGTATGATTTATTGGTCATTGTTTTTAAGTGCGCAATATACGAAAGTGTGTTCTATATCAATGAGCGACAACTAATGGTTGAGCCTATATCACATCGTGAATATTGTTTTTGGCTGATATGTCTGCTGCACAGCCCTCAATTTGGAAACAATAAGCTTCAAGTAGATTGAAATGAATGAGTTAGATAAATAAATTTGAGATCGATGGGCTATGGCGATGCAATTTGGGGTCAATGAGCATTATTGAGATCCATGCGGCAGCACAAAGACGATTTTGAACAAAAGAATCAATGAACTACCATATGAATTTGCAATCAATGAGCTAACTTGAGATCGATTGAGGCGGCAAGATGATTTTGAACAAAGAATCAATAATCAATTTTCAATTAATTGACGCAGGAAGATGATGTTTGAACTACTGTGCAATCAATGAACTATGTCGAAATCGACGCTGCACGAATATGATAGATTTTGAACAAATAATCAAATTTGCAATCATTCAGCTGCAGACATAAAATGGAAATCAGTGAGGTAGCCTTTTTTTTTGGAGGGAGACAGAGAGACAGAGAGACAGAGAGGGCCTTACTTGACAACATCTAGGGGGTTGCCATAAGCAGCGAAGCGAGCTGCTCGGCCTGGAGGAGACTCAAAACTGCTGATGGCGCGACACCTGAAAGCTCGAGCAGCAGGGATGATGCGGTTGGAGTGACAGACGGCTTGCTGCAACATGGAGCTCGCCATGTCGGACCCTCAAACCCGACTTCGTGTATTCTTGGAAAGGTAAATTCTATGTATTTATGTCTTGACAAGCCAACGGTGAATACTAACTACTTGCTATTGCAGGCCTGCTAGGCGAGCTAGTATGTTTAACGTGGCAAATACAAGGGTTAATATACTACATTTATTCTACTTTTTCGTCACCTATGAATTCCACACACTATAAAAATAACTAGCATTTGTGCGCACTAATCGTTAATAGTGGCAAGCGAAGTTGTCGTGCAGTACTATTAAATATAAATAACTAGTATTACGTATGTAACAAGCGAAACTCAATAATTCATTTCTTCTCTTTCTCTCCCCTCTTTTTCCCATCTGTTTCTAATTTTTATATTCTCTCTCTCTCTCTCTCAATTCTCTATATCTATTTTTTCTCTCTCTTTTCCTTTTATTGCATTCTCCTCTTCTCTTTCTATCTTCATTTTCTCTTTAATTTTTTTTCTCTTTCTCTCATTTAAATTTATATTTTCTCTCTCTATAATGCTCTCTCTATGTTCATATTCTCTCTCTTCTTCTTTTCTCTCTTTTCCTTTTTTCTCTCCCCGCTTCTCTCTCTCTCTCTTTCTTCTCCCCCCTCTCCTCTCTTTTCCTTCTCTCTATTTTCTCTTTTAAAAATACTTAATTAAAATATGAGAAAAAAATAAAGAAAAGATTAACTTAAAAAGTTTAATCTAACTAAAAGAGGGGTAGAAGAGAGAGAGAGAAACTTTTGATTTAAAAAGGGGAAGAAATCTCTCTCTCTCTCTCTCTCTCTCTCTCTCTCTCTCTCTCTCTCTCTCTCTCTCTCTCTCTCTCTCTCTCTCCCCCCTTTTGTCTCTCTCTCTTCCTTTTTCCTTTTTTTCTTTTTCTTCTTCTCTCTCTCTCTCTTTATTCTCTCTTTAAATACTTTTATTTTCTCTCTCTTTTAAATTTTATCTTTCCTCTCTTTATAATCATCTCTCATTTTCTTTTCTCTCCGCTTTTCTTCTCTCTCTCTCTCTCTCCATTTTCTCTCTCTCCTCTTTTTTCATTTTTATTCTCTCTCTCTATCCCCCTCTCTCTCTTCTTCTTCTTCCTCTCTAACTCTCCCTTACCCTCTCTCTCTCTACCTTTTATTTTAGTTTATTCTCTCTCTCTCTCTCTCTCTCTCTCTCTCTCTCTCTCTCTCTCTCTCTCTCTCTCTCTCTCTCTCAGATGAGGCAACAATAGGAGAATAGCATGGGAAGAGGCAAGCCACTCGGAATGACGTAACTATGGAGATGCACTACACTATTGTTGCTCGCAACAACAAGATGGATATGGTGGAGATGGAGAAGTGCATGTTGGGCTCCAAAAAGGATTGAGATGAGATACCTTGAATGTAGTGTGCATTCACATTACTTTAGGGCAATAGTCAACTCCTCTTCTATTTAGCATCATATAGAAGCTCCTTTATTGGAGCTATGTGAGCCTTTCTTTAGTGTGTAGAGTGTTGGTTGCCAACCAAGATCTCTCGACCATGGGATTCATCACTTTCTATTGCGTGTTTCCTTAGGTCATGTAGTGGGCATGTCAAAATTTTTATTTGGTTAAAAGGAGATGAGAACTCTGCTAGGCCAATGATAGCTTAGGATGCTCCTGAGGAAAGCCTTACTTTCCCTTCCTAAGTTGATCTTCAGCCTTATACTGTTTAGCTTATTCTTCTAGTGATTTCAGACCTAGACCTTTGAAGTTTGAATTTTGAGTTCTTGCAACTTGACCCTGAGTCATGATTCTTGGATGTTCACTCTTTTGATTCAAGTTTATTTGACATGTTGGCTCTTTTGATTAAAATATTGCAAGTCATTGGGGTAATTTTACAAACTTACAAGTTGTAGGATTGTGATAATGTGAAACATGCATTTTCATGTTTGAACTAGTTGTATCCATTGTCTTAAGATTATTGAATAACTCTAGTATGCTTAGCACTAATTCTCTCATTGATATTCCACATACATATGTGTGTGTGAGTGTGCGCGCGCATGCACACACACGCATATATGCACACATATATATATTATCTTTATGCTATTTACATATTTTAAAAATAAAGTTTTCAACAAAAATTTGCATGGTCAAAACTCAATTTCTTCCCATTTTCAAAAATGGAAATTATGGTCAGGATTTGGATTGCATAATAATGTGCACAAATTAGATCTTATGAGTTGCAAAAAATATATATATCAACTAGTTTGGGATGGCAATGCAAGATTGTTCATAGGGACAATGACTCAACATCTGGGTTGTCCCATTGGGGTGGCTATGTTATTACTATTTGACACTTTCTTCTTCCCTTTGTCATTACCTGCATTACTAGTAGATGCACCTCAAGATTTGGGGCTGCTCCTTAGTCTCCTAGACTATAGATCTACTACTAGATGATGTCACTAGTCTACTAAGGGTCTGTGTGATTCCTACTCTTCTATCACTACTAGTAGAGACATCAAGTTGCCCATCTATCGATTTGAGAAGCTCCTTGATGTAGAATTTGTAGATAGGGATGAGTGAAACTTTAGGGCATCTATTGCACCCATTGGGATATTTAGCAGTGTATCTGGTACTCTAATCAATTGGCACTTGTAAGTCTTATCACATTTGGGTATGTGGCCCTAAAAAACTAGAGTGGATCCCTTATTAAGGACTTACACTTTTAGAGTTGGACCGAAATGTTCTCAATAAGCGAAAATAAGAAAAAGTAGCTGCAATAGGGAAAAAAGTGTTCATAGCTTCTATTGCTTTGTTAATCTCGTGTGTCCAAAAGCATACATATATGATTTTCCTACATTTAGGACATTCTTGTAGTTCATACTAAAGCCATCAATTGTAGAGAAGTTCAATCTATGGTTCTCAATGATGTTTTGAGATAAAGTCTTCTTGCAACATTAAGATTTGTGGGAATGATTTTATTAATGGCACTTCTTATCTCCTTTGCAAAGAGGGAATGGATTCTAGGATGCATTGTTGAGTACAAGGGTAATATTGTCTTTTCTCCACCAGGTAGTTTGACCTTTCATCAGGGATAGTTCTCCAACACAAATGCCCTATACAAATCACTTTCCCAACTCCCCCAATATGGTTTGATAGTAAATTGCTAGTTCTTGAAAAGGCATCGAAAAAAGTTCTCTATATTCTAGGGTTCATCCCATAGTGCTCTTAGGATTGAACCAAACCCTTGAGTACATGGAGGTGTTTGATCCACATGGGCAAGAACTGGTGCATGAGATTTACTTTGGTACTTTTCCATATTCCTATTATATCAATAAAGCAAGGTGGCTGTTTTGCTAGAGATTGTCCAAAGAGGTTGGAAGATCAACTTAAGGAGGGTGACCAAGCTCTTAGAGAAAAGGAGAAGCTCAACATGCACCTAGTGAGTCAAGAAACACTGTAGAAAGTGAAGAAATTAGGATAGTTAATGATGTCGAGAAGAAGAAAGTGAATCAAAAGGTGGTGGGGAAGTAATCAACCAAAAACAATTTCCAAGAAGTTGTGTCATCAAAGGAAGGTAAGGTTGCGCACAATGAGAATTTATATCCTAGAGTGGATAAGTAAAGGAAGAAGTTGCATGAATCCAAACAGAAACTATATACCAAAAATCTTGCAAGGCTTGCACTAGTTGAACACAATTACTATGCAACTATTAAGAGGGATGAATAAATATTTAAGGACACTTATTGCTAACATGGAATGGCCTTAAAGTACTTTACTTTGATTTTCTAGAATGTTAGAGGGCTTTGTTCCAAGGACATATTGTTTGAAGGCGAAAGCTAGAAATTCCTGCTCTTCAAGAAATCAAAGTAGGGGGAGGATGAAGCAAATCAACTAATTGTGGTAGGGTAGATTGCTTTTGTTGTGGGTTCTTCTTGAGGAAAAGGAGGTATGTTTATTGTGGTTAGGGATTTCCTATCAATGAAAATTGTATGGGATGATGT